>NC_082712.1:155141589-155766598 GCF_030144855.1 Hypanus sabinus
TGCAAGTTCCCGGGAAACGCCAGGGCCAGCCGCCGCTGATGGCTACGGCGGCTGGCCATCGGGATAGCCTCCTGTATGTGTGGGATAGAAGGTCGGGATGCCGGTTTTTGGTCGATACTGGGGCTGAGATCAGCGTTTTACCTCCGACGAGTTACGACACCCGCAGCAGGGCACCGGGTCCCCCCCTGAGGGCCGCGAATGGCAGCACAGTAAGGACCTATGGCACCCGTCAGGTGCAGCTACTGTTCGGCCCCAGCCAGTTCACGTGGGACTTCACACTGGCCGCCGTAGCCCAACCGCTTCTGGGTGCGGATTTTTTGCGAGCTCACAGCCTGCTGGTTGACCTGCCCAGGAAGAGACTGGTACACGCCGAGACCTTTCAGACGTTCTCCCTGGGCGCGGCCCAGTTGCCAGCCCCTCACCTCGGCTCCATCACGCTGTCCGACAACGACTTCACCAGGGTCCTGGCGGAGTTCCCATCGGTTCTGGCACCGCAGTTCACAGCAGCCATGCCCAGGCACGGCGTACAGCACCACATCCCGACACAGGGACCACCCCTCCATGCCCGTGCTCGGCGGCTTCCCCCGGACAAGCTCCGACTGGCGAAGGAGGAGTTCCAGAGAATGGAGGAATTGGGGATCATCCGGCGGTCCGACAGCCCCTGGGCTTCCCCCCTGCACATGGTGCCCAAAGCGACGGGGGGCTGGAGACCGTGCGGCGACTACCGCAGGCTGAACGAGGCTACCACACCGGACCGCTACCCTGTGCCGCACATTCAGGACTTTGTGGCAAACCTGCACGGCGCTCGGATCTTCTCCAAGGTCGACCTTGTCCGAGGGTACCATCAAATCCCGATGCATCCTGACGACGTCCCCAAAACGGCTCTCATCACCCCGTTTGGCCTCTTCGAGTTCCTCCGCATGCCGTTCGGCCTGAAGAATGCCGCACAGACGTTCCAGCGGTTAATGGACGCGGTGGGACGGGACCTGGACTTCGCGTTCATCTATTTGGATGACATCCTCATAGCCAGCGGCAGTCGTCAGGAGCATCTGTCCCACCTCCGTCAACTCTGCGCCCGACTGAGTGAGTACGGTCTTACAATCAACCCTGCCAAATGCCAGTTCGGACTTGATACCATTGACTTCCTGGGCCACAGGATTACTAAAGACGGGGCAGCCCCTCTGCCCGCTAAGGTAGATGCGGTCCGCCACTTCCCCCGACCCACCACGATCAAAGGCCTTCAGGAATTCGTAGGTATGGTCAATTTCTACCGCCGCTTCCTCCCTTCAGCTGCCCGGATCATGCGCCCCCTGTTCGCCCTGATGTCGGGTCCGAGCAAGGACATTACCTGGGACGAGGAGTCCGCCGCCGCTTTCGTTCAAACGAAGGAAGCTTTGGCTGACGCCGCAATGCTAGTACATCCCAGAATGGACACCCCTACCGCCCTCACAGTGGACGCATCAAACACGGCAGTCGGTGGGGTGCTGGAGCAGCTCATCGCAGGTCGCTGGCAACCCCTGGCGTTTTTCAGCAAACACCTGCGGCCACCCGAGCTCAAGTACAGTGCTTTTGACCGGGAACTGTTGGCGCTCTACCTGGCAATCCGGCATTTCAGGTACTTCCTAGAAGGTCGGCCCTTCACCGCGTTCACGGACCACAAACCGCTTACCTTTGCGTTTACGAAAGCATCCGACCCCTGGTCATCCCGCCAGCAACGCCAACTGTCCTACATCTCTGAATACACAACGGATGTCCGGCACGTCTCGGGTAAGGACAATGTCGTGGCGGATGCGCTCTCTCGCCCTACCGTTCATGCCCTTTCCCAAGGGGTAGACTTTGAGGCACTGGCAGAGGCGCAGCAGGTAGATGAGGAGATTCCGAGTTACAGGACTGCAGTCTCTGGTTTGCAGCTCCAGGACCTCCCCGTGGGCCCAGGTGAGAGGACCCTACTCTGTGACGTCGCCACCGACCAGCCCCGTCCGGTCGTCCCCGCAGCCTGGCGGCGACGTGTTTTCGACTCCATTCATAACTTGGCGCATCCCTCCATCCGGACAACTGTCCGGCTGGTTTCCAGCAGGTTCGTTTGGCACGGTCTCCGCAAACAGGTCAGTGAATGGGCCAGAACGTGCATGCACTGCCAGACGGCCAAGGTTCAGCGGCACACCAAAGCCCCACCGCAGCAGTTCCATCCCGCCCACCGGCGTTTCGACCACATTCATGTGGATATCGTGGGCCCCCTGCCAGTGTCGCGCGGAGCGCGTTACCTCCTGACTATCGTGGACCGGTTCACAAGATGGCCAGAGGCGGTCCCGCTCACCGACACCACCTCCGAATCTTGCGCCCGAGCCCTGCTCGCCACCTGGATATCCCGCTTTGGTGTACCAGCCCACATTACCTCCGACAGAGGCGCCCAGTTCACCTCCAGCCTGTGGTCAGCTATGGCCAGCCTTTTGGGGACTCAGCTGCACCACACCACTGCCTACCACCCACAGTCGAACGGGCTAGTGGAGCGTTTCCACCGTCACCTGAAGTCGGCCCTCATGGCCCGCCTGCGAGGAGCCAACTGGGCGGACGAGCTTCCCTGGGTCCTTCTCGGCATCCGCACAGCGCCCAAGGACGACCTGCACGCCTCGTCGGCCGAGTTGGTATACGGCGCGCCCCTGGCCGTCCCCGGGGAGTTCCTACCAGCCCCGAGGGGGCAAGAGGAAGAACCCGCTGCAGTCCTGGGCAGACTTCGCGAGAAGCTCGGTAACCTGGCCCCCATACCCACTTCACAGCATGGGCGGCACCCGACCTGCGTACCCAAAGACCTACGGAACTGTAAGTTTGTGTTTGTACGAAGGGGCGGGCATCGGCCACCGCTGCAGCGGCCATACGAGGGGCCGTTTACGGTGCTCCGGAACAAAGGGTCCACGTTCGTGCTGGACGTTGGGGGGAAGGAGGAGGTTTTCACGGTGGACCGCCTCAAGCCGGCCCATGTGGACCTGGCGCAACCGGCCGAGTTTCCGGCGCCTCGGCGCAGAGGCCGACCTCCCAAGCAGGTTCTGGCCCAGGCTGTGGACATTGGGGGGTGTATCGCCGGTTCTGGGGGGGGGTTATGTAGCGCCTCATTTCCTAGCGTATCCGAACCGACTCACAATTAGATAGCCTACGGGGGTTTGCGAGCACAGAGCTTTGGAGCCTCTTCGCCATGGGGGGCCGGTTGACAGAGGCTTAAAAGTGAGGCTGAAGTTTTCGAATAAAGTTTTTCCTTCGACTGCAGTTACCGACTCCGTGTCGTAATTTTAGCGCTGCTTGTAGCACACCGCTACAGTGCAGTCATTTCTGCTCTGTATACACATTTTTATTTGTTTGATGGTATATCAATTGTATCCTGAAGCCAGTTAATTTGTGACATGGTAATCTATGCAGATTGCAATTTTGTGCTTTTTGTGGAATTTTCTACATGCAATAAATTATATGTTGTCAGGGCTGTGTAAAGATTTAAAGCTATACTTCCGGCAATGGAATAGAATGCCATTTAATTATTTGGAGCTTTATTGTAATTTCGAAAGAAGTCTTCTGAATGTTTTTGTTGAATTTTCTATGTGTTTACCAAGATATTTGAAACTTTTCAATCCTCCACAAATAAGCCAACATAAATTGATGGGTGGGTGGGATGAGAATTGTGAGGTGAGGGTGCCTTAGCTCTAATCCATTTTTACCTTTCCTGAACTGGGTTATGGGTTGTATTAATCACCTAATGGCAGTATTCAGACTGTTTCAAAGAGAATGCAAGGGACTAGCTTCAGCACTTAAAAAAAATGCTCAGTGCTGTGCTCTGCTTGAAAATACATTGAGTGGCCACTTCATTATGTAGCCCCCATACCTAGAACTGTGACCAGCTGAGAGTATGTTCAAAGCCCATTCACTTAAAGGTTTGATGAGTGGTGCGTTCAGAGCTGCTCTTCTGCACACTACTGTTGTAATGTGTGGTTATTTGAGCTACTGTTTCCTTCCCTCAGCTTGAACCATTCTGGCCAAACTCCTCTGACTTCTCTCATCAAGAAGTGTTTTCACCCACAGAACTGCTGCTCACTGTCGTTTAATGTCTTTCAAACCTTTCTTTGGAAACTCTAGAGACTGTGTGGATTTTCAAAGGTTTAAATTCAACCACTGAAAATCCAAGGAGAGAAGCAGTTTCTAAGATACTCAAACCATCATTTGGCACAATCATTCCATCATCAAAGTCACATGGATCACATTTCTTCCCCATTCTGATGTTTCATCTGAGCAACAATGGAACCTCTTGACCATGTCTGCATGTATTTACGCTTTGAGTTGCTGCCACATGATTAAATATTTGTAATAACAAACAAGTGTAAGGTGTACCTAATAAAGTGGCCACTGAGTGTATGTTGATTGCTGTTGGTTATATTTGAACCTGATTCCTGGCCAGCATTGAAGATGCAGTGATTTGTTTTTTTTAAATTACCAAACAATTCTTACAAAGCTTACAGCACAGAACTACATCATGAAGATCAACCAGCCTGTCTTGGTATTATGTGCCATGCAAGCAGTAATTTTAATTCCCAGGCACTGAACAACATAGTAATAAATTAATTCCAAAGCAATGACTGTTCCTGGTATTCTTTGTAGCTTTAGATACATAGAAAACCTACAGCACAATACAGGCCCTTTGTGCCGAACATGTCCCTACCTTAGAAATTACTGGGCTTACCCATAGCCCTCTATTTTTCTAAGCTCCATGTACCTATCCAAAAGTTTCTTAAAAGACCCTATCGTATCCGCCTCCACCACCATTGCCGGCAGCCCATTCCATGCACTCACCACTCTCTGAGTAAAAAACTTACCCCTGACATCTCCTCTGCACCTACTCCCCAGCACCTTAAACCTGTGTCCCCTTGTGGCAACCATTTCAGCCCGGGGAAAAAGCCTCTGACTGTCCAAACGATTTGGAGTTTGAAGATCTTCAGTAGGATTCACTGATGTTATTTTTGTTTCTGTGCAGGTGTGACAGGATCGGGAAGTACTGAGTGCTCATGTGGCAGGAACCATTTCACGTGTGCAGTGAGTGCCTTTGGTGAGTGTACCTGTATTCCAGCTCAGTGGCAGTGTGATGGAGACAACGATTGTGGAGACCATAGTGATGAAGATGGCTGCAGTAAGTAATCTAGCATCTACTGAACTTTGATCATTGCCCTCAACCTAAATATCATTGAACGAACCTTTACTCTTTGAATTGGAAAGTTGTTACGGTAGTTTGTTCTGCTGTTATTTGCTCTTACACTCACTTTCTTATGATTTAAGACCATGCAATGTGGGTAATTCACCCCATCGAGTCTGCTCCACTATTCCATCATGGCTAATATTATTATCTCTCTGAACCCTATTCTCCTGCCTTCTCACTATAACTTTTGATGCCCTTACTAATCAAGAACCTGTCAATCTCCAATTAAAATACACCCAATGACTTGCTCTCCTCAGTAAATGTGGCAATGAATTCCACAGATTCATCACCCTTTTTCTAAAGAAATTCCTCCTTGTTTCTGTTTTAAAGGGACACCCTTCTGTTCTGAGGCTGTGCCCCCTGATCTTAGGCACTTCACCGCCCCCCCCCCCCCCCACTTTAGGAAACGTCCACTCCACATCCACTTGATATATGCCTTTCAATGTTTGATAGGTTTTGAAAGATTTAATTTTTTTCTTCAAAATGGTGCATGACTTAGATTGAAAACCATTAACTGTAATAGCACTGTGTTTCATACTGATTAAACTTTATAAGGATAAATCTCATTGGTGATTTCCATATGAATTTTGCCTACAATTTGCATAAAATATCTACGAAAATCTTAATGTATTAGGTTCTAATTCTTTAATTAGTTAATTTCTGAGGCGTCAAAAAAGCACAAGGGACTGAAGCCTGCTGTGCCAAATGTCACAATTATGCAAAATTTGGTGCTACAATCGGGAAACTCAGGTCTCAGTCCAGATGGTCTTCCTCCCCCTCCATGTTTATGTATATGTAGATAAGGGTAGCACATAAGGGTGTTGGCAAATTTTGGAGCGGTCCCAAAGCAAGTAAATGTATATACAGTATTCAAAGCACAATTAATTCTAACTTCATAACCATAGACCAGTTTCTCTCATATCAAAGCCTGGTTAAATAAAATAAGTCCCTATTATAGAGCTAGAATTCTGTAGACCACCTTGAACTGAATTGTCCAAGTATTCCCTTCCCTTTTGGATAGCTTTTTAAAACTACATTTTCTATCAATTTAAATTTTAAAGATTCCTTTGTATTCTGTTATTTTTAATTCTGAACTATCTTTCTAAGTCTTGATGCACAAAGCATTAAATATTTATCCTAACTTCTCCCTTTGTTGTTTTACTGATGGTAGTTATATCCTTATATCCTCCAGCCACATGCTTGATGTTGTGATAGGCACAAGGATCATTTTCATAACTATCTAATCATTGGGACGGCACAAGATGCAACTTTTTGGTTTGTGTTAACTTTGAGAGGAAGCAACATCTCAAATGTGTTGTCATGTAATTAGTGATGCTATAGGTGTAACAAAGTGGAAATATTTTAGCTGCTTTTATATGCCTGTTACCCTCAAAAATTTAGTCCACCTTTGAAACTTGTTGCTTGAAGCTTCAATTCTATTTTTACTTATAATAGACAATAGGTGCAGTAGTAGGCCATTCGGCCCTTCGAGCCAGTGCCACCATTCACTGTGATCATGGCTGATAATCCACAATCAGTACCCCGTTCCTGCCTTCTCCCCATATCCCTTGACTCTGCTATCTTTAAGAGCTCTATCTAACTCTTTCTTGAAAGCATCCAGAGAATTGGCCTCCACTGCCTTCTGAGGCAGAGCATTCCACAGATCCACAACTCTCTGCATGAAAAAGTTTGTCCTTAACTCCATTCTAAATGGCCTACCCCTTATTCTTAAACTGTGGCCTCTGGTTCTGGACTCCCTCAACATCGGGAACATGTTTCCTGCCTCTAGCGTGTCCAATCCTTTAATAATCTTATATGTTTCAATCAGATCCTCTCTCATCCTTCTAAATTCCAGTGTATACAAGCCCAGTCACTCCAATCTTTCAACATATGACAGTCCCACCATCCCGGGAATCAACGTCATGAACCTGCGCTGTACTCCCTCAATAGCAAGAGTGAATTTATTATGGGGAACAAGGAAATGACAGACGAGTTGAACAGGTACTTGTAATAGTGGCCAGAGGACCTCGGATAATGGAGGAACTGAAGGAAATCCACATAAGGCAGAAAATGGTGTTGGGTAGACTGATGAGACAGAATGACTGATAAATCCCTAGGACCTGATGGTCTGCATACCAGGGTTCTTAAGTAGGTGACTCTAGAAATCGTGGACACACTGGTAATCATTTTCTAATGTTCTATAGATTCAGGATCAGTTGCTGAGGATTGGAGGGTAGCTAATGTTATCCCACTTTTTTAGAAAGTACCTATTGTGGCCCCATGAAAGCTATACACTAACTAAAACTGGTAATCGTAAATTGATTTAAACTGAAGGATGACAATGTTATGAAATGGGACATTCTTCTCGTCTCTGTTTTCAAGAGCCCAAATTTGGTCTTAATTAATTTTTTCCTCTTCACATACCTAAAGAAACTTTTACTATCTTCCTTTATATTCTTGGCTAGCTTACCTTCGTACCTCATCTTTTCTCCTTGTTTTGCCTTTTTATTTACCTTCTGTTTCTCTTTAAAAGTTTCCCAATCCTCTGGCTTCCTGCTCATCTTTGCTATGTTATACTTCTTCTCTTTTATTTTTAGACTGTGCTTGACTTCCCTTATCAGCCATGGTCACCCCTTACTCCCCTTAGAGTCTTTCTTCCTCTTTGGAATGAACTCATCCTGCACCCTGCTCCCGCAATGAGTCAAAGGAAGAGATTGTTGTGTTTGGAGAAGTGACATGACAGAGAGATACAAAATGATAAGAAGCACAGTCAGATTGGGATTGGATTGTCAGTGTGAGTTTAAAGGCGCAGGGGAGAAAATTCGAAGGGGATCTGGAAAGCAAATTGTTCACATAGAGAATAGTTGCCATTTGGAACGATTTGCCAGAGGAATTGTTGGAGGCAAGAAAAATAATGATATGTAAAAGTTTCAAGGACTGGTACTTGAATGAGCAACGTGTTAAGAGATCTGGAATTAATACAAGGAATTGTTATTAATATAGATGAGTGTAAGGGTCAGCATAAGCACGACAGGCAGTAGGGCCTATTTCTGTGCTATACAACTCCATTCACCTATCAAGTCACACTGGCAAGTTCACAGAACTTGTTTGGGGAAGAGCATGTGCTCAGACAACGGATGAGTACAGGACAAGCTTTTATAAACATTATACTTAGCATCTGTGCTGGTATTTCTTGATTCCTGGGCTCTGGGCAATCTATTATGCTCCCATTCAGGAAGAGGTAAAGATCAAGGAAGAGAAAGAAAATTTTGTTCCATCTTGTAAATACAGCATTTTCTTTGGTGCCAAGTCGGCTACTTGTTTTGTTGAAGGTTGCAAAGTAAAATGTAACTAAGAAACGATTTCTTTCCAAAATAAATGCATTTTTTAAACTTAGCTTTATTTGTCACACGTATATCGAAATATAAAGTGAAATACAATGTGTTTAAAGATCTTTTAAAGAAAAATACAATGATTCTGTATGTCCTTCGGTCCATCTACAACCTGATTTTAAAAGTACAAATTTTCTAACTGCAAGTAGCTACCAGGTGAAAGGTCGAACGGTTCAATTTGTCTCGTAAGTTTTCGTTCTCCAAAACACTTCCCTGATGAATTTTGGCTAAGAACTTGACTTGTGGTCAGTCCTACCACAATGACCCCACTTGACCTAGTGTCCTTGTTAGGGACAGCTGAGATAGAAATTCTGGTAGAGAACCAGTCAAGAGAAATTGACATTTAAATATGGTGCCCTTTAATAAATTATCTGAAGTTCTGTCCTAATTTTCTGTACTTTCTAAAGGTACTGTTGCTAGAGTAATGATCGCCATAACCATCTCTTTGCAGCATAATCTTAGTAGCATTTCTTCAGGTGTATAATGGATAACTGGCTGTGAGAGGAAGGTGGGAGGAGAATGTCAGAGCCTCATACCAACTGGCCAAAATACCCACTGATTATAAGCGGAACCAGAAATCCCCTGGTCTGTTCACAGGAACTTGTAATCTCTGTCCCAATGTATCCCAGGTTTAGCCTAAGAAGGGAAGGGAACTGAAATCAGTTACATCAGAGGTTCCTCTGAACTGCACCTTTTCTGCAGTTTCCTTGGGGCTTTTCACGTCAACAGATACAGATCAGAAGAGCTATTTTAATGAAAACAAGGCACTTCAGTATGTTTTTAATTCGCTTGTTAGACAACCATGAACTGTTAACAGTAAGGCTTGGACTACAATGACAAGGAAATTGCAATTTCAAATTTGCCATTTTAATTTCTTTTTTTGGGCTGCTCTTAGAATTTAGTTTTTATGAAATTATTCAGAAATGAGTTTTTATTCATTAATCAGAAAGAGATTCAAAAATTTAGAGGTGACTCTTATAGGCAAAAATTGTCCATAGTTTATTCAGATTATTTATTGTGTTCTTGCATAATTTTTGAGTTATCCATGCATAACTCTCCAAAATGTAGTTACCAATAAATAATTTTTTATGGGTTTACAGCATTTTTTCTCAACACTTCAAACATTAATGTGTGTTGTAATTCAACCCACAGTTATGCAGTATGTTACATTGAAAACCCATTAGCAAATTAGAAAGGACTTTTTGATTCAAGGTAGTTTCTAACATGGTGATAAATAATGAAATATTTAAGCTGACCTAATTCCAAGTTCTGCCAATAAATCTTGACAGTTATTCATTTCTTGCCTTCCCAAAGAATTAAATTAAAATGAAGTTGATAATTTTATGGTCCTTTGTAGGTCCATCAGGAGGGTTGTGAATTATTCATGAATTTTGAGAACAGTGTATAGAATGCAGTATCACTTAATTAAAACAAATGGTCTCAAGCACAACAGGCATGAAAATGGATTGGTTAGTGTCTATTTTGCTCAAGCAAATCCAATAAAAATTAAGTTAACTCAGAGCTAGTAGCTTTAGCAATCGTTTCAAAGTGAGAGGATATCCACTTGAAACCCAGTGGGGCATTTGCAGGTAAATTCATTTCTGGGTTCAGTCATGTAGCTCATGATGTAGTTATTTGTGCCACCTCCATTTCTGCTTAAAAAGGGACACTGAAGCACACATTGTGCTAATTTGTTACTTTTCATTAAAGATTTCTAGTGATATCAGGAGACCAGACTGGGCACCTTCTGAATTGTTGCAGGCTGCTCAGCACTTTCCAACACACAGAGTTGTTACAATTAACAGGATATGTTTCCTGCAGCATTTAGCTGCTGAGATTTTTATACATTTCGTGATTTAGCAGTGACTCTGCTGGCAGCACTTCATTAACAACTTTTCCAGGTGATGAACAGCAGGGTCTCTTTCAATTCTAGCAGCTGCCACCCCGGTGTCACTTATCCTTGCATAACTACAGGGTGCGATTTGTCCTAAGTAAATAAATGTGTTAGTGCGTTCTGTAAGGGTTATAATAAATAATGTAAGTGTTTATATGTAAAAAAAATGCTGAATCTGAACATGAGTACCCAGGTAACTTTATTCCTGTCACCAACATTCGCTCTAATTTTTTTGTACAGCTGTGTGGACCAACCATTGCTCTGAGCACAACATTTTTACATGGCCTGAAAACTACGCAAACTTGCAATGTTTATTTTGTAGACCGTGTGGGCGTTCAGTGGACTAGTGTTTTATTAACAATGAGCTTCTGATGTCCATTCTGTGTTTATTGTTACAATTTGTAACAGTGTTGTAACTTGAAATGCTAAGACTGCAAATACGTCGAAGCTCTAAGATGTTTCAAAGTAAAGGTTTTTGTAGGTTTATTAGTTTTAAAATAATTTAATGGTGTTCATTAACATAATTAAATACAAGGTATCTCACAATTAAATTAACATAAATTTCAAAATTATATTATCATGATTTCAAAATTCTGGTAACACAATTTCAAAATTATAATTAGACAAAATATACTTCCAGCTGTGCAGTAGCAAAAGATATGTGCACAGAAGCATTTCAGTTACAGTACATCTCTGTGCACCTACACAGTTTAGAGGGGACAGGGCCTGTTGCAATTAGATTATGTAATCTTTGATGTCCTCATGCTAAGTCTGTGCTTTCTCTCTGTCTGCAGCCTGGCTGCCTTTCATCCTGGAGTCAACATAGATATAGCTGATAACCCATGAAAAACTCTTGTTCTAAACTGGTGTTTCTTAGATCATTGCCCAGGGCTATTTGATGGATCAGTCTCTATATCTGGTCATGGGATATGGGTGAGTGTGTTGTCACAGAGCCTTGATGGGGTTAATTAATTCTCTTACGAGGGGATGGGGGTGAGCATTGTCAAAGTCTTTAACCTGCATATAAGGACATCTCTTGGGAGGTTGTGTGTAGATAATAATTCAGTTATTTAATGGAATTCACCCTCTCTCCATTGTTTCAACTCCCAAACTGAGCTGTCATTGGCCGAATAAGGGCGGAGATGAATCACCATATAGGAGAGAGACTGAAAATCTGGCTGAGTGGTGCCACGGCAACAATGCTAGTAAAACCAAAGAGTTCAAATTAAATTTGTTTTCGAAATTCATATATGGCACTATATATAACCCCGAGATTTGTTTTCTTGTGGGCATGCACAACAAATCCAAGAAACACGATGGAATCAGCGAAAGAGCGCACCCAGCAGCAGGAACAAACAACCAATGTGCAAAGGACAACAAAATGTAAAAGAGAAAATAAAAATTACTAAGCAATGAATATCGAGCACGTGGGAGGAAGAGTCCTTGAAAGTGAGTCCATAGGTTGTGTGTATTGTCCAGTAACGGAGTGAGTGAAATTATCCCTTTTGGTTCAGATGGATGAGGGGTATCCTGAACCTGGTGGTGTGTATCCTGAGGCTCCAGTACCTTCTTCCTGATGGCAGCAGTGAGAAGTGAGCATGGCCTGGGTGGTGGGTGCTCCTCTCCTGCGACGGCGCTCTGAGTAGATGTGCTTGACGGTGGGGGGCTTTACCAGTGATGGCCATATTCACTACCTTTTTTTCGGATTTTCTGTTCAAGGCCGATGGTGTTTCCATACCAGGCCACAATGCAATCAGTAAATAATCTCTCCACTGCCTTTGATTTGCCCAGTGGTGTTGTCAGTAAACTTAAATATGGCATTGGAGTTCAGGTTCACAGTCATAAATATAAAGTGATTAGAGCAGAGGGCTAAGCATACAGCCTTGTGGTGCACCAGTGCTGATGGAGATTGTGGAGGAGATTTTGTTGCCAAGCCGAACTGACTGCAGTCTGAGATTGAGTAGCCACAAGCATTGAGGCTGAGATTGTGAAGCTTATTGAATAGTTTTGAGGGGATGATAGCAGTGAATGCTGAGCTATAGTCAATAAAGAGCATCTTGATGTATGCATTTTTATTGTATAGATGTTCCAGGCTTGAGTGAAGAGCCAGTGAAAGCATCTGCTGTGAACTTGTTATGCCAGTAGGCAAATTGGAGCTGATCCAAGTCACTTCTCAGACAGGAGTTGATGTGTTTCATCATCAGCCTGTCAAAGCACTTCATTGCAGTGGATGTAAGTATTCCTCTATGATAGTCTTTGAGGCAGGTTACCAGGACCCTTAGGCATTGGTGAAACTGAGGGCTGCTTGAAGTAGGTGGGTTTGATTGCTGAAGCGAGAGGTTAAAGCTGTTGGTGAACACGCCTCTCAGTTGATCAGGTTGGGTCTTGACTACTTGGCCAGATACTCCAACTGGCCAGACGCTTTCCGTTGGTTCACTCTTCTGAAGAGTCCTCTCACAACGGCTTCATAGCCTGAATCAGAACATCGTCATGGGCTGTGGGAGTTCGTGAAGGTCTTTCCATGTATTGACAGTCAAAGACAGTATAGAAGGCATTGAGCTCATCTAGGAGCGAAGCATTGTTGTCTGCTCCCTAAGTTGTTTGGTCTCACTTTGTAACAGGAAATAGCATTAAATCCCTGCCACAGCTGTCGTTCATTCAAGTTTGGTTCAGAATTGCCACTTGCATGTGCCATGGCTTTCCAGAGATTGTACTTGGATCTCTTGTATCTTTCTTGGGCGCCAGACCATGAATGCCACTGATGTAGCCCTCAGCAGACTTTCGATCTCAAAGTTCAAGTAGGGTTTCTGTTTATGGAAGATTCTGAATGATGTTGCGGGCACACCACATTATCAACCATGACACCTGTCGTGTAATCATTCCGATCTTCTGAGTCCTTGAACACAGCCCAGTCCACTTACTTGAAGCAATCCCATAGCCACTCCACTCCCTCCTGCTACCCATCTCTTTGTTTTCCTTATCTCTGGAGCCTTGCTCCTTAACCTTTGCCTGTATGCAGGTAGGAGAAGGGCAGCCAAGTGGTCAGATTTTACATAACGTGGTCTAGTCATTGAATAGTAGGCATTCCTAATTGTGGTATAACAGTGGTCGAGTGTGTTCGGAGCCCTGGTGCTGCAGGTCATATGTTGATAAAAACTAGGCAGATATTTCTTCAAACAAAACTGATTGACACCCCCAACTATGACTTAAACGCATTGGGGTGAGCTGTTTCTTGTTTGGCGATGGCTATGTCTCTAGAGCTGCAGTCATCTTACGTAGCAGGTACTGTGTGACTGGATTGTTGTTGATTGACAGCAACAAAGTGTGTATAGCCTCAAGAATGTTTGGCATAGACTTCTGCATCAACACCAGCCCCTGTAAGACCATAAAGGGACAGGGTCCTTCATCCCAATGGATGCACTTGGCTTGCACAACATGACGCAGTGTATCCATCCACACCAATCTAACAGTGAATTCATGGTCTTTTTCTGTGTTCTCGGGGGCGCCATCCAGAGCAAGAACTTTGTCCAGATAATCCACAGGGGCAGCAGCTGTCAGTCTCCCTGGCATGTCAAACTGTTGAATTAACAGTAGTTTGTGTTGACTGCAGATCATGGTTTTTCTTTGGGTTGTTGCAGTTGCTTGGTGGATGGTGGGCTTTGACATTTTTGTTCAAATGGGGAGGGGGAGGTTGTTGTGCTGATGCTCGTTGCTGCTTGCACGGGAGCAGAGAGTAGGGAGCTCTCTCAAAAAATTCAGTCAAGCTCGTAAGGCATGACCTGCTTTTGACAAAGACATGCTGAATATTCCTAATCATATTATGTCTCTCCAAATGTTCATAATCCTGCCTCTCAGGATCTTCTTTCATCTACTTACCAATCACTGAGGTAAGACTCACTGGTCTGAAATTTCCTGGGCTATCTCTACTCCCTTTCTTGAATAAAGAAACAATCATCTGCAACCCTCCAATCCTCCGGAACCTCTCCCGTCCCCATTGATCGCCAGAAGCTCAGCAATCTCCTCCCTCGCCTCCCACAGTAGCCTGGGGTACATCTTGTCTGGTTCCAATGACCTATGCAACTTGATGTTTTCCAAAAGCTTCAGCACTTCCTCTTCCTTAATATCTACATGCTCAAGCTTTTCAGTTTACTGCAAGTCATCCCTACAATCACCGAGATCCTTTTCCATAGTGAATACTGAAATAAAGTACTCATTAAGTACCTCTGCTATCTCCGTCAGTTCCATAAACACTTTTCCACTGTCACACTTGATCGGTCCTATTCTCTCACATCTTATCCTCTTGCCCTTCACGTATTTGTAGAATGCCTTGGGGTTTTCCTTAATCCTGCCCGCCAAGGCCTTCTCGTGACCCCTTCTGGCTCACCTAATTTCCTTCTTAAGCTCCTTCCTGTTAGCCGTATAATTTTCCAGATCTCTATTATTGCCTAGATTTTTGAACCTTTTGTAAGCTCTTCTTTTCTTCTTAACTAGGTTTACAACAGCTTTTGTACACCACAGTTCCTGTACCCTACCATCCTTTCCATATCTCATTGGAATGTACCAATGCAGAACCATTCCCCCCCCCCAATATCCCCTGAACATTTGCCACATTTCTTCCATACATTTCCCGAGAACATCTGTTTCCAATTTATGCATCCAAGTTCCTGCCTGATCGCCTCATATTTCCCCTTACTCCAATTAAGCACTTATCTAACTTGTCTGTTCCTATCCCTCTCCAACGCTATGGTAAAGGAGATAGAATTGTGATCACAATTTCCAAAATGCTCTCCCACAGAGAGATCTGACACTTGCCCAGGTTCATTTCCCAATACCAGATCAAGTGCAGCCTCTCCTCTTGTAGGCTTATCTACATATTGTGTCAAGAAACCTTCCTGAACACACCTAACAAACTCCACTCTATCTAAACCCCTCGCTCTAGGGAGATGCCAATCGATATTTGGGAAATTAAAATCTCCCACCACAACAACCCTGTTATTATTGCACCTTTCCAGAATCTGTCTCCCTATCTGCTGCTCGATATCCCTGTAATTCTTGGGTGGTCTATATAAAAAAAAACCTAGTAAAGTTATTGACCCCTTGCTGTTCCTAACCTCCACCCACAGAGACTCCGTAGGCAATCCCTCCATGACTTCCTCCTTTTCGGCAGCCGTGACACTCTCTCTGATCAACAGTGCCACACCCCCACCTCTTTTGCCTCCCTCACTGTCCTTTCTGAAACATTTAAAGCCTGGCACTTGAAGTAACTATTCCTGTCCTGAGCCATCCAAGTTTCTGTAATGGCCAGAACATCTTAGCTCCAAGTACTGATCCACACTCTAAGCTTGTTCATAATACTTCCTACATTACAATGGGCACATCTCAAACCATTGGTCTGAGTGTGTCCCTCCTCTTATCACTTGCCTATCCTCCCTCTCGCACTATCTCCAAACTTTCTCCATTTGTGAGCCAACCGACTCTTCCTTCATCATTCCAGTTCGGTTCCCACCCCCCAGCAATTCTAGTTTAAACTCTCCCCAAAAGCCTTTGCAAACCTCCCTGTCAGGATATTAGTCCCCCGGGGATTCAAGTGCAACCTGTCCTTTTGTTCAGTCCATGCCTATCCCAAAAGAGGTCCCAATGATCCCGAAATCTGAATCCCTGCCTCCTGCTGCAATCTCTCAGCCATGCATTTATCCTCCACCTCATTCTATTCCTATACTCACTGTCACATGGCACAGACAGTAATTCTGAGATTACTACCTTTGCGGTCCTGCTTCCCAACTTCCTTCCCACTTCAGGGTATCGTGGACGCGATCAGAAACATTGACCCTGGCGCCTGGGAGGCAAACTACCATCCGCGTTTTCTTTCCTGCGTCCGCAGAATCGCCTGTCTGACCCCCAAACTATAGAGTCTCCTATCACTGCTGCCATCCTCTTCCTTTCCCTACCCTTCTGAGCCACAGGGCCAGACTCTGTGCCAGAGGTGCGGTCTCTTTTGCTGCCCCCAGGTAGGCTGTCTTCTCCCCCTTTCAATAGTACTCAAACAAGAGTACTTATTGTTAAGGGGAAAGCCACAGGGGTACTCTCTGGTATCTGTCTCTTGCCCTTCCCTCTCCTGACTGTTACCCACTTATTTGTCTCCCGAGGCCCCAGTGTGACTGCCTGCCTATAATTCTTCTCTATCACCTCCTCACTTTCCTTGACCAGACAAAGGTCATCCAGCTGCATCTCCAGTTCCCTAACCCAGTCCCTAAGGAACTGCAGCTCGATGCACCTGGCACAAATGTGGCCGTCCGAGAGACTGGGAGTCTCCTGGACTTCCCACATCTGACACCAAGCAGAGAACATCAGCCTCACACACATACTTTCTGTCTGTATTCTACACAGATAACCTACCTCGCCTCATCCCCTAAGCCCTGCTGAGCTAAAGCCTTCCTATTCTGTCTCCATCTACTCCAACACCCACTCTATAAGGTGTCTCCTTTTAAACTCTTCTCGCTGTTCTCACTGGCCACACGTTTGTGCAGTCGTGCCCCGATCAAACCTCTGACGAAATAACCGCCTCCTTTTGAACTCTTCTCGCTGTTCCCACTGGCCACACGTTTGTGCAGTCGTGCCCCGATCAAACCTCTGACGAAATAACCGCCTCCTTTTGAACTCTTCTCGCTGTTCCCACTGGCTGACGTCCATGCGCTTGCGCAGTCGTGCCCCGATCAAACATCTTCATGGTTTTGTGACAGCACAGATGATCTGCTGCTGATCATGTCAAGCGGGAAGGAATCATGACAAGAAAATGTCATTAGTCAGTTTGCTGGTTTTAGAGTTATTATATTTTGCAAATCAAGATAGAACTTGAAACCTTTTGCCCATTTCTCCATTTTGGGAAATTCTCGCTCCTTGACAGACTCAAACTCCCCCCCCCCGACCAATCTTTCTGAAGACAAATGCTCTGGGCATGTTTTCACATTTCAAGGACCAATATCCGTTTCTAGGAACTGTCTCTGTTTATGCTGTTAGCCTTGCGGGTGCAGCTTGTGGTGTAAGCTTCTCACTTCACCCTCCCACTCACTTACGTTCCCCCTCGCCTGGCTCCACCTATCACCTCCCAGCTTTCACTTCACCTTCCCACTCACTTACCTCCCCCCCTCACCTGGCTCCACCTATCACCTCCCAGATTCTCATTTCACCCTCCCACTCACTTACCCTCCCCCTCGCCTGGCTCCACCTATCATCTCCCACCTTCTCACTTCTCCCTCACACTCACTTACCTTCCCCCTCACCTGGCTCCACCTATCATCTCCCAGATTCTCATTTCACCCTCCCACTCACTTACCTCCCCCCCTCGCCTGGCTCCACCTATCATCTCCCACCTTCTCACTTCTCCCTCACACTCACTTACCTTCCCCCTCGCCTGGCTGCACCTATCACCTCCAGGCTTCTCACTTCACCCTCCCACTCACTTACCTCCCCCCCTCTCCTGGCTCCACCTATCACCTCCCAGCTTTCACTTCACCCTCCCCCTCGCCTGACTCCACCTATCATCTCCCATCTTCTCACTTCTCCCTCACACTCACTTACCTTCCCCCTCGCCTGGCTCCACCTATCAACTCCCAGATTCTCACTTCACTCTTTTACTCACTCACCTCCCCCCTCGCCTATTCTCTTCTCTTCTCCCCCCACCTTCACTTCTTTCCCTACCCTGAGGTAGCCATGTCGTTGACTGACTGTAGCTGCTGGCGTGCCGACAGCACGTTCTGCAGCTGCTGCATAACAAAATGTTATCGGCTGTATTCTATGGACCTGGTCCCTTGTGGAACCACATATGTATCGTTTTAATGTCTGTTTCTGGGTGTGAACTATTCTTTTGCTGATTTGAGCAAGTCGTCAAGCTGCCTCTGGTTGTGAAATTGTAAAAGAAATCTTATTCTCTAAACAATCCATTATTTTGTCTACATATTTCACAATGCAGTCCAAATCAATGCAGTTGGAATAGAAATGACATTTCCACTGAATATGTATTGTAATATGAATTGCAATTGTCTAAATAATGCAGTATTTGAGGGGTTTGTCTGGCTTTCTGCTGGTACTTGCTGTCACTTCAGTCTGCCAGCTGTGTTTGCCATTGCTAGGTGTGATGCTTCTTTGCAGGTAATCATGTTAAAATCACTCTCTCCAAGGAGATGATGGCAATTTGACCCTTGCAGCAAGTTGTGAGACCTGCTTTGGAAGAGGTTTTGGAAACTGTAGAGAGTCTGACATTTCCATCTACAAAAACAATCAGATACTAAAGTTATTGAGATCCAATGCAGGCTCCCCCAGGGCTGTGTGCTCCCCGCTGTTCACTCTGCTGACCCACGACTGTGCAGCAATACACAGCTCAAATCACAGCATTAAGTGCGTTGATGACACGACCGTGGTGGGTCTCATCAGCTAGAATGACGAGTCAGCATACAGAGAGGAGGTGCAGCGGCTAACAGACTGGTGCAGAGCTAACAACCTGTCTCTGAATGTGAACAAAACAAAAGAGATGGTTGTTGACTTTAGCAGAGCACGGAGCAACCACTCTCCGCTGAACATTGATGGCTCTTCTGTTCAGATCATTAAGAACACCAAATTTCTTGGTGTTCACCTGGCGGAGAATCTCCCCTGGTCCCTCAGCACCAGCTCCATAGTCAAGAGAGTTCCAGCAGCGCCTGTACTTTATGCAAAAGCTGAGGAAAGTCCATCTCCCACCCCCTATCCTCACCACATTCTACAGAAGATGTATCGAGAGCATCCTGAGCAGCTGCATCACAGCCTACTTCAGGAATTGCACCATCTCGGATCGCAAGACCCTGCAGCGGATAGTGAGGTCGGCTGAGAAGATCATCGGGGTCTCTCTTCCTGCTATTACAGACATTTACACCACACGCTGCACCCGCAAGGCTAACAGCATTGTGAAGGAACCCACACATACTCTTCTCCCTCCTGCCATCTGGCAAAAGGTACCAAAGCATTCGGGCTCTCACGAACAGACTGTGTAACAGTTTCTTCCCCCAAGCCATCAGACTCCTCAATACCCAGAGTCTAGACTGACATCTACATCATTTATTATTGTATTGTAATATGTCCTCTACTGTGCCTATTGTCTTGTTTATTAATTATTGTACTGCCCTGCACTGTTTTGTGCACTTTGTGTAGTGCTGTGCAGATCTGTAGTCTAGTGCAGTTTTTATGTTGCTTTACTTAGTCTAGTGTAGCCTTGTGCTGTCTCACATAGTGTGATGTGTTGTTTAATGTGGCACCAGGGTCCTGGAGGAACGTTGTTTCATTCTTACTGTGTACTGTCTATGGTCGAAATGACAACAGACTTGACCAAAGAACCTAAACAGGCATTGGCATGCAGTAACATGATGGTAATGAAAGGGAAGAAATTCCATAAGTTAATGGAAGAAAAACTGTACAAACTCCTTCTTGTTTTCTTCCACATGCTTTGCTCAACCTCTTAGCAATTTCCAGAGGATTTGTTAGAAGTTGTTGGAGAGAAAGATGATGACAATGTCAATCCAGAGAGAGATTTAATGATTTGACCTTGTTTTTTCCCCCTTTTTCTCTCCCCAGATCACCATCTTTACCTATCTTCATCACTGAATTTTCTTTGCACTTCATGCAGTTTTGAATTGTCATGATTTAGTTTTTCTGGTGGGGGATGGGTAGGATTTGTGTATTTTTAAAGTAATGTAAATTTATTGAAGTTCTGTAGTTTGGCATGTCTAGTCAAAAGCCACCAGTCCACTGATGGATAAATATTTTTAACCATATTCCTGGTACTTCCAAAATTTCAGTTTGTATGTGGTTCACAAGACAGCAGCTCAAGGTATTTGATTGGAATTTTTAATTCTTTTTCTTTTTCTTCAGATGCTGCTGGCCCAATTGATTGTTTCCAGAATTTTCTGTTTGCAGATTTTCGCATTTGGTTTAAGCTGACAGGAAAGCTACAGTAATGCAAATAACTACACGTTATGGCAGTGGTCTGCAGCAAAGCATTTCTGAATGTACAACCAGTTGATCCTTAAAGTGCATGGGTTACAGTTGCAGAAGACCACTCAGTGGTCTTACAGACACTCAGTGGCCATTTTATTAGGTACTGTAGATATTTTATAACGTGGCCACTGAGTGTTGATGCAGGATATTTCTGTTTAGGCAGTCAGCCTTAATTCTGAGACAGCACCCTTGGCTTCGGCAGAGAAGGTAAATAAGTTCAAGTCTCGTCCAGGGATTTAAGCTCATGAACTAGGCTGACACTTCAATGCAATACAGACTTGACAATGGATTGCTCTTCTGAAAATGACAAGTTTATAAATTGCTTCACTTCCTTTTTAATGGTATATGAACGTTGTATTTGAATACCATCTGTGAAAGTTGCATAATGGCCAAGATTGTCACCTGGAAGGTTCATGGAACTACATTGTTAAGCTTCACGGCATTGTGATAATGTTAGGCAAGAGATTTTGTGTATGATGGAAATCCTGAGCAGCATGCACAAAATGCTGGAGGAACTCCGCAAATCAGGTTGCATAAGTGTCTTGTTCATTCCCCTCGATGGACATTGCCTGACTTGCTGGGTTCCTCCAGTATTTTTGTGTGTTTAGTCTAGTACTGGGTTCTCTATTGAACTCTTGCAACTTTTCACAGTCAGCATTTAACTTTGCTGGTGGAGTCTCTACAGACATCTCTTAAGGGATCATTCCACAATAGAAATAATACTCTTCTTGCTACAACTAAATGAATAGATGCTGCCATGGTAGGAGGGAGTGGTGGGAACGTGGCTCCGTAGGATTAGAATGTACTGTGGAAGATCTTTGTCTTCAGGAGGTTTTCATTAGAACTAGGGTACAGGCAGAATCTTTTGGCAGGATGGTCTCTATAGGAAGTATGTCAAGTCTTCGAATGCTCCTATTTTGAGGAAACCTGCAGGAGACCCTCATGCACTGTCTACCTGATATATGTCGGATGAAGAAAAAGTAGAAGTTGTCTCCTCCCTGCGTAGAGTTTAAGTGACCACCAGAAAGCAAGGAGGGGACAGCAGGCTGTGGAAAGGGACAGAGATCAACAAGGGCAACCTGAATGAACCTGAGGCTGCGAAGCTCGGTGAAAGTGACCCTGACCTCACTCATGGATATATTTGAAGATACAGGAGGCCACACACATCAGTAAAAATGAAAAATGGAATCTGTTTCTTTATCAAACACAAGTGCTTGGAGATTGGATTTCATTCCATTTTGATGCACTCAATGTTTGCAAAAAATCAGAAGATTTGTGAATCAGGGCAAAATAAAGTTCAAAGCAACACTGCGATAATGTGCACAGAGACCGTTTCCCTTGGGCAGAAATGGTTAATATGAGAGGGCATAATCCCGAGGAGATTGGAGGGAAAATACAGCAATGATATCAGAGGTAGGTTTTATTTACACAGTGGGTGGTGGTGGTGTAGGAAACACACTGCCATAGGTGCTGATAAAGGCAGATTTTTAAAAGACTCTTAGATAGGCACATGGATGAAAGAAAAATGGAGGGCTATGTGGGAAAGAAGAATTAGATTGATTTTAGAGGAGGTTAACAGATTGGCACACGACTGTGGGCTGAAAGGCCTGTACTGTGTTCAGTGTTTAAAGTAATCTTGGCTAAACTGATTCTACGACCTACAGCCTCTTTCAAGGACTCTTTTACAACTCGTTCTCAACATTGTTTTATTAGCAGTTTGTCTCTGTAGCAAATTCGTTTTATGTCAGTTTACGTACGTTAGTTTTTCATTTGTTATTGTATTTCTTTATTTTTCCTATGTGCCTGCAAGAAAATGAATCAAAGGTAGTGTATGGTAACGTATGCCACTCTCACGATTGTCTCGGACGGTGTTTTTGTCGAGCTCGCAATTGTTGGGCCGATATTCTCGAATCGTTGACGGGCCATGGCCACAGCATGCAACTCTGTAAACTGTGGAAACGGCTCTGAACATAGAAGGGAATGCAGTTATACTGCTCCCTATATACTGACCTTTGAAAACTGATACTGGCAGATACTGTGTACTAAACTCTTCTATTGCCACTTCAGTGCACGTCCCTCTGCAAAATGCTCCAAGAATGAAAATGAGTTTTTAATAAAGGTGGTAAGTTTTACACCAAAAACTTTAATTTCTTGATGGAGGAATTGTGTCATCTACACTCTGGTCATGCTTAGAGCCATAGTCATAATCAAATAGTGATACAGCTCAGATACAGATAATTTGGCAATCAAGTACAGTTGGCCCTCCTTATCCGTGGGTTCCGCATGCGCAGATTCAACCAACCGCGGATTTGGAAAACCCGGAAGTTCTCTCTCCAGCACTCGTTGTTTGAGCATGTACAAACTATTTTTTCTTGTAATTATTCCCTAAACAATACAGTATACCAACTATTTACATAGCATTTACATTGTATTAAGTATTATAAGTAATCTAGAGATGATTTAAAAGTACAGGCCGTCCCCGGGTATGAAGGAGTTCCTTTCCCGAGTCCGTCTTTAAAACGGATTTGAAATTGGAATAGGTACACCTGGTATTACTTAACGTCAGTTGGTCAAACATTTGTCTGAGTATATAGTATATATTTTACCTTTCTATGCATATAAAACACTTAAGAAATGTATGTATTTCAATAATCAAACCATTGTGTTGCTTAGTAATAATTGTAGCTTTCATCGAGCAAGGCCTTTCACATGCTCCATTAAAATTGTTCCGATCATTGACCGACTGTAGCCTAACGCTTTTCCAATGACCGATGGTGTTTCACCTCTTTCCAATTGCTTCATTTTCAATCAAGATCGTGATTATTCTCGTGAACAGAAGCACTGCGGATTCAGAGCTGCGCCGGGTCCTAAAGACCACCACACTGAGACAGGTTAACTATGGTCCGGGGTACCACTGGGTCCGAAGGTCCACTGCATTGAGACAGGTTAAATTAGTGACTTGAGCAGCCGCGTTTTTTGGTAGCCGTGGGGGGTTCCTGGAACCAATCCCCCGCGGATAAAGAGGGCTGACTGTACACACTGACAATCAAACATCAAATTTTACACTAACCCATTTTAATTTTTCCATGTTCCAAACAGTTCCTTTCCAAATTCTTCTGCTCCCATACACACCCAGGACAATTTACTCTGGCCAAAATTAACAAACCTATCATTTTCTTGTATGTAGGAGGGAACTGAAGCTCTCAAAAAGTCAGCATCTATCATTAAGGGCCTCTCCCCTCCCGCCCAGTCACCCAAGACATGCCCTCTTCTCATTGCTACCGTCAGGAAAGGAGGGACAGGATCCTGAAGACATATACTCAATGTTCCAGGAGCAGCTTCTTCCCCTCTCAGTCAGATTTTTGAATAAACAATAAACCCATGAACACTTTCTCAGTATTTTCCCTCTTTTTTTTTGCACTTTTGCACGACTTATTTATTTTATTTTTATATATAGTTATAATTTTTAGTTTTTATTACAATGCATTGCAATGTACTGCTGGTTTTGCTGGTTATATTGAACATGTTTCCGATTCACTGCAGTTGTGAGAAGGTGTACAAATACCACACAGGCAGTAACACAAGTCAGTATGTTACCTGGGTGACACACACAGGATGCTGGAGGGACTCAGCAGGCCAGGCAACATCTACAGAAAAGAGTAAACAGTCGACGTTTCTGGCCGAGGCCTTTCAGCAGGATTTCATCGTGCCTGAACGAGGAAATCTACAGATGCTGGAAATTCAAGCAACATGCACAAAATGCTGGTGGAACGCAGCAGGCCAGGCAGCAACTATAGGGAGAAACGCTGTCGACGTTTCGGGCTGAAGGAGTCCTGACGAAGGGTCTCGACAGAGCTTCCCCCTATAGATGCTTTCACCGTGCCTGGGTGGCTGGTGCTGTTAGGCAGCTGCTCTACCAGCTGCACCCCGGTGTCAGTTAGACAAATTGTTTCAACTGGCAAAATAACGTCTGTTTCTTTTTTCACAGCGCCAGTCTGACCTGCAGAGTAATTATAGCATCTTCTGGTTTTATTTTAACACAAAATCTGATCCGCTGTGTCTCTCCGTCATATTCTGCTTTGCTTCAGCTTTCCAGGATTTTTTTTTGCTTTTCAATGATCAAAAGTCATAGGAGAAGAATTAGGCCATTCAGCTTGTCAAATCTGCTCTGCCATTCAATCATGGCTGATGTATTATTCCCTTGAAACCCCTTTCTTCTGCCATCTCCCCATGACCTTTGAAGCGATTCTTAATCAAGAACCTATCACCTTCCACTTTGAAT
This sequence comes from Hypanus sabinus, assembly GCF_030144855.1. Classification (NCBI taxonomy): domain Eukaryota; kingdom Metazoa; phylum Chordata; class Chondrichthyes; order Myliobatiformes; family Dasyatidae; genus Hypanus; species Hypanus sabinus. The sequence goes on from NC_082712.1 coordinate 155,166,411, forward strand.
ATATCCGATGACTTGGACTGCCAGGTTATTTTTGGTAATCCTTTCTGCAATAATGTGACTCGTGTTAGCCAAATAACCTTTCTCCCTCCAGTTCCAGAAGTTGTGGGTGTTAAAGTCAGACCTGAACATGTAAAATAAGAACTTAAATTGCTGGTAGTACTTAGCATATCTCATTTCATCTTTAGGGAAAATAAACAGCATAAAATACTTCTGGTCAAAATTCCGTTGTCAGAATGATCTACAAGCTGAGAAGTTAAATTTTGTGTTTTTTTTAAATTATAGACTGCACACTTGGAGTATTGTGTTCAGTTCTGGTCGCCTCATTATAGGAAGGATGTGGAAGCTTTGCAGAGGGTGCAGAGTAATTTTACCAGGAAGCTCCTTGGATGAGAGAACATGTCTTATGTAAAAAAGTTTGAGCAAGCCTGGACTCCTCTCTTTTTAGTGAAGCAGGATGAAAAGTGATTTGATAGAGTTGTGTAAGGAGATAAAGAGAAGGCAGTCAGAGCCTTTCTCCCAGGGCAGAAGTGACTAATACAAGTAGGCATAATTTTAAGGTGATAGGAGAATATAGGGGAGATATCAGAAGTAGATCTTCTTTTTACATAGAGTGGTGGGTACATGGAAGATGATGCTGGGGTGATGATAGTGGCAGATACATTAGGGGCATTGAAGAAACTTAGGGGCATGGATAAAAAGGAGAGCAATGCAGGAGGGAAGGTTTAGATTGATTTTGGAATAGGTTAAAAGGTCAGCGCATAGTGGGTTGAAAAGCCTATATTGTGCTTTCCCATTCGACGTTCTTACCTGTGAATTTTTTGATTCTCACTACTTGAGAGTGCAGGACAGCAAGTTCCTCTTCTGATACCCTTTCAGGTCAGTAACTTCACTGGAAACATGAATTCTGATCAAAGCAACATCCTTGTGACATCATCAAAATAGCTGATTTGAGGAGCTTAGAGTTTTCCCTTCAGCTCAATGGTCAGAGCTCCCACGTATTGAAGGGTGGCGTCTTTCAATTAAATAGTGATGGAATGGAAGGCAGAAAAAGGCGAATCTGAAGATGTTCCAACTACCATTCCACCTTCAATCAGTCTGCAACGTTCGTATTTGTACTCAAGTTCTGAAATAGCAATTCTGCAGAATAGAGTTACACTTTATTAGTTATGGATCAGTGTTTGCACCAGCCGTAAACAAAATACAGGGGATTCTGTTTAATAGGATCATCAGGTAACTGAGCGATTTGCTTATTTGGGGCAGCACCTAAAGAACAGAAACTATTTGAGGAAAGGTCTGTGATTCCCTGCATTTATTTGGGACACTATGCCCGTGGATTGGGGCAGGAGGCTGTTGCTAACCTGTTTCTGAGTATGTAGGTCATGTGCACTTGCGTGGCCATTAGACACTACACTGTGCTCTGAGAAAGAATTTGTCGTGTGTGTTTGTTCAAAAAGAAGCAATTTTTGTCACTGATAGTTGGTGAGAAATAAACAAAGACAAATCAGAACTGTTTTGCTCACTGGTTTCAAACATTCAGGGCTGGAAATGCCAGGGATAGTTAAGAGTGCAAATGAAATGATTTCATTATTTTAACAAGTTAGGAACCCAAAGAATTAGAAGGTGTTGACAATCATCTTGAATGTTACAACGATAATGAAGGTTTGGAAGGTGTAATTGTCAGCAGCATTGTATGAAGGCAGCACATTAGGTCACTGCACTGATTTTGTTCATTAACAGTCAAAAGAATGGGACATGGATGAATTCCTCTGTCAATGAGTATTAGGAACCAATACACAGTTTTTAGTTCTGCAGTTAGATTGGCAGTATTCTAATTTGTACTGTATTTCATTTAAATAGACAATTTGATATTCAGTTGGTCTTGTTGTAAACATTTTTAACTTTTGCCATGAAACTTCAGCCAACAGGGCAGCTGCTTAAATTGGGCTGAAATGTACCGATCCTGATGTGTCACAATTAACCGGAATCCTTTGCAAGGAAATCGAGGATGGCCACCTGAATGGGCCGCACTAAACAAGAGATAAAATGCACTTGATGGCAATTCGTTTCCTTGATCCATTCCCCTCCAGTTTAAAAATAGAGCAGCCACAGCCACAGCCACATGCCACCAAGTCCCCAAACCTGTTCCTATTTAATAACCTCTAGTTTCAACTGAATACAATTTTCTCCCAAGACCCATTTGTTGGGACAGGCAGAGCATGCAAATATTTATATTTTCGAGCCCTTTGAGTTCAATGCAAATGTAAGTATTCACAGCAGCCTCTCAAGTTCTGTGCATCCCATTAAGCCAACATTTAATTACCTATTAGCACAATTCTTCAGGAAAGAGAATAGCCAGTACTCTGAGATTGCATTTATTGGTAATTCTTAATAGTTGGTTAAAATCAATACCTTTGGTGGGAGGAGGGGGGTAATGGGAAAGTGGTCAGGCTCTCTTTTAAAATTAACATAAAAAACTTAGAAAGATTTGTTCCAGTTTCAAGATTCCTTTGGTATTTTCTGTCTAGGTTGACATGTCTAATTGATGACAGTTGATTAGATCACTGGACATGTAGATTACATGGGTCAGTGAGTAACTAGCAATGAAGTTTGTTTGGGTTTAGTGTGGCCGCGACTTCAGCAGTAGTGAATGGAAACAATATGTGATTGAATGTTTTGTCCCTGTATGAGATATAAATGTCCCTGTATGAAGCTCTCTATAGAAATATGAGGCAAAAATGAGGATTGATTTAGCAGCTGCAGATTGTGAATGAGAATGGCTGGTGATTTCCCCTTCAAACACTTATGAAGACAATAAGGGCTATGACATGACATCGCAGTGTTTGTGTATGTCAGCTCATGACTCTTATGTATGACTGCAGCTGTTGAAGCAATACAAAGTTACTTACCCAGGATTTGGCAGGATTGGAGGGGGAGGAGTGACTGTGATTGATGTTGATAACATAGCTTTTGTTCCTATTTATAACATGTATTTCTCCTTGAACATGCTGTGTTTTCCATTCATATTGAGTAATTCATATAGTAACAGATTAGAATCAATTTTGGTGTCTGAAACTGTGGGAAAAGGGAGACTTCTTCTCAAGCCCATCACCCCCAACTTCAGAGCATCAGAATGCTCCGTCCTGGGTCGGTCTTTTAGGTTACCCCCAGGTGCAGCCCATTTTTGACGATGCTTCCTCTCCAAGGGATGAGGTCTTGAAGCTTCTGCTGGTGTTTCTGTTATGCATTTTTTTTACAGGATAATATTACTAGCTGCATGCCCAAACCTCCTTTTGCAGCCGGGTGTGTGCCTGCCCATGGTAGAGTTGGAAAAGGGAGCATCATAGTATAATAGCGAACTTCTATTAAAATGTGATATTCACTATCTCATTAATATAATGCACTATCCTGCACGCGTTAGACGTAGTAGTTCTTGCAAATGGAGTAAAATGTCATCACATATAGCAAGAGATGCCGCCTGGTATGGAGAGGCCTGTGTACAGAATTGTTCCAAGCTCAACTAGCTCCATCATAGTCACCAGCTGCCGCGGCACTGGACATCTCAAAAGGCAATGCCTCAAGAAGTTAGCATCAAGGAGGAGGTACAAGAGCCTGAAGACACACACTCAAAGTTTGAGGAATAAATTCGTCCCCTCTACCATGAGGTTTCTGAATCACCACTATATTTACCAGCATTTTTGCACTCGGTGTGACAATATGTCTTACTGTAATTTATAGCCTATTTTATGTACTACTGCCGAAAAACAACAAATTTCAAGACGTATGTCAATGATAATAAACCTGATTTTGATTCTGAATGACTGTTGACATTTACTCATGGTTTGGTTGCTTTCATTCTTGTTGACAGGGGTGATTTATGCAAATATTTGGATCTACAGGTGAAAGCTTGCAGGAATCTAGAGAATAGAAATCATCCTTTGTTCATATTAATGAACCAATTAATTCAATTCAATTTGAGTTTAATTATACAGCCAAATGAGACGGCGTTATTCTGGGTTCAAGGTGCAGTCACACACAAGATAACAAGCATGAATGGTATATCACAATCACGGAATAAAGGAGTCCCAAAACTTGCGTCATCAGTCCACAGATGACGATAATAGAGCCTGTCTCCCACCAAGAGAGCACTGGGTGGGGGGGGGGGGGTCAGCAGCAACTCCAGACTGGTGGCTGCGCACTGACCCCAGCGGAGTGCACCAGCCTTGATGACAGTCCTCCCCCCCACCCAGTGGCTTGGGGTCCAATCCTCACATGTACAAGACAACAAGAATATCAGTAAACTACAGAGTGAGTGAGTGAGTGAGTGTGTGTGTTTTATATATATATATTTATATATACACACACACATATAGTCGAAACCCTCCAGCCTATCAGCATCATCAGTCGACCACAATAGAGTGCACCAGCGCCGACACCCACCAGGTGACACCTTGGGTTGAGGCCCTGTCCTTGTATATCCAGGCACGTGTAGAATATTAGTAAAATACAGCCACACAAAATGTATATGTATATAGTTTGGAACCTTCACTGCATTGAAATCTTCAGCCCACAACTCCAGTGGAGTACACTGGCTCAGGCATCTCTCCCCTTCCTGCTGTAGAGCAGGCAGCCCCGCGACTTTGGACCTTGAGTCCATTGAGTGCTACCAAAGTATCTCCAGTCGACCACAAAAGAGTTTTTCTTAATTAACGTTTAATCAGCGTAAGATTAGAGTCACCAATTCTATTGATAAATTATCCATCCTTGATATTCTGTACCAACCCAAGGCTCCGGGTATCAGGGCTGTAATAGCTTTGCAATTGATGGAAAGATGCAGTCAAATTATCATTCACTCTTCTGCCAAAGGCTGTGAAAGTGTAGAGACCAATTTGCCTTTTGTTTGCTTTATTACTTCAAATAATAATTTCATGTCAAAAGGAAATTAGGAAGATAATATTTAACACAAGTCTAAATGGGACTAGCAATCCATCCCTCAGATAATTGCTGGTTTTCACAAAATGACTTCTCATCTTTTTTGCTCAACACCCCAACAAATGAAGGCAAGACTGTTGTCACATCTTCTTTACCACCTTATCCACTTGTGTTGCTGTTTTCACGGAGTTATGTGTTTGTACTGAATACCCTGCTGTACATCAGTGCTCGTAAAGATCCTGCCATTTACTGTATACTCTCCTATGACATTTAACCTCCCAAACAGCAACAATTCACACTTGTCTGAATTAAACTTCAACTGCCATTTCTTTGCTCATGTTTGTAATTGGTCTTGACAAAGCTTCCTCCCTATCCACAACTCTGCCAATTTTTGTGTCATCTGCAAATTTACAAATTAGCCCTCCTATGTTTTTGTTCAAATCATTTAGATATACACAGCACTGTGCAAAAGGCTTAGGCACGTATAGCTAGGGTGCATAAAACTTTTGTGCAGTGCTGTATTTGTCGAAATGGGCAGAGAGTGAGTTATAAATCTGGCAGAAGCAAAGGATACTGGGACTGGCGAGGGTGGAGGGTCACAGGTGCAGACACACCCAGCCAGAGACACCAGGCAATTATATTTGATTCTAAACTTTGGCTTATTGATCATTACAGAATGTCTCTCTGCTTACTGCTCTCTCCCCTCTTCCTTTCCTTTTTCCCCAACCATGATTATCATCTCCCTGCCCTCATCCCACTCTCAGTCCACAGTAGAGACTCGTATCAGAATCAGGTTTATCATCACTCGCATATCTTCATGAAATTTGTGGGGTTTTTTGTGGCAGCAGTACAGTGCAATGCATAAAATTACTATAGTACTCTGCGAAAGTCTTAGGCACCCTAGGTTTATAAGTGTCCAGGGCTTTTGCATAGTACTGTATATTTTACAATCAGCTGATCCCTGCAGAATATTACAGGTTACAGACCTTCCAGTTAGGATAATACCTTTCTACTACTACCTGCTCTTCTCTCCTATGGCTAATCCAGTTTTGGATCTAGTCCATAGAGCCTGCTTCAGCCTACTATGAAGATTCTTGTAAAAGCTTTACCAACATCCACTGCCTTACCTCAACAATCATCTTTGTCACCTCCTCAGAAAACCCGATCAAGTTTTAAAGACATGACCTCTCCTGCACAGAGCCATACTGACTATCCCAAGTAAGTATGTGCTTTTCCAAATGTGAGTAGATCCTATCTCTGAATCTTCTCCAAAAGTTCCCTACCACTGATGTAAGCCTATAATTTGGCTAGTTTCTACTGCCTTTCTTGAATAAAGGAACAACACTGGTTATTCTCCAGTTCTCTGGGATCTCACATGTGGTGAGGATACAAAGATCAAAAAATTCTTTGATGCGAAGGACCTTCCCATTTCTTAAATCCATTGTGAGCTTGTCCCAAACACAAAATGAGTTCCTAAACACTCTAAAGCACATAATTAAACATAGAATGCATTTTGTCATATTCCTTATCCCTGATACAAGGTCAACTGGCAACAAACTGTACTTGATACTTCATTATGTCTTCCTTCAAACTACGACCATTAGCAAAAAAACTCTTGCTCCATTCTCGGTGAAAATACGTAAGCAGGGGTATGAAAAGAAATTTGTTTGTGGCAAGAGTTCCACAGAATCACCTGCCTTTTGCTAAAGAAATTCCTCCTCACCTCTGTTCTGAAGGGCCATCATTCTATTAATTATAAGCATAACCTCTCACTATTTAACAAATAACCTGTTTTTCTACTAAGTGCATCAAAGTAAATAACCTCACATTTTTTTCCATCTGCCATATTCTTGCTACTCACCCAGCTTGTCCTCTTGACCTTGAAGGCCTTTTATATCCTCCTCCTCCCATACTCATAATCAAACTTTTTTTTTTATCATCATGCAATGTGGCTTCTCTTCTACCTTCACTGCATTTCCAATAGAACAGGGTCAACAGTGAATCAAGATGCCCTTAGAGCCCAGACGTTAAGGTGTTTGACTTCAGTGAGTAATAACCTGCTGCTGGTTATTAAAATCTTCAGACTCAAACCAATTTGGAGGCCAAATTATTGGTTTTATGTAAAGCAGTGGTGATTAGTCAGGGCATGAGATTTGGGGAGAAGGTAGGAGAATGGAGTTGAGAGGAATAATAAATTAGTGATGATGGAATGGTGGAGCAGGCTCAGTGGGTTGACTAACCTAATTATGCTCCTATGTTTATTGGTCTTTATGGTCTAATATTTAAGTGAAGGAATCTATTTATGCAGATGGTTATTATATAGACTGAAAGGAGTGTAGAATCCTTGTGCCATGTGGGAAACCATCTGAGTGGTCTGGTTTCCCCTCCCACATTAAAAAGATGAATGGGTTGGTAGGTTAATTGGTCACATAGGTGTAATAAGGTGGTGTTGATTCACTGGGCCGGACGTGCATGTTATTGTGCTGTATTTTTAAATAACTTAAGTCAATAAGAGGCTGGCAGAAGCTAGGGAATTTTGTCCTCTATGTTGAATACCTTTTTAAAATGATTTTGTTCACCATTAACAGCACAAGAGAAAGCCAGTCATTAAAAATGAGAGTGCTGTGGCGACCCATTTCCTGGCACATCCGAACCGACTCACAATTAGATAGCCTACGGGGGTTTGCGAGCACAGAGCTTTGGATTTTAGCGCTGCGTGTAGCACACCGCTACAGTGCCTCAAATAGACTTCCTTGCTTTTGTACGAAGGCAGAGGATGTCCGTGTCATGCTTTCTGAGCATTGCAGAATGCCGCTTCAGCTTCTTCATTTTAATCCTCAGGTGCCGGAGCTATGGAGATTTATAGCTCTGGACCTGCATAGCTTGTCTTTCACTCTGACAGTCAAGTCAATCAGTTAGAAACATGTTATTACGGCAGCTCAGAAAGACAATGAACATTTTTTCCTGGTAACAGGCTGCTTTTGCATTTGTAGTGTTAAGAGGTGCCTGTGTATCCTCTTTATGCACCTGTAAACAATATACTGTCATCTTTTTGGCTTCATATTTATTTACTTAGAGATAATGCATGGAACAAGCCTTTCTGGCTCTTTGAGCCGTGTGCTCCAGCAGCCCATCGATTTAACCCCAACCTAATCATGGCACAATTTACAATGGCCTACTACCCAGTATGTCTCTGGACTGGGAGGGAACCTGTGCACCCGGAGGAAACCCATGCACACATGGAAAGGAATGTACAGACTTGCTTCCAGAGGATGCAGGAATTGACACCCCAAGCTGTAATAACGCAGTGCTAACTTTACTTTTACTTTCAAGTTAGACTGCTCATGGGGATGCTCTTTGCTGTTACAAAATTTGCTTCAAAGCCTTTATTATAGTTCATTTTCAATTATACAGTTGGCCCTCCATATCCGCAGGTTTGCATCTGGGCATTCAACCAACTGCAGATCGAAAATATTCAGAAAAAAAAAATTCCAGAAAGTTCCAAGGAGCAAAACTTGATTTTGCCGCGCGCCGGGCACTATGCTAAATCCACACAAATGAAGTGATGTGAAGGCATACCCTGCTGTAGCCTCCCGCCATTTTACAGATCCTCAGTCTCTCTCTAGCACTTGTTGTTTGAGCATTGTTTACCTCACGTCTCGTTCGCTACTTGTGTTGTCAGCGAGAGGAAGGAGTTTAAGGCTAGTAAGGGATGGCTGGCTAACTATGTAAAGCCTCAGGAACTTAAAGATCACAGGAGAATCAGCATCGGCAGCGTTCCCAGAAGAACTATGATGGTTGCGTCTGTACTGAACATGTACAGACTTTTTTTTCTTGTCATTATTCTCTAACCAATAAAGTGTAACAACTACTTACATACATTTACATTGTATTAGGTATCATAAGTTAATCTAGAGATGATTTAAAGTATATGGGAGGATGTGCATAGGTTATATGCAAATCCTATGCCATTTTATATAAGGGACTTGAGCATCCGCGTTTTTTGGTATCCGCAGGGGAGGGGGGTCCTGAAACCAAATCCCTACAGATACCAAGGGCTGAATGTATTGACCAATTGGTTTTATGGTTACCCTCTTCAGAAAATGAATTATATTGACAAGTTTGTATGATCTATTTTTAATCTCTAATCTAGAATAGGAATTTCTATAATTTGCCATTTCCCATTAACCTTAAATTGGATGATCTGACATCACTTTGCTATGTGATGTTTTACTTCTACCTCCAAATTAGACTACTCATGGGGATGTTCTTTGTTGTTAATGCATTGACTTCAAAATCATTGTTATAGTTCGCTTTACTATTATTTGTTTATCAATAATTACTTCAGTGCTTTTTTTGTAAGAGTTCAAACTGTTAAATTAGCTGATTGACCTTTCCAGATAATACTACACTTGGAAAACTAGTTTTTACAAATAAGCTTGCTTGAGGAATCCTTGCGTCTTGTAGTATTTGATGATAGATCAAAAGCACCCCACTATTTACTACCCAATCAGTATTGATTTACATTTGTTCAAATTCCTTTTCATACATAAACTTACCTATCAAAATCAGCTTTCTTGCACAAGTGACTATAAACTTAAAGTAACATAAATATAAATGGCCATTCTTCAGTATTGGCTGTTGAGATAAGTAACATGTCAGTGAGAATAATTAGGAGTTAGATGTATAGAGGCATTATCCAATAGTGATTCCTGCCAGGAGATGGTTACTTGGCTCCAACAAGTCCACAGAGAGGGGCTTGATGATTGGACTTGCTGTCATTATCAATTTCATGTTGTTAACAATAACAGCATCACAGCACCAAGAGCTCCAAGAATTGGCCTTGAGATTAAAACAAAGTGATGCTCCTCAAATCCTGTCATTTCGAGATTGTTTTTCTTGGGATGCTAAAAGTAAGTAACAATAGGAATAAATTTGTCTTGTTATAGTCCTACCTGGTATATTTTTGTTCAGGTTAAGTAGCACGTTGATTGTGAATGTTAGAATCCTGAAGTAGCCAGATTGCCCCAAATGAAAAATGAACTGTCTACCAATATCCTTTATAAGCCTACTGATTCCCATCGTTATCTTGGCTATACCACTTGCCACCGTATCTCCTGTAAAAATGCCATTCCCTTTTCTCAGTTCCTTCGCCTCCACTGCATTTGTTCCCAGAATGAGGCTTTTCTTTCCAGAACACCAGCAATGTCCTCCTTTTTCCAAAAAAACTGGGTTTCACTGCCTCCACAGTTGATGCTGCCCTCACCTGCATCTCCTCCGTTTTCCAAGTGTCTCTGCTCACCCCATCTTCTAACCACCTTAACAGGGATAGAGTTCCACCTATCCTCGCCCATTCCCCCCACAAGCCTCCCCATTCAACATGTCATTATTCCCAACTTCTGCCATCTTCAAAGGAACCCTAACACCAAACAGATTTTCACTCCCCCCACTTCCTGCTGTCCGCAGTGGTTGCTCTCTCCATGATTCCTTGCCCATTCCTTCCCCCTCACTAGTCTCCCTCCTGGTGTTTTATCCCTGAAAGTTACAGCAATGCTATACCTACCCATTCACCTCCTCCCTCACCTCCATTCAGGACCCCAAACAGTCCATCCAGGTGAGGCAACATTTCACCTGCGGATCTGTTGGGGTTATCTATTGCATTCGATGCTCCTGGTGGAGACCTGAGGTAAGTTGGGGGACTGCTTCGCTGAGCACCTCTGCTCCAAATTCCAAAAGTAGAATTTCCCATTCCTATTCCCATTCTGTCATGTTGGTTCATGGCCTCGTCTTCTGTCATGATTAGGCCACTCTTGGTGTGGAGCAGTAACACCCCATATCCTGTGTTGGTAGCTTCCAAGCTAATGGCATGAAAATAGATTTCTCCTTCAGGTATTTCCCCCCTCCCCCTCCTCCAACTCTCTCTTCATTTCTCCACTTTGGCCTCATCTCCTTCTCACCTGCTTATTATGTCCCCTGGTGCCCTGCCTCCTTCTGTTTCTCCCATGTTACACTCTCTTCTCCTATCACATTCCTTCTTCCCCAGTCCTTAACCCTTTCCACCCACCTGACTTCACCTATCACCTTCTAGTTTGCCCACAACCTCTTATTTATTTCGCCTTTCCCCCTTATTTTCCAGTACTGATGAAGTGTTGACTGTTTACTCATTTCCATAGATGTTGCCCGACCTGAGTTCCTCCAGCATTCTGTGTGTGTTGCTCACGTGAAAAATAATATTTTGCATCCAAACTGAAGGCCAGGTAATGCTAGTAATAAACTACTATGTTATAAAGTTTAACGGCCAGAATTGCAAGGAACTGAAGACTTGGGCAAAGAAAGATTTAAATCATTAATTTAACAGCTTAAAAATGGGCAGTAGTGAGCTTGGTTCTTGCCCATACTTTTTAATATTCTCTCACTCGGTGATACTCTGACATTACAAGTCACTCTGCTCAGGGGACATGTTCTTTAACTTTGTCTGGAAGTAGTGTTGACTTTTGGTTTGGGAATGCCCAGTCAGTTCCGCTTCCAACATGTCCATTAGCAATAAAAAGCTAATAAATCTTGGACTAGAGTTGGTGTTCAGTCCATTGTGAGAAAGTCGTCATCCAGTTTCAATTACAAATTGTACTTTGACAGCTACCGGATGTTTCAAATTGACTTCAAAAATTAATTCAGTTGCTTTACATAAAACCTAGACTAACAATAGAAACAGAATTTTCAAGATATTTCTCAGTAAATATGTTTAAATATTGAGATAATTTCAATACCTTAATCATAATGCTGTTCTTTTTCTTTAAAATGTTTCTGCATAAGATTTTTAATAATACAACATTAGGTTAATGTAACCTTTGGAAATTAATGAAGTGGTGTTCGATTAAGTGTTCTTAAATCCACATTTAATCCTGATTTATCCTGATTTAAACTTCTCTTTAAACGTTAGAACTTTAGATATTTGAATTTTGCCTTATAGATATGTTCAGGTTGAGTTTACTGTCGTATGAACAAGTACAAAGAAGTGCAGGTGTAATGAAGAACTTCTTTGCAGCATGATAGGCACGTAGATTCAGACAACACACAGAACATGAATTATGCATAAATCATACATAAATTATACATGACAGGGAAACTATTTGACGCAGACTCGAATCCAGCTTTAGGTGGATGTTCACACTGTTTGCATTATAAACAACCATTTTATCCTGTAGCAGAATCATTGCAATATTGTCCTGTGAGCTAATTTAAAATGTAAGTAAGACACAGGCACCTTGTATATCATGACTAAAAGATTGCAGGAGATGGCTGACTGAGAGAAAGTGGCAAAGTGAAATTATTTGATGATACTTTGCAGCTCTATAGTTGCACATTATGCTTTCTGAATGATTTAGCCGAGTTGGGTTATCCATGATGACTCAAGCTTAATGGACCATAGAATATGCTGAAAAATTTCAGAAGACTAAGCAGCATCTATGGAGAAATCAAGCATTTCTGTTGCTGTGGAATAGATCTCATTGTACTGATTTGCTTGTAAATGCTTTCAGATTGAGCCATTGTGTTGTAATGCTACCACATGAGTGACAGCATTGCAATACAATTATATAACTATTAATACAAGGATTGAAATATAAAATATAAAAATGAATTATAAAATAATTTCAAGCAATTAAAGGACAATTAATGACATTAAACCTAGTGTAATAAAGGAAAAAAAATCCTTCACTTTTAATCCAATCTTGCAAACATTTCTCTTCATTGAAACAAGTAAGTTTATGGATTCTCTGCCAGATCAAACTTGACTTGTATTCAGTGGACAGATTCCCCAGTAGAACCACGATTCGGTAAGGGTATGGTGTGGAATTGATGACTTTTCCCAATAATTCATGAACATTGTTACTTTTGTCATGATACTATCTGACCCATTGAGTATTGTTAACTCCTTCTTCTTTCATATGATATTTCAGACACGTACAAAACCTTTTGTGATATCCCAGAGATTTTAATTAATTGTTTTTGGTAGGAGCAAGGAAATTACTGAATTTTCCTCATTTGCCTTCTACCACAGATGAACTGAAGCTGATGAAAGCCAATTAATAGAAATTAAAGTGATCATAGGCATTGTTGTGTTGGTGTGTCAGGTGACTGTCTTATTTCATAATTGCTAAATGAAATTACACCTGGGGAATTAGTTACAATTTTGGGATTCCATTTAATAAAATAGATATCCTGGTTATCGAGGAAGCGGATTGAAGATTCAACAGACTGACTTCTCAGATGGGTTGGTCATATCAGGTTCAGAAAGCTAGGCTATTAGGTAGAATGAATGAATGAAACATCTCAAATTCTCAGCGTGCTTGACAAGATAAGTGCTTGTGGAATTTAGAACTGGGGGCACAGTCTCAAAACATGGATGGAACATGCCATTTGGAACTGATCGAGAAATTGCTTTCTCAAATTGACATAAGAAGTTTATGAAGTCTCAGTAATCGATGATATTCAAATGAGAGTGATAGGTTTCTGGATATTTAAAGAATATGAGGATAGGGTAGGAATATTATGTTATGGAATATATAGTGAGGTGGAAGAACAGTCATGATCTTATAAATTGTAGAGGACGTTCAAGGGGTCAAATGGCCAACTTCTGCTCTTTTTTTGCTTGTAGAACTTGGTGAATTTGAGATTTTGCTGTCAAGTCTTTGTTCTTGTATTCAAAATTGGCAATTATTTAGTTACATGTGCAACAAGTGGTTGCCTCTGCTAACTAGTAACACTCAAAGTAACACCGACTAAACGTTTGCCATTATCTGCAGAATGATTAAAGCTGTTCGAGCATTCTGTAAGTTTTTATTTTACAAGATAATTGTTAACTAGTTAAGCCCATCAACCCTGCTGGGGCATAGGCTGTTGACAACAGTTCCCCAAATTCCTCTGTTCTGTGCCAGTCTCTCGAATTGTCCATTTCTTGGTGTCAGCTTCATGGTTGCATTGCCGGGTGCTCTTTGCCCTCTCCTCTGCTTTCCCTGGGGATTCGACATTATTGCTTGCCTGGTGATGCTGGTACTTGGCCAATCAATCCCCATCGTTTTTTCCTTCCTTGTTGTGCTGCGAGCTGGTGTGTTCTCTGACGTAGATCAGTGTGAAGGTGGGACCAGAGAGCTATATCATCAGTGTAGTCCAGTTGTTTCCATAGGGCCCTCTGGATCTCATTTCAGCACCGTAGATGTCTTTGTGATCCAGTCTATGCGTCTAACATCTCCTTAACCTTCTCCCATTCAAGCTGTTGATCCTGTTCTTCCTGTATTACTTGAAACTTGCTGCTGAGTACCACTTTGAATGTTTCTTGGGCCTGTGTGTCCCTCAAAAGGTTAATGTTGAATCTCTGCCTCGTGACGCTCATCCCATCCAATTTTTCTCCAGTTTGAGTTTTAGCATCACAACCAAGAGGTCAGATGTGACACCTGCTCCTTCACTCTGAATTTGACATTTCAGAGTGAAGATGTGACACTTCACTCTGAATTTCCTGGATACACAGATGTGGCCTGTTTGGTTCATTATCATAAACAAATGAGAACAACAAATACAAAATGCTGGAGTAACAGCAGTTTCAGGCAGTATCTATAGAAATGAAGAAACAGTTGACATTTCTGTCCGAGACCTTTCTTCAGGGTCTGAGCCTGAAACATTGATGTCTCCCATGAGAACGTTATTATCTCTCTTTCAGGATACACTTCTGGGTTGCTCTGCAGTCTGTTGTAGAAAGTGTCCTTGGTTTCTTCTTCATCGTCATTAGTTGGTGAATAACACTGCATGATGTTCATTTTGGACTTTTTGTTTGTTCTAAATGCCAAGATGATACGGGGACCATTCAATCAATGCCTTCCATGCTACTTTTGATAGCATGAATGCCGCTCCTTGTGTGTGCAGGCATCATCTTCCTTATGCCCTGAGAACACATGATCAGCCTCTGCCCAGACTGTGTCCATCTTGTCTTGCACCTGCCAGGCAGCCTCAGTTTATTGTTCTTAATTTTGGCCAACTCTTGCGCTGTCTTTCCACTTGCATACATGGTCTTTACATTTCATGGTCCAATGGTAGTGGTCTGGCTAACAGAAGGAGGATCCGCCCTGTGATTTCCACAGACTTGCAGCTTTCCCCTCATGATGTCATGCACCTTCTAAATGAAGATCCTTCCTCTATCAGGGATGAGGTCTTTGGAGCTTCTGTTGCCGTTTCTATAGTTCTGGGTCTTTACGGAGTGGGGTTGCTCGCCCCATGCCCAACCCTTTTGCAGCTGGGATTGTGACTGCCCATAATTAACCCTGTGAGTTAAATCACTTGGGTACTGGACCACTGTTCCTGACATTATAAGAGTGACCACATGTAGAAAATGTATTTCTTTGACTGTAATGCACTTTGGTACATTGCAGCTCCATGAAAAGGTGCCAGATAAGATGTTTCTTTCACCGAAATGCAGTGGACTATTCCATTTCATTTATATTTTATAGAATTCAAGTTGGCAAACAATGATGACCCTTTTCTCTGCAGTGCTCTCTCAGCAGACAGAAATATTAACTGCTTTAAATGATGAGGGAACGAATGAAGAGAGACAATGTAACGCATCAAAATTTCAGTAACTCCCTTCATCCCTCCCTTGATTTAACCCTAGCCTAATCACAGGACAAGTTACAATGACCAATTGTAACATCTTTGTACATCTTTGGGCAATGGGAGGACGCTGGAGCACCCAGAGGAAACCTATGGGTTCACGGGAAGAATGTACAAACTTCTGACAGATAGCAGTGGGAATTGAACTCAGGTTGCTGGTACTGTAAAGTGTTGTGCTAACCATCACGCTAATGTGCCACCCATTGCGTCTGCATAATAGTTTAACATGCTGGGTATTTCACATGTAAACAAAGTAGATGTGGGGGTCAAAGAAATGGATGTTCTGAAGGCTGAATAATAGCCTGTAAAAAGAATGATAATTTTAAGAAAGTTATAGAAGGAGGACATATGAAGAGCCTTATAGTAGGATGATATTGTCATACATAGCAGTTAGAGCAACAACATTATTCTGGAGTTCAGAGTTAAATTCCGCCATCATTTGGTAAGGAGTCTCTGTATATCCTTCTGTATCATTAAATCAATAAATCAATGTTATCCCATATTGTGATCTATTGCATAAGGGAATGGAGATTCCTAAGTGGATAGATTTATGAAAGTGCTGAACTCTTGGGAGCCACCACAGGGAGAACATATAAACGCCAGACAAAACTAGAGGTCACGATGCTGTCTTGAGCTAACTCGTGTAGAGCCGAAAAAGATTAGCAATAGAAAAACCCAATCAGCAAGAATGGCTATCTAGGACTTGGTGTAGGATAGGATGTGGTATCAGGGCTTTGAATGTGCTGAATGTACAATGCTAGGGGATGCACTTGCAGAAGTGTGTTTCATGTATAATTTGTGCATCTACTCATGAGGGAACTTGATGCTGTCGTTTGATGCTTTGATACCCTGAACATGTGACCACCATTCACAAGTGTCTCCAGTTGCAGATTGTTCTCCGGCTTCCTTGTTTGGCTTTTGCTGTCAGCGCTCAGGAAACTGGCATCCACCCATCAGCTAACAAAATGGAGCATGTGGGTCGAGGAACCCAAAGCAAATTAAACCATTGTGGAAACTGTCCAACTGTAACTGGCAGTGCTGTGTTGAAAATATGGAGTAAAGGTTTCATAATCTGTCCTTTCAAATGAAATGTAAAACATGGACACATCCTGCAGCATTTCAGCTCTTATGAAATGGGCATTTTTAATGTGATGCGTGCTGTCAAAGATTTGTGATGGAGCCTTCATGTAAATGCAAGACTTACCCTGGTTTACAAATATTACAGGACTTCAGGGTGTCTGAATAGCTGAAGGTTGTTTCACATATTGAGTAGATTTGCAATTCGATGGCTATAAGAACAGCGGGGAAATCAATCAAATGGTAAATAGGTAAACTCCTGAGAATAATTGGCAGGGCCATGGTGAGTAAATGGCAGAATGGAACAGTTGTATCCCATGGTCAGTGCTGGGACCTCTGTTGTCCATTATTTATGTAAATAACTTGGATGTGAATGTACAGGGCCCGATTCAGAAGATTGATGATACTAAATTGAATAGTCTTGTTGATATGAAGCAAGTTACAATGAATTGCAAAGAAATCTTGATTGCTTAGTGTGATGAGATGAGGAATGGCAAATAGGACTTCGTCTGAGGTAGGTGTGAAGTGATACGTTTTGGATATTCAAACCAGGGTAGGCCCGATGCAGTGAATGGCAGGCCACTGATGACTGTTGCGGAACAGAAGGATCTGGAAGCATGAGTGTGCAGTAGCTGAGAGCAGTGGCACAAATAGACAGGGCGGTGAAGAAGGTGCTCAGTATGCTGGCCTTCATCAAGGTGAACAATAGGGACATTATGTTGCAGTTCTGTGGGTCATTGGTGAGGCCACAAGCGAAGTATTGTGTACAGCTTTGTCACCTTGTTATAGCAGAGACATTATCAAGTTGGAGAGGGTGCAGAACAGATTTACGAGTTTGCTGCCTGAATTAAAGGGTTTGAGTTACAGGGAGAGATTAGATCTTTATTTTTTGGAGTGTGGGAGAATGAGAGTTGAACTCATAATATCATGAGGGATATTGATAAGGTGAACAGTCATATTCTTTCCTCCAGGGGTCAAACTCAAGAGGGGAGATATTTAAAAGAAACCTGAGAGGTAAATTCTTTACACTGTGGGCAGTGTATACCCAGAATGAGTTGCTAGGTGAAGTGGTTGAGATGTACAATTGCAGCATTTAAGAGGCATTTGGATAGGTACATGCATGAATGGAAGGGGCATGGGGATTTATGGGTTGAACATGAGTAACTGGGACGTTCAGGGAGAATGACTGCTCTGGCCAAAGGGTCAGCTTCTGTGCTATAAATTATTACTCCACCAGTAGACAGTGAAGAGTCAATGAAATGGCAGACTACTACTGTACCATATCATTTCTGCTATATAAAGATAGTATAGAGCTTCCAAGAGTGGTAATAGAATTCCACAAGTCGCGGTTGGCATGGATACGTGCAGAGTTAGTCAGGCACGAGGAGCTGTAGTTCACCTGTTGGAAAGGTCATCAGCAGCAGCTGAAAAATCAGTGTCTTACAGAAACCAGCCAAAGAAATACCACAAAGATAAAATAATGTAAGGGACAGTAAAGGAGAAATGCAGCAAAGATTATAAAAAAATACAAATATATAGTTAGATGAGTGCCAGCTAGTGATTAAACTTTGTAAGCAGGGAGTAAATGATAAGATTCTTGGGAATCGGTTGTTTTTTTTCTCTCTGAATCGTACAGTTGAGCATTGTTCCAGTGATTATTTGGGAGCTTGAATCCATTAAGAAGGGAATCCTAGAGAGTTTGATATTTACAGTTCTTTCAGATTTCTTCAGATTGTTATAATGAGTATTTCAGGTTCTCCAGAGACCAACACAGTAACAAGGCTGAAAAAGGCTGTTTTCTTTTGTCAGGACGTTGGCATAGGGTGGGTGGTAGCTCGGTGCAATCCACAAAACAAAATGAGATTCAGAAAATCTTACAAGTGTGAAGAAGCTGAGAGATAACCTATGTTTTATCTGAGCTCTGTATTCCAGCTCCTGATTCATATAAGATTAGATGAGAATGGAGTGTGAGAGAGAGTGAGAGAGATTTTACATTTGGGCATTCCATTCAATGTTTTTATCTCTAATATGTGGGGCAATATTGTAAGGTATGGCGTTGGTATGCTGAAACACGTTTCTGAATTATACAGAATACTATTCGGCTTTAGGTAATCTGGTGTGATATTCTATCTTGAAAACTGACACATCACGGAGTTAGTCCCTTCCCAGCTATTTAACCATTAGAATCATCAGGCCCAGTTGACTATTCATATTCATGACTGGAATTGTTGATGTTAATTTGCCTTGTCATTGTTCTTTAGGACTGCAGACTAAATGAAGCTACTCCTCCAGTAATGGTAAAATCCCAAAGCAAACTGAATTTGTGGCACATAAAATACTTAATGACTAAGAACTACATCATGGTTAATGAACTGTCAGAGCCTCCTCTCTTCCATGTGTGAGATTCATGAGTGCTTCTTTATCCACGATCAGGCCATAGTGTAGCATATATAGAGTAAATCAGCAGTCCTACTCAGAACTGGCCTACGCTTCCCTTCCAGTACCCAAACTCACCACACCTTCTTTCTGTCTCCTGTATTAGGAAATTCTGATCAGGAATTCCCAAGCTGTTATCTGCTGTGTCCTCATTTTATCATTTGAAATTTCACATGACTTCAAGTATCCAAAGCAATAACATAGGGGAAACAAATCAGCATGAATTCACTGATTTTAATAGAGGAGATTAGCAGACCTGTTGAAGCAGAGGGGGTGGGTAGGCCAATTGACAGTGGGCTGACTGAGAGATTTTAAAGAAAGCTGGGAGAGAAAAGGTATTAGATTTGCACTGGATAAGAATTTGAATTCTTGGGGAAAAAAGGCCTTCTGAATGTGGCTCATGAGTAAATTGTGAACTTCAGATTAACCCTATTTGAGGAGATTTGACCCACAGACCCACGCATACCTCAGCAGGTCAGGCAGCATATATGGAAAAGAGTAAACAGCTGGCATTTCGGGCTGAGACCATCTTCAGGACTGGAAAGGAATGGGGAAGATGCCTGAATAGATAGGTGGGGGGGGGGGGGAGAAGCTAGCTGGAAGGTGATAGGTGATTGCTGGAAGATTGACAGCTGCCTCCTCTGGGGTAATAAACACCAGCATTGCAGGAATGTCCACATCCTCTAAATGTGTGAACTAAAAAAAAGTAATCCTACAGACTTTGCAGCAATCAGCTCAGACACTTTGAGTAAATATGTTTTTCTTGAATTCTTGTGGATGCTATAAGTTAATTTCTTATTTTAGTGGTCCCTCTCCGCAGATGATGGAGATCCCTCAGTGATACCTGTTTGATCATTCCTTTGCTTTCCCTTTTAATGAAGAGCCCCACTCTGTTTAAATTTTCTTCATAGTCCCAACCTCATAGTTCCATTGTCATTGTAAATACTTTCAGCACTTTCATCAGTGGTGATATATCCTTTATATAACAGGGAAATGAGGTTATTTTCCAAACACTTTATTCATAATATATACAATAAATATAATTGAGACTTGTCTTTCTCAATGTACATTGTACCATCAACTCAGTGCATCTTCTTACAAGGAGTTTACTATGTATTTAATATTTCAGTAATATTGTAAATATATTGTTTGATTAAGCATTTTTTGTTGTTTTCTTAATGTATTGTGGCTTATTTGTAAAAGTATGTGATTGGTATACATCATCTCGTCACCACATCATAAGTAAGCATCTCGCGGAAAGTAAAATGAAGAATGTACATCATGAGTTATCCTGCTTCCATGTTTCTCGGTCAATTAATTTTTATGTTTTGGAGTTACGAAGCATAACGGTGTCAATGTCACATAGGTTTTCTCTGCAAACAATGCACCCATGAATCGTTTGAGGAGCTGGTACTTCCGTGTCCAATGGTGGAAGAGCCTCCTTAGCCCACATTCCTTCCTCCTAACGTCTTCACCGAGCTTCAGTGAGCATATCTGTGCATGTGCTTTATGTTCTGTTATATTTACTCTTATCGTGATTTCAGAATCTGAAAAAAAAACAGGCCAAATTTAACAACTACTTTTTATTTAAATTGATTGTTTAATAACAATGCCCTTTACCTGCTACAGTGTAAAACATTTGGATCCTAATTTCCATGTAATCTGAATGATTGAGAAGCCCACTTTAAAATGGTTTCCTCATTGTTGTTTGAGGGACGCACATTTCTCAGATCATGATATGGTGCATTTGGGCAGATTATTTTTACCATTATGGAGAGAGGGAGGCAAGTGATTACTCAATTACTTGTTTGATGAATACCCCTGACCCTAACCTGCTTTGAATATGGTTGTCTGATCTATTTCATGCCTATTAGTATTGATAAGAGGCCAGAATTAATTGGATTTGATGCAATCATGCGGTGCTCTTCTAATCTTTGATGAAGTGCACTATTATCCCAGAAGGCATTTTTTTTAATCCTCAGTAAAACCTTTCAATAGCTACAGCTGCAATTCTCTCCACCAGAAGGAAGCAAAATAGGGAGGTTACTTAATCTATGCCATGTTCTCATAAAACCATCTACTGGTTACTTGCATTTCTCAAGATTACTTTGTCTTTTTATGGTTGTAGTTCACTTCATCTTTCAAGAAGGTGCAAAAGAAAGTCCCTTCAGATCTTTACCGTGAGCATTGAGAAGTATTTTGTGAAAGTTGTTGGAAGAAGCATATATCTCAGAGATATTTTTAGATTTTCTTCTTTTTATGAAGGCAATCTTACCCTGATTTACAAGTCTCAGAGGATATCTTGTGACAAGCTGCAGATAAAATGAATGCTTCTCTAACCACTTTCATTTACCTATCCTCATGCCAGCTCCAATGAAGACATCTAGGCGACAAGTTACATCAAGAATTGTGTAATAATTTGAAGAAGCGACAATATGTCAGTTTTTTAAAAACTTAAAAAAAATTGTAGCCTGATTTTACTTTTGATGCAGTCATAAAATAGTTTCATTTGTGTTTTTTTTAAATTAGGAACCATATAAGTTTGAGCCAAAATATTTGGAAGCCATTGTGCTTTCAGAAACAACCTAGCTGGTTTACAGTAGGGTCACAATTTCTGGGGTCCCACTTCAGCAACTGAAGTTCAGTACAGCAGTACTTCTACCTGTTACTTACCTTACTGTGGCCTGGGCAGGAGGTGTGATATGTGACTTGTTTCTGAGACTGAAGTGGAGGTTTGAGAGGTCCTTCTGTGACTGGTGAAGGGCCAGATGCTTTGGCTGGAAATAGTCAACACTCATTCATGAAAAGTTGTCAGTTTCCCATTTTTTGTCTTTTACCATGACATGGACTCTTTCTGCGAGGTCTGCTCGGAGCTACATCTGTTATGGTATTCAGGTGAACGTTATGGTGGGGACCTTGCAGGATTTCTGTGGGTTGAGACACCATGTTGTAATTTATTAGGGTGTCGGATGAGAGGAGTTCGGCAGAAGAGGTGAGTTAGGGAATTGCTGAATAATTTTATCAGGCAAGGAATCTGGGATAAAACTCTACCGCACAGGAACATGACCTTCAGCCCATGATATTGTGCTGAATAAATACCCAGCTAAACTAATCCTTTCTGCCTACACAATATCCATATCCTTCCTGTAGATTCATGTGCCTTTAAAGCACCTTTATCATATTTACCTCCACTAACCGCCCTGGCAGCGCATTATAGGCACCCAGTGCTCAACCCAACACATCTCCTTTTGAATTTACTCCCTCTCACCTTAACTGCATATCCTTAGTATGAGATAGCTCAACCCTGGGGTGAGATACCGGCTGTCTACCTATCTCTGCTTCTCATAATCCATCATGTCTCTCTTCACCTCAGCTATGTACTGTCCCTTTCCATTTGATCTTGCAGAGTGCAACACCTCAAATTTGGGCAGATTAAACTTCACCTGCCATTTTTCTGCCTGTATCTGCAACCAGTCTATATCCTGCTGTGTCACCTGGCAAACCTCTACACCACCAATCTTTGTATCACACGTTCATTTACTAACATTTTTTATTCAGGTCATTTATGCCACAAATAGCAGAGGTCCCAGGGTGGATCTCTTGTGTCATGGGCCTTCAGCCAGAATAAGTCCTGCTGACCGCTACTTCTCTGAGCAGACCAATTCTGAATCCAAATGGCTAAGTCACTGAGAATTTGATGAGGAGATAAGCAGGGATCTGTTCTTTTGATCGGATTTCAAGGGCACAGTGGTAGCCCTGCTCATACCCTTATACAACCTCCCTTTTTTTCTTCTTCTAATGTAGGATTTATATAAATGATATATGTTGATGCTCAGCTAGATGAGTTGATGGGCCTGTTTTTGTGCTGTATCTATGATGATATGCTAAAGGAGTTCTTTGGAATTGTGGTTTGAAATAATCTTGTGAAATTCACGAGCATTGTGCAGCTATTCTGTTTGGCTGGTTGTCGCTTTGCAGATTAGAAGGGTCATATAGACAGAATTTACATGATCTACGTGAGATCCAACACTGGTCAGGCAAAATGCACTCAATATTGATCTACAGTGACTTGAGACTCACTAACCTTGTATAGTGATTCACCAATTTAAATAAAATGCATGTACTGTTATGATCCCAGCCCCCTCCTTGGTGAGAATCGCAAGAGCACCCGTCGGGGGGGGGGGGGGTCAGTAGACCCAGTAGGAGAGATAGAGAGAGAGAGAAATGTGCCAAATTGCACGTCTCACCAGGGATACAGAATAAGACGACAGAGACTATTGTCTCGTGGAGACCACGTGAAAAGCCCTCGGGCAAGGTGGGCTGGTTGAGAGAGAGATTGCATCATTACAACCTGATTGACACCTGCGACCCCGTGAGGAAGTATAAAGGAGAGTCTCAGGGGGACAGCCCCTTCAGACGCACCAAGAAGACACGAGAGAGTGATCCCGCAGCAGCGGGAAGCCATTCTGAAGGAAGCCACGTGCGTTAGATTCCAGGATTGGAATTTGTTGCTGGAATCACGGAAAACCGCTTTTAACTAACATCGGGGAGAGGAAACCAACGCTCTCCCGACTTCACGGAAGATTCATCGAGACTCGGCAAGTTCTTTCTCTTCTCCCCCCAATCTCTCTCTCTCGGTCGCCCCACGTGAAACCCAGCGATTTTCAAAGGGCTGAGGCCTGCAGCCTTCTGAGTGACTTTTATATTTCCAACGGACAATCTATTAACCCCTAGACATCAGCAGAGCTCACTTCTTAATGATGATTATTACTATACCCGCGCTTTAGATTGAGTGTAGACGATGTGCACTATCTGAATGTATGTATTAACCCTACTTTTGTGTCCCTTCATAAATAAAACGTTTGAAAAGAGTGACATCAGACTTCAGCGGACCTCTCTATCTTTGCTGGTAAGTTCTCCAGTTACGGGATTTGTAACAGTTGGGGGCTCGTCCGGGATTTGACACCAAATTGGGAGGCCAGTGAATCGGGCTTGTAAATCAAAAACTTGAATCGGGTTACGCGGGTAGCCAGACGGGAAACCAGCAAAGATGGACGTGGGTGAATTTATGGAAAACCCGACGGTGGGGGCGCTAGAAGCCACAAAATCAGACTTGTTAAATTTAGCGAAGGGGTTGAACCTCACAGAAGTGAGGTCGTCCATGAAAAAGCGGGAGGTACGAAGGGCCATAACCCAGTATTACATTGGGAAGAAGGTGTTTGAAGCTGAGGTATTGGGAGATATCCCTGAAGAGGTAGCATCAAGTGGGACGGTTCAATTAGAGGTGGAGAAATTGAAGTTGGAACGTGAAATTAAGTTAAAAGAGCTGGAAGCGGCTGAGAGAGAGAGAGGGAAAGGCAAAGGCAGCATGAAATCCACCTAAAGAAGCTAGAAGCAGAAGAGAAAGAGATGGATCGGGCCGAGAAAGAGAAGGAGAGGCAACACGACCGGGAAATTGAGAAGAAGAAGAACGAACGAAGAGATCAAGGGTTAAACCAAGCAGAGTGGTTTAATGTTAGTAGGGAGTTGAGATTGGTGCCCCCGTTCGAGGAGACAGATGTCGATAGCTATTTCTTGCTTTTTGAAAAGGTGGCAGTAAATCAGAAGTGGCCAAAAGAGCAGTGGGTGGCGTTGTTACAAAGTGTGTTAAAGGGGAAAGCCCAACGAGCATATGCGGCGTTGTCCCTGGAGGAGGGACAAGCAGAGAATTATGATGAAGTAAAAAAGGTCATTCTCCGGACTTACGAATTGGTACATGAGGCCTATAGACAAAAGTTTAGAAATTTAAGGAAAGGGTGGAATCAAATGTATACCGAGCTAGCCCATGAGAAGGGGGTGCTCTTGGACCATTGGTGCACCGCAGAAGGAGTGGACAAGGATTATGGGCGTCTCAGGGAGTTGTTTTTGATTGAGGAATTTAAAAGTTGTGTTCCGGAGGAGATCCGGGTGTATTTGAATGAGAAGCTGGATAAGTCCATTTCAGAATTTGCCAGGTTGGCGGACGAATATGCCCTAACCCACAAGACAAAGACTCACTCGAATAAAGGTCCCCAGAGAGACCGTGGGAACGATCGAGAAAGTCCGACGAGTGAGGCAGAGGTCCCACCGGGAGCTAGCGGTATGGTTGAGGGGGAAAGGCAAGACGGCCAGAGGGTTCCGGGTTTGACCTGTTTTAATTGTGGAAAGGAGGGGCACATTGCATCTCGATGCTTTGCTCCGAGGAAGGAGATAGGAAGAAGGAAAGCCGCAATCCCTATCGGGTGTGCCGTGGCAATCAGCAAATCGACCAGAGAGCCGAGGGTAGACAGAGTACGAGAAGGCTCTGGGAGTTGTCTGTCACACAGAACCGTGTCTGTGACGGAGGGAGACACACCAGTTCCCGTACGAATCTGGAGGGATACGGGCACTGAACTATCCCATGGTTAGCAGTAAGGTACTAGAATTTGGTCAGGAAACGGGCATGGTAAAGGTGGAAGGAACAAATAAACGGATATAAGGTCATTCTAGATTGTGAGCTGGTGTATGGATCAGTTGAAATAGGGGTGCCCTCAGAATTCCCGAGAGCTGACGTGGACATCCTGCTGGGAAACGACTTAGCAGGGGGTAAGGTTTGGTCAGCCATGCTGCCAACCTGGCGACCGGAGAGTGTGGTGGCCCCGTCCCTTGCGCCCAAGGACCATCTCGCCAGCGCGGTCACTCGCAGCCTGTTGAGAGAGAGAGCTGTGAACGAGAGCAGTTTAAATCTGGCCAGTTTTAATTTGGCCGAGACGTCTTTGCCGACCTTGTGCCACGAGGGTTCCGAGGGTGGTAAGACGAAGAGTAGTAAAGTGAAAGGGCGTAAGGGAAAGGAGATAGATCTGCCTTTAGCGAAGAGAAAGGTCCTAAAGGTAGGAGATAAAGATGAGAAACAGGTAAAGCTGTTGAAAGGTCCAGAGCTGGACATGGATGATCTATCTGGTTTGGCAGAGTTGTTTGAAGAACTTGAGAGTTCTAAAGGTGTTCCCGATAATGAGAGGAGGGCAGTCCTAGATGGAAAGGATACCCTTGCCTCGAAGGGGTCTGCTGAAAGGGCCGAGGAGGTTGTTTCAGCTCGCAGGGTTGCGCCTTCCCCGGGTGGGAGCTGCCCAGCGAGTAACTGGGAGGATCGGGGGAAGTTAGAATTTGAAAAAGGTACGGGTGTTGAAAGCCTGGACGAGGCCAATGTCCCGTTTGAGTGTGTCCAAGATGGGGATGCACGAGGTGCTGAACCTGGTAACGGAGCTCAGAAGAAGTCTGAGGTATCTGATTCAGTGGAACGGGGCGGCCGTCCTTGTGGGTCAGATGGACTTGGTTCAGTGGGAAAGGGGTTAATCTTGGTAAACGGGGAAAGTGTGAGTTCCCCGGTGTTTGTACTCGAAGGTGGGTTCAAAGTTAACGCCGAATTTAAGAATGGGGGGGCTCGCCGAAAAAGAGGTGACAGTTAATGGGGATGCCATTGTTAGACAGCCAAGCAGGTTGAACGGGTTTGCGCCAAAGCCTGCGAATAATAAAGCCAGCCCTTTGGAGACCTGCCGGTTAAGTTAAACGACTGAAACAATTAGTATTCACGTAAACTTTTGTAAATGCACCTAAGCTAAGGTCACACCTCCTTAGTTTTGTTGCTTAAGAAAAAAAAATTAAATAGGTGGTTATTGAATTGAAGTCTGATGTACAGTTCGCAATGTTAAGATATTAAAGAAAGGGACACTGTAATCGTTAACTATTTAGATACTGACTTGAATGTATAACGGTAGTATTTTATGAAAAGAAAAACTTGTGTATTGTGTTAGATTCAAAACTCCTGTAAGACTGTGGACCACTCCGTTTTAACCGCTGGTAAAAAAGTTTTTTAAGAGGGGAGGTGTTATGATCCCAGCCCCCTCCTTTGTGAGAATCGCAAGAGCACCCGTCGAAAGGGGGGGGGGGGTCAGTAGACCCAGTAGGAGAGAGAGAGAGAGAGAGAGAGAGAGAGAGAAATGTGCCAAATTGCACGTCCCACCAGGGATACAGAATAAAGACAACAGCGACTATTGTCTCGTGGAGACCACGTGAAAATCCCTCGGGCAAGGTGGGCTGGTTGAGAGAGAGATTGCATCATCACAACCTGATTGACACCTGCGACCCCGTGAGGAAGTATAAAGGAGAGTCTCAGGGGGACAGCCCCCTCAGACGCACCAAGAAGACATGAGAGAGTGATCCAGCAGCAGCGGGAAGCCATTCTGAAGGAAGCCACGTGCGTTAGATTCCGGGATTGGAATTTGTGGCTGGAATCACAGAAAACCGCTTTTAACTAACATCGGGGAGAGGAAACCAACGTTCCCCCGACTTCACGGAAGATTCATCAAGACTCGGCAAGTTCTTTCTCTTCTCCCCCAATCTCTCTCTCTCGGTCAGTACGAATTCAGTACGAATTTTTGTCAGAGCCAGCATTTAATGCCCATCCCCAGCTGACCTTGGGAAGAGGGTGCTGAGGTGCATTCTTGAACCCCAGCAGTCATGGGATTTGAAGGTACTCTTGTGGGGCAATTGAGTAATGAAATTTCAGCATCTAGAACAATCTGCTTTTCCTTATTTGGATGGTGTATAACATGCACTACTGTAGTTGTGTTTTGGTATGTCTGTGCCATGCAGCCAAATGCCAGAGATATCCTAAAGGCTGAGAGTACATGGGAGGGGTGATAACTGTCTGAATTAGATTTGTCCTGTTTTCTTTTCGTAGATGATTTCAAACCATAACTGAATGCTGTGCAAAAGAATGCACGCAAGTGATTTCTATGTTTCTTTTTCATTTAGCCTTTTCTTTATCTCTCAGTCTTAAAAGAGTCAAATGATCTTGCACCTCATTGGTGTTGCAGACTAGTGAGGCTGAGTTCACCAAGACTGGCTCAGAAAACCAGGTTTGCCTGTCTGTCAGTTCTACATTTAGTTTGCAGTTGCTACGCGAGAAACCAATAGCACTGCTGTGGGTTTTCTGCAATGTCAAAGTGCCTATTAATTCCTCACTGAAAGATGGATCTCAGCGACTGTAGCTACCTTCTCCAAGTGGCCAATATTGAATGCATTCTTACCGTTAGCTTGCCTTTCAACTGTTGGAGGCATTGCTACTGAATCTGATTCTCTTCTCATGCAATTCCCATGTGCATCCTACCTCCAGCGGTGATTGCACCATTAGGAACATGATGAGGAGTTTTTGCTGTTTGATCTTCGCCACAATATGCAGAAATACATGTTCAGGCATTCTTTTAAAGTCTGGAGTCCAAAATAAAGTATGCTTCCATTTGGAAAAGTTGGATAAAATTGCCTTCTCTTGAACAAAAGAAAAGGATAAGATTTATTTGTCATGTGTACATTGATACTTACAGTGAAAGGCATCATTTACATCAAATCAAATCAGCGAGGATTGCGCTGGGGGCAGCCTCTAAGTATCACCATGCTCCTTGCACCAATATAATATGCCCACAACTCATTAATCCTAACGTGAAAGGAAACTGGAGCACCTAGAGGAAACCCGCACAGTCACTGGGAGAATGTACAAACACCTGCGTGCATTGAACCCTGTTGTAAAGTGTTGTATTAATGATCACTATGCTATTGCACTACCCCCAAAAAAGAACGCCCACTCCTTTGAGAAGAAGTCAAACCCAGCAACTTAAGGATGATTACATTTCCCCTAGAGTCCTCCACTCTACCAGTTGAGCTGTCAAAGGAATAGAAAACCCCTGTCCCCCCCCCCCACCCAAAATTTTTCTCATGGATTTGGTGTTTCTTTATACTTGGAGGGAAATAAATATCAAAGGCATCTGCACGATACTTTCTTACAATAAACAATGCAATTAAGAAGTAGTTTTTGCCAGAAAATAAACTTAAACGTTGGTTCCTTTTAGATGCTGCTTAGGTTGGGGGCAGACTTTCTAAAGAGGTTTTTGAGGGCGTTTGCCATCTCAGTACAGGTGGATAAATAGTTTACAGTGAGTCACCTGTTCTGGCTGCTCCCCTGCACTGGTAACTTGGTCCGCATGCTTATACATTGCAGACTTAGCTGGAGCATGGGGCGTGAGTGGATAATTCTGTGTACCAATATTTTTGACATGACATTTTACAATCATTACAGTGAGCCAGATGGAGCTGTTATAACACTGTGGGTGAGATCAAACGAGGAGTATTCCAAATCTTGGTGGGCAGGCACTTTGAGGGGAGTTTTTCTCAAATGAATGTGAGTTTTACCTGTCAGTCCAGATTATAAATATTCCTAGATCTGAAATATAACTATACAGTTATTATTGAAGTGGTAAGCCTAGCCACTCAGAAGAGCTTGGATATCATGCTCTCAATTGTTAACCAACTGTTAAAACCGTGAATGCCGGAGACCTTCGAACATTCCATGTCAGCAAAAGTATCCTCAGAGTTCAGCTTGTCAGCCTGGCCTCCCATCAAGAAGATACTTCCCATTACTTAGCTCATATCCTTCAAGGGAGACAATTTTAAACACCAAAAGCCACAATTTTGCAAATCACTCTTATTAGGAGAAAGTAAGATTACAAGTTTAATTACAATTTATTTGAAGCTAGCATTAAATGTTTCCTCCCCCATTAGTTCTACAAACTGCCACAATACTTCTGTTGAGTTTTTCCCACTTAACTTTCCACTTATTGATGGTACTAATCCATTTCAATCCGTGGCCTCTTGCCCATTCCACTGCACACAATCATGTCCCCAGCAATGCTCCTCGACTGTGGTCACGAGGAATCCCAGGTAAACCCCCATCCACTCTCCCACATGCTGTGAAGAGCTGATAGATATTGCCCATCTGGGGAAATACCCCATTTATTTTAAACAATTCTGTTCAAACAATTCAAGCCAGAATTCTCAGCAATTGTAACTCTTTGATTTGTGTGAATCTCATCAAAAGCTTTTACAAGGAAAACCTTTTTCACACAGGCCATATAATAACCAGCCTTGGATCCACTACTTCCTCTGGCTTTTTATGCTGTAGGCTATTTGGTAGAGAGGATTCCCTTTAAAATCAGCTCAGTGGATGGGATGGAGAGGTTGGGCTTCCTTCTAACAAAGATGACTGAAATGCTGTTAATTCAGAATTCCAAAAAATTGGGCATTTCCACTGTTGGAGGAGGTCTAAGATTAATTTGATTCTCCAGACCCGACTGGATTTAACACGTAGGCAAAATTTCAAGGCAGTCTTCTGGCCAGTTGGCTCATTTCACTGTGTTGACGGTACCGGACAGCATGTGAAAGGTTACATCACAGCAGCAATATCATTGGGCATTATTGTGCTTGAACCAATTTGGGCTCTTTTCCCATTGTAGCTTCGCCTCTCTCCTCCCCAACGATTTCCATTAGACCTTGTGGCACGCCAACATTTAATGGTGCTCAAAGTTTCCTGCCTCAACTAGATAGCAGAAATTTGAATCCACCCCTGGACCTCCAAAAATCTGGGCTGGTTACCCTATTCAAATCAATGCGGACATCCTATCTATGCCATTGGGACTCAAATAAAGAAGAACTAGGTCTGAAATACATTTGGTTTCTCAGTACAGAAAAATTGTGTTCTTCCTCTGTTCAGCAGTGAATCAGGAGGCTGATTGAGTTGGCATCTGATATTCAGCACCTTGTACTCGTTTACTGTAGTGCAGGATCCTTCCAAACTGCTGTCAAAATATTTGTGTTTTTAAACTTATTTTTGGATCATAACTTTTGAACCATAAGTCAGCACCATCCTGCTTTTCACCATTCTTAACTTGAGAGCTTGAAAGCAGGATTGTGAGTTTTTATGATTAAAATGCAAATAATAAGAACAAAAAATGTATTCTTGTAATGTTGTCTCTTTAAAAGGAACTAAAATTATTTGTATCTAAGCAAACATATTTTTCAAAATCAGCAAGATATGACCAGCAAGAAAAGTTTTATAATTTTTGAATTGTCAATTTTCTTTGCATTCCCTTTTTCCTACCTGATATTTTTTCCTCTATAAGAATTTTGAATCCTCTCCAATCATCTGTGAAACCTTCAAAGAACAACAGGACTGTGATAATTATTAATTTGAAGGTGCTTTTGTTTTGTGTACTTAACAGATTGGCAAAGGTGCCTTGCATTGTGGTTTACTGGTAGAAACTATAATTTTTGGGTTTTTTTGCCTCCTTGGATATAGGAATTAAATTTATGAGACCATTGCCCTAACCTAATGGATTTCGGTGAAAATCAATAAGTTAATCGGGCATTGCTGTTAACTCCCAGGTATCCAGATTGCAAGTTTAAAAAAAACATAATGACTGAAAATCTCGAAAGTCTCCTTGGGCAAATAAAGTTTCAGTCTGATAAAAGGATGAGTACATTTACAATGTTTTTAACGGCTTAGCTTGATCTGCACATAATCTGTGGTATCCAATTTGTTTAAGAGGGCTAAAGAGCTAAAGGACAAGTCCTTTAATAAAATGTTGATCTTGAGGCTCAAGCTATAAGTATTTACCTTGGTCGAAAGTCCATTTCCAGGCCCAAGTAATGTCCTCTTCAGTGGACATATAAAGAAGTGCATTGCATGGTTTGCTGCACTTTTGATTCCCGCACATTAGAGAGGGAAGTGCAGGATTTTCTGGAGCTAGGTGCCGCCCAGCCCAAGCTTCACTTTGCCATGGACTCGGTACGTCCAAATTAAGTTGTGTTGAGTCAAGGCATTGTGTACACTTTAAAATCAAACTTCTGTCTCATCACTGACCTGTTTGGAAAAGCTGAGGGGAATTTCTTTTGTATCATGCTTTTAATTTATCACATTTATGGGGTTTTAAATAAGTTTATTTAATAACTTAATTTTTTGAGTTGGGTGAGATAGATTATACATGGCAGTTCTCAATCACCTGGTACATTTCTCACCTCTCTGTAGTACATTGGTCTACTTAACATGATGTCATCAGTGTTTCTCTGGATTGAAATCCAAGTAACATGTACATTTATCTCTGATCTCCATTTGATCCAGGTTATTTCTTGGCAATTTCATAATATCTCAAGGCTAGGTCAGTGTTGTTCTATCTCATTATTGCAAAAAGTATCTAAATACATTTGATGTTTTCAGCCAAAACCCTTCATCAGGACTGCAAAGGAAGGGGCAGAAGCTAGAATAAGGATGTGGATAAAGGAAGGAGCATAACGTGGCAGGTGAGGGGGAAGGTGAGTGAGTAGGAGAGTGGAGCTGAAGTAAGAAGCTACGTGGTGATAGATGGAGGAAGTAAAGGTTGGAGAAAAAATGATTCTGATATGAGAGGTTATTGGACCATAGAAGGAGGAGGGGCACCAGAGAAGACAAGTGAGGAGAAGAGAAGAGATGATAGGAACCAGAATGAAGAGAGGCAAAAGAGAGAACAGGAGGAGGAATCAATGATGGCACGAATTCCGTAGTCAGTGCAGAATAGAAAGAATTGGGGAGCATTGTCAGGGTAGGCTTAGAACATAGAGAGTTCCAGATACCCGAAGAAAAGGCAGGGATTGCTAGCTGCACCTTGAATTTGGAGAAAGTGGGAGGAACTGAAAGAGCAATTGTTGAGAATGAGAACTAGTTCCACCAAATGTGGGGGGTGGGGTGGGGGAGGGTAGTGCTGTAGGTGAAATAGTTAGGTCTGTTGTCCAGAAAGAAGTGGAGAACATTCAGGCCTTCCTGGTTGGAGGGGGGAGTGGCGAATAACAGTAACACACACAAAGTGCTGGAAGAATTCACCAGGTCAGTCAGCATCTATGAAAATGAATAAACAGTCCGTGTATGAGGAAGGGGAAGATGCAAGAATAAAAAGGGAGTGGAGGGTTCGGAGGACAAGCTCAGAAGATGATAGATGGAGCCAGGTGGATGGGGGAGGGGGAATGAAGGGCTGGAGAAGAAGGAATCTGATCGAGGAGGGTGGACCATGGGAGATAGGAAAAAAAGTGGGGCATTGAGGGATATGATAGGCAAGTGAGGAGAAGAGGTAAGAGGCCAGAGTGGAAAATAGAAGAAGAGGGAAGCAGGAGGAAAAAAATTCCCTGAAGGTGAAATTGATGTTTATGCCATTGAGCTGGAGGCAACCTGAACTGAATTTGAGTTGTTGTTCCACCCTGGGAGTGGCCTCTTCGTGGCAACTGAATCGAAATGAGGGAGGAGGTCAGCAGGGAGGGAATCATGTAGGAAGCAATCCCTACGGAGAGTGGGGAGGGGGTTGGAGCTAAAGATGAGTTTGGTGGTGGGATCCCATTGAAGATGGAGGAAGTTGCAGAGAATGATGTAAAACGAATAAAGTGTAAAGTGTGTTTATATATAAATACATGAACATATTGAGGGCCCAATCATTATCTGTATAAATAAAGTGATAAGTTTCCAGACCACTTATGTTAAGTGGCTGCCTGCTGTGTAACATTATAGCTGCTATTTCTCATAGAGAGCAGACTTGTTTATACAGCTGTACCTTGAGATTTCAAAATGGTTCACTTCTTGCAGTGACAATATGGATGGAAACCATTTGAAGTCTGCTTCTAGATTATATTAGTTGTTCCTGTATTAACTATCTACCCACTGACTGTAATCTTTCCACTCTGTAATGGATGGCTAATGGTTGTGAATGATCTGCAGCTGGTTTACAGTAAGAGTTACAAGACAGCAGCATTATAAACGGGCATAAAATGCTTTCAGCTGAGTTAATTCTCTGAATTTGCCTTTTTTCTAATTTTGTGTATTAATAAGAATATAATGAAATTTTGTACAGGTTTGTCTGACAAGTCCACAACTCAGCTGTATCGACTGGGACAATTAAAAATGGAGGGCTATGTAGGAGGGAAGGGTTACATTGATCTTAGAACAAGTTAAAATGTCAACACAACATTGTGGACTGAAGGGCCTGTATTGTGCTATGGTGTTCTGGGTTCTTGATCAGAATCAGAATCAGACCTTAATCACCAAGTACCTGTACACATACAAGGAATTTACTTCCGGCAGATGTTGTCTCTCTGCTCATAACAATAATAATGATAAATATAAATGAAAATATAGATTATACATACAAGTAGTGCAATCCAAGTAATAGTTAGCCGACAGTTAACCGGCAGTTAACTGTTCAGCAAAGTGACCGCAGTAGGGAAAAAACTTCTCCAGTGCCTATTAGTCTTAGTCTGGAGGGATCTGAAGCGCCTACCAGACGGAAGCAGTTCAAACAGTCCGTGCACAGGATGGGAGGAGTCCTTTATGATGTTCCCCGCCCTCTTCTTCAACCTGGAAGAGTACAGGTCCACAATAGAGGGCAGGGAGGCTCCAGTGATGCGCTCAGCAGTCCTCACTGTGCGCTGTAGTCTGGTTCTATCCTGCTTGGTGGCGGCTCCAAACCACACAGTGATGGAGGTGCACAGGACAGACTCAATGACTGCAGTATAGAACTGCAAACTAGATTAGCAAGAGTATCAAAGGTTACTAGGAGAATGCAGGAGAGTGGGGCTGAGAGAGAGAATAAATCGGCCATGATAGAATTGGGAGAAGTTTTGATGGGCCAAATGGACTAATTTTGCACCTATTTCTTATAGTCCTGTTTTCTATCCTGATGAACCCTAATGAATTTCCAGCTTTGTGGATCTTTCATTTAATGCACAAAATTTTCATCTATATCCGCTAAGGTTCTCATTCTGTGTGTGAAAACAAGATACTTAGGAGAACTTCCCTTCAGGCTCATTGCAATGAATTGAACTTATTCCATCAGTTGTACAATGATAATGTGTGTACAACAAGATTTAGTTAATAGGAGCCACAAGGCTCTGCATCAAAGGATACCCCTAAATCCTATGTTTAGGTAGCTAGTTTATAGACATAGCAAAAGTCAATATCCATCCAGTTTTGGATCCCAATGCGATCTTCCAAATTTTACCAAGTTAGGTGTATCTTTACAAAGTTTTCATAGCTTTTTGGCATCAGGCAATACTCAGATGGTGAGTCACCTGTCTCTGAAAAGGCTTTTGTAAATTAACAAGCTTGTATTCAGTAACACAATCTTATGGAGAGGTTTCAGAAGGAAATTGTATCCAAACTGGGTTGATGCTTCAAAATACCAAGTGTTCATCTACTGAAGATGATCTGCAAGCTGAGAAGTAAATGATGACATGAAGTCAAGGTAATATTTGACTATGCCATGATTTTGCTGAATGCTAAAGATTCTATAGTTTGTTAGAAGCTGTGTTTGTGTTCCTAAAACTTGTCAAACTCTTTAGATTGTAACATATGCCTAATTGCACAGGTGGCAAGTATAGGGTCCATGCGAAGCTTAGACTTGAATGATGCCCCAATTCACATAGGCATAGCATGTTAATTCTGTCCTCATCTAGTAAAATTTGAGCCATTTTTCTGCTGTGATGTGCTAATTCTTTTGTAATCTTGTTGATTTTAATTCTGTGACAATTTTTTTTTGCTCTTGAGAACTGTGTCTGCATAACCATTATGCATTATCACCTTTTGAAAAACAGTTGGTAGCTGTTGGCTATGCCTGATGAAAAAAGAATAGTCATATCTGCTTAGAGGTCATTGGATATGAGGTCTTTTCCTTCAAAGTCACAAAAACGTTTGTGTTTAAGTTCACTTCTTCCTTCAGTAATGGTTGTTGTGCATACATTTAACAGAGAAACTCCAGTTGGGAAGGAAAGTTGTTGTGAAAAGCAAAAAAAATGTAGGTGGTAACTTTAAGGAGGATTTGACTCTTCAGCTGGAGTGCAGAATTCAGCTGCAGTGACCAATGTTTATGTCACATCTGTAGATTCCAGTATTGTAGAAATGTCCCTTGGAGGTCCACCCAGAGCGAAACCATTAGATCACATTTAGTTTCACAGCTACACCACAACAGTTTTCACAGGCTGTCAATTCCAAGTACACTTAGTAACACAAGATTTTAGTTGGATTTATGCTGAAAACATTGAGGATATGGATTTCATTAAACTTTTTAATTGAGTTGTCATGTAACAATGTGAAGCAGACTGGTGCAATACTACAAAAGAAAAAAACTGCGCTAATTCTTTACATCTGAAATAGAACCAATAAAAGGAAGGTTCACACAGCAGATCAGTTTTCTGTGAAGAGAATCTGATGTTTTGGCTTTTTACCCTTCAAAAGAGGAATAAGTTATGTACATTTTTGGCAATTCCCACTTTAAGGAGATTGATAAGTTCCAGTTTTTTGGATCGAGAGACAAGCTGTTGGAGGAAACTGGGGGGTGGGGGAAGGGAGGTTGACATTTCAGCTTGAGACCCTTTATCTGGATAAAATGAACAAATGCTAGAAACACTCATCTGGTCCAGATGAAAACCCTCAATCCAAAACACCAATTCTCCATTTCCCTCCACAGATGCTGCCTGGCCCACACTGAGTTCCCCCTGTAGTTTGTTTTATGGTTCCAGATTTCCACTGAGGCTTCATAAAAGAATATTGGCCAGCTGTTTCCACACAGACTACTTTGACAACTTGTGGAGTGTGATGGCAGGCTAGCTGGTGGGTTAGTGAGAAAGTAATGGCAGCTGCAAAAATCAACCAGGATTTCTTGGTTCAAAGACGGTTTCTTTGGAAAAATTGAGGTGGATAACCATTGTCCATGAATTTTCTCTACACACCCTTGAAAATGGCTACAATACAGAAAAACTAAATGTCAGTACACATTCCTGGCACTGATGTTTGCACTGGGTTCTGCTTTTTATAGAACTCAGATCTATAAAATACAGTACTATTTCTCTTCCAATCTTGAAATCATAATATGCAGTTTTAACATGACCATACATGCAGCATTTTTATAAGACTGCTTGCTGATTAAAGATTGAACTGTAGTAGTTTATTCGAATAAGTTTCAAATGAGTCTGTGAAGCATTTTGCATCCAATTACTGCACTGTGTTTCTTTCAATTCCCTTGTGTAGATTACTTTGTCTTTTCACATTTCTTTCTTTCTGAATGCTGTAAAAT
This sequence comes from Hypanus sabinus, assembly GCF_030144855.1. Taxonomy (NCBI): domain Eukaryota; kingdom Metazoa; phylum Chordata; class Chondrichthyes; order Myliobatiformes; family Dasyatidae; genus Hypanus; species Hypanus sabinus. Next base: position 155,203,484 of record NC_082712.1, read on the forward strand.
ATACACAGTTGTCTTTTCCCTGCCTGAGCACAATACAGATCTGCCAAGTTTTCTCACCGCATGAATCACTTGAATGCCTTGAACTATGATGGTCCTTGAAGTGGCCATATGTAGTTCAGCATTGTATCGCTTGACAGACTGTCACAATTTTGTTCATGATGATACTCACAATGTTGCTGAGTTTCTGTTCCTGCTGTTTACTCTGTGAAGTTTGTTGCTTGTGCTCATATAATGGGCAGGCAATTAAATAGGAAACTAAAGCTTTCTACCCAGAAATAATTAGAATATGGAACTTGCTAAAACATAGTGCACTTGGGGTAACTTGTGTGGATCTGTTTAATAGATTGCTAGTTAATAGATGAGGGAGCAAGAATAAATTGACCTGTTAATAGGACTAATTGATGCCAGCTGGGAGATAACCCTTGTAAAGCATAAATGCGAACAAAACTGGGAGGATCTTAAGAGCTTCAAAGTTCAAAGTAATTTGTATTATGTCACTGTAAAAAGCCCTGAAATTTTTCATCCTGTGGGCATACTCAGCAAATCTATAGAATAATAACTACAACAGGATCAACGAAAGATCAGAGTGCAGAAGAAAACATACTGCAAATACAAAAGGAAAGAAATCGCAGTCAATAACTCAAAGGTGAGGTAGAATCCTGCGAAGAAGCCTCCACTCAGGTAGTAAATCCGTCAAGGTCATGGCAAACAAGACACTTGTCCGTCCAAAGCTTGAGTATTGTGTGGCCATATGGGATCTGCATCAAGCTAGCAGTAAGAAGTCCATCGAAACAATCCAAGGCTGTGCTCCTCGCTTTGTGCTAAATGATCACAGCAGGAAATCCAGTGTCACCAATATGCTCTCTAACCTTCAATGGGAACCACCTGTAAACTGATGTACTAAACTACGGTTAATCTCCATTTTCAAGGAAGTTCACAACACCACTCCATCAAACATCCAAATTTGTCACAGGTTTATTTCAACTCGACAGCAAACGGGACCTTACACACTGGAAACCCCTTAATTCAATAAAATTTGCTACCAAGACCTCTACCCAAGATCAGCAAGAGAGTGGAATCTTCTGCGGCCAGACCTGCGCAGTATTTCTGACATTAATATTTTTGAAGTTAGACTCAATTAAATCAATTTAGGGGATCTAGTCAAAACAGCTCACTTTACAATTTAACTCTCACGCCGTTCACACCGACTGCGCGTTGTAACAGCCGTCCAGCAGTGCTTGCTCAGTACCAAGCAGAAGAATCCTTAAAGTGAGCTCATTGTTTGCAGTAACATTTCAATTATGGGTCAAGTGACTGTAGTTGTCCCCTTTTATTGAAGAGCCCTGATGGTTGAGAGTTGGTAACTGTTCTTGAATCCGGTCGCGCAAGTCCTGAGTCTCTTGTACCTTCTGCCTGATGGTGGCAATGAGAAGAGAGGATGACCTGACTGGTGGGAGTGTCTAACAATGGATGCTGCTTTCCTGTGACAGCATTTCATATAGGCGTGCTCAAATGGCTGGGAGGGCTTTACTGTGATGCACTGACTTGAATCCTCCACCTTCTGTAGAATTTTCCTTTCAGAGACTAACTGCATCAAGGCCTGATGTTTCCATACCTGGCTGTGATGCACCCAGTCGATATCATCTCCACTACATATCTATAGAAGCTTGTCAAAGTTTTAGATGTCATGCCAAATCTCCGCAGACTCCTAAGGAAGTAGAAGTGCTGCCGTGCTTTCTTTGCAAATGCATTTGCCTGCTGGGTCCAGAACAGGTCCTCTGAAATAGTAACACTTAAGAATTTAAAGCTGCTCATCCTCTGCATCTCCGATCCTCCAATGAGGACTGTCTCATGGACCTCTCGTTAACATTGAGTGAGAGGTAGTTGCTATGACACCGTCAAGCCAAATTTTCAGTCTCCCTCCTGTATGCTGATTTATCACCACCTTTGATTTGGCCCACAACAGTGGTGTCATCAGAAAACTTGAATAGGCATTGGATCCGTGCTTAACCACATAGATGCAAAGTGAGTGGAGCAGGGAGCTAAGTGTGTGGGCCTGTGGTGCTCCTGTGTTGATGGAGATCATGGAGGAGATGTTGCTAATCTAAACTGACTGGGATCTACAAGTAAGGAAACCTGGGATCCAACTGCACAAGGAGATATTGAGGCCCAGGATTTGGAGCTTATTGATTAGTTTTGAGGGGATGCTGGCCATTGAATGCTGAGCTGTAGTTGATAAACAGCAATCCTGACATCTTTGCTGTCCAGTTGTTCCAGGAGTGAGTGAAGAGCCAATGAGATGGCATCTGCTATGGACCAATTGCTCGGGTAGGCAAATTGGGCAGATCCAAGTCTCCTGTTTCTGTTGCATAAATGCGTATGTTGAGTTTTGGTTACATCATTATGGAAAGGATAATGAAGCTTTAGAGAGGGTGCAGAAGAGATTGACCAGGATCCTGTCTTGATTAGAGAGCCTATCTGATGAGGATCCATTGGGTGAACTCTTTGGAGCAAAGGAGAACGAGAGGCAACTTGATAGAGGTATATGAGAAAATAAGAGGCATAGATTGAGTGGACAGCCATAGACTTTGTCAAGGCTGAAGTGGCAAATCCCAGAAGGCATAAATTTGAGGTGATTGGGGGAAAGTATGGGGAGATGTTGGAGGTAAGGTTTTATTTTTGCACCAAGACAGGTAGGTTTGTGTAATGCGCTGCCAGCGATGGTGATGGAGGCCAGGACATGAGGGGTAGATAGGAAGCTCTCAGATAGGTACATGAATGACAGAAAAATGGAGGGTTATGTCGAAGTGAAGGGTTAGAATGATCTTAGAGTAGCTAAAAGATCGGCACAACAGTGTGGTCTGAAGGACCTGTACATTGCTGTGGGGTTCTACATTTTGTGTCCAATGTTTTATGACATATGCTAGACAATAATGAAGAATGGGGTTCTGTATTTCATATATTGTCTTTTTTGAGTTAAAAAAAACAGCTACATGATGCGAATAGTCTCAACACACTCAAAGAGGTATATTGATTAGTGACATCTTCACACCTGGTAAGTGTGTGCGCACACATGGGTTGGTAAGCACAAGATCAAAGTTGTCGGTGATTACATACCATATAATCAAATTATCATCCACTATCTGGACAAGCACATGAAAAGCATCCATTTCGGCATGAAACTGAAGGAAGAATGCTAATCCTGGCATGCTTTTGCTTTTAGGGACTGGTTCAATCATTTTGATGTCTTTCTGAACCATTTTTCTCTACTCAGGGTCTGTTTCTTGCATGCAAATTCACAAAAACAAATGCTAGAAGCCTGTGAATCTAATAGCAAACTGAAGAGATTAAGGTTGAAGTAACTGAGTACTTTTTTTTAAACAAAGCCAGTTCCTTTTATTTTAGGCAATGCCATGTGTTCTGCTTGGACATCCTGTTGTCGGTGAAATGATAAGTTAGGTATAATTAATCAGAATGTTTTGACTGCCTCATAACCATTTTATCTACCTGTGCTATCACTTACCAATTTCCCTTTACATCACTGTTCCTCAATATTCGCCAAGGCCCTGCTATTTGTTACTTTATCATCCTTTCCAATATGCATCACTTCAAACTTCCATCTGCTATGCTTTGTCTATCTTAACAACACATTGATATCATCCTGAGACTACGCTCTCCACTATCAACAACACTACCAGATTTTAATATCTTCAAACTTACTTATCACACCTCCTACACTTATATGCAAATATTTAATGTATGCAGCAAATTGTAGGGGTTCCAGTATTGATCTCTGTGGTATACCACAAGTCACAGGCAATTACTGAATCAACCCTGCATTTTAACTCCAGCCTCTTATTACCAAATTAGTTTAGGATCCAGTTTTTTAGCTTGCCCCTGGTTTCATCTGTTTTAGCCTTTTAGACAAGTCTTCCACATGAAATCTTGTCAAGAGCCTTATTGAAGTTCCTGTAGACCTTGTTAGCAGGTTGGGATACAGTGCTTCAGGCCTGTGCTTTTATCCACTTTTGAACCAGCTAACACATCACTTTTGTTTGTTCTGTTTCACTCTTCTCTTCCTGAATTCGCAATTACCAATCTCCTTAGTGAATACAGAGTAGACTCTGGCTCCAAGTACACATTACCTCTTGGGTCCCTGACGGACCTGTTCTTTCCTGGTTATATTCTTTCCCGTGGTTCAGTGTGAGGGATTGCCTGTCAGAGCTGGAGATGGGAGGAACAAGTTGAGCTGAGGAATGGGCACTGATGGGGAATGGCAGATCCTGATCTAGTTTGACTAAACCTTTGGATCCCATGGTCTCCCTCATCTCCACCTTGGATATGATGGAAGCTGCTCGATGTCTTTGTTTGGCTTCATACGGTACTGTGTAAAAGTCTTGGGCACGTCATATACTAGGATGCCTTGGACATTTGCACAGTATTGTAAAAACTTCATGGCTTGCACTGCACTGCCGCCACAAAAACAGATTTCAGGTCATGCAAGTGATGATGAACCTAATTCTGATATGGTCCTCTATTGTGAACTGAGAGTGGAAAGGGGCAGGGAAATGGGAATTGTGGTTGGGAAAAGTGGAAGAAGGGGAGGGGTGGGAAGCGCCGAAGAGACATTCTGTAATGATCAATAAACCGATTGTTTGGAATTAAATGACCTCGCCTGGTGTCTCAGAGCTAAGTGTGTCTGCACCTGTGCCTCTCTACCCAGCCCCTGCCACTGGCACTCATTCTCTGCACCGGTCCCACACCCCTCTCGCGGTGTTCCACCATCACCATACCCAACATCCTTTGCTCCAACCAAGTTTATAAACCCACTCTCCATTCCACATTGACAAACACATTGACAAATGTGGTAAAGTTTTGGGCATCTTAGCTATATAGATACCTAAGACTTTTGCACTGTACTATAGGTTTCCCCAAGCTAGACACATCATTATGGTAACAGAGTCAATGGTGGCCACTAGCTTTATGGAAGCAAGCAGAGAAGAGGGGTAGAGGGGTGGTGGGGGTTGGGGGGTGTAATGCTGACAGCAGTTTCTGCCACGCCCCACAGAAAATGACAAGGAGGACGGTGGAATCTGATTGGTCACATGGAATTGGTGCTGCAGCCAAGGCCCACATTCTCCGTACTGAGAATCCTGAGCCCCACTCCTCAATGCTGAGTGGCAACCCTGCCTTCTCCACGCTGAGCCAGTGGAAGTAACGTGAAGTGGAGGCAGAAGGCAGAGGTTTACTGCAGGATCCCAGCACTGTACTGTACTGCAGTGATGAAGGGCCTGATTCTCATCAGGTTCCCGACCTGGTGCAGCCAGTGTAAGGTGCGTACATCCCTGTGAGGGCCAGGACTGAGCAACCAAGTGCATCGTATTGATTCAGCACACTGTAGGGAAGCATTAAGTAGGAATTATCAAACCAGGAATCTTCAGGAACAATGAGGTAATGGCGGGAGATCCTCGAGGATTTCCGGGTGTGTCACACAGGGAATAATTGAAGAACAGTTGGAATGCAGAGCGAGCCAGAATAATCAGTCATAATTTCAAAACAATGAAGCCTATCAGATGAAAATACAAAGAAGAGGAAGATTAAGGGCTCCTGTTCTAACGTTTATGACAAAAATAAAATCAGGCTTTCTGATTTATGACTTCCACAGAAAATGAACTGTGATTGCCAACTTAGAGCAATCCCATGAACATTCCCATATTTTAATGCAAGAATACTGCAAACATCGGCCAGGGAGAAACAGATTGAGAGAAAGTGAGATGGGTGAAACGAAAGTAGGGAGTGGGAAACTGGACATGGAAAATTTAAAACAAAAATGAAATATTAGCAAAATTAATGAAATAGTTAATTGTTGACAGGTCGAGGTCTAAAGAGAGAACGTTACTTCACAGGATAGTAATAAAAAAGCAACAAGAGTGTTACATTAAGAGAAAAGAGACTGAAAACAGTTGATATATGACAGGTTTTCACATTTCAAAGTCATGAACACGAAGAAATAAGTTAGACAAAAATCACAGCAAATGTTTCTGACTAAAATTTGACATTTGAAGTGCTTGCAACTATTGTTTGTTGTACAAGCGAACTAATACAAGCTCCCAGATGTATTTGGAACAAAACATTTGCTACATAAATTTTAACACTATCCATATAACATTTTTCATTGTGGAATATTCTGAAGAATAAATCACTACTCCTCGATGTTGAAAACAGCATTGAAATTCTCATGTCATTGTACTATTATGTTTCTCTTTGGTGTGGAATCAATGTTAAATTAAATTAGATCCAGTAGGATTTCTTAAAACTAATCAGTTTTTCATAAAACCCTTGGTGATTTGTAATGGTGTTTGTGGAAGGGAGCTGCCTGCTGTTGTAGTGAGACAACTAAAGCCTCACACTGGGTCTCCCATGAAGAAAGGCATTAGCTGAAAGTGTTCTGGGTCTTTGAGAACAGTATGTTACTGTCCGGTGCTGTTGCATTTTGGGAAGAATCTTAATAGACACAATCTGATTCAGGTCATGCACAAGATTGAATTTTATTTGAAGTTTTGGAAAAGCTGTATCTTCACAAGCAAAGTTGGTTCTTATCAACTTACATATAGACATTTGAAATTGTTGTGTGATTCCATGAACATGAGAATTGGTTGCTTTCTTTTGATGTTGCGGTGTTTGTCAAACTTAGCAGTTAGCTTGCAGGCATTTCGTCACCAGTCGCGCTGACATCCTCAGTGTGCAGCTCTTGGTGTTCTCTGTGGGGGTGCTCGCATTTATATAGGTGCACCCTCTGATTGCTTGCCTCGGTTATGAGTCTTGTTTGGTCAGGGCATGAAGAGGTATGGGGAGAAGGGAGGAAATTGGGGTTGAGAGAAAAATTGGATCAGCCATAATATGGCGGAGCAGAGTCGATGGGCTAAATGGCCTTATTCTGCTCCTATATCTTATGGTCTCTTAAGGACTGATTGGCTGCCCCTTCAGTTGATCTTTGAATTCCATTGGCTCGCATTTCTTTGGCTCTCAGGGGTTCATAAATGACGCTAATTTCAATATGTTTCTTTACGGAGTTATCAGAAGAGAATCACGCTTCTAAAAATTCTCGTGCCTGGCTCGTGTTTGCCTGTGCCAGAACCTCTATGGCGTCCCAGTTAAAGTGGTGTCCTCCTTGGTCTTCGGTCCTGAGATCAGTGAAATTGGATCGTGTCTCCATACTGCCAATTTGTGTTCCTGTAAATCAGTTGAGATTTACATCCTGTCTGGCCGATGTAGTTCTTGTTGCTGCCTCCGCAGTGATCCTGTTCAGAATATTGCTTTTGTTGGTTGTCTTTAATGGTAGTTTGGTTCTTGAGATAAACTTCCTGAAAGTTGTTGTTGGTTTGTGTGTGATTGTGATGCCTTGAGGTTCGAGCAATTGAGCTGTCATTTCTGATATATTGTTGATGTAGGGCAAGGTCACACCTTTCAATGTGCACTGAGTAAGGTCTGCACAACTTTCTCTCCTTAGTAAGCGTCTCCAAATGAAATTCTGTGGAATCCTTTGTTCTGGAGTACTTTGAATAAGTGCTTCTCTTCCCTGGCCCAAGTTCAGTGGTGCTGCAGTGTATTTGTGACGTCGTAAATGAGGTGTGAATGCAGTTTTGCTTGTGGCGGACTGGGTGGTTGCTGTAGTAATTCAATACTTGGTCCATGTGTGTGTACCCTTCCAGTAGACGGATTTCTCTGTTGTACCTTCTGTCCTTTTCATGACAAGTACATCCAGGAATGCGGGATGGTTCCTGCTTTCTCTTTCCATTGTAAACTTGATGTCGCTGAATATGCTGTTGATATGGTTAAAGCAGGGGTCGGCAACGTTTACCACTGAAAGAGCCAATATGGACCCATTTCCCACAGAAAAGAAAACACTGGGAGCCACAAAATGAAATAACACTGCATACAACAGGTTTTTTTTGCCTTTATGCTATGTATAAACTATAATGTGTTGCATTTATGAAATTGATGAACTCCTGCAGAGAAAACGAAATTACATTTCTGCATGCAACAAAAACATTTTGAACTCCGAAAAAAAGACGTTGGGTTGAAGGTTACTCCATAGTTAGCCTACCTTGGATCGAAGAATTAAATGAATGCACGCACTGGCGGGTGTCAGGCATTGGCAGTTGTGATGTATATTAATAGCGATAAAAAAACACGTTGTAGCGGTGTAGCGCTACACGCAGCGCTAAAATAAAGACACTGCAGTCAAAGGTAGCTTTATTCGAACTAAACAGCCTTGCTTTAAAGCCTCCCTCAACCCGTCCCCGTGGGCGCGGATGTTCCAAAAGACACGTACTCACAAACCCCCGTAGGCTATCTCCCTTAGCCGGAACGGTGGCTAATTGTGAGCCGGTTCGGATGTGCCAGGAAACGGTGTCTCCACAAGGTTTTCAGATTGTACAAGATCACCATAATCTTCAAATTTCGAATTACATTTCAAAAGCTAACAAACCACGGGGAGCCGCATCACAGAGATCAAAGAGCCGCATGTGGCTCCGGAGCCACAGGTTGCCGACCTCTGGGTTAAAGGTATCCTCTATTTCACTTCAGTTGAGTATGACAAAGATATCATCTGCGTATCACACTGCGAGTTTGAGTTTGAAGACTGGAAGGGCCATTTTTTTAGTCTTAACGGCCTGAGCAATATTGATGATTCCAGTGGTGTTCCTCTGCGCTTCAAACTTGAAATATGTTGACAGACGAAGGTTTAGTAGTTCACCTGTGCTGCTGGGTTTCAGTGTCTGTGCTATATATTCAGCTTCCTTTAGTAGTTCTTTCATGCTGTCTCTTGCCAGGTCTAGGTTGTTTCAAGTAAACAGCATGGTGACATAGAAAGAAACTATGATTTCACCTTCTTCTATCTTCCTGTCTTTCATCCTGTCGAAGCAATGCTGTTTTCAGTTTAAATACTTGTCAGAATGTGTTGTACCTATTCCTGTTCTCCTACCAAGGCAATTCCCAGTACCATCTCTGTTGGAGATTTACAGACAAGAGCCATGATTCCTGATTATCATTAATTGTAGCACTTTTTTGTAATTTTTTTATTACAATTTGTTATTACAATTACAATTTCTGTTTTATGATGGCTCAGAACCAGGTGGGGCTTTAGACAGTTCTCAGAGAAATAACTTCTCAATCTCAATGCAAAATATCGCTCTTAGAATTTCTGAAGCAGTTCTTCCAGCTGTATTGATTTCTACAGCTTTCTACAGAAACAGATTTAACTCGAGATGTAATTTAATATAATTAAGACATTTGTAACTAAGGTGTGCTGTGTTCTCTTTGATCTTTTTATTCTAGTGCACTGCCACATAATAATGTGTGTGTGTGTGTGTACTAGCTTTCCAGGGTTCCCACTAGTTAGTTGAAAAAGGCATGTGAATTTTACTGTGCAATTTTCACAGTATGCTGGGTGATTTGAAATCAAATCTGAATGAAAACAATATGAACTAAATTTAATATCCAGTTTTATTGTTGGAGAGTGGTCATCAATGGCTCTGAAGAGCGCAAAGTTCTTTAGTGAGTACATAACGGGCGATGTAACTTGGGCCCACAATACCTCCTCATTAATTAAGGCACAGCAGTGTCTACAGCTTCTGAGGAGATTGAGGTATGGAAGTCTCCCTGTCCCCATTCTAGCAACATTTCCTCAGGAGCACCATTGAGAGTGTCCTGTCTGGATGCATTATTGTGTGGTATGGAAACTGCAAAGCATCGGACCACACGACCCTGTAGAGGGTAGTAAAGACCGCTAAGAGGATTACTGGGGTCTTCATCTCCACACCTTCTTGGGACTTTTACCAGAATTGTTGTAGGTCAAGGGCCCAAAGTATTGTTGAGGATTCCTACCACCTATCGAACAATCTCTTTGACCCACTGCCATAAGGAAGGAGGTACTAAAGCATCAAGACTAGGGCTGCCAGACTGGGTAACAGCTTCTTCCCTAAGCTCTGAGACTGCCACCATTGAGGTCTTGTCAATTGAACAGCAAGTTGTTTACTGTTTATCTGTGCTTTGCACTACATGAATTTTTGAATTGTATTTTATTAACTTAAGGTAATATATTGTTTTACGTGCTGTGTGTGATATATGTTTAGTGGGTGTACTGTGGTCTGGAGAAGCATTGTTTTCATTTGGTTGTGTATTTGTTCAAAGTTCAAAGTGTTATGAATGTACCACAGCTCTGAGGGACCGAAGGAGCGGGAGCAGCCCCCTCCTTCTGGAGAATCGCAAGATCACTGTTCATTCGGGTCTGGGAGTGAGAGACAATGCAACGGTTTTGGCCATTGTTCTTAGAGGCACCTGTGTGACGTGCATGTCCCTGCTACGTGACAGCTACCAAGGATATGGACACCCTCGGGCAATGTGGGGGTGGAGATTGCATCACCCTACTTTGATGGACATCTACAACTCTGCAAGTAAAGATAAAAGGGGACTGCAGGAGGCAGTACCCCAGCGACGCACCAGAAGGACACCCTCGCTCAGTGCTCCCTTGGCTGGAAGCCATTCAACGCCACGTGCGCTCCTAACTCCTTTGCCTGGGGAGCAGGTGGCTGATAATACCGAGAAGGACTTCAAACTAACAACGGGGAAACAACGCTCCCCTGATTTTACGGAGTGGCTTCATAAAGACCCAGGCAAGTTTTTTCTCGTTTTTCACCGATCCCTCTAAAACACGTGAAACCCAGCGATTCCCCGGAAGGCTAAAGTCTGCAGACTTCTGAATGACTTTTATATTTCCAATGGACAAACATATTATCCCCTAGACAACAGCCGAGATTACTTCTTAATGATGATTATTACTATACCCGCGCTTTAGATTGAGTATTGGTGACAAGCATTATCTGAATGTTTGTATTAACCTTACTTTTGTGCCCCTTTATAAATAAAAACGTTTGAAAATAGTGACATCAGACTTCAACGGACCTCTCTATCTTTGCTGGTAAGTTATCCAGTTACGGGATATGTAACAAAAGTAAAATGTATTATCAGGGTATATACATGTCATCACATACAACCCTGAGATTCTTTTTCCAGCGGGCATACTTAGCATTATGTACAGTCAGCTGACAAGAAACTTGAGCTTATGATAAATATAATCAATAAAATCTATCATAGTTTTAGATTTTGCATCAATATTATTTCATCCCTCTGAGTTTAGCATAAATACACCCATTCAGTAGCTTAATGTTACTTTAAGTCACAGGAGCATCACCTTTTCTTTTCAGGGAGGATCAATGCTATCCACTTTGAAAACTAATCATATAACTAGACAGCAATATTTTTATGCATGCATAAAGATACAAGTTCCACATTCTGCACCCTCCCCATTGCTTCAACCTCTGTACAGCTACTTGCTATTCCTCTCACTGGTCCCTCAATGATCAACCCAGTATTGCTTTCTACCTTGTCGATGGCCTCTAAGTCGCTCATGTTCTTTTTAAAAGCACTTAAACATCTTCAATGCGAGGCAGTTCATCAAGAGTCTTGTATGTCATCAGGAGATCCAGAACTGATGTTTGGGCTGTGACAGTTTCATAATGTAAGGGAGGATCTATTTTCCATCGCAGTGGGAAACTCAGAGAATAAGTGAAGACTGAAAGAACATGAGAAGGCAGGAGTTTTGAGTCAGCCGTTTAAGCCTGTCCATTTTTATGGTTAATCTGTGCTGACTGTAACACCTGTACTCACGTATCCCTGGATTCCTCAATCCATCTTATATTTACCTGACTCCGCTTTAATTACTCGTAATGATCCATCTTCCATGATCCAGCATGGCAGAGAGTTCCAGGGATTCCCACTGTCTATCAGAAAAACCTTCTAGGTACCTAATTTTTAGGTGACCGGCTTACCTTGTAATTATGTTTCTTTGTTTGAAATTTCCACTTCAAGCTCATTTAGAATCTTGCATATTTGAATTAGGTGATGCTTCATTCTTCAAACTCCAGGAAATAAAATAAGGACTAAATGGTTTGGGCCTGTATTTCCAAAGCTCTAAAGACAGTGAAATATGGGAGCAGATATAAGCCATTTGGCCCATCGAGTCTGCCCCACCATTTCATCATGGCTGATCCACTTTCCCTCTCAACCCCATTCTCCTGCCTTTTCCATGTGACGTTTCACACCCCGACTATTCAAGAATCTACCAACCTCCACCTTAAATACACCCAATGACTTGGCCTCCACATCCACCTGTGGCAACGAATTCCACAGATTCACCACCCGCTGGCTAAAGAAGTTCCTCCTCATCTCTGTTCTACGTGGATGTCCCTCAATTCTGAGGCAATGCCAATCTGGTCCTAGTCTCCCCCACTATAGGAAACATCCTCTCCACATCTGCTCTATCTAGGCCTTTCAACATTAGATATTTCATTAAGATCCCCTCATTCTTATAAATTCCAGCTAATACAGGCTTAGAGCCATCAAGCATTCCTCCCTCGTGTGATAATCCTTTCATTCTTGGAATCATTTATCAAACCTCCTCTGAACCCTTTCTGAGATAAGGGGCCTAAAACTGATCACAATACTCTGTGAGACCTTACCAATGCCTTATAAACCCTCAGCTTTTATATTCCAGTTCTTTCAAATTAAGTGCTAAAATTGCATTTCCCTTCCTCAGCACTGACTCAACCTGAAAGTTAACATTTAAGAATCCTGCACGATGACTCCTAAATCTCATTGCAGCTCGGATTTTGCCCATTTAGAAAATAGTCTATGCTGTTGTTCCTTCTAAAACGCACATGACCATCCGGAGGCTGTATTTCATCTGCCACTTCTTGCCCGTTCTCCTAATCTGTTGAAGTCATTCTGCAGCTTCTCTGCTTCCTTAACACTACCTGCCCCTCCACCTGTCTTTGTAATGTTTGTAAACTTGACCACAAAGCCATCAGTTCTGTCATCCAAATTATTGACATGTGAAAAGAACTGGTCTCAACACCAACCCCTGTGGTGCACCACTTGTCATTGGCAGCCAAATGGTAAAGGATCCCTTCGTTCCCAGCCTTTTCTTCTGGCCAATGCTCTATCCATGCTCGTATCTTTCCTGTAATACTATGGCCACATGTATGGCATCTTGTCAAAGGCTTACTGAAACCAAAAGTACACTATTTCCATCTGTGTCTTTCCTACTTGTTATTTCCTCAAAGAATTCAACAGATTTGTCAAGCAAGATCTTCCCTTGTGAAACCATGCTGACTTAGGCCTAATTTATCAAATGCCTCCAAGTACCCTGAGACCTCGTTCTTAACAATTTGCTCCAACATCTTTCCAAGGTCAGGCTAACTGGCCTGTAATTTCCTTTCTTCTGCCTCCCTCCTTTTTTGAGGACATTTGCAATTTTCCAGTCCTCTGGAACCATGCTGGAATCTAGCGATTCTTGAAAGATCATTATCAATGCCTCCCTTCGGCCACCTCTTTCAGAAACCTGTGGTGTAGTCCATCTACCTTCTCAAGCACCTTCTCCCTGGTAATAGCAAGTGTCCCCAACTTGCTATGACTGTTAGTGTTTTCCACTGTGAAAATGGATGCAAAATTTAGTTCCTCCGCCATTTCCTTGTCCCTTATTACTACCTTTCCAGCATCACTTTTTGCCAGTCCAATATCTACTCTCAACTCTCTTTTATTCTTTATGTATCTGAAAAAACTTTTGGTATTCTGTTTGATGTTATTGGCTAGCCCACTCACTCAATCTATCTAAATGTTATTACAGAACCGTAGTACTTTTATCACAGCTCACCCTTTCACCTATTTTTCTGTCCAACAGCAAGTATGGAAACCTGGCATGCTCTCTACTCCAACAGGCTCCTTAACTCCTGCTACCTACAATGGGATCCCACCACTAAATGCATCTTTCCCTCCCCTCATTCTCCGCATTCCACAGGGATAGATCTCTACATGACTCTCTTGTCCACTAGTCCCTCAACACATAGCTCCCTCCTGGCACTTGTCCCAGCAAGCCAGACAAGTGCCACACTTGCCTTGACACCTCCTTTCTCACCACCCTTCAGTGCTCCAAACAGTCCTTCAGGGTGAGATGACACCTCACCTGTGAGTCTTTGGGGGGGCTGCCTGCTCTATTCAGAGCTCCTGATACGGCTTCCTCAGTACCGTGGAGACCTGATGAAGACTGGGGAGTGCTTTGTCAAATACTTTTGCTCTATCCATCACAAACGACAGGAAATCCTGGTGGTCACCCATTTCAATTCAACTTACCTTTCCCAGTCCTACATATCGGTCTCTGGCTTCCTCGACTACCATGACCACACTCAGGTTGGAGGAGCAACATTTCATATTCCGTCTAGGTAGCCTCCAACCTGATGGCGTGAGCATTGACTTCTCTGATTTATGGTAATTTCTCCACACTCCCCCTCATTTGGTTCAAGTTTAGTCCAATCAGCTCATTCTTTGCTGTCTGCTGTATATTGTATCATTGCCATTGTGGTACAACACAACTGCCAAATGAAGTAGGGTTAGTCACACCAACAGAGTTAAGATTATAAATGGGAAAGACCAAGTGATCATGTATCCAGTCTATTCAGCCTGGCATGCTAAAAAAAAATGTTTTTTCACCGATTTTAGGTATGAGATTGTGGAATGTTACAAATTAGTGCCTTTGGATGCAAACGGGAACATGAAACCTTTTCAAAATTGACCCTTCCACTGTGTAACTATGGACTATTTCATCAAAAATTATGCACATGCTTGATTTAAAAGAAATATGAAAGCAGACTGATTAATTTATTCAGAATATTTAAGGATTATCCATGCAGTCTGTTGTGTTCAGCAGGCCTATAATATCGACCTTTTGTACTTCAAAGTGTCGTCACATGAATGAGTAATTCTTCCAACTTGAAGAGTGTTCAGCCTAGGCATGTCATTAAACTTTAGTTCTTGTGTCCAATCTAATTTCGAGCGCAAGGGTCAGGACTGCACATTTCCTCCTCATTTCCTCTGTTATGGCACTAAAGTGTGCACCTTTGACACTGTAACAGCAAGTTATATCCCTCTTAAAGGAGCTGTATTGTTGGACAAATAGTGGAAAGACTTATTTGCTTCTATTAGGGTTTTGCTGCATGTATTGTGACATTTCTCAACAATTTACAAATTCTGATCTGTCTCAGATTCCCACATTCAGCTCGGAGATGTGCAAATGCTGGAACTCAATTGATTAATTCAGTGTTTCAGTTTCAATAGAATTTAAACCAAAAAATCTTTTTTAATTCAGAAGACAGTCACCTCAGCCTGTTCAACTGGCCTTCAGTTTTTTTTGGTATAGGGATCCAGGAGTGGCATTTAGCAAATCTCATCTTCACTTCAATAGTTTACTTTTTGTTTGCCACTTATTTCTGAAAATGATTTAAGTCAAGGCCACTGGTGTTCAGCCTATTTGTTCTTTTCCTTGGAGACTCTGCCACCCAGATACAAATGTTCAGTTCATTTTTATCCACAATGCTGTTCCATCTCCAGAAACAATAGATGTGGCCGTGGAAATTTAAGTCATTTGACTTAAAAATGGAGAAGGGCACCAGGGTCAATTTAAACTCATTTGTAAGATGCCTCCTGTCTAAAAACTATAGAAAACAACCCACACACTTTACAAATGATCAGACTCAAGTAATAATAGGTAGAGGGTATTGATTCATGGTACATTAACAAGAGAACAATTTTGGAAGGAATTTGGTACCAGCATGTGCTTTTTTAACTGTTAAATTTATTTAGAACTCGTCTTCTCTAGGACTAGGTGTAGGAATGTAAAGTTTCTGGTTTTCAGAGAGCACTTGTATACATTCCACACACACACACACACACACACACACACACACACACACACACACACACACACACACACACACACACACACACACACACACACACACACACACACACACACACATATATATATCCACTCCCCCACTCCTTGCACATGTCCTGTTTATGACACTATTTTACTTTTAAAAAAGTGCAAGAATTAGTCATGCAACATGGAAACAGGTCTTTCAGCCCAACTCATCCATGCCAACTGCATTGCTCAGTGAGCTAGTCCCATCTGCTCATGTTTGGCCCATAACCCTCTAAAATCTGTATCCATGTTCTTACCTAGATGGCTTTTAAATATTGCTGATATTTAAATGATAGTTTTCCATTAATCAAATGTGGCTGATTATATCAAAAATGGTATTCTGCAGATATAAGTGTGAGATAGTGTTGCTAAAATTAATCCCATAAGTGGGATGCGATCAATAGTTAAAGGGATTGTCAAAAACCATCATTTTCACTTTAAAAGGAAACTAATGACTTTAGAAAGAGATTCCTTGATATAAGAATGTACATTTACTCCGACATTCTGTGGCATATATCTCACACTTTCTTGTGTTTGCTGTACACAGAATAGTAGGAAATGTAACAGGTTGAAATGATCACTCAACAAAAAAGGAAATACTGTACTGTGCAGAAGTCTTTGTGTGTCTTTTTGTTTATTTATTTATTTTGCACAATGCTGTATTTGTTGATGTGGAACAGAGAGCAAGTTTGTAAATCTGGCAGGACCAAAGGATGTTGGGACTGGTGAGGGTGGAGCATGGCGGGTGGATGACGGACAGGTGGCAGAGAAGGACTGCCTGGGTAGGGGGGTGGTACAGGTGCATTCAGACTCAGCCCTGAGACACCAGGCAAGGTCAGTTGATTCCAAACAATTGGTTTATTGATCATTATAGAATGTCTCCCTGGTGGTTCCCACTCCCAACTATGATTACCTTCTCTCTATCCCCTTCCCAATATCAGTCCATATTAGAGACCCATGTCAGAATCAGCTTTATCATCACTCATATATGTCATAATATTTTTTGTGGCTGCAATACAGTGCAACATACATAATACTATAGTACAGTGCAAGTCTAAGGCATCCTAGCTATATATATATATATGTGTGTGTGTGTGTGTGTGTGTGTGTGTGTGTGTGTGTGTGCCTAAGACTCTTGCACAATTCTGTAAATAAAAACAGAACACAGCTTTCTTTACATTCAGGTTGTCTGTACATTCATAGTGTTATTGGTTCTATACATTTGTAGTGTGGCACATTGAGTGTCCAATACAGTATTGCCTCCTGTTCCAATACAGAGGATTTCACAACAGGTCTTAGCCACTCCGTGTTGACTGAGAGAGAATAGAAGACTGCATTCCTTCCCCACAAAGTCTTTGCACTGGCTGCAGCAGGCTTCAATGCGTCCTACACCATGTGCTCCAGTAGTCTGGAATGTGCCAGAGGGCAGTATTTCCTTATGGGCATTTTGTCATTGTGCTAGTAGGCCAATAAAAGTTCGGGTAGATCAAAGTTCGTATTTCACAGAATTGATGATCTTCCACCAGCTTTTGATGTTTGTCTCAGAACAAAAACAAAAGAACCTTTTATCATCTCCAAGGAAGCCCTTTGTTTTATGCCAGTTAATATCACGTAAAGACTGACTTCACCTTGTGCTTGTGGTGCCTCCTTTCTGTTCCTTTTTTACTGAGGAGCCTGTTCATGGAATGTATTATAGAATGTTGTCTTAAATTGTAGATCAAGAGGAGGAATATGTTTTTCTTTGATATTGTGACAGGCTGAAACAGTGATGTTATTTGAACTGAATACTATAGTGGTCTTTGAACCAAGACACTTTATTGTTCAGTACTCTTTTGATATATTGGTTTTCTTCACGATGTGACTGAAAATTTCACACTTCAAAAAATATGTTGATTTTTTTTTTATATACCTGTTCTTGTCCGCGTGAGGTTATACTTAGCGAATATCTGATAGATGAGATTTTGATGCAGGGGCATGTCTATATTACTACCATCCTCATGCTTGGCTATTCTTTTTGTCTAATCACTTTCTACCCCCTCCAGTGCTGTGCTCCAAGCTGGACTGGAATTGCAAATATTTTGCAGAGACAACCAAGGAGAGTAGAAAAAGTTAGACTCTGACTCCATGACTCTACTAACAAGGTATGCAGGATGAAAAAAAGTCAAATGCAGTTAAGTAGGGAAATACTAGGGTTGATTCAGTGGAGATATATTTGCACAGATGCAAATAACCATTCACAATGCATTGAATATTGTTATTGAAGCATTGAATTCCAGCACAAATAAAAATACATTTGAAATGGTAGCAAGCCAATTACTTTTTTACTGCTGCAATCTTGCTATTACTTTAATATTAACAATACATGTCTGTATTACTGTAAATTAACTCTTATCAAATGTTCAAAAATCTATAAGATGTTTCCTTGCATGATTGCCAGACAACTGATGTGTAATTAACCCAACCAATCAGATGTTGGCAGGAACTGAGTTCCCACATAGCAGAAGATGGCTACAGCCCCACAGCTACCAGCAGATTCATTCTGACTGGCTGACAACTACTCATTGGTATAGATGGTTGCAAATAAGTCAGGTATTTGTAACTTGGAGAGGACCTGTACAGATTGAGCCTTGAAGCTCCTGGTATGTGGTGAGTTGCTGCAGTATGGTTGTATGGCAGGCTCACCATATGGCCTGTCTGCCCAACAGGATCACAGCATGACCACACAGGTGTGCCCAGGGACGTACACCCATGCTGATAGATACATCAAAGTACATCCTAAAGTCGCTGTTGCTCGTTAGTGTTTTCACAAAAGTTTATAGGCAGAAGTACCAAATGAGTCCTCATCCCTGCTTCCTGACATCGGCATCATGATAGATATCAGTCTTCAGCCACCTTCATCATCATCACCATCTGGGATATCAAGAATGAGTGGAACTCCGATTACAGCAAAAGTTCTGGGAGCTCGCTCTTCACTGCTGGAGCAACAAACAGTTTGCTGGAGGAACTCAGCAAGTCTGTCATCATCTGCTGGAGGAAACAAACTGTTGCTATTTAGGGTGGAACATATTTTTCTCCTTTTAGCAGCTCAAATTATATTACTGTAAAAGGAAAGGATGAAGTCTTGCTGTTCAATAATTCAAAGCTCAAAGTAAATTTATTGTCAAAAGTACACGTATGTCACCATACACTCCCCAGAGATTCATATTCTTGTAGAAATTTGCAATAAAACAAGGAAACACAACAGAATCAATGGAAAAACTGCACACAACAAAGAACATGCAATTCAGAAAGGAAAATTATAAAGATATTACTGCCCTTCAATGGAATGTTTCCTTGGGCCGTGGGGGTAGTGGTTTTAATAGAGGGGCCACCATGCATGTAGTTATAATACTTACTTTTTTGTGTATTTCCCTTGTGTTTTATAGAGTAAAACAAATGGCAGTCAGTAGTCAAATGTTTCATATGAATTAGTTTAAAAGCTCATTTTGCACTTAGGCTTTTCCACTCTTCTTTAAAGACTATCCAAATACTTAATTAACCCCCTTACCCCTAACATCCACTGTAATTGGGAGGGGGATTTCAAGCACTTCTCTGGAAACCAAAGAACACAAAGCAAAACAAAACGGTAGCAAGTGTGCTTCAGTTACATAAAATATAGAAATAACTATAGCTGCGCTGAAAGTTTTATACATTTTTGAAGCTGTATTTTTGTGAAGTATCACCTACTATGAAATTATATTTACAAATAAACCGTGATATAAATAGCACTTTTTCTGAAAATTGTCTTTGTATTGTACAACAGTCTATGTGAACTATTTACAATAAAATAAAAGATCTTTAAATAAATACTTTTTGGAAGTTAATACAATCTGAGTCATGTTAACCTGATAATTGTGTAGGATTTCAAGCAGGCTGAACTTGAAGACAGACCAAAACAACTTGGCAATGTGAAATGAGCTATTAAGCTTGCAAATAAAAAATTAAAATAAATGTCTGAATGACAGGAGGCTATTTGCATTATAGTTAACAGGAAGTAATTTCATCTGATAGATGGATTTCATGATTGGTACAAAGCATATACATTACAAAATTATTGTGTGCTCTTTGAGTTCAGTAATGTCACGGTCAGGGGCAAAAATAGTTCCCCACTTTCAGCACACATCAGCATTGTTTAAAAGAATTCCCTTTGAAACCGAGAGGCTTAAGATTCAACCATCTGGAGATTGTAGTGATGAGAGATTTCATAGTCTGGATGAGGAAAGATTATTCTAAAGTGTAGGCCAATACCAAAGGTTTAAGTTCACTAACAAACTTTTCTAAAGGAAAATGATAAAAATTAGCATTTATTGACAATTATAAAATGACTCCACAACCTATGGACTCACTTTCAGGAACGTTGCTGCTCATATTTTCAGAGTTACATTTTTTTTTGCATTTTTTTAATTACTTGCGTGATTTGACCTCATTTCCATATTGGATGTTTGTCTGTCTTTTTATGTGTGGTTTTTCGTGGATTCTATTGTATTTCATTATTTTCCTGTGGGCCCTGCAAGCACATGAATCTCAAGGTTGTATATAGTATATGTACATTGATAATAAATTTACATTGAACTTGTCAGGATTTGGGTTGCTGTGCCTGAAACCTGAATGGGTTCTACAGGACATGGATTGCTGTGTGACGGCGAGGAGTTTGGGAAAAGTTGGCAGACAGACCTAGTGTGGTTGTGGGACATAGTTTCTTTCAAAAGAATAGTATTGACTCAATTGGGATGGAAGATTCCAAGACAATTGCATGCTGAGATGGAAAGATGTGTAAGCAGTCTTTTACCTGAGGCTATTGACTATGAGAAGAGAATGTCTTAGTTGTCTTCTAGGGTGGTATGAAAATACTTAAAGCTTTATAGTTACTTAATGAGGTTGTTTGACCAGTCTCGCCGGTATGGAAGATATGGTGAGCAAGGTGGCATTTATCTCACCATAAATGCGGACTGTGGCTGATGCATCCATCTTCTTCACTTTTCTCAGTGATGTTGCTCGATTTATTTTGGTTTAGTGCCGCAGTGTGTGATTCAACTACCAAAGTTCCTGAACAGGAGGGGCACTTTCATCTGTCTGCCACCTGAAAATTGTTCACAGCCATCTGATTAAACAGAGCAACACACACAAAATGGTGGCAGAGCTAAGCAGGTCAGGCAGTGTCAATGGAGAGCAACAAGAAATCAACATTCTGGGCTGAGACCCTTCATCAGGACTGGAAAGGAAAGGGGACGAAGCCCGTATCAGAAGGTTGGTGGAGCGGAAAGAGTAAAAGCTGGCGGGTGATAGGTCAAATCAGGTGAGGGAGAACGTGGGATGAAGTTAGAAGCAGTGAGCTGATGGTTGGAAGAGGTAAAGAGTTGAAGAAGAGTGGACCTGGGAGAAGGGGCACAGAGGGAGGTGATACACAAGAGAGGAAAAGAGAAGGAGTTAAAGGGGAGCTAGAATGGGGAATGGAAAAAGAGAGAAGGGGAGATGGGCAGAAATTACTGGAAGTCAGAGGAATTGATGTTCATGCAGTAAGATTGGAGACCACACAGGCAGAATAAGTGCCGTTGCTATCTCAACCTAAGAGCGGCCTCCTAGTGGCAGTAGAGGAGGCCATGGACTGGCCTGTCAGAACGTGCAGCAGCATTGTGTGAATATTTTAGAACGAGAGCTATCTATCACTTATGTACCAAGTTTAAAGCTGATGTGGGTAGATTTATGAGGATTAAGAGGGTTGAAGGGAAAGGGTAGAAGAATGAAAATGAGCAATTTCTGATCTGCCATAATCCTATTGAATGCTACAGCTGAAAGGTTTTCTCCAGTTGCCGCATCATATGGATGTATTTATGCAGATTCGGAGTTGTGAATTCCCTCTTTAAGGATTCCTGTTTCTTTTTTCCCTTTTCCATTGGTCTGATATTTTTTGTTTGGATTGCTGTCACACTAAATTTAATCATTTATGGTGCCAGATATTTTAAGTTAATGAAGTAATGATGCAAAGAATACTAAATGCAGAGCCTGAAAATCGAAGGAAAAGGAGTGAAGTGGGAGAGACATAATAATGAAGGATGGGATAATGCTGGGAAAAAGATATGATTTCAGTTCAGAAAGTGAAGATTCTGAACTTGTTTGGTTGGACCCCAGAAATAAAAGTAGGCATTAATCGCAGGAGGGGTGTATTTATAGTGTCAGGATGTTAAAGGATAATGAAATAGTAATCTTGAGATTATTAAAATTAATACATAGGCCAAAGCAAATCTTCTAATTACATTCAAGAGGGCAAGGGTGTGAAATGCACTCAAGATGGCTTTATCGATCAGTGTGCCAAGGAACCGAACTCTTTCAGTCTCGTATTACGTAATGAGACAGCATTAATGATAACCATACTGAAGAGGGAACTTGCATTGAAATATTGACTGTTTATTCCTTTCCATGCTGCCTGACCTGCCGAGTTCCTCCAGCATTTGTGTGTGTGTTGCTTTGTTGGCATGTGGCAAGTTGGCTACTGTATATTAGGAAACCAAATTACAACAAATGGTCTAAAATTCAATTCCACAACAATGTTAGAACATAATTCTTTCTTTCTTTTTCAATCTTTTTATTGAGTTTCATATATATATAAAAAAACATAACATTATAATGAATAGGTTATGAATACAATAGACTTGAAATTGCATTAGTAATAAGATAACAATATCCTATTAAACATCGGCAAAAAAAAAGTACATTAATCAATCAAGTCTATATAATTATATATGAAAAAAAAACAAAAATAATCATCAAAAGAAAAAAAATTGAAAATATATAGAAAAAAAAATATATATTGAGAAAAAAAAACACTAAACTAAACTAACATGGGCAATAATAACAGTTTATATGTATATGATAGTGTCAAAAAACTCCGGAACTCCATACCTGAACAAGAATAAGTAGAGAGAAGGTCTGGAAAAGGCCAAATTAATTCATATAGAAATGTCGAATGAACGGTCCCCAAGTTTCTTCAAATTTAATTGATGAGTCAAAAATAGTGCTTCTAATTTTTTCCAAGCTCAGATAAGAAATAGTTTGAGAAAACCACTGAAACGTGGTAGGAGGGTTTACTTCTTTCCAGTTTTTTAATATAGACCTTCTGGCCATTAATGTTACAAAAGCAATCATTCGTCTGATTGAAGGGGAAAACCGATTACCATCCTCATTTGGTATACCAAAAATTGCAGTAATAAAATGAGGTTGTAAATCGATATTCCAAATTGAGGAAATGGTAGCAAATATGTCCTTCCAATAGTTATGTAAAGTGGGACATGACCAAAACATGTGGGTCAATGAAGCCACATCTGAATGACATCTGTCACATTGAGGGTTAATATGAGAATAGAATCGAGCAAGCTTATCTTTAGACATATGAGCTCTATGTACAATTTTAAATTGTATTAAAGCATGTTTAGCACATACAGAAGAGGAATTAACCATTTGTAAAAATTTTTCCCATTTATCTGTTGATATATTATATCGAAGTTCTTTTTCCCATTCTTGTTTAATTCTAACTGATATTTCTGGTTGTATCTTCATAATCATGTTATAAATAAAAGCTACTAATCCCTTCTGACAAGGATTTAAGGTAAAAATCAAATCTGGGAAATCCATTGAAGTTGAATTGGGAAAAGATGGTAGAACTTTATCTAAAAAATTTCTGATTTGTAGATACCTGAAAAAATTAGATTTAGGTAATTTAAATTTGTTGGAAAATTGGTCGAAAGACATCAAAGTACCTTCAAAACAAAGATCACGAAAACATTTTATACCTTTCCTTTTCCATATGCTAAAAGCTTGATCTGTCAAGGAAGGTTTGAAAAAAAAATTAAGTAAAATAGGGCTATCAAGAACAAAATTTTTCAGAGTAAAAAACTTACGAAATTGAAACCAAATTCGTAATGTATGTTTGATAACAGGATTAGATATCTGTTTATTGAATTTAACTAAATCAGCAGGAAGGAAAGAACCAAGAATGGAGAATAGAGAATTTCCCTTTACCTCATCGCATTCCAAATTTACCCACTGTGGGCACAATGGTGAATCCAAATCTAATTTCCAATACATTAGGTTACGAATATTATTCGCCCAATAGTAAAATCTAAAGTTAGGTAAAGCTAAACCACCATCTTTTTTAGATTTTTGTAATTGCCTTTTACTTAACCTGGGGTTTTTATTTTGCCACACAAATGAGGAAATTTTTGAATCAATGTTGTCAAAAAAAGATTTAGGAATAAAAATTGGTAAGGCTTGAAATAAATATAAAAATTTCGGTAAAATCATCATTTTAATAGCATTAATCCGACCAACTAATGATAAGGATAAGGGAGACCATCTTGTAGTAAGTTGTTGAATTAAATGAAGCATAGGTTAAAAATTCAATCTAAATAAATCTTTATATTTCTTGGTAATTTTTATACCTAAATAGATAAAGTTATCAGTAACAACTTTAAATGGTATCCTGTCATTCAATAAAGTTTGCGCGTTTAAGGGGAATAATTCGCTCTTATCCAAGTTTAATTTATAACCAGAAAAACTACCAAATTGAACCAACAAGGATAAAATAGCGGGAATAGACCTGTCAGGATCAGAAATATATAACAGCAAGTCATCAGCATAAAGTGATAACTTGTATTATTTCTCATTATGGGTAATACCAAAAATATTAGGAGATTCACGAATAGCAATGGCTAAAGGTTCTAATGCGATATTAAATAATAAAGGACTTAAGGGACAACCTTGTCTCGTACCACGAGATAATTGAAAAAAAGAGGATCTATAATTATTCGTAAGAACAGAAGCAATAGGTTTAAAATATATTAATTTAATCCATGATATAAAATTAAGACTAAAATTAAAATTTCTCAATGCATTAAATAAATATATCCATTCAACTCTATCAAAAGCTTTTTCAGCATCTAATGAGATAACACATTCTGGGATTGTGGGTGATGAAGTATAAATTATATTAATCAATTTTCTAACATTAAAAAAGGAATAGCGATTCCTAATGAAACCAGTTTGGTCTTCTGAAATAATCTGTGATAATACCTTTTCTAATCTAATGGCTAAAATTTTTGTAAGAATCTTAGAATCTATATTTAATAATGATATAGGGCGATAAGATGCACATAAAGTAGGATCTTTATCTTTTTTAAGAATTAGAGAGATAGTAGCTTCATAGAAAGATTGAGGTAATCTCTTCTTAGCAAATTATTCATTAAAGATTTCACATAACCATGGGGAAAGCAAAGAAGAAAAAGTTTTAAAAAATTCTACAATATAACCATCAGGGCCAGGAGCTTTCCCTGAATTCATTGATGAGATAGCCTCTCCTATTTCGGCCACAGAGATAGGAGCATCGAACAAGCTGCGATCTTCATCTGTCAGTTTAGGAATATTCAAATTGTTAAAAAAATTATCCATCATGGACAGGTCAGCATCAAATTCTGATTGATATAAAGATTTATAAAAATCTTGAAAAGTGTTATTGATTTCTTTATGATCAGTAGTTAGATTACCGTCTTGTTTACGAATTTTAATAATTTGTCGCTTAGTCGAAATAGCTTTTAATTGATTAGCTAACAGTTTACCAGTTCGATCACTATGAATATAGAATTGAGCCCTGGTCCTAATTAATTGATTTTCAATTGAAGAAGATAATAATAAGCTATGTTCCATTTGAAGCTCAACTCTCTTCTTATAAAGTTCTTTGGTAGGAGTCACGGAATAAATCTTATCAATTTCCAGAACATAATTCATCGGAGCAGAATTAGGCCTTTTGGCCCATTGAGTCTGCTTCGTCATTCCATAATGGCTGACTTATTATCCCTCTTCATCCCATTCTCCCCATAAGCCATACTAATCAAGAACCAATCAACCTTTCTTTAAATATACCCAATGACTTGGACTCCAAATATGTCTGTAGGAATGAATTCCACAGATTCACCACCCTTTGTCTAATGAAATTCCTCCTCATCTCTGTTTTAAAGGGACACCCTTATGTTCTGAGCTGATGCTCTCTGGTCCTAGACTATTCTGCTATAGGAAACATCCTCTCCATCTAGGCCTTTCAATGTTCAAAAGGGTTCAATGAGATCACCCTTCATTCTTCTAAACTCCAGTGAGTGCAGCCCCAGAACCATCAAACACAACTCATATTTTAATCCTTTCATTTCCAGAATCATTCTAGTGAACCTCTTCTGGATTCCAGAACATAGTTTCTAAGATGAGGGACCTAAAGCTGCTCACAATACTCCCAACTACAGTCTGACCAATGCATGTTAAAGCCTCAGCATTACATCCACACTCTTGTATTCTCATCCACTCAAAAAGAATGCTCTTTGCTTTTACCTTCCTTATCACCAACTCAACCTGCTAGTTAACCTTCAGGGAATACTGATTTCTGATTTCTGAATTTGCTGCCCTTTTTGAAAATAGTCTATGGCTTTATCCCTTCTGTAAAGTGCATGACCATACACTGTATTCCTTACACTGTATTCCACGTGCCACTTTGCCCATTCTCCTGACTATCTAAGCCCCATCTGCACACTCCGTTTCCTCAACACGATCTGCGTTTTCACCTGTCTTTGTATTGTTCAAAAACGTGGCCACAAAGTCATCAATTCCTTCATCCAAATCATTGACTTATAGCATCAAAGAGAGTGGTCCCAGCACCAACCCCTGCAGAACACCACTACTCACAGGCAGCCAACTAGAAAAGGTCCCCTTTATTCCCACTCTTTGCCTCAGCCAGTTAGCCAATTTTCTGTCCATGGTCCATGCCAGGATCTTTCCTGTATACTGATCTCTTAAGTTATAAAGCAGTCTTGTGTCCTGACTATTTCCATTTCTGGGCTACACTTCATGGTATTGATATTAGATATTGGGTCATTGCAGTGAAACTTGACCATAGTTTGATCACATGGGGATTGGAGGGTAATTGTCTTGAAGAATATCACACACAAATTTGGTCTCTTTACTCAAAGGACTGAGTACTGTGCTGAATGCCGGACTGAGACTATTTTTCCATATCCAGGTATTCAGTAAATTAAGTGTATATTCTTAAATCTTTGAAGAATGCTTCCTACATTGCTTGACAGTGTAATTACTTCAAAAGAATTTCCATTAGTTAGTGACTTCAAAATTGATCATCCCAATCTCTCATAGAATGGAGATGAGTATAAGTTCTTTTGGTTGTGGATCTTCGGAATTTCCTGCTAAATTGGATGCACATTCTGTGCTGTTATGTGTATTCAAGGTAGAGGTCAAAAGAAGTTTGGATGCAAAAGGAATCAAATGTTATTTGACTGAGGTGGAAAGAATGACTGAAGTAGGGACATGAGTTGGAATCACATTGAATGGCTGAGCAAACTAAAAGTGTAAAATTGAACCAACAATTAAAAAATAAAAGTATTTGAATAGAAGACATTTAGCATAGCTCTGTTATCAATAAAGATCATATAAATGTTGCTGATACTGTGTTGTGCACATTTTGTGTACATTTTCAGTCACAGTTGTTAATTTATATCTGGGTAACCAAAAGCCATGGATGAACCAGGAGATATGTCGTCTGCTGAAAGCTAGATCTGTAGCATTCAAGTCTGGCGACCCAGGTCTGCACCAGAAAACCAGGTAAAATTTGCGGAGTGCTATTTCAAGGGTGAAGAGACAATTTCAAATGAGTTTGGAGGTGAGTTTGGATGCACGGCAACTCTGGCAGTATTTGCAAGACATTACTTCCTACAAAGCGAAACCCAATCATATGAATGGAGCGATGCTTCACTACCAGATGAACTCAACGCCTTCTATGTCCGCTTTGAAAGGGAGAATTTAACTGCAGCTGTGAAGATTCCTGCTGCACCCAGTGACCCTGTGATCTCTGTCTCAGAGACCAATGTTAGGCTGTCTCTAAAGAGGGTGAACCCTCACAAGGAGGAAGGCCCCGACAGAGTCTGAAAATTTGTGCCAACTAACTGGTGGAAATATTCAAGGACATTTTCAATCTCTCAGTCCTATGTGTGGAAGTTCCCACTTGCCTCAAAAAGGCAACAATTATACCAGTGCCTAAGAAGAATAATGTGGCCTGCATTAATGACTATCGCCCAGTAGCACTCACATCTACAATGATGAAATGCTTTGAAAGGGTGGTCATGACTAGACTGAACTCCTGCCTCAGCAAGGACCTGGATCCACTGCAATTTGCCTGTGCCACAATGGATCAACTGCAGAAACAATCTGAACAGCTCTTCAAATGGCCTTAGACCACCTGGACAATAAAAGCACCTATGTCAGGATGCTGTCCATCAACTAAAGCTCAGCATTCAACACTATAATTCCCACAATTCTGATTGAGAAGTTACAGAACCTGGGCCTCTGTACCTCCGTCTACAATTGGATCCTTGACTTCCTAACCGGAAGACCACAATCTGTGTGGATTGGTGATAATATCTCCTCCTTGCTGACTATCAACACTGGTACACCTCAGGGGTGTGTGCTTAGCTCACTGCTCTAATCTCTCTATACCCATAAATGTGTGGCTAGGCATAGCTCAAATATCTATGAATTTGCAGATAATACAGCCATCATTGGTAGAATCTCAGATGGAGATGAGAGGATGTGCAGGAGTGAGATTTGCCAACTCGTGGAGTGGTGCCACAGCAACAACCTGGCACTCGATGTCAGTAAGACAAAAGAGCCGATTGTGGACTTCAGGAAGGGTAAGATGAAGGAACACATACCAATCCTCATGGAGGGATCAGAAGTGAAGAGAGTGAGCAGCTTCAAGTTCCTGGCTGTCGAGATCTCTGAGTAACTAATCTGGTCCCAACATATCGATGTAGCTATAAAGAAGGCAAGACAGCGACTATACTTCATTAGGAGTTTAAAGAGATTTGTTACATCAACAAATACATTCAAAAACTATTATAGATATACCATGGAGAGCATTCTGACAGGCTGAATCATTGTCTGGTATGGGGGAGTCTACTGCACAGGACCGATAGAAGCTGCAGAGTGTCATAAATTTAGTCAGCTTCATCTTGTGTACTAGCCTGTAAGTACCCAGGGCATGCCCTTTTCTCATTGTTGCCATCAGGTGGGAGGTACAGAAGCCTGAAGGCACACACTCAGCGAATCAGGAACAGCTTCTTCCCCTCTGCCATCTGATTCCTAAATGGACATTGAACCATTGAACACTACCTCACTTTCTTAATATATGTTATTTCTGTTTTTGCATGATTTTTAATCTATTCAATATCCATATACTGTAATTGATTTATTTATTTTTACTTTTTTTCTTCTATATTATGTATTGCATTGAATTGCTGCTGCTGCTGCTGCTAAATTCACAAGTACACATGTCAGTGATAATAATAAAGCGGATTCTGGTAGGAAAGTATGCTATGGAATATTTACTATTTACCGGTAACATAGTTTCTACGTGGATGTGTGCATATAAGGCAAGCTGTATATTGTAAAATATAATGTTGCTTTGAAATTATAAAACATTATAATGACAGATGCCCTACAACAGTTAAAAGATATGCTTAAGCAACTGAAAGAGGTTTGCATGCTGTATCTATTATTAATATCTCACTAGCTTCTGGTATCAGTGCATCAGTGCTCGCTGTTGGAGGGCACTTTTGAAGGGGCTTGGGAAAGGGAGTGTTTGATCAGAAGTAAAATCTGGTCCGGTGAGAGTTCCCAGACCTTTGTTGCTGAGATCAAGATGAAGCACGAATATCCTTACCACATCATCCCTTCAAAGTATTACTTCTGACCAGCTAACCAGAGCTCCAAGTGCAGTAGGGCATGTCATCTTGTTAAGCTGATGTGATTAAATCTGCTTCCAGTCATATGACGAAACTTATTGAAACACTTGTGCGCTGATCACTGTTAAGAGCACATCTGCATCCTGTTTGCCATGAGCAATTCCTTGGTGGAAAATTAGAAAACTGTGATAATATGAGATTCCTTATGTTATCTATGTAGCTTGCTAATTTTGCATATTTAATTAGGTGTGCAGGACAAACTGAAATCCCTTACAACTATGAGTTCAAATGGAAAAGATACTTTCAGTACATGATCTAGAAATGTTTCCACCTATTAATTCAACAAGAGCTTCAGGGTAAAGTCTAGGTGAATATCGCTCGTGATAAAAGATTGTTTTACCCTCTGTTACCAATGTAATCAGTAAAGAAAGGTCACTGTGCGGAAGTCACAAAACCATCAAGCCAATAAAATCACGTTGATGTTAATTGCCATGAGGCCCAAATGGGTTTTATGATCTCTCAAAGTTCAGACTAAACTGTTTTTTTAAAATGTCGTCTTTATCTGCCATGGGCTATTCATGATTGATTGAACCGACTGAAGCGGAGTAATGTCCCTTTGGGCTCAGTGCTCCAGTTACTAGGGAAATTGTGTGGCTTTCCATTTAAACCTGGATTCCTTCATCATGCATCCCAATTCCCTGAGTGAAACATTTGAATTAACTCAATGAGGTATTCATTAACCTCAGTTACTTCCTGTGCACATATCAAGTCTTCATTGTATTAGCTGTTTAACTGAAAGCAAGAAGTTTCCACAGCATTATGTTTAAGTAATTTTATTTGAGATGCTGGAAAGACCCAACTTCAGTCAAGTTAAACAATGATATGAGAACAAATTAAAAACAGCCACTATGGTTGATGAAAATTTATGATGCTTTAACAAGTTTAATTAGTGTCTTAATAATGTGCAGTTATTTAAATCAATTAGTAAATATATTCAATTTTTAATTATTGAAGGTGTGTTTTTAAAGACTGTAAATATTTAAACTAATTACTAAGAAGCTGACTGATCTACAAGAAGCTTGTAAATGGGTTATGTAGTTTCTTTTAAAAGTTATTTTCATTTGTTTAAAATCAAGATCCTCTTGTGATAAGACCCTGTCCTCCACGTACTCCTATAAATTTGCACATGTGTTTCTCCAAACAGTTTTTAGCTAACGTACAGAACTTAAATGTAGTAAAATAAACATGAATTACACTCAGTTTGTTTGTGCCCCAAAATGGCAACTGAACCCCTAGTATTGTGTACAGAATGCCATTTGTGATAGCACTGGTGAAATTTCCAATGTCTGTGCAAAATTCTTCAAAGTTAAAAATAGTTTTCATTTTCTTCTGTCTTTCCAGAAAGAAGATGTAATAGCTGCCAGCATAACTTCTTAACATTCCCAGTGCTCTTTGGGGATGTATCTTTATTGAGAGACTCAGTTGCATAAACCGTATTAGATTTCCCTATAATTTTGCTAAAGACTCTGTTTATAGCAAAGTGTTCTGCGTAGGCAACACGTTCGGCCTCACTACTCACGTAGCAATGCCGTTAAGGCACCTAGTAAGCACTGTTTCTTTTCTTCATTTAGTGCTGCCAACCTGTTCCCCTTTGGAGTTCCATTGTGACAACGGCAAGTGCATACGACGTTCCTGGGTCTGTGACGGTGACAATGATTGTGGAGATGATTCCGATGAGCAGGATTGCCGTAAGTGGGCGAGTATTGTGACATTTTTTGGCGATTGCTTCCATAAAATTCTGAACTGGTGTGAACTTAATTGACATCACACTTAGTAGACATCACACTTGCTTGTTCTTCACAACCTAAGCTGAAACTCTACCAGCAATTTGATCAACTTCTTCGTATCAGGTTGAGTCTAACTGTGACACTTTTTGCATTGATTAACTATGACTGGTTGCAAACAGTCTTGTGTTTAGCAGAGATGATCTCATTGACATCCAGAAATCTTGTGTGCCTTGATAGGGTAGATGAAGTGTTGACGTTTCATTTGTCATCTGCAACACAGGTCACACTCTCAAACGAAGGGCCAGCCAATTAAGGTAGAGTTGAGAAGAAAGCTTTTCACAGAAGAGGCCTGTGAAGGTTGTCAGTAATTATAAACAAGTTATCAATCAAGAGATTTTTAAAGACACAGGAGATATTTGACATCTGGGGCTGACACCCTGCACCAGGACCTAGAGTGCAGGATCATCAGTTTAATAGGTGAAAGGTGGAATTAAGGAAGGTGAGGGAAGGCAGCCAGATAGGAGGAGGGGAGTGGGGAAGATGGGTTAAGAGAGTGGGCAAGGTTCTGGCAGATGGAGTACAATGTTGGTAAATGTGAAGCCATCCACTTTGGAAGGACAAGTAAAAGTGCCGATTATTATTTAAGAGGTAAAGAAGGGAAATGGAATATTGACCTTCATTGCTCGGGGGATTGAATTTAAAAACAGTGAGGTTATGCTGCAACTAGTGAGGCCGCACCTGGAGTACTGCATGTAGTTCTGGTCTCCTTACTTGCAGAAGGATATACTGGCTTTGGAGGTAATGCAGAGGAAGTTGAATCCAGAATGAGAGGGTTAAACTATGAGGAGAAATTGAGTCACCTGGGACTATACCCACTGGAATTCAGAAGATTGAGAGGAGATCTTATAGAAACATAAAATTGTGAAAGGGATGGATAAGATAGAGGCACAGAAGTTGCTTCCACTGGTAGATGAGACTAGAACTAGGGGAAATAGCCTCAGTATTTGGGTGAGTAGATTTATGATGGAGCTGAGGAGGATCTACTCTTCCCAGAGAGTGGTGAATCTGTGGAATTCTCTGCCCAGTGAAGCAGTGAAGGCTCCCACAGTAAATATATTTTAAACAAGGTTGTGTAGATATTTGCATAGTAGGGGAATTAAGGGCAGGTGGAATTTAGGCAGATAGGTGGAGGTGAGTCCATGGCCAGATCAGCCATGATCCTATTGAATGGCAGAGCAGACTCAACGGCCCAGATGGCCTACTCCTGCTCCTATTTCTTGTGTTCTTATGTAGAGACAGAAGCTGAAAGGTGATGAGTGGAATCAAATAAGGGAAGGACGGTGGGCAGATGGAACCAGATGGAACTTTAGAAAAGTAAGCCTAAGGAAGATGCATATATGGGTGATAAACAGATGGAATGAGATGAGAGAGAGGAACAAGTCTAGGTAATGGCTGTGGGGTAGAGATGGAAAAGATGAACACAAGGAAAGCGAACCTAGGTGGATGAGTATGAGTGGTAAAGGAAGAAAGGAGGCATTGGTTACCTGAAAATGGAAAGTTTAATGTTCATACCTTTGCGTTGTGGGCTACCCAAGTGGAATAAGAGATGCTGTTCCCCTAGTTTTCGTTTGGCCTCAGCATGGTAATGGAGAAGATGGAAGGCAGCCAGCTTGGTGAGGGAATGGGGAGGGAGTAGGAGTTGAAATGTCATGCAACTGGATGCTCAAGGTGTCTGTTGTGGACAAAGTGCTGGTCACCTCAGTCCAGGCTTGGGTTCAGCAATGTAAAGGAGTCCATATTAAGAATACGGAACACAATAAACAAGGTTGGAGGAAGGGCACATGAATCTGCTTCACCTGTAAGGGGTGTTGATTTCTCTGGATGATGGGGAGGGAGGAGATGTAGAAACAAGTAAGGCTCCTATGTTTGAGATGAAATTGCCAGGGATGGTGAGGTGTGGGTGGGGAGTGATAAGCAGATCAGGGTGTCATGGAGAGAATGGTCCCTGTGAAAATCAGAAACAGGAAGAGAGAAGGCGTTTCTGATGGTGAAATAGAGTTGTCTGGAAAACTACAACACGGGAGCTGGCCAATTGGATACAAAATTGGTTTGGTGGTAGTGGAGGCCTGTGAACAGTCTGTGCCACAGGGATTGTTGTTGTGTCCCCCATTGATTGACATGTGTTAATGAGTTGGATGAGATTGTAGGTGGCATGGTGAGTGATATGGTGGGCAGTAAGCAAAGGTTTTCTGAGTTTGTCTGAAATTCCAATAGGATCTAGAACACCTGGAAATATGAGTAAGGAGATGGCAGATGTGGACAAGTATGAAGCGATGCATTTCTGAAAGTTAAACCAGATCAAGGCACAGACAGTGAAATGCAGGACAATGGAGAGAGTCGCTGGGGCTACAGAAGATCCCTGAAAATACGGGCAAGTGGACAGGATGGTGTGGGAAGCATGGAAGCTTTCCTTTATCAGCGGAGACATTGAGCTTACGAGTTGGCTTGTCATGTTTCAGTTGTACAAAGTGTTGGTTGGCCTGCGTTTGGGAGTGTTGTGAGTCCTTTTGGTCACCACACTACTGGAAGAATGTTATTAAGTTAGAAAGAGTGCAGGGATGTTGTCTAGATTGGAGGGCTTGAGTTATAAGGGGAGATTGGCTGGGCTGAGTTGCTTTTTACTGGGTGAAGAGGTGACATATACAGAAAGCAGGTATTGTTCCCTAAGGTAGCGATGGCTGAGTTAGAAGCATAGGTTTAAGTTGAGAGGAAGGAGGTTTAAAGGGTAAATTTTTCACACAAAGACTGGTTGTTATCTGCAATGAGCTGCCAGAGGACATTGGAACAGTAGCAATACTTGAGAGGCATCAAGGAAAGGCATGGAGAGATATGGAACAAATGGAAACAAGTGGGATTGATATAAACGGTTGTCTGAATGGCCTGTTTCTGTGCTGTCCAAGTCTATGATTATAACAGGACTCAAGTGTAGCAGAAATGGATATTTATTTAGAGATACAGGACGGTAATAGGTCCTTGCGGCCCAACAAGACTGTGGCGTCCCATGTGACTAATTAACCTACAAGCCCATAGACCTTTGCAGAGTGGAAGAAAACCGAAGTATCTGGAGGAAACACACGCAGACACGGGGAGAATGTACAAATTCTGGGGCCACTGGCGCTGTAATAGCGTATGAATATAGTGAGAGGAAGAACAGCTGGAGGAAGAGAAAATTAAATTAACATAACTGAAAAAGATTAAAATCTGATCACAGTCATGCACGTGCATAAAATGTCATGCACGTTGTCTGCTCCTTGTTTTTCATAAACATCCAGTAGAGAAAATACTTTGCTTTTTGGTGAACAGTAGTTAACTACAACTCTGCTGCTATGCGAAATACACAGAGCAAGGTGTTAATTCTTTCTCCTTGCAGCTAAAGGTCATGATAAAGAACAATTGCTTTCCTCACGTCTTAATAATTTTTAATACATGATTGTTACCAGCACTAGCAGTCATGTCAAGTAACAATTTGT
Source organism: Hypanus sabinus (assembly GCF_030144855.1). Taxonomy (NCBI): domain Eukaryota; kingdom Metazoa; phylum Chordata; class Chondrichthyes; order Myliobatiformes; family Dasyatidae; genus Hypanus; species Hypanus sabinus. The sequence goes on from NC_082712.1 coordinate 155,238,504, forward strand.
TGCTTCCTGAAATACCTCAAAAACAATAACATCAGTAAAGGTTTCATAAACCATGCTTGAGAATGTTGTCTCTCAGAGCTTCAGTGAAAATGCCCATCTTCCACAGAATGCTAATGGCTGAGATGGGTGGAAGCAGTGAATCCTGTGAGAATGCACAGGTGAGGTATCCAGCTGGATGAGATTCCCTAAAAACAAAGCACATTGTCTTCACTTTTGGGCATTTTCATTTTTAAATTGATGTGATTGTCAATTCATATCTAATTCGATGGAGAACAAGCACAGATCTGGAGAAGCAAACTGCAGTTGTAGAAGCCGGCAAACCTGTGATGCTTATTGCGGCCCTGCGGTTTACGCTTGGCTTCAGTTTTTCCCCCTCTTTCCTGAGCAATGGCTGACTGCTACCGATTCTCTGGAAAAGCTGCTTTCATTGTTTAATGAGCAGCACAGCTCATCTCTCTGTGATTCTCCTCCAAGTATATGCTATATCGGTCTTCGCAGCTGCTTTTTCTCCTTCCAGCTTTTGTTTAATTTTACCAAGGGTACAAGATGATGAGGCATAGATCGTGTGGACAGCCAGAGAGTTTGTCCCAGGGCAGAAAATGCTGATACAAGGGAGTATAATTTCAGGTGATTGGAGGAAAGTATGGGGGGGGGGGGTGTCAGATGTAATTTCTTCACACAGTGAGTGGTGGGAGCACACAATACTTTGCCAAGGGTTTGGTACAGACCATATATTAGGGTCACGTAAGAAAATTCTCATATAGGTACATTGATGATAGAAAAACAAAAGGTAATGCAGGAGGGACTGGTTAGATTGATTTAAGATTCAGTTAATAGTTCGGCACACTATTGTGGGCTAAAGTATCCTTACTGTGTGCTGTAATGTTCTACGTTTCAAGTGTCTGCTCCATAGGCTGTGACTTAACTATGGTTGTGTTTGTTGTTCACCATTTTTTTTTTGGAAATACTCCGAAGTTGCTGAACTAGGGTCTAAAGTGTTGATTTGAAGATTCAAGTTTGAATCTCAACATTATACTTGGGGATCTTAAACGCACATGATTAAGTAACTCTGGAAATCTTAAATAAATTGGGAATCTGTTAGGTTGCTGAAAAGTACAGGACTGTCATGAAAGAACATCTGCTCCACTTGTGTCCTCAGGGAAAGAAATTTGGCAATCTTATCCAGACTGGCCTATATGTAATTCCAGAACACCAAGAATGGTTGCTTTTTAACTATTGTAATTTTTGTTGTATTTAAACACATTATTTATTGTTCACACATGGATCTTGCTAAGACCAAGGAAGCTCTGAGTATGGATACATTGACTATAGGGGTAATTTGTTCTTTTGCTGACCCCTCCCTTCCCTATTTATCAATAGAAGACATAAACATAGAGAAGTACAGCACAGAGACAGGTCCTTCGGCCCATCTAGTCCATGCCCGAAACCATTTAAACTCCATCGACCTGCACCGGGACCGTAGCCCTCCATACCCCCACCATCCATCCAAACTTCACTTAAACTTTGAAATCAAGCTCACTGGCTCCGATTGTGCTGCCAGCTCATTCCGTACCCTCATGACGCTCTGAGTGAAGAGGTTTCCCCTCATGTTCCTCTTAAAATTCTCACCTTTCACCTTTAACCCATGACCTCTGGTTGTCGTCCCACCCAACATCAATGGAAAAGCATGCTTGCATTTACCCTATCGATATCCCTTATAATTTTGAATGCCTCTATCAAATCTCCTCTCCATCTTCTATGTCCTAAAGAATACAGTGCTTACCTGCTTCTGTAAAATTTTCAGTGTTCTATTTCTCTTTGTGTGTTTGAGACACAGGAATCTACCAATGAACCAATATACTATAGCTCTGATATGGCTGATGATTCATCATTATATGGTCCAGCATACAGGTTATAACAGCAATAATGATTTTGTATTTATCTAGCATTAAGATTCACATTTCCTCTAACGTCTTTTCCAGGATACAGGTGTGAAGGAGAATGAAAAACTGTTTCTCTGGATCCAATACAGCACAAAAAAAACAAAGTTTAACACAATAATAATACAAAAAAACACAATTATATGTAAAGAAGTAAGATGGCTTATATTCATAGATTGATTGTATGTCCATAAAGTGATGCTAAGCACAAGAGTGTCTGTATATAAGGTGACTGATAGGGGAATGATATAGTAGTGGTCATGGGGGTGTGGAGGGGTGGATTAATGGGTGGAGGTATTGATCAGCCTTACTGCTTGGGGAAAGTAACTATTTTTGAGTCAGGTGCTACATCGCCTCCTCCCTGATGGTAGTGGAACAAACAGTCCATCAGCAGCTGACCGGTTATCTTTAAAAGCTATCTTTGATGTAAAGATTCCCTGGCCTGTCCATTTAACAAGACATTACTCCCGATACCGTTGCAGCATATCACCTCTACTTGCTTTCTTGGGGCTGACAAAGTATGTGGCTTATATTAGATTGGACATGTTTCCTTTTAAAATTGTAGCATGTTATAACTGCTTGTTGAAAATTGCTGAAAATACTTCAGTGATGAGGACGTCAGAGACATTGCCTCGAGGGAGAATTGCCTGTCTGTGTGCTAGTAGGCACACTGTTGAAAAATGCTGTTTAGAGAAATACATGTACTTTTATAAGTGCCCTTATTTAATAGATCAAATAACCAGTTATCTTTGAGAGTGAACGAGAACATACTGAGCTTGTTTATCCACTCTAAAGTACAGTTCCCAGAGATGACATAGTTGTGGCCTTGCCTCTGTTTCATAAAGGTTTAGCATCACTTCTCTGCTTTTGCTTCCTGTGTCCTATAAATATATGTACTCATCTTGATTATGCCATATTAACGGCCTTCTCACTTTCTCCCGCCAACTTCAAAGCACTTAGACATTCCCACATTCCTACAACCCAACAAACTATACATGTTACCAAAATGTAAATATATTTTATAAGAAAATACAAGTAATTTTGCTTTCTTACTCAATTAATTCTAAAGGGAAATTTATGTTCCTAGATTATCTGTTGTCCCCGACAGCTTGAGCGAAAAATCAAACTGTTTGAAAGTCTCCTGTGATGAGCAGAGGGAAGTGAAACATGTTGCTTGTTAAATATTGGTGTAAGGAATTTTGCTGAAGACTAATTCATTATTAATTGTGGTTGAAGGCTTTGCATTATCATGGAGTCAATAGCTTTTAGAACCAGTGCACTGCACAGTGAGATTACCTAATCCAATTCTTTGTTTGGTAATGGAGCTGCTCATTAGCTACTTGAGAGGTTTGGAGCATTATTGCTGCAATAGTCTGCCAATAGGATTTTCAGATTTGCACCAAAGCTATTTGAAGTGAAATTGATGCACCTGCCATTTTGAAAGGATAGATATTCAATCAGGGACAGTACAATTTATCCCTGCAAGTACTCTAGCAGAACGTAATCCTCAGATCTCTACAGCAATATATTTCATATAGAGCCAATATTAGGTCATGCAGCAACTATGGAGAAGATTAAATAGTTGATGTTTATGCCTTTTCATCAAGGAGGAAGTACAGCAGTGTGAAGACACACACTATGTTTCAGGAACAGGAACCTCTTTCCCTCTACCATCAGATTTCTGAATATGCAATGAATCTATGTACACTACCTCACTTTTTTTCCTTTTTTTGCACTACTTATTTAATTATATATATATATTTCTTGTAATTTATGCTGTAGGTATTTTTGTTATTTATTGCAGTGTGATAATGATAGCTGGTTCATCGCTTGCGAAGATCGGTGGGGGGGAATGCTGTTGCTGGAGGATGACTTTTCTTCCTGCCTGAATTATGTAGGTTTATAGTGAGGATCAGTGCGCACGGACCAAATCCACTTTCTAGGCCAGGGGATGTTCAACAATATCACCGTGAGCTGTGGCGACTGCAAGGCTGTAGTTCGAGTATCTGAGTTTTCCTTTTCTAAACAGACTGCCTGGCGAGGTTAACAGGTCCCATCTACCTGGGTTTGGAATCTCCTAGGCTGGCCGCCAACCAAGGCTGATGAGCCCAGCCTGCCCACTCAGATATATCGCTGCACACGCAGTTGTGCCTTTGCAAGCTCAGTAAGAACAGGGGCGCCACGTGAAGGCGTCGCTATGGGCACAGTCGCGCAAGAGCGGCCATGTGAGTGACCCACTGATTTCCTCCAGTATTTTGTGTTTGTTGCTCTGGATTCCTAATATCTGCAGATTCTCATGTTAATATTAGATTATTCGGTCTTCAAGCTTGTCCCATCATTCTATTGATCCGAGATCAGCCAATTCGTTACCTATTGATGTCTAAAATAATTTCATTTAAGACTTAATAGTTTGTTGTTCAGATTGTACAAAAGCTGTGAAGCTGGAATAAGTCATGGAGTTAAAATAGGCCACGTTTCACTGAAGGTTTCATTTTCTAATACTTAGTCAATGCTAAGGCAATTGTGCTTGCATTATCTCAGCACATTGTGTCAGAAGTTCACATTTTCAGTGTCTCATATGATAAACAATCTTTTATTAAAATCTTGATGAACGTACAATGATGATAGTTCAGAGAATCTTGACATCTTTTGGAACACTCCTAAAGGAATGTCAAATATGCTACAGAAATGTAGGACATTTTTCGATAAAATAGAGTGGTGACCAAATGTGCAGAGCAAAGGCTATTCTGGCAGTTCCTCCCATTCCATCTTTGCCTGTCTCGCGGGCTTGTGAGAACACCAGAAACTGCAAGTTCCCACCAAACTGCACAAAGATCTTGACCTGAAGAAGTATCCCCATTTATTGGTGCTGGGTGAAAATTCTAGAAGTTTCCACACAGCAACGCTGTGAGAGCACATGCAGCAGTAAGACCAATTAGCTCAGTTAGCAATCTGTAGCAATACACACTTGTTTAGAAAAATGAATAGGTAAAAGAAATTGCAAGTGCCGTGGGCATCCTTGGATTAGTGGCTTCAGTGATAATTCCTTGCTAGTCTGCAATCAATCAAATAGACCTTGTGGCTCAGAAAGTCTCAGAGAGTCAATAAAGTGATTTTTTAAAAAACTGAACATGTGGCTATAAACAAACTTGTCACTTCTTCCTTAAGAATAGATCTGTCTGAAGTAGATTTAGCTATCTCACCATCATTTTGTCCGGCTGTACTGTATGTACACCTACTTCGCATCCATAAAGGAGACAATGAGTATTATTCAGATGACAATCGATGAAAGTTAGTTAATAAATGTTTGGAAAAGATAAAAAGTTAGAGCGATATATATGATCCATACACTCTAGACACAAAGTCTCATTCATACTTCTCAGAGTTTGGTCAGAGTCCAAGTGATTTCAGTTTAAATATTAACAAAAGTATTTATTGTTTCTAAATCAATATAGTACATTCACTAATACTGACACTCTTCCAGATTTGATCAAGTGCAATGTCACTGGTTCTTTGGATGAAAGGAAAGTGGACATTTTATGTTGCACGTTTTCAAAATCCAAGTCTTTAATTTTCATTCCACAGTGGACATAGAAAATTAGGAATGAGAGTAGGCCACTTGGCTCCTCAAATCTGCTCCACAGTTCAATATGACCACAGCAGATCTAACCTGGATCTCATCTCTTCTATGTCAGCTTCCTATGCCCTCAATTATTTCATATTTCGCAAGTGCATCTCTTCCAATACCTCAACTATCTAACTTCCATAACACTGCAAGGTTGATGATTCCGGTGTTCATCACCCTCTAAATGGAAATGTTTCTAATCACTGCAATTTTAAATGCCCACTTTCTACTGTTGTAATTATGTTTTCTCGTTCTGGATTCTCTAACTAGTGCAAACTTGTTGATATCCACTCTATCATGCTCCCTCAGGGTCTGATGTGCTTCAATACGATCACGCCCCATTCTTCTATATGCAAACAATGTATATCTAAATTCTTTAATAACTCGTAGTGTGCAATAATTCTGAAAACCGCTTCAATGATTTTCTGTCACATAGAAGCTGGCTATTGTGCAGAAGCATGCTTTCATCTTAAAAGGAATCTTGGCCAAATAATTAGAGGGTATGACTGGTGCTTGGTTCTGCTCTAGGCCTCTTATCACAATTCCACTATTATCCTGGCAACTCCAAACTAAGCTTTCTTTCCGCTGGGACAAAAATTTGCCAAACTCATCCATCTTAGATGGCTGGTGGTGTTGTGACTTCAAGGCGAGTGGTCTCAGGTTTAAATCCACCTGGCTCCTTGCACGCTTTCCATCCGTGCTGGGTTGAGCATCAAGTTAGCAACATGGCCTCGTTAAAAACAGACAAAATGCTAAAGAAGTGGCAAGGTCGGCACCCGATGCACTACAGGGCGAGGAGAGACACAACAACAATTCTCTATCTTACTGACTGCCATCCCCACATCATTACACTGGACTGACAATCTGCCCTTTCTGCGACTGCTGATTTCTTCTCACCTTCCAGCTATACAGTGCCTATCAAAAGTGTTCACCGCCCTTGGAAATTTTGCTGTTTTATCGTTTTACAACAGTGGATCGTCTGGCTTTTTTGATCAACAAAGAAGGACTCATGTCAAAGTGAAAACATTTCTACAAATTGGTCTAAATTTATTACAATTATTAAACACAAAACAATTGATTGCATAATTATTCACCCCCTTCAAGTCTGTATTTAGTAGATGCACCTTTATTGAGCCTTGAGTCTGTGTGGATAGATCTCTATCAGCTTTGCACACCTTGACACTGCAATTTATCCCCATTCTTCTTTACAAGTAACTCTTCTCCTTCTACCTTAGGCCATGAAATTATCAATCACCCTGATGAGTTACTAAGTTCAAGCTTTCTGCGTAATCACTCAAAGCATTGACCTACACGTGCATGTAACGAGAGCTGTATAACTCTTCTCCTTCTACCTTAGGCCATGAAATTATCAATCACCCTGATGAGTTACTAAGTTCAAGCTTTCTGCATAATCACTCAAAGCATTGACCTGCATGTGCATGTAACGAGAGCTGTATAACTCATCTCCTTCTACCTTAGGCCACAAACTTATCAATCACCCTCATTATATCAAGGTATGTATTACATGTACAACCTTGAGATTCATCTTCTTGCAGGCAGACACAAAACAAAGAAACACGATAGAATTTATGAGAAACCCCCACAACACAGAGACAGTCCAATGTCGATAACATGCAAAAAAGAAAGAGCAAATTGTGCAAACCAAAGAAACTATCTGCAGGACACGAACGGCAAAGTCCTAGGTCCACGGCTGCAGGCCAGCTCAGCACTGCAGCCAGTCCAGGGGCCACAGCCACGGAACCAGTCAACACTGACGTGCGTACGGATGGCTGCAGGCCACGGCCATGCAGCCATTTCACCACCGATTCAACACTGGAGCCCGACGGCTGCGGAATCACCTCAGTGCTGAGGCGCGTAAAGCCTCACAGAGCAGTGAGCTGAACACTGGGTTCATCCTTTGCTTTCGGCCTTGCTGCTTTAATTTTGTTTTGCTCTGGCTCGGCACTGAAATCGGCCAAACGTTGTTTCATTATCTGCTCTTGGGCTCGGACCTCACTGCATCAATCCGGCCCAGAGTTTCAGTCTGGCACCGAGTCCTCATCGGCCTCACACAGCCGCACCTGCCTTCTCGAGTCCAGCTCACAGAATTCTTCAGGATACACAGGTATATGGAGGAATTTAAGGTGGGGGGACCTATATGGGAGGCAGGGTTTAAGGGTCGGCACAACTTGTGGGCCAAAGGGCCTGTACTGTGCTGTACTGTTCTATGTTCTATGCCACAAAAGCACCAGGTTGTACAAATGGCTCAAAAGCATAACTCCCAGGTGGAAATTACAGGCTGCAGCTCTTACAGTAATTTAGACTTAATAAGATTTTCTGTGATGTTTTAATTATTTTGGTGTATTAAAGTGATCTGATTTTTGTTCTTTTCTCATTTTTAATTGTTTGTGGTCTTGACAGTTTTTTATTTAATTCTCAGTGTTCTTTGGCCAATGAGACGTTTGGCTTTCTGGTCAAACAAAAAGATCTTTGCTGTTTGATGGGCAAGTCTTTTCATGGACTGTTTTAGGTTAGGTAAAGGCCTTGAAGCCACAACATTTTCAATTTGGTCTAAGACACTGACCACAAGTTTAGCCATTTAAGTCCAAACCCGGAGGAATAATAGAGATACATCTGGGAAATGGGTTCCTCAGCCCATAGACTCTGCACTGACCGCCTCATATTGATTTATACTAATCTCATTTATTCTCCTCCCACTCCCATCAACTCTCCCCAGATTCCACCACTCACCCACACACTAGGATCAATTTGCAGTGGCCAGTTGACCTACATCATCTGCCCCTCTGCAATCAGATCTCTTAACACTGCCTTGCTGTTCCCGATTTGCATTATTTATATAAGCATGTAATTTAGAGATTTTTTAAAAGAAAATGCACTGTACTGCAGTCACAAAAGAACAGATTTCACAACATACAATACTAAACCTGATTCTCAACCAGAGCACATGTAGAAAACTAACATTATCACTGGGATGTTTCATAAATGTCACATAAACCGTACCTGAGGACATTATTAAACCCTGGTGCATATTTCATAAGAGTGGCTCGCCTCTGTGCTTCGCTGAATTGCTGGAGACGAGGATCTCGGCAGTGATGCTGGTCAGACATCCCCACTTGGGAAACATCTGAGCCATTGTTTATGAAATGAGCATAAGGAGATGACTTAACTCCATCCCACTCCCTCGACCACCATACACAATGGGGTACTCATTTCCAAGTTCAACACAAGTGCACTTGGCCTTGGATTGATTGATTGTGTGTGTGTGCGTGTGTGTATGTGTGTGAGAGAGAGAGACACTAAGCACACATTTTGAGGTGGAACAAATATTCAATCAAACGACCTCTGGCAGAAGCAAGCCACACAAGCAAAAAGAAATAAGACAATTTTGTCCCACATACCGTGGATGCAGAACTACCATCTATATCAACCCTTTTATAAAGCACTTCCTTTTATATGTAGAAAAAACCCTCTCAAAAGCTCCTTGAAAGAGTCCTTTCTTTTTAGTTCAGTAGAAAAACCATCCTTTTAAATGTTGTGTTTTTATAGCTAGATATAAATTTATTGATTCCAAAGGAAATTACAGTGTCACAGTAGCATTTCAAGTACACAGATATACAAATATTAGAAGAGAAGAAAGAATTACCTTAAAAAAAGTTACCTTGGAAATAAGATGTACAAGATTTCCAAGTTCAAACTGATAAGATGGTAGTGCAAGAATGACAATAATATTATACATTAATGGGTGCACATTCACACCATGCAGCTAAGAAGTGATAGCACAGGGTGACTGTAGTAGCAGAGTGTGGTAAATAGAGGTTAATAACAATTTAACAGGAGGTAGTCATCACTTCTCCGGCTATAGGTTGACTCATTATAGAGCCTAATAGCCGGGGATAAGAATGACCTCATATAGCACTTTTTGTAGTAGCGCAGTTGTCTTAGTCTATTACTAAAATTGGTCCTCTGTTCAGCCAAGGTGTCATGCAGAGAGTGAGAAACATTGTCCAGAATTGCCACGATTTCCCGCAGGGTCCTTTGTCCTATCACAGCCTCCAGTTTGACCCCTATAACAAAGCCAGCCTTTCTAATCATTTTATTGAGCCTGTTGGCATCACCCATGTTGATGCCATTACCCCAGCACACCACCACATAGAAAATTGGCGACAACAAACTGGTAGAAGATGTGAAAGAGAGACCTGCTTACTCTGAAGGACCTCAGTCTCCTGAGGCAGTGGAGGCAACCCTGGTCCTTCTTCTACATGGTTTCTGTGTTGGCACTCCACTCAAGCCTGTCATCTAAGAGCAACCCAGGTACTTGTAGGTCCTGACCACATCCACGTCCTTACCATCAATAGTAACAGAGAGCAGGACTGGCTTAGTCTTCCTAAAGTCCATCACCATCTCCTTTGTCATACTGATGTTGAGTTGCAGGTGACTCAGCTTGCACCATTTAACAAAGGCCTCCACCTGAGCCCTGTGAATAGGTTATGCAGTTTTCATTCCTCTTTAAATATAAAATATAAGTATTATTTATGGATATTTCCCTGTAAAGCAATTATGAATTATGTGAATAAATTTGTTGAACTGAAGCCTGGTTAACACATTTGCTGATTATTTTTATACCCAGGCAGTATTGTAGTTCTGTGTATTTGTATCTTCACATTATGCAGATATGATAATTGTTGAAATTTATATGTAAATTGCTGTACATTTGAACAAAAGCACGTCTATAACATGATCTAATACAGGAATGGTATTTTATGAATAATTCCACAAAATTGATCACTCTCTGCAAAATAGGTTATTCATTAGCATTGGCACAAATTTTGTTTTTAAGCTATAATTTTCATTGTACCTCGTGTTTATAATTGATATGTTTTGCATTCTGGCTGGGAACATTACCTCTAGCTGAATAAAGGAGATGATTGCTGGTAAAGTCATTTTAAATTGGATGGATGTCTAACTGTGAATGGTTAGTTTTTTTTTCTAATTACTCTCCCGGGTCTCTAAAGTTGTCCGGGAAAGGGTCATTGCCAAATCACATCAAAGGCATGAGATACTTAGAACATTTAGTGGTATTTCACTTAGACACGATTTAAGGACAGCACGGTAGTGTAGCAATGCACATCAGGGGTGGGTGGGGGGGGGGGGGGGGTTCATTTCCCACAGCTGTCTGCAAGTAGTTTTACATTCTCTCCATGACCATGTGGGTCTCTTCCGGGTGCTCTGGTTTCCTCTCACATTCTGAAGATCTACGATGCGCATGCTATGTTGGCACCCGAAGCATGGTGCCAAATGTGGGCTGCCCGCAGCACACCCTTGGACTGTGTTGTTCTTTGTCGCCAAAGACACAGCTCACTGTAGGTTTTGATGTTTCAGTGTACATGTGACAAGTAATGCTAATCTGATCTAAGATTGCATTGCTTGGTTACTTTTGACACCATTTTACATTGAGCATGATTCCATCACTGAAATTTAGCTTCTTAATTTTTCCAGTTTCCCTTGATTACTGAATCTTGTGCAGGGCAATACATCATGCATTACATAACTTAGTTTCCAATGACAACATAACTGAGGTGAAACTAAAATAAAAATGCCTAATTGTTTATCAAATTCAGAGACTAACGTTCTACTTGCTCAGCTGAAGCAAATATAACCATTGAAGAGCTTAGCTTCATGATTCTTTAGTGAGGTTTTTTTTTGCACAAGGCTACTTGGCAAGTAATCTTTTGGCACAAAGAATTTGTGAAAGTGGCCAAACTACAGATATTTTGAAATACGTCTTGCAAGTTTTAGTTTGTGGACATTTCTTTTTTCTGATGGTCCTGATGCAGGTTTCAATAATAGTTGACAGTTCCTTCCTCCCAATAGATGCTGTTTGACCCATTATGACCCTCCAGCAAATTAGTACGTTGTTACTCCAGATTCCAGCATCTGCACTCTCTAGAGTATCTATCTCTTTTTAAATGTTGTGTTCATCCATGTGTTATTAACAGGTGTCCTTTGTGATTTTGTTTTAAAGCTCCATGGTGACTTTAGGTCTGAATCACTTGAGTTTAAAAATTCCTCTCTTTGATCATAGCCTAGTCCATTAGAGACATCTAGTCATCAGCACTCAAAATCTTCCCTTCCAAACTTCAGTACAGCTGCACAGCCGAACCCACAGCCTTGATCATGTGAAAGGTCATGATAGGTTACAACAAGACGTCAAAGGATGCAGAGCTGGGCTAAAAATTGCAGATGGAGTTCAATCTGGAAACATGTGAAGAGATACACTTTGGAAGGTTGTACTTGATGCCGGAATACAGGACTCAGGGCAGGATTCTTAGCAGTGTGGAGGAACAGAAGGACCTTGAAGTCCACGTCCACCGATCCCTCAAAGTTGCCATGCAAGTTGTCGGGGTTGTGTGTTGACCCTAAGTACTCAGGATAATGTTGTAGCTCTCCAAAACTTAGCTTTGACCACACTTGGAGTATTGTGTTCAGTTCTGGTCACCTCGTGGGAGTGTTTAAAAAGGGTGAAGAGGAGATTTACCAGGATGCTGGCTGTGTTTATTTTCAAGCTTTATATCATTGCTCAGTACAATAGAATTTAAGTGCTACTTCATTCCATTCAGTGCAAGACAATAGACTGGCAATTTAATCACTAAAAACTAAATTTGAAATAACATCTGAGTTATTTAGAATGCATCTAAGTTACAAGTGCATTAAAAGCAAACATCTCTAAAATTAAAGGAAACTGTGGTTGCCCCATTCAAATATTGCACATGTCCGTGTTATAAAATACAATGTTTAAGTAGAAAATAACATCAAGAATTAAAGGTGAAATTTAAATAAAGAGAGATTTAAAATGAAAGTAAAGTAGCTCTCCCGTTTTAACACAAACATTGTACATACCCATGCACTGCACTTAGAGATTGTCCATAGTAACAATGGGCTATGGGTAGGTGAGGGGTCATTGCACAGTTGCACGACAGCCCTGGGGGAAAACAGTGTTTTTCAGTCTAGATGTCCGTGCAGAGGTGTTCCTGTATCTCTTGCCAGATGGTAGGAGATTGAACAGGTGGTTACTGGGGTAGATAAGCCCGTCACGGTGTCGCAAGCCTGCCACAGACACCATGAGTTGCAGATGGTTTCCATAACTGGTAGTTGTGTCCTAATGATGTTTTGTGCAATCTTGATCACTCATTGAAGTGATTTCTGGTCAATGTTGTTGCAACTAACACCATACTGTCACGCAGCAAGTCAGTGTGCTCTCAGTGGCACATATGTAAAAGTTTACCTGCAACTTTTGGGGCAGCTTTGCTCTCTTTAAACTCCTAAGATAGTATAGGTACTGTGAACCTTCCTTACTATCAAGGAGGTGTTGGTGGTCCAAGAGAGCTCCTGTTTGATGTTCACTCCCGAGAACTTAATGCTAGAGGCCCTTTCCATTGCTTCACCATTTATAGAAACATAGAAAACCTACTGCTGTGCCGAACATGTCCTTACTGGAGAAATTACCTAGGGTTACCCATAGCCCTCTATTTTTCTGAGCTCAATGTACCTGTCCAGGAGTCTCTTAAAAGACCCTATCGTATCCGCCTCCACCACCGTCGCTGGCAGCCCATTCCACATACTCACCACTCTCTGCGTAAAAAAAACTTACCCCAGATATCTCCTCTGTACCTACTTCCAAGCACCTTAAAACTGTGCCCTCTTGGGCTATCCATTTCTGCCCTGGGAAAAAGCCTCTGACTATCCACACGATCAAGTCACCTCTCATCCTCCGTCGCTCCAAGGAGAAAAGGCCAAGTTCACTCAACCTATTCTCATAAGGCATGCTCCTCAATCCAGGCAACATCCTTGTGAATCTCCTCTGCACCCTTTCTATGGCTTCCACATCCTTCCTGTTGTGAGGTGACCAGAATGGAGCACAGTACTCCAAGTGGTGTCTGATCAGGGTCCTATATAGCAGCAACATTACTTCTCGGCTCCTAAACTCAATCCCACGGTGGATGAAGGCCAATGCACTGTATGCCTTCTTGACCACAGAGTCAACCTGTGCAGCAGCCTTGAGTGTCCTATGGACTCAGACCCCAAGATCCCTCTGATCCTCCACACTGCCAGTATGAGTAGAGGAGCTTATTCATACCTCTTTGCTTTCCTGAAATCAATAATCCTTTCTTTGTTTTTCTTAACGATGTAAAGAATATGGTTGTTGCACCATTCAACACCACCTGTCCGTGTGTTGCTTCATTATCATTGTAGTTAATCCAGGCACTGTGGTGTCAACTGCAAATCTGGTGATGGATAGTGATATAACTCTGAGCTGATGGCATATGCAGGGGGGGAGGGTACAGTCAGGGCTGAAAAGAGAATAAAGGAGTGGGCTCAGTTTACAGCCCTGCAGTGCACCAGTGTTCAAGGTCAGGGAGGTGATATGTACTTGCCTAGTCTGGCTGCCTGCGTGCGATTGGTAAGAAGGTTGCAAATCCAGTTGCAAATCGATGCAATGAATCCCAGATTGTGTAGGTTAGTAGTCAACTTGTTGGGGAGTATGGTGTTGATGGCTGAACTGTAGTCAATAAAAAGCATCCTGGCGTAGTTGCCCTTGTAGGCACACTGGTGGTGATCCAGAGTAACAGGGATGGTGTTCTTAATGTGGGACATAAGCCATTTCTCCAGGCACTTGGCTGCTGTGGGGATGAGCGCATCCAGCCGGTTGTCGTTGAGGCCTATTACTGCTGACCGCTCTGGGATTGGTACGATGGTTGATGTTTTGAAATGCGCAAAGGACAGAGAGAGTTTGTAAGTGTCAGCTGGTTAGCACTGTCCCTGAGCACCCGCCTGGGTACGTCTCAGCTTCTGGGCTCAGCATCACTGCTGCATCCTCGGGGGTCAAGGCCTTCATCACTCGTTTGTTGTTGTCCTTGTCAAACCAAACAAAAACATAGAGAATTTTGGCTCCTTAGCTAGCGTGGCATTGTTATTTGCAGGGCCGAATAGCTCTCCTTTCTCGTCACCGATGGATGTGATACCTTCCCACGAGTTGGGGCTGGTGGTGTTATTGAAGTGTGCTTCTATCTGTGGTTTGTATTTGACGGTTTTAATGCCTCTGTTAAGGTTTGCCTGCCTTTGCTGTGTCATCGGATCGAGAAGCAGCATCCCAAGCCCTGAGTAGTTTCTGGACTTTGTTGATTGTCCATAGCTTCTGATTTGGGAATACACCGATGTTTTTAATTGCTGGTGACATTGGCCACACTGTATTTGATATAGTGCATGGCCCTGGTGGTGTATTCCTAAGTCAATTCCTGAATTATTCATTGCTTGGCATGCAAACGGATTCCAGCACTTGAAGCAGTCCTGAAGCCATGAGGCAGCTCCCTCAGGCCATACTGTCACTGACCTGTAATTGGTTTTGCCTTCCACATCACTGGTCTGTAGGCTGGGATTAGAAATAGACGGGTAGTTGGACACTCCCAGGTGAGGGCTTGGATCTGCCGTGTATGTGCCTGCAGTATTGGTCGAAACCTGGTCCAGTCTATTGTTGCCCCTTGTGGGGCATTTCACATTCCAGCAATATTTAGGGAATACTGTCTTAGGGTTGCCTTGATTGAAATCACTGATTACGATGGTGGACAGACAGTTGGTTATTAATAACATCATACTGTTGTGCTAATGCTAACTCAGTGTTACAGTAGACTGCTGTGATGTAAACAACTGAATCCTCTTGGAAGATGGAAAGGCCAGCACTTCAGCACGAGATATTCCAGATTGGGACAACTGTTTCTGTCACTGATGACAGAGTTTATGCATCAGGCACGGTAAACATTAAATGCATAAGCCACCTCCTGACCTCGTACCATAATCGCGCGTCCTGTCAGCCCAATAGGACGAGTGGCCTGCTAGATCAATAGCTGCAAGCGGGTTCATTATGATTCGGCCAGGATTCAGTGAATATCATCACGCAGCAGTCAGGTAAGTTGCTTTGCACAGTGATTTCCTTTCTGTTAGTGATTGATCAGGTGTTGGCAAGGAAGATGCCCGGAAGCAGGGGCTTGCAAGGTGCAGCTTTCAGCCTTGCGCAGACCCCTGCTCACTGACTGTGCTTCAGCTTCCCCTTGAGCGTCTCCCGGCTGGGGCTAAAGTTCAGGCTCGTCTCGGTGTTAGACAATCCCTGACGATATGTGTTCTGTGAGAATAAACTGAGAGCTCTTAATATACTTGATACTGATATTCAGATGTTCCCGTTGGCAATATTGTAGAATGTTTGCCTGATATGGAGAGCTTGAACCCACTGTGTCTATTCGTGTCACCATTTTCTTCAGATTAGAGAGCATGTCAAGCATGGTTAGGTTGAGCAAGCTAGGTGTCTTCTCTTTGGAGGATAAGAGATGGCTTGTTCACGATCCATAAGATAATATGAGGCCTAGACAGAGAGAACAGCCAGAGGCTTGTTCCCAGGGCTGAAATGGCCAATACGAGAAAGCATAATTTTAACTTGATTAGAGGGAAGTATCAGGTGTGATGTTAGAGGCAGGAGTTTTACACAGAGAGTGGCGGGTGTATGGAATGTACTGCCGGGGTGGTGCTGGAGGCAGGCATATTCAGGACAGTTAAGGGACTCTTAGATTGGTGCATTTAAAAAGAAGAAAGAGAAATCAAGGGCCATCTGGGAAGGAAGGGTTAGATTGATCTTTGAGTAGCTTAAAAGGTTGGCACAACATTTTGGGCCAGAGAGCCAACATTGTGCTCTACTGTTATATGTTATGGAGTCGTCGAAAAGTAGAGCACAGAAACAGGCCCTTCAGCCCATCTGGTTTATGCTGAAACCTTTTAATCTGCCCACTCCCATTGATGCGCATTGGGGCCATAGTCCTCTGTAACCCTACCAGTGTAAACTTCGCTTAAGGATTGAAGTCGAACTCGCGTGCTCCACGTGCTGGCAGCTTGTTCCACACTCTCATGACCCTCTGGAGTGAAGACGTTTCCCGTCACGTTCCCCTTAAACTTTTCACCTTTCACGCGTAATCCTTGACCTCTGGTTGAAGTCCCATCTATGAAACATAGACCGAAGATGCCTTTGACATCAGAGCAGCATTGGATTGAGTCTTTTGTAGCACTTTAGGACATAGGAGTGGAATTAGGTCCTTCTGCCCACCATTTTATCATGCCTGATTCATTATCCCTTTCAACCCCATTCTCCTGCATTCTCCCTGTAACCTTTGACAACATGACTAATCAAAAACCTATCACCCCCACTTTAAAAGCACCTATTGATTTGGCCTCCACAACTGCCTGTGGAAGCAAATTCTGCAGATTCACTACCCTTGGAAAAAATTACTCCTCCTCTGTTCTAAATGGACATCCCCTTGTTCTGAGGTTATGCCCTCTGGTCCTCGAGTCACCCACTGTTGGAAGCATCCTCTCCACATCCATTCTATCTAGGCCTTACAATACAGTGGTTCCAGTTCCCTGGGACCAGCGCGTTTTGGCCCAATTAAGTGGCTGCCACAAATAGCCAAATTTTAGTGGAAATAGATAAAAAGGTTTAAAAAAGACAAATTGAGCTAAAAATGTATTTAAATGAAATGCAGAACAAATTAGAACACTGTCAATACCACTTGTGTACCATAAAGCTGCTTTAGTTCCTAATACTTATCGATGGAGAAATTCACCCTTGTCACATTCTTTTAACTGTAAATGAACAAAATCGGCACAGTCACCCAGTGCAGATAATGGACAGTCTTAATTCAATGCTGTTGATGATTGCTCTTTCTAAATCTTCATTCTCATTGTAAATGGAATGAGAAATTCAAGATGATTCGTGATACCTTCAAATTCTTCACGGTCTCTGATTTGCTGAAGTAGTGAAATTGTTTCATTTTCACACCCGGCTGTGTTGGCACATCCAAGCCTGAATACTTGAAACCAGAGAGAGCAAAACAATTCTGAATTGTTTTCTGCTGCTTTCTTGCCAGCTATCAGTGACAACAAAAAATCACTGCTTTTTGAACACAAGCACATGCAACTGAGATAATTTAAAAAACTGTTCACTTGAAGCACTGTGTCGCCACTCAAGTGCATGCACTGATGCTAGTTAGAAGCAGGTCAGGAATAGACTCCTGCCCCAATTAAGCACGTCAGGTCCCAAATAAACAAAGGAAATCCTGGCCAATTTCTCAATTAGTTTTTTTTTAAAAGAGTAGTGAAAACCATAGAAAGGGTGCAGAGGAGATTTACAAGGATGTTGCCTGATTGGGAAGCATGCCTTATGACAGGGGTCAGCAACCTTTACCACTGAAAGAGCCACTTGGACCCGTTTCCCACAGAAAAGAGAACACTGGGAGCCGCAAAACCCGTTTGACATTTAAAATGAAATAACACTGCATACAACGTTTTTTTTGCCTTTATGCTATGTATAAACAAACTATAATGTGTTGCATTTATGAAATTGATGAACTCCTGCAGAGAAAACGAAATTACATTTCTGCATGCAACAAAAACATTTTGAACTCCGAAAAAAAGACGTTGGGTTGAAAGTTACTTTTAAGTAAAATACTCAATGTCTATTTGAGTCCTTCTTGTATTTATGAAAAACGCCGAACTTAAATTTTCCGCCAGCAGCAAACCAAAAATAACATCAGCCAGCTGTCAGCCTGAAAAATAAAAGGACTATTTCACTGAACAATGAAAAAATATGAATATACATAAAATAATAGGCAATTAAAATATTTATCATACTTGGTTAATGGGATTTCTGCTCCTGGACCTCAGCGCACAGCGTCTGCACATCAGGGCTGTATGACGTCACCTTCATCTTTACACAGGATCGCAAGCTGTCATCTGTGAGGCGTGCGCGATGTTTGTTTTTAATAAAGTTCATGTTGGAGAACACCTGCTCACTTACATATGTGGATCCAAAGATCGACAGGACTCCAAGCGCATACTTTTTAATGTTTACATAAATGTCGGGCATAGCATTCCATGTTTCGAACACAAGTTTGCCCGGTTTTGGAAGGTTTTCAATATCACTCCATTTGTGTTTCTGAGCAAGAACGGCCTTCTGACGGGCAACATCTTCAAGGTCTGCTGTCAAGCGTCTAAACTTGGACACCCATATGTCTTTGTCGGCTATGTCGGCCAGTTCCATCTCAAGATCAGGTTGACTCACACCTGCCAATGCAGCCGTATTCAGTAGGGAAGGATCGATGCTTAAGGGAGTGACCGGGAAGGATAATGTGTTTTTTTCCTCTCTGAACTCACAGAAGCGTTTCCCAAACGATGTTTGCATTGCGATGATTGCAGAATGTAAATACTCCGAAATTATCATGTCGTGACCTTGTTTGAACTCTCTCAAATTGGGGAAGTGAGACAAAGTGCCTTTCTGTAAATCTCTGGCAAGCAACGTCAACTTGCGCTCGAATGCCAAAACATCCTCCAACATGTGCAGGGCTGTACGTCCTTACCCCTGAAGAGCTGTGTTCAGCGTGTTCAGGTGCGCTGTCATGTCTACCATGAAGTGTAGCTTTTCCAGCCACTCTGGCTGTTCCAGCTCAGGAAAGGTGAGCCCTTTGCTGCCCAGGAAAGTTTTCACTTCTTCCAGACACGCGACAAAGCGTTTCAGCACCTTCCGTCTGGACAGCCAGCGATAAAAACACGTTGTAGCGGTGTCAGTAAACTGCAGTCAAAGATACCTTTATTCGAACTAAACAGCCTTGCTTTTAAGCCTCCCTCAACCCAGCCCCCATGGACGCAGATGCTGCAAAAGACGCGTACTCACAAACCCCCGTAGGCTATCTCCCTTAGCCGGAATGCTGGCTAATTGTGAGCCGTTTCGGATGTGCCAGGAAATGTGTCGCCACACTTAGATTGTACAAGATCACCATAATCTTCAAATTTAGAATTACATTTCAAAAGCTAACAAACTAACATAAAATACATTTTAATTAAATACTGACCAAATATTTCGGGAGCCACAGGTTGCCGACCCCCGCCTTATGAGAAAAGGTTGATTGAACTCGGCCTTTTCTCCTTGGAGCTGCGAAAGATGAGAGGTGACCAGATAGAGGTGTATAAGATATTGAGAGGCATTGATTGTGTGGATAGTTAGAGGCTTTTCCCCGGGGCTGAAATGGCTAGCACGGGAGGGCATAGTTTTAAGGTGCTTGGAAGTAGGTACAGAGGAGATGTCAGGGGTAAGTTTTTTACTCAGAGAGTGGTGAGTGCGTGGAATGGGCTGCCAGCAACAGTGGTGTAGGCAGATATGATATGGTCTTTTAGGAGATTCCTGGATGGCTACATGAAGCTTAGAAAAATAGAGGGCCATGGGTACACATAGGTAGTTCATGTTTGGCACAACTTTGTGGGCCGAAGAGCCTGTATTGTGCTGCAGGTTTTCTGTATTTCTCCGCTTACTAAGCAGCTGCCCTGATTAACCGATCACCCAGTTAACCAGAATCCACTGTGTTCGATAGTTCTCAATGAGAAAACCCTTATTCTTCTGAATGCCAGCAAGTACAGGCCCAGAGCCATCAAATGATCCTCATAACCCTTTCATTTCCGGAATCATTTTAGTGGATCTCCTCTGGACTCTCCCCAATGCCAGCACATCTTTTAAATAAGGGGCCCAAAGCTGCTCACGATACCTCAAGTGCATTCTGGCCAGTGTCTTATAAAGCCTCAGCATCATATACCTGCCCTTGTATTCCAGTCTCTTGTCAAAATGAATGCTAACATTGCATTTGCCTTCCTTACCACTGACTCAGCTTGCAAGTTAATCCTTTGGGAATCCTGAATTCTGAATTTTCTCCTCGTTTAGAAAATAGTCTCCATCTTTATACCTTCTATCAAAGTGCACGAACGTACACTTGTCTACACTATATTCCATCTTTTTTGTCCATTCTCCCAATCTTTCTAAATCCGTCTGCAGACTTCCTGCTTCCTCAACGTTACCTGCCCCTTCACCTATCTTCCTACTGTCCGCAAACTTGGCCAAAAAAGGCTATTAATTCCGCCATCCCAAATCATTGACGTATAACGTGAAAGGAAGCACTCCCAACACTGACCCCTGCAGAAACCACTGGCCACTAGCAGCCAACCTTGATTTCCACTCTTTGCCTTCTGCTGGTCAGCTAACCTTCTATCCATGCTGGCAGCTCACACCGACAAATCCTGCCCATTAAGTTCAGCAAGTGGCTTTGACAGTTGGCAAAACCCTACTTTCCTTTAAAGTTAACCATTTAGTATTAAAAGCTAATTAAAATTAAAAATATAATTTTTATTTTAAGAACATAAGAATCAGTGAGGCATGGTAGTGTAATGCTATTAAAGTGCCAGTGACTCTGGTTCAAGTTCTCCGCAGTCTGTCAGGAGTTTGTACATTCTCCCTGTGATCACACGTTTCCTGTCTCATCCCAAAAAGACTTGCAGGTTAGCAGGTGAATTGTTCATGTGGGTGAAATTGGGCAATACCCTCTTGTTGGTCCGGAACGGAGTATTACAGTGCTGAATCTCTGAACAAAATATTATCCTGTGAGTATCAAATTATTAAAAATCCTTAAGCAAGGAGCAACTTCATTCTTTCTTTATTGCATTTGCTGCAAATGAATGTGTTGCAAAACGTGTGTCAGATCTGGTGGTTGTTGGGACATTTCAGCTGCCCCACAGTGTGCATAGCGGTGGAGTACAGACGGTGAATCAAAGTCCAAAGTAAGTTTGGTATCAAAGTGTGTATATGTCACCATATACTGCCGAGATTCTTCTTCTTGCAGACTTTCACAGGAGAGCAAAGAACTACAATAGAATCAGTGGAAAAGATGCACACAAAGTCTGACTAGCAACCAACCAATGTGTAAAAGAAGGCAATTTGTAAAAAAAATACAAAAAAAGATAATATTAATAAATACTTAAATAATATTGAGAACATGAGTTGTAGAGTACTTGAAGTGAGTGCATAGGTTGTGCAATCAGTTCAGTGTTGATTAAGTGAAGTTATCCATGTTGGTTCAGAAGCCTGATGGGTGAAGGATAATAATTGTCCCTGAGCCTGATGGTGTGGGGAGAATCCCCATTGTATCGTGTGTCTATGTTCTTGTAGGTAATTGAAACCCCCGGACACTTTTTGCTGAGAATTACGACAGTTATTTAAGAACTCCCAACAACACTCTTCCCCCCCCCCCCCCAATCCAAAGCAAGCTATATGAATAATACCAGGCAGTTCAGTTGACAAGTGATCATTAATTCTGCTCTGCCTGACTTAGATGGATAAAGAGAGAGGGGATGTGCCTCTGTGAGCTGAAGGTTCCTGGACTGGGGGGCAGAGATTTGAAAGTTTTGATCAAAAGATACAAGGGGGATGTGAGGGGAAGCTTTTTTCTACTCAGAGCACGTTTAGGATCAGGAATTAACCACCTGGAGGGGCAGGGGAAATGCAATCAATCAGCACCTTCAAAAGGGAATTGGATGGCTACTCCCAACAGAAACTAATTTGCAGGGCTGTGGGAAATGCATTGGGGAATAGGAGTGACAGGATGTGGTGACTCAAAGGACCTAATGGTGGCTTCCCTCTCTAACAATTCTATGATGTGTATAAAGGTAATGCTAACGATGCCAATTTTTGAATAAAAGCTTTTGAATATTAATCATCAAAATTATACTGCCAACTCAATGGATTTTACTTTGCACATTCTCCATGCATTTACTAACAATATACTGTACAAGAGGAAGGGAAACTTGCACTGTACTACAATGAAGCACTAAAAAAAATAATGTGCTCTTTGAGGAGCTAATTCATAAATAATTTGCGACCTATTGTGTACAAGAGAGTGAAGCATCAGAAGGCATTATGTTAAGTGCGTCTGCACACTGATGTGCAGAGTGGTGTGTAATATTCCAGCTGCACTCTGTAGTGTAAATAAGTCTGATTTTCTTCTTGTGATGCATTGCAAAAATGTCAAGAGGGAGGAAATGGTTTTTAGTAATAGAGTCAGTTGGTCCTGTGCAAATGATGCCACAGTGGGTTTAGATCAAAGCAGAACCTAGTACACTTGGGAGAAACTGCTTTCCCAGTCCAAAAATGACTGCAAGACAGCACAGCTTTTTTTTTTCTTTAAGTGATTTCAAGTCATAAGTAAAGATAAAAATGAAGTTGAATATTGCTATGCTGTGCAACGTATAACATGCATATCTTTGGCTGAAGAAAAATATGTATTTACTGTATTTACTTTAAGCTAATAGTGTAATAAACCTCTCAAGGCCAACATGATGAGAGTGAAAATGTGAAATGCATAGAGCTAATTAGAGCAGAACAGATAGATTAAAATTCAATCCTTATTTTGTCATGTAATTCTATCCAAATGTTTATAAACGCTTGTGCTTTTGTTTATAGTAGAAACCATCTTAATTAATTGCCCTTTCAGTTAGTCCTGACGAAGGGTCTCGGTCTGAAACGTTGACAGTGCTTCTCCCTATAGATGCTGCCTAGCCTGCTGTGTTCTACCAGCATTTTGGGTGTGTTGTTATCTTAATTAATGTTTTGTTCTAATTTGATACTCCTGTAACAATAAGGAGGTGGGAATTCAATGAAATCAATGATATATTTTCATTGTTTGCATGAAAATGGAATTCATTATGAAAAAGATTAATAGATGGTGATTAAGAGACAAGATCTATGCCTCTCATCATAATAACAAGATCATAATGGGCATAGATTGAGTAGACTGCCAGAGATTTTTTCCCAAAGAGGAAATAGCTAATATAAAAAGGAATTATTTTCAGGTGATTGGAAGAAAGCTGCAGAAAGTTGTAAATTCGGCCAACTCCATCATGGGCACTCGCCTCCCCAACTTAAAGGATATCTTCAAAAGGCGATGCTTCAAAAAGGTGGTATCCATCATTAAGGAACACCACCCCATCACCCAGGACATGCTCTCTTCTCATTGCTGCCATCAAAGAAGTGGTTGTGGCGGCTCATTTCCTAGCGTATGCGAACCGACTCACAATTAGATAGCCTACGGGGGTTTGCGAGCACAGAGCTTTGGAGCCTCTTCGCCATGGGGGGCCGGTTGACAGAGGCTTAAAAGTGAGGCTGAAGTTTTCGAATAAAGTTTTTTCCTTCGACTGCAGTTACCGACTCCGTGTCGTAATTTTAGCGCTGTTTGTAGCACACCGCTACAATTGGTGACCCCGACGGTCCAAACGATTTTTGGACCAGAAATGACCGACGCCGCCTCTGTTCATGCGGTTTCGTTGAAACTGCCGGGTTTCTGGACACAGCGCCCGGACCTATGGTTCCAGCAAGCCGAAGCCCAATTCCACGTTCGCCGGATCACCTCAGAAGACACCCGCTACTACTACGTGGTGGGCTCCCTCGACCAGGACACAGCGGCCCAGGTCGCGGAGTTCGTACAGTCGCCCCCGGCAGACGGCAAGTACACGGAATTCAAAGCCCTGCTCCTCAGGACTTTCGGACTCTCACGGCGCGAGCGGGCTGCCCGTTTACTGCACCTGGATGGCTTGGGCGACAGACCTCCATCGGCTTTAATGAACGAGATGTTGTCTCTGGCCGAGGGACACACAGGCCTCATGTTTGAGCAGGCATTCCTGGAGCAGCTGCCCGAGGACATACGCCTGCTGCTGTCCGACGCGGATTTCAGTGACCCCCGGAAGGTGGCAGCCCGGGCGGACTTGCTGTGGAACGCCAAAAAGGTGAGCGGGGCGTCCATCGCACAGATCACCCAGCCACGCTCCCGGCAGCAAACCAGTCCAGGCCCGGCCGCAGAGCCCACTAACCCCCGGCCCAATGACCACTGGTGCTTCTACCACCAGCGGTGGGGCGCAGAAGCCCGCCGTTGCCGCCCGCCCTGCCAGTTCCCGGGAAACGCCAGGGCCAGCCGCCGCTGATGGCTACGGCGGCTGGCCATCGGGATAGCCTCCTGTATGTGTGGGATAGCAGGTCGGGACGCCGCTTTTTGGTCGATACTGGGGCTGAGGTCAGCGTTTTACCTCCGACAAGTTACGACACTCGCAGCAGGGCACCGGGTCCCCCCCTGAGGGCCGTGAATGGCAGCACAGTAAGGACCTATGGCACCCGTCAGGTGCAGCTACAGTTCGGCCCCAGCCAGTTCACGTGGGACTTCACACTGGCCGCCGTAGCCCAACCGCTTCTGGGTGCGGATTTTTTGCGAGCTCACAGCCTGCTGGTTGACCTGCCCAGGAAGAGACTGGTACACGCCGAGACCTTTCAGACGTTCTCCCTGGGCGCGGCCCAGTTGCCAGCCCCTCACCTCGGCTCCATCACGCTGTCCGACAACGACTTCACCAGGGTCCTGGCGGAGTTCCCATCGGTTCTGGCACCGCAGTTCACAGCAGCCATGCCCAGGCACGGCGTACAGCACCACATCCCGACACAGGGACCACCCCTCCATGCCCGTGCTCGGCGGCTTCCCCCGGACAAGCTCCGACTGGCGAAGGAGGAGTTCCAGAGAATGGAGGAATTGGGGATCATCCGGCGGTCCGACAGCCCCTGGGCTTCCCCCCTGCACTTGGTGCCCAAAGCGACGGGGGGCTGGAGACCGTGCGGCGACTACCGCAGGCTGAACGAGGCTACCACACCGGACCGCTACCCTGTGCCGCACATTCAGGACTTTGCGGCAAACCTGCACGGCGCCCGGATCTTCTCCAAGGTCGACCTTGTCCGAGGGTACCATCAAATCCCGATGCATCCTGACGACGTCCCCAAGACGGCTCTCATCACCCCGTTTGGCCTCTTCGAGTTCCTCCGCATGCCGTTCGGCCTGAAGAATGCCGCACAGACGTTCCAGCGGTTAATGGACGCGGTGGGACGGGACCTGGACTTCGCGTTCATCTATTTGGATGACATCCTCATAGCCAGCGGCAGTCGTCAGGAGCATCTGTCCCACCTCCGTCAACTCTGCGCCCGACTGAGTGAGTACGGTCTTACAATTAACCCTGCCAAATGCCAGTTCGGACTTGATACCATTGACTTCCTGGGCCACAGGATTACTAAAGACGGGGCAACCCCTCTGCCCGCTAAGGTAGATGCGGTCCGCCACTTCCCCCGACCCACCACGGTCAAAGGCCTTCAGGAATTCGTAGGTATGGTCAATTTCTACCGCCGCTTCCTCCCTTCAGCTGCCCGGATCATGCGCCCCCTGTTCGCCCTGATGTCGGGTCCGAGCAAGGACATTACCTGGGACGAGGAGTCCGCCGCCGCTTTCGTTCAAACGAAGGAAGCTTTGGCTGACGCCGCAATGCTAGTACATCCCAGAATGGACACCCCTACCGCCCTCACAGTGGACGCATCAAACACGGCAGTCGGTGGGGTGCTGGAGCAGCTCATCGCAGGTCGCTGGCAACCCCTGGCGTTTTTCAGCAAACACCTGCGGCCACCCGAGCTCAAGTACAGTGCTTTTGACCGGGAACTGTTGGCGCTCTACCTGGCAATCCGGCATTTCAGGTACTTCCTAGAAGGTCGGCCCTTCACCGCGTTCACGGACCACAAACCGCTTACCTTTGCGTTTACGAAAGCATCCGACCCCTGGTCATCCCGCCAGCAACGCCACCTGTCCTACATCTCTGAATACACAACGGATGTCCGGCACGTCTCGGGTAAGGACAATGTCGTGGCGGATGCGCTCTCTCGCCCTACCGTTCATGCCCTTTCCCAAGGGGTAGACTTTGAGGCACTGGCAGAGGCACAGCAGGTAGATGAGGAGATTCCGAGTTACAGGACTGCAGTCTCTGGTTTGCAGCTCCAGGATTTCCCCGTGGGCCCAGGTGAGAGGACCCTACTCTGTGACGTCGCCACCAACCAGCCCCGTCCGGTCGTCCCCGCAGCCTGGCGGCGACGTGTTTTCAACTCCATTCATAACTTGGCGCATCCCTCCATCCGGACAACTGTCCGGATGGTTTCCAGCAGGTTCGTTTGGCACGGACTCCGCAAACAGGTCAGTGAATGGGCCAGGACGTGCATGCACTGCCAGACGGCCAAGGTTCAGCGGCACACCAAAGCCCCACCGCAGCAGTTCCATCCCGCCCACCGGCGTTTCGACCACATTCATGTGGATATCGTGGGCCCCCTGCCAGTGTCGCGCGGAGCGCGTTACCTCCTGACTATCGTGGACCGGTTCACAAGATGGCCAGAGGCGGTCCCGCTCACCGACACCACCTCCGAATCTTGCGCCCGAGCCCTGATCGCCACCTGGATATCCCGCTTTGGTGTACCAGCCCACATTACCTCCGACAGAGGCGCCCAGTTCACCTCCAGCCTGTGGTCAGCTATGGCCAGCCTTTTGGGGACTCAGCTGCACCACACCACTGCCTACCACCCACAGTCGAACGGGCTAGTGGAGCGTTTCCACCGTCACCTGAAGTCGGCCCTCATGGCCCGCCTGCGAGGAGCCAACTGGGCGGACGAGCTTCCCTGGGTCCTTCTCGGCATCCGCACAGCGCCCAAGGACGACCTGCACGCCTCGTCGGCCGAGTTGGTATACGGCGCGCCCCTGGCCGTCCCCGGGGAGTTCCTACCAGCCCCGAGGGGGCAAGAGGAAGAACCCGCTGCAGTCCTGGGCAGACTTCGCGAGAAGCTCGGTAACCTGGCCCCCATACCTACTTCACAGCATGGGCGGCACCCGACCTGCGTACCCAAAGACCTACGGAACTGTAAGTTTGTGTTTGTACGAAGGGGCGGGCATCGGCCACCACTGCAGCGGCCATACGAGGGGCCGTTTACGGTGCTCCGGAACAACGGGTCCACGTTCGTGCTGGACGTTGGGGGGAAGGAGGAGGTTTTCACGGTGGACCGCCTCAAGCCGGCCCATGTGGACCTGGCGCAACCGGCCGAGTTTCCGGCGCCTCGGCGCAGAGGCCGACCTCCCAAGCAGGTTCTGGCCCAGGCTGTGGACATTGGGGGGTGTATCGCCGGTTCTGGGGGGGGGTTATGTGGCGGCTCATTTCCTAGCGTATGCGAACCGACTCACAATTAGATAGCCTACGGGGGTTTGCGAGCACAGAGCTTTGGAGCCTCTTCGCCATGGGGGGCCGGTTGACAGAGGCTTAAAAGTGAGGCTGAAGTTTTCGAATAAAGTTTTTTCCTTCGACTGCAGTTACCGACTCCGTGTCGTAATTTTAGCGCTGTTTGTAGCACACCGCTACATGGTACAGGAGCATGAAGGCACACACTGAATGTTTTAGGAACAGCTTCTTACCCTCTGCCATCAGAGTTCTGAATGGACAATAAACCATGTACACAACCACACTTTTTTTTCCCTTTTTTTGCTCTTTTTGCACGAGCTATTTAATTTTTATAATATATATATCCCATTGTAATTTATAGTTATTTTTTATTCTGCACTAATATATACTGGTGCCACAAAAGAACAAATTCATGACATACCCAAGTGATATTAAACCTGGTTCTGATTCATCTCTCCTTTCTTGAAGATTCACTTCTCAGCGCATTGCATAATATCGTGTAAGGTTCAGTGACTGAAACTGTCAAATTCTAACTTCACTGATCCTTCAAGTGTTGATGGGCAGAACTCTGTATGTTATCTGGTGAAAGCTCTCAATAATTGTATTTTTAAATGTTATCCCTTAATATATGTTCAATTGTCTTATCCTGAAAGTAGAGCTAAAAATAGAAAGCAAAATGGTTTGCATAATGCATCAGTGTGAGGTGAACTTTCCCCCTCCTCTATTATGTCTTTAATCTGGCAAACTGTCCATATATAGCCAGTAAATTATGGGTAATGACTTCTCTTCCCGCTGCTGTCCCATAGCTTTTTTTGGTGGTCCTCTCTGATGGTTTGAGAAGAGGAAATGTGAAGGGGTCCTTAAATGATGGCTACCACCTTCTTTCGACAACGCTTTTTAAAGATGCCGTGATCTTCGGGAAGGTTGTGCCTGTGATTGAACTGGCTCAGTTCACAGACTCTCCAGCCTCTTGCAACCTCTTGTGTTGGAGCCTCTGTACCTTATAAAGTATGCAGTGGTCTATGACATACCAAACCTCCTCAAACTCCGAACAAAGTCCAGTGGCTAAAATAGTTGGCTGTCAATGTGTCTTTGACAATGGTCCCACGAATGATCTTGTGGCTTTGTTGTTCAGAGAGTGTGCAGGTGGATTTAACAGTTCTGGGAAGTGTGATTATATTTAGCTATACTTGGTGTGGGCAGCCCTGCATGTTGCTTGCTTTATGTATCACTGGGGATTGATCCTCATATTTGACATAAATGAGGTGGTAGGCCTGGATTTTGACATGACTGCTGCAGCTTAACAGTAGGGAAACTCCTTTGATCCTGTTTTGCTAGAGGTGAAATCTGAGCTGTGGTAGAACTGTGGAAGGTGTAGCTGAGGTTTGGCACAAGCAGAGCTTGTGAAGTTTGGCTGCGGGGGCATTCTTCATGTCTGTCAACAGTGGGAGGAGGGGCAGAGCAGAGTTTCGGTGTCACAAGTTTGGAAGCTTTTTATTACTCATGCAGAAAATGTGTTATTACTGAAAAGCCAGCCTAATAACCTCAAAAAGACAGGCTTGCTTGGCTATTTCACAGGCTGGTTAGGAATTTACTGCATTGTTGTAGGTCTGCAAATATTAAAGAACACTGGTGAAACAGATGGGGTTTTATGATGATTTATGATGGTCAGCTTTACTGATGCAAGAATTCTGTTTCCGATTTACGTAACTGACTGCTTTTAAATTCCTCAGCTGTCATGGTGGGATTTGAACTTGTCTCCAGATCATCAGTTCAGGTCTCTGGATTACTAGACCTGTAACATAAGCAGTATACCACCATAATCATCGGTTACCATGTATTGGTTTGTGACTTCCTCAGGAATCTCTGTACTAAATTGGTATTTATAGTCTTTCTGTGACTGGTACACCTCTGTTGATTAATGGAGTCAGCATAATAGAGTCATACAGGATAGAAACAGGCTGTTTGGCCCACACCATTCATGCCAACCACCACACACAATGCATACTAACCCCATTTACCAGTATTTATTCTGTGACCTTCTATGCCTTGGGTAACCTTGTCTGCCTTACTTAACTAGGTGATAATATAATCATTATGGAAGTTATACTGCCAAATGGAATTGTGTATGTTCAACTTAATTTGTAAAGTGAACAATTAATTACTGCTCTTCCACCTGGAGATATACAGAGTTTGATCACTTTAATTATGAAGATTTTGAAATTCATGCTCTAAGTATTATTCAAACAGGTTTGAAGATGCTTTTGGCAGAAACTGATGAAAATCAAAAAAAAATATTTCATTTTTATATTAATTGGAAAGTATTTTGCATCACCCTGAAATTTTACTCAAACTCACCTTTTAATCACACCTAGTTGGATGTATCATTCCAAAACATCGTTGTCAGAGAGGTAGAGGTCTTCAAGAAAAAAGCTGTTGGAGAAAGTAATTGGAGCGTGCAAAGAAAAACCCCACCAGTTTAAGTGTATACAGAAAACTCTTAATTAGCCTAGTAAGAGTAAGCTCTGGCTTTTTCTCAGGTCAACTAAATTCTTAAAATTTGACTAAATAACAGAAATTACAACATCTGCAATTATTTACTTGCTTAAAGTTTATAATGCACAAGAAACCTCAATCAATGAGAATGTAAAAAACTAACAGGCTTTCAAGTGGTTTAGGAGAATTTGGTTGCATAATCAGAAAAATATCAGTTTATTAAACTAAAACCTGATTTAAATGAAGAGTGGGGAGAAAGTTAAAGCAAAATGTGTGGTAAAAATGTGGTAACTTATCTAAAGTAGAAGAACGTAGAGAAATATTTTTAAGGCATGACTGAAACTCCACCATCATTAGAAAAGACTGAAATATCCTTTATATGCTGGAAATGATTAATTTTGTTCAGCTGCAAATCCAAGTCATTAAGATCACTTAATTTCTCTATTATGTTGCATTTCAGCACCTCGGGAGTGTGAAGAAGATGAGTTTCACTGCCAGAATGGTTATTGTATCCGGAGTCTGTGGCATTGCGATGGTGACAATGACTGTGGGGATAACAGTGATGAACAGTGTGGTGAGTGTTACTTCATAAAGTTCCTGAGAAGACACTAATTATCAACAATCTTACGTTAATCCACAATCAGAAAGCTGTTGAGCCATTGTCAAATCAGTTATGTTTGCCTGCAGTGTATTTCCCAGAAATTTTATCCAATATTATGCAAGCCATAAATATTTAAAAGCAGGAGTTCCCAACCCAGAGTCCACAGACCCCTTGCTTAATGGTGTTGGTCCATGGCTAATAAAAAAGTTGGGAATGGGAACCCCTGTTTTAAAGTGATGACCAACATAGTCCTAAACCTGAGGTAAAGGTGATCCACTTCATGCCATCTTTTGTTTCCCCATTGCAGACATGAGAAAATGCTCTGACAAAGAGTTCCGCTGTAATGATGGCAGCTGCATCGCAGAGCACTGGTATTGTGACGGTGACACGGACTGCAAAGATGGCTCTGATGAAGATGGCTGCCGTAAGTACTAACTTGGGAATAAATTGTGATTACCAGCAGCTGAAATACATTCTTCCAAATCAGCATATATTTGCCTTGATTTTGTTAACCAGAATAGTCAGTGAAACAGCAAAAGGTCACACAACCACAGTCCTATATTAAATTACTTTCAATTACCTTACATTTCAGTTGAATGATCATAATGTCCATTGAACCTTTATTTCCATCCATCTTATCTCATATATAATTGTTCATTGTTTGATTAAATATTTTAGAGTAAACAGTCTTTTGGCAACAATTTTGACATCGTTATTCCCAAATGAAAATATAAATGTAAATTCCTAACTCCCCATTTGGATTTTATGAATTTGAGAGAGCAATCTACAAAGTGAGCAGAGCCTTCAGACATGAGTGAGAAAACAGTCAGGATATCTTCTTAGAAAAGTATAAAGATTGGAAATGTTAGTGAAAAGATCATAAAAGAATCCATCGTTCAGAAGGATACCATGATGCATTGTATCTGGTGAATATTATAGCACTGATTTTAAAAACAGATTGTTGCTTGTTCTAGCTCCTGCACAGAGGTAGCTAAGTTCTAATGTGAAAAATAATTCTCATTCTTTCTCACTTATGATGTTGGCTCATGTTCTGGATGGGATGGAGAAACACGAATGGATTATTTACTCTGCTTATTGTTACCTTGTTCTATTTAAGAAACATTTTGCATCACATTAAGATCGCTGAAACTAATTGCATTTGGTAAAAAAGGTGGTTGGATTGAAAAAAAGAAGGAAATCATAAATTGCCAAAATTCTGCTGCAGACAGGAGGGAACAAACTGGATCAGATGCTTGCAACTCTCAGTGGCTCAGGCTAATGAGGACTTCAAAGGATTAAAAGCTAAACCCACTGACTCTTCAGCTTTCAGTTCACTGAAGCAGTTCTTTGATCTTAACAGATAAAGGCACCCTTCTACAGATAATGAGCAATCATACAGTGCTGAGAATGATGTCCTCAATGCACTGACTTGAACCTATTGCACATAAAATATGCAGCAGAAAATCTGATTTGTCTTGACTGAAGCAGTCATTGCTAAACCAACACAGAAGAAAGCATTTGCAGATAGCATACACAGATGAATTGATTTTTATTCAAATCCAAACCCTGTACGGTCAGGAAAAATTGTCATTTTTTACCACACAATTTATGATAGTGATCATATTTTTTAGACAGCCGTGCTCGTTGGCCTAATCTCGTGGTCTCAAATAACTGTATGTGAAGTATCTTATAACCTGTCTTCTTGAGCACTTAGACAGGTTTCTTTATCGTGACAGGAGCTCGATGAAAATAAAACTTTGTCATTTGTAGGGCTGCTCCTATTCAGGAAGTAATATTAAATTCTATACTCTTTGTACATTGTTTCAACTAAAACCCAAAAGTATTAATTGGATTTCTGAATTTATCCTTAATCCACAGATAAATCAGACATTATTGATGCAGGTGTCATTGTTTTACTTTCTGGTGGATGCCTTTGAATGTAAACTATGAAGTCTAGAAATTCCCTTGTGTGACTCCGTAAAAACAGCACTGTGCAGTAAGACCAGAGTGGAGCACTTTCCACCCATTTCAGCACAATTATCCATCAGGTAGTTCAATGCCAGGTACTTTCTGTTGTTTTTGGATTTGCTGCACATCTTTTTAGCAACAGCTCTCCCAATGACTTCAACAGCTTTGAACCGTGCACAGTTTCTCCTTCAGTGAAATTTTTAATCCCACTGCTCTAAAAAGGAACAGTTCGTTACCTACTCACAGATCAACAAAGAGTCATAGAACACTACAGCACAGAAGTAGGCCCTTGGGTCTATCTAGTCTGTGCTGAACTATTATTCAGCCAAGTCCCACCAATCTGCACGTGGACCAAGGTCCTCCACACCCCTCCCATTAATGTACCTAACCAAATTTCTCTTAACTGCTGAACTTGAACCTGCATCCACTGCTTCAGCTGGCAGTTCATTTCACACTATCACCACCTTCTGAGTGAAGAAATTTCCCCTCAAGTTCCTCTTAAATGTTTAACCTTTCTTCCATAATGCATGACCTCTAGTTCTTGTCCCACTCAACTTCAGTGGAAAAAGCCTGCTTGCATTTACCCCATCTATACAGCTCATAATCTCTGTCAAATCTCCCCTCATTCTTCTATGTACCAGGGAATAAAGACCTAGCCTATTCAAATTTCCCCTCTAACTCAAGTTCAGAAGTCCTGGCAACATCCTTGTATATTTTCTCTGTGATCTTTCAATCTTATTGACATCTTTCCTGTAGATAGGTGACCAGAACTGCATATGGCACTCCCAATTAGACCTCACGAACGTCATGTACAACATCAATATAATATCCCAATTCCCATATGCAATATTTGATTAATGAAAGCCAATGTGCCTAAAGATATCTTTATGTCCCTATCTACCAGTGACACCACTTTCAGGAATAATGGATCTATATTTCTAGACTCCTCTTTTCTACCACATTTCATCAGTGCCGTACAGCTCACCATTTCAGTGCTCCTGAAGTGGAAAACCTCACCCTTGTTTGCATTAAATTCCATCTGCCATTTTTCAGCCCATTTTTCCAGATCCACCTGCAAGCTCTGATAATCTTCCTTGCTGTCCAGTACACCCCACCCTTGGTGTCATCTGCAAATTTGCTGATCCGGTTTAACACATTTTCCTATGGATTATCGATAGAGATGACAAACAACAATGTACCCAGCACCAATCCCTGTGGCACATCACTAGACTCCAGACAGAGAACCTACCATCTACTACCATTCCCACGCTTATCCCTCAAAGCCAATGTCTAAACCAATACACTAACTCATTTTGATTGGCAAGTGACTGAACCTTCTTACCAAACTCACATGCAAAACCTTAACAAGGGCCTTGCTAAAGTCCATGTAGACAACATTCACTGCCTTGCCTTCTTCAACTTTCTCAGTAACTTCCTCGAAAACTCTATACGATTGGTTAGATATGGACTACCACACACAAAGCTATGTTGACTATCTCTGTTGTCCCTTAGAATACTTTCTAATAACTTCACCCACTACTGATGTCAGGCCCACCAGCCTATAATTTCCTGGTTTAATCTTAGAGCCTCTCTTAAAAAAACAGAACAACATTAGCTATCTTTAAGTCCTCCAGCACTTCATCTATGGCTAAGGGTGTTTTAAATATCTCTGCTAGGGCCCCTGCAATGTCTGCACTTGCCTCCCGCAGGGTCTGAAAGAACACTGTAGGCGATTTATCCATCCTAATTTGCCTCAGAACAGCAAATGCCTCCTCCTCTGTAATCTGTATATGGTCCATGACCTCACTGCTGCTTTGCCTCACTTCTGTAGACTGTGTATCCATCTCCCAAGTAAATACAGCAGCAAAATATCCATTTAAGAACTCCACCATTGCTTTTAGCTCCATGTATAGATGACAATTTTGATCTTCCATGGTCCAATTTTGTCCCTTCTATCCTTTTGCTCTTAATCTATCTGTAGAGGCCCTTGGGATTCTCCGTCACCTTGTCTGTTAGAGTAACCTCGTTCCTTTATTTAGCCTTTCTGATTTCCTCCTTAAGTATTCTCTTGAATTTGTAATACTCCTCAAGTAGCCCATTTGCTCCTTCCTGCCTAAGCCTGCTATCCACCTGCATCTCTTTCATAACCAGGGCCTAAATAGCTCTTGAAAACCAAGGTCCCCACACCTGTTATTCTTGCCTTTTATTCTGACAGGAGCAGACAAACACTGTACTTCCAAAAATGTCACATTTGAAAACCTCCCACTTACCAAGTACACCTTGAACATCCTGTCCCCCGTCCCCAACGGCCAGATCTTTTCTGTTAGCATCAAATTTGGACTTTCTCCAATTTAGAATCTCAACCCAATGACCAGATTAATACTTCGTATTTTACCGACTCTGTTTATCCTGAAACCACAGTATTTATAGGGACAACACCTTTTGTTATATGAAGATTGCAAATAGAAGTTCTCAATTTCTTTTATGGCTTTCACAGATGATCTGTAAGGCTGTATTGAAAACACTAAAAGGTTAGAAAGCATATTTTAGTCTCTTTTACTACATCAGAAACTAGTTAACTTAAGGATAAATAGAGTTCTTGGAATAGAATCATTTGGCTCTTAGAAATGGCAAAGGTCCAACATAATTGAATGATGCCTGATGCTTTAGTGGTGGTTTTCTGAGGAACCATGTCTCCTCTTCAACTCCTTTCCACAGCCAATAGCTTATCGTTTAAACGCTTAATCGTTTAAGCTGAACAGTTTACCAACGTGCAAGTTATTAGCACATTCTAAAATAACCCAGAGAAAAGGTTGCAGATGTGCAGGAAAAAAATGAGGGTTCATTGCAAAAAATGGTGCAGTACCACAAACCCAACGCACAGCGGATGTGTTATCCATATTTATGAAGGACAGCACAACATTTCCTACAAACCGTTGCACAGTCTACACATATTGAACAGCCTGGTACAATAAGATGTAATATTGGTAATACAATCCACCTCATAATGACCTTATACTTTATTGTTTACCTGCACTGCAGTTTCTTTGTAGTCTTTCCACTTATACACTAATGCTTTACCTTGTTGTACCTCAATGTATAATGAATTGACCTGTATGAACAGCATGTATACATATGACAATATGACAATAATAAACAAATACTAGCAAGAAAAAAATTAAAAAGAAGACTGCAGCTATTTTCAGTATGGAATTCAGAAAGTTACTATTTATTTGACCAGGCTGATTGAAATATTTGAATTAGTAAAGGAGGTAGATATCATAGATACATGATTGTTATGTTGAGATTAATGTCCAGAAATGGAATTTGCTAAAAAAAATCACTGTTCTATCCACTGCTTTGAGTTTTGAATTAAAATTTTGAAATTTCAAGATGACAGCAGTTGGAAACATAGGTGAGAAATTATGAGCTTTTAGAACCACAACCTCCTAGCACCAGACTATGTGCTGTCTTTTCGGAATTTACATAGAACATGGAACATAAAACAATACAGCACAGTACAGGCCCTTTGGCCCACAATGTTGTGCCGACCCTTAAACCCTGCCTCCCATATAACCCCCCCCCCCACCTTAAATTCCTCCATATACCTGTCTAATAGTCTCTTAAATTTCACTAGCGTATCTGCCTCCACCACTGACTCAGGCAGTACATTCCACGCACCAACCATTCTCTGAGTAAAAAACTTCCTCTAATATCCCCCTTGAACTATCCCCCTTAAAGCCACGTCCTCTTGTACTGAGCAGTGGTGCCCTGGGGAAGAGGCGCTGGCTGTCCACTCTATCTATTCCTCTTAATATCTTGTAAATCTCTATCATGTGTCCTCTCACCCTCCTCCTCTCCAGAGAGTAAAGCCCTAGCTCCCTTAATCTCTGATCATACTGCATACTCTCTAAACCAGGCAGCATCCTGGTAAACTTCCTCTGTACCCTTCCCAATGCTTCCACATCCTTCCTATAGTGAGGTGACCAGAAATGGACACAGTATTCCAAGTGTAGCCTAACCAGAGTTTTATAGAGCTGCATCAATACCCCACTACTCTTAAACTCTATCCCTTGACTTATGAAAGCTAACACTCCATAAGCTTTCTTGACTACCCTATCTACCTGTGAGGCAACTTTCAGAGATCTGTGGACATTATCCCTCAGCTCTTCCACACTACCAAGTATCCTGCCACTCATATTGTCCTCACCATCATCAAGTTCCTTCTCATTGGTGAATACTGAAGAGAAGTATTCATTGAGGACCTCGCTCACTTCCACAGCATCCAGGCACATCTACCCACCTTTATCTCTAATCGGTCCTACCTTCACTCCTGTCAACCTTTTGTTCTTCACATAATTGAAGAATGCCTTGGGGTTTTCCTTTACCCTACTCGCCAAGGCCTTCTCATGTCCCCTTCTTGCTTTCCTCAGCCCTTTCTTAAGCTCCTTTCTTGCTACCCTATATTCCTCAATAGATTCATCTGATCCTTGATTCCTAAACCTCATGTATGCTGCCTTCTTCCATCTGACTAGATTCTCCACCTCTCTTGTCACCCATGGTTCTTTCACCCTGCCATTCTTTATTTTCCTCACTGGGACAAATTTATCCCTAACATCCTGCAAGAGATCCGTAAACATTGACCACATGTCCATAGTACATTTCCCTGCAAAAACATCATCCCAATTCACACCTGGAAGTTCTAGCCTTATAGCCTCATAATTTGCCCTTCCCCAATTAAAAATTTTCCTGTCCTCTCTGATTCTATCCTTTTCCATGATAATGTTAAGGTCAGGGAGTGGTGATCACTGTCCCCCAGATGCTCACCTACTGACAGATCTGTGACCTGACCTGGTTCATTACCTAATACTAGATCGAGTATGGCATTCCCCCTAGTCGGCCTGTCAACATACTGTGACAGGAATCCATCCTGGACGCACTTAACAAACTCTACCCCATCTAAACCATTGGAACTAATCAGGTGCCAATCAATATTAGGGAAGTTTAAGTCACCCATAATAACAACCCTGTTATTTTCACACCTTTCCAAAATCTGCCTTCCAATCTGCTCCTCGGTATCTCTGCTGCTACCAGGGGGCCTATAGAATACCCCCAGTAGAGTAATTGCTCCCTTCCTGTTCCTGACTTCCACCCATACGGACTCAAAAGAGGATCCTGCTACATTACCCACCCTTTCTGTAGCTGTAATAGTATCCCTGATCAATAATGCCATCCCTCCTCCCCTTCTCCCCCCTCTCTATCCCTTTTAATTTGTGCATCCTCTTGGTGAATGTGAGAATTTCTTTGTTAGGAAAGCCAATAGGCAGCAGAACTGGTAGGGCTGTTGTCTCACGTTTTCTGCAGGCCTGGTTCAATTTGACCTCCAGTGTTGTTTCTATGGCGTTTGCCAGTTCTTCCCGGGTGTTCTGGTTTTCTCCCACATTCCAAAATGAAGCGGGCTGGTAGGTAACTGGCCACCATAAGTGCTTCCTAGTATGGAGTTCAGTGGTAGAATTGGGGGGAGTTCATGAGAATGTAGGGAAAATGTAAAAAAAGATGCGGAGCTTAGGACCCACGATGGTCAGTACAGGTTCAGTGGACTGAAGGGCTAATGCCATATGTCACTTGCAGAATGGGAAAATATATGGCAAATTTCAGTCTAGGTTATGTTTTGCTGAAAAAGATAAAAGTCATGTTTTGTTTGGAATTCAAGTGGAATAAAAAAGTTAAAGGAATATAAATAAACAAATCAGAGCAATGAGGACATAAAAAAGCAAAGCGTAAACTGTTTATTTCCAGAGGTATAGAATTGAAAAGTAGAAAATATATTTCAGAGTTGTAGCAAGCTTTGTTTAGACTGCCCTTGAAGTACCCTGCATAGTACTAGTCATTATTTTAGCCTATAGACACCAGAGACAGAGAATGCAAAAAAACCTCAAGCATGAGAGCAGAAATGTAAGTTTATAGCTCTCAAAGAGAAAAAAAAAGATAAATAGGATTGAAAGGGGCAAAAGCATGAGCCAATGAAACTCTGAAAGCTTTTGATAATTGTGGGCAGAGAGAGAGAGTTGCATCTACAGGCGAGAGTGAATCGAACAGTGAAATGAGTTGGTCGTTGAGGTATCGAACAAGGTGGTGAGGTTACTCTGAGCATTTAGAACTCAGTTTCACAGTACATGGTTAAGTTGGAAAGTGCAGTTGCATTTAACCAGAGGTTGAATAAGTGCAAGAAGGGTGATGAGATCAAAGTCAGAGGAAGGAGGAATGGGAGAAGATTTCAATACAGCCTAATTGGTTAGACCAACTGGATTGTTTCTGTGCTTTATATGTTCCAAACCCACATGAGCCCAACGTTGCAGTTCTGCCAAAATATTGTTTTTCTCAGTATGTTTCAATTATCTTTTTGTGTCATTTGAATGGGCATATATTTGCCATGTATTACCTGGTGCAATGTGGTTCAACAGGTATGTAATTATGAAAATGAGTAGGTACTAATAATGTGTTGGGTGTAATTGTAAATAGATGTGTTCAGTGATGCAAACTGATGGGTGTGGAACACTAGAACAGTACACCAACTCAAAATATGTTTGAGATGACAGTCAGATTCCTGTGTATTGCAATGTTCTTTTGATAGAGGGTGGAAGTTCTTGTCATTATAAAACCTGGCTTCCTCAGAAGCACATAAAGCTTGTCTTAGTTAGGTTGTCTTTCAAAAAAATTCTTAAAAAAGTAGTCTGTAATATTGACAATGAAATTCTGCTTCGGAAACCTTCAGCTCCACGTATACCCCTCTGTAGTCTATGAAACCATCAAATAGTATTCATTGTAGGTTTAAGGAGACAGACTTGTGCTAAATCCAGTTTTTTGCTGTCTTTAGTCATCACTCTCAATTTAGGGGTAACCCTCTTATTTTATCGCTTCAAATACCACACCTGAGAATCGATCCATAATCCCAGTTTCCATCTGCTCACCCATACGAAATAAAACACTCTGTGTATTATTCAAAGAGAATTGTGGTTCTCCCAGATTCCTAATATTCTTCAGTTAATGTACAGACAGAATCGGCACTCTCGAGTTCAGAAGAAT
Organism: Hypanus sabinus; assembly: GCF_030144855.1. Lineage (NCBI taxonomy): Eukaryota > Metazoa > Chordata > Chondrichthyes > Myliobatiformes > Dasyatidae > Hypanus > Hypanus sabinus. Next base: position 155,278,219 of record NC_082712.1, read on the forward strand.
GAGGAATTACCCCACTGATGTATTCAAAGTAAATGCATTGTCAAAGTACATATATGTTTTTAGAAACTATCCTGGGATTCATTTTTTGTGGGCATTCACACTAGACAAAGAAATACAATCGATTCAATGAAGAACACATTAACAATGGCAAACAATCAACGTGCAAAAGAAGATAAACTGTGCAAATACCAAGAAAGAAAATAACAACAATAATAATAACAATAATAATACTGAAAACACGAGTTATAAACTCCTTGAAAGTGAGTCCATTGGTTGTGGAATCACTTCGGGGTTTGAGGTGAGTGAAGTTGTCAAGTTCAGGAACCTGATGGTTGAAGGGTAATACCTGTTCCTGAAACAGTTATTACCCTGTAACACTGAAATGTAAAAAATTACAAAAAGGAATTTCAGAGAACATGTTGGGATGATATTTTTCCTGGCTGCGATGCGTAGAGTCAAAAGTCATGGTCTCAAGTAATGGGGTCAGCCGTTTAGGATGTGGATTCCTTCACCCTTGGAGTTTTCTAGTCGAGAAATATGGTTGCTGAGTATATTCAGAACAGAGATTGATACATTTTTAAATGTACCAGGAATTACAAGATATGGAGTTAGTACAGGAAAAATGGCACTGAGGTAAAATCTCATCCATGATTTTAATGAATGACCTTGGTATTTCTGTTCCCTTTGTGTCATGTTTCCCAACTGTGACTTCAGAAATATTTATTGGCTGTAAAAAGCAGTAAATATTCTAAGACAGTGAAAGACGTACTGTATACAAGTTTGTTCTTCTGTTATTGCTGATGCAGCTTGGTGAGCCATTGATTTTTCTTGGTTGACTTTGATGGATGAACCCATCTCCGGGAAGAAGCTCTTGCAGTGACATAACAATGAGTTGGTAATCACTGGGAAGGGTAAGCTTAGGTCCTTAAAAAGCTCTGCTGCGGGAAACAAAAAACAAGCTGAGAGCTCTCTGCACTGTGGCCCCATTCCTGTTTATCTTAGGACAGTTTGCACTTGTGGTGAGTAGGCGCCAGATTTAAAAGCAAGCGGGTCCTGTTGAGACTTTCTGTGAAGCCTGGGATCATTGGGTAGAGGCTAGGATGAGTTTTCTGTCAAGTTTCTCATTCTTTCTTTCTTAGTGCCTTGCTAGAGTAGGGAGAATGGATTCGAGGTCAATGGTGTGCTCGTCATGCAAGATGTGGAGATAACCAGTCTCTCTGATCTGCAAGAAGATCATCTTGGTGCTGCTACTTCCAGGCTGCATGAGGGAGCTGCAGGGGGATGCCATATGGCTCATTTAGGAGAACAAGGAGATGAGAGACACTCCTAAGTTGCAAGAGACAGGTAACAGGATGACTGTCAGGAGGTGGAAAGGAAACAGGCAGATAGTGCAGAATACCCCTGAGGTAACACTCCTCAGTAGCAAGTATACTGCTCTGGATACTGTTCTGGGGGTAGGGGGTAGAACATACCAGGGGAAAGCTGCAGCAACCAGATCTCTGGTCTCAAGTATGGTTCTTTGCCTCAGAAGGCAAGAGGAGAGATGGTGGTGAAAGGGGATTAAATATTTAGGGGATCAGACAGGAGATTGTCTGCATGTGAGAGAGATACCCAGATGCTATGTTGCCTCCTGGGTGCCGGGATCAGGGACATCTCAGATAGGGTCCACAACATTGTTAAGGAGCAGCCAGAGGTCATGGTTCATATTGGTACCAACAATGTACTAAAGACGCTGGATGAGGCCCTGAAAAGTGAATATAGGGAGCTAGGTAGGAAGTGAAAAAGCAGGACCTCAAGGGTAGTGATCCCTAGATTTCTATCTGTGCCACATGCCAGTAAGGCAAGGAATAGAATGATATGGCAGATGAATATCCAGCTAAAGTGGTGCAGGGGACAGGGTTTCAGATTTGTGAATCTTTGGGATCTCTTCTGGGGTAAGTATGACATGTTGAAAAGGAGTGGGTTACACCTGAACTCGGGGGATATAAATATCCTTGTGGGCAGGTTTGCTCGAGCTGTTGGGAAGGGAGATAGGAACTGGAGTGATAGGTCAGAGCACAAACAAGGGGAAATCTGCCAATGCTGGAAAGCCGAGCAACACACAAAAAATGGTGGAGGAACTCAGCATGCCAGGCAGCATCTATGGAAAAGAGTGCAGTCAATGTTTCAGGCCGAGACTGTTCATCAGGACTCATGAAGGGTCTTAGCCCAAAATGTCGACTATATTTTTTCCCAGAGCTGCTGCCTGGCCTGCTGAGTTCCTTCAGCATTTTGTGTGCGTTGATAGGTCAGAAGATGGGATGGTTAGTATACAGGTAGATGTAGTGTATAGAGAGACTGTTAGGAATCATAGGAAGTGTATAGGCATAATTGCAGTCAGCTGGATGAGTTCAATTTATCAGGAACAATGGTGATGAACATGGAGCATGAATTAATACATGGAACTATGATGTTGTGGTCATTACAGAGACTTGGTTGTCATAAGAGCAGGAATAGCTGCTAGAGATTCTGGAGTTTAGATGTTTCAAAAGGAAGGTAAAAGATGTGGGAGAGTTGCATCGGTTATTAGGGATAGTATCACAGCTGGAAAAACTGAGGAAGTCATGATGAGATCATCTACTGAGTCAGCGTGTGTGGAAGTCAGAAGCAGGAGGGGTGCAAGCACTCTATTGGGAGTATTCTATAGACCCTCCAGTAGTAACAGATTAGGAGAAAGGTTTTGAAAAGCTGCAAAAATAACAGCGTTGCTGTCACAGGTGATTTCAACTTCCCCAATGTTGATCGGCACTTTCTTAGCACAAAAGGTGTCAATGGGGTGTAATTTGCCAGGTGCATCCATGAAAGATTCCTGACACAATATGTGGACCGGTTGACTAAATAAGAAAGCCACTCTAGATCTGGTATGAGGCAATAAACTTGGTCATGTGATGGATCTCTCTGTGGGTGAGCATTTCAAAGACAGTAACCACAACTCCCTAGCCTTTACCATAGCCGTGGAGAGGGATAGGAGCAGGAAGTTTTAGAAAGCAGTTAATTGGGGGAGAGAGGATTATGATGCTATTAGGAAGGAACTTTGGAGCGTAAGTTGGAAAAATACGTGATGGAGTTGTGGAGATTGTCTTGGGAGCACTTGCATGGGGTTCTATCAGACCGTGAGATATAGGAGCAAAATTAGACCATTTGGCCCATTGAGTCTGCTTTGCCATTTTTCATGGCCAACCCAATTTTCCCCTCAGCCCCAGTCTTCTGCATAGGTTTGTCCCATTAAGGCAAGAAAAGGGTTTATGGGGTAAAGGAACAATGGTCGACAGGAAATGCGAAGCATCTAGTCAAGAGGAAGAAAGAAGCTTACTTAACATTTAAGAAGCAAGGATCAGACGGAGTTCTAGAGAGTTACCAGGGCTTTTTCTGCACTGTATCTCCAAACATATAAATACAGTTTATTTATTTGGGGGTGTGTTAGGACTTTTGAAAATGATTAGGATAGATACGTCCCCAGAGCTGAACAGAATATACCCCAGGCTATTTGCATCCTCACTGTCCACAGTAGTAGTTGTACCAGAAGACTGGAAGGTGGTAAGTGTTATTCCTTTGTTGAAGAAAGGTGATAGCACTGGAAATTACAGACTAGTGAGTGGCAAGAAAACAATTGGAGAAGATTCTTAGAGACAGGAATTATGAGCATTGGGAGAATAATGGCCTGGTTAAAAATAGCATGATTTTGTGAGGGCAGGTTGTGCCCTACGAGCCTGATGGATTCTTTGAGAAAGTGACAAAACAAATTGATGAAGTTAGAGCAGTGGAAGTGGTGTGTATAGATTATAGTAAGGTATTTGATAAGGTTCTCTGTCATAGGCTCACTCAGAAAGTCAGGAGACATGGGATCCAGGGAATCAGGCGGATGCAGTCAAGGTTTGTCCTGGAAGGCGGAGGGTTGTTGTGGATGGTATGTATTCTGCTTGGAGGTTGGTGACCAGTGGTGTTCCGTAGGGTTCTATTTTTGGACTCTGCTCTTCCTCATCTTTTTTTTTCTCAAGTTACTTGGATGAGAAAGTAGAAGACTTTGCAGATTACAAGGTTGGTGGTGTTGTGGCTAGTGCTGTTACAACGGGACACTGATAGGCCTAGAAGTGGCAGATAGAATTCCATCCGGAAAAGTGTGAAGTGATACATTTAGGATGGTCGAACTTAAGAACAGAGTACAGGGTTGATAGTAGGATTGTTAGCAGTGTGGAGGAGCAGGGGGATCTTCAAAGATTTCAGAGGTACATTTAATGTAAGAGAAATGTGTGCAATATACATACTGAAATTCTTTTTCTTCACAACCATCCACAAAAACAGAGAAGTGCCCCAAAGAATGAATGATAATTAAATGTTAGAACCCCAAGCCCCTGGAGCCCCCACGTGTAAGCAGCAGCAAAGCAACAATCCCCCCTCCCTCACTAGCAAAAAAAGTATTGGCGCCCCCCCCCCCCCCGCTGAACACTCATGCATGCAGCAATAAAGACACAGACTTGCAGTACCCCAAAGACTACTCGTTCACCCAGTAATTCAACATACCACAGGCTCTCTCTCTCCCTAAGAGGGGAGAAAGAGTTGTCTCCATTTCACAGTGAGAGGGGAGACATAACAAACAGCTGTGAAACAACAGGCAGATTAACAATGTTAAAAGTCCGTTGCATCGCTTTTGCCGAGCTCTGTGCCAGAGGAACCCGGGTCTCTGGGCACACAGCCAGAGATCTTCCGTCTCCCATGACACACCGATTTCCTGCAGAGGCACCGACCTCGAGTCTGCCCGTCTCCAGAGCCAGGAAATCCCGAAACTCGGAAGGCGAGCTGATCTTCTAGGCCGCGTCCTTGGCATATCGAATAACGGCCAGTCATGAGACCCCAAGAGCGGGTCCCATTCCCGCAAAGAACCAAAGTCAGCTTGTCAGGGTCTTCAAAAGAACCCTGAAAGGGAAAAATAGAGATATTAAAGACAGAATTAGAGCTGTTTCTGAAGGTGCAAGCGAAGGAATTGCCGTTCGGCACCACCATCTCCTAAGCTGTCATGTCCAAGTTGCAGCTCAAGTTGATAGAGCTGTTAAGAAGGTGTATGGTGTATTGGCAATCATTAGTCAGGGTTTATGTTCAAGAGCAACAAGGTAATATTGCAGCTCTATAAAAGTCTGTTAGACCACACTCGGAGTGTTATGTTTAGTTTTTGTCATCTCATTATAAGAAATACCAATGACCCCCAAAATTAACTATAAGTCATTTAATAGCAAGTCTATCAGTACTTCCTTATGTGTCTGAGTGACCCAAGAGTAACCAGTGAAAACTATCGCTGCTTTCATCACTGTAGAAAGAGTGATTCTTACCAGTATTTTTCTAGGATCATTTGAGGAGTCCATGTAAGTCTAAAGACACATTATTGATTCTTTGTAAAATTATAGTTCCTGTCTCCTATTTTTTCTCTCTTTGATTTTTTTTAATGTTTTTTTTTCATTTTTCTGTTTTCCTTGTTTGTTTAACTGAAGATGCATGTGAGAAAGAACCAAATTATGAACCAAAATAATAGATAAGGAGAGAACACTTGAGGGAGAGAGCTTTTGAATTTTTTTACTGGTCAAATCTACCCTGAAAAAATTTGGTGGACTGTACTTCATTACCTCTTTGTCTGTTAATATAATTGGTTTCCCCTCTCCCACCAACCAAAGTTCAAACTTGCTTTCCATCAATAAAAGAAATCAATTGCTAGGTTCAAAATTGAATGGTATATTGTATTAGTCTGTATAAAGAGTGGAAAGTATTGTGATCTTATTACTGAAAAGCCTTCTAAGTCTATAAGTTTTGCTAGAATCTTTCTCTGCACTGCCTTGATCCTTATAAATTTGGCTCCTCATGGTACCTGATTCAACATTTGATCTGAACAGCATTTTGAGGCTACCTTCTGGCCACCATCTTTTGTAAGAAAGATGTGGTGCCTTTAAGAAGGACGAATGACGAGTAGTGGTTAAACCTCTGTGTGCAGTTTTCATCAATAGCTTAGCGAATGTCAATACAATCATTGACAGCAGATAAGATCAAAGCTTTCATATCAAAGGGGGAAATGCCAGATATTCTCTTTACAGCATGCAGGTGGCATGCGTAAGGACTGAAATGTTGGATTTGTGCACATCGATAATTGTTTTCACTAGAACTGCATTTTATACATTCCTTTTGATAAAACACAGCTGTCATTTGTGGCTGAGTTTAAAAATGGTTCACAGGGGATCTTTTCTATCAAAATTTCAAAGAATTTTATACTGCTTCTCACTTTTGGCAATCTGTCAAATCAGCTCGTGGTTAATGTTTGCAAGGAAGAGCAGTGGGGAATCATATCAATGACAGTGTATGTAAGCTTCAGTTCAAACCTTAACCAGAGTGACTTGCTCCAAATTGAATCAACCCATGTTTGTTTTCAGAGTGTTATGACTCTGTGCAGTGTAGATTTCCTTTGTGGGTCAACAAGATTAAAGCAATAGTTTGAGAATCTTGTCAGGTTATTTGCATGGTTTTGGTAAATTTTATCTGTTGAGGTTTTATAGGTGTTTAAAATCATCTTGGGGCAGTGTTGGATTGTTTATGAGTAACAACATAAGCCACAAAAAATTTGGCATCTGCCACAAGCTGTCAATATGCTCCATAATTGCAAGCTTAAGCAGAAACCAACACCCTGAAATTATTTTTGAACTACTATTTGCCATAACCATATTTTACATAAGTCAGTATTAAATCGATTTTAAAAAATCACCACTTACAAAATGCTATTGAAACACATAGAGCAAATGAAACATAAAAATTAGAAAAATGTGAGAAGACTCATTAATTTATCTATGATATTATATCAGTACTTGTCCTATCATATGATGTCATAAATACTAGAACTGCTTGACATCTGGCACATACACAAAACCATAAATTTTATTAACTGCTCTCTACCACAGATGGTGAAATAACTGGTCAGGTTTCTGTGCAACTATTGTCACTCGTTTTCAATTTTTGCTTAATTAGTTTGTTTTCAGAATTGTGGACAAGCAACATCTGTGGAAAAAAGTGCAGTTGACATTTCTGGTCTAGACCTTTCAGCAGGACCTGCCCAAAACATCAACTGTACTCTTTTCCATAGTGCTGTCTGGCCTGCTGAGTTCCTCCAGCATTTTGTGTGTGTTGCTTGGATTTCCAGCATCTGCAGATTTTCTCTTGTTTGTAATTTCTACTAAAATCATTTCCTATGAACCAACAGACTAATGAATAAAGCATCCAAACTCTTTATTAATCAGTGCAGAAATGGTTTTGTTTTGGCTACTTAAGTAACTTGACTTATTAATATTAAAATTTAGAAGTAAATTTCCAGCAGTTTTTCAAATCAGATAATTCTGAACATGTGAGGACTGATATTGTATACACATCAGGAATTGTTTTACACTGCAGTCACTTCGAACACGACTACATTTTGCGTTTTTGGAGCATTAATTTATAATGCATTCCTCCACTTTTCCGAATTTGAGATAAGTTAGAATATTGATCCCCCAGTGCTGCAAGTCACTACCCACCTTGGTATTGTAGTGGTTAGTGTGACACTATTAAAGCTTGGGAGTTCAGAGTTCAATTCTGGTACCGTCCAGAAGGAGTTTGTACATTCACTCTGTGACAGCTCCGGGTGTTCCAGTTTCCTCCCACAGTCCAAAGGTGTACCAGTTAATAGGTGGATTGGTTATTATAAGTTCTCCTGTGATTAGACTAATGTTAAATAGGTGAGTTGCTGGGTGGTGGAGTCCGTTAGGCTGGAATTGCCTGTTTTGCGCTGTATCTCTAAATAAATCAAAAGAAATAAGATAATGTATCAGACATATCTTGAAAATCTGTCTGGCTGTGAGATAGCCAGATTTCTTTAAATTTTAAGTAATGAACAGGTTGCTATGCATGTGAAGCTCACTATCTTACTGAGTGAAGGATCTTAATTTTGTGTACAATATAAACAATACCAAATTTTGTATTTTATGCAGCAATTTATTATTAAGTTAAAATTGGTATTCTACATGCAAAAAGATCTTTAATGAGAACATTAAATGAGAGGAAACTTGATTTCCTGGGCCATGTCATCAGAAAGGGAGAAGGAGAATTCCTTACATTACAAGGCCATACGCCTGGGAAACACAGAAGAGAAAGGCAAAGAAGAAAATACATGGCTCACTGTGAAAGAACTAACAAATGTAAATGTGCGAGATATCATTGACACTGTGAGGGATCGTTCGATGTGGAAACCCAAGAGTGTAACACGCAAGGCACATGAAGAAGAAGAAGCTGATATTATTTACCTCTTTCGTCCTGGTAGAATTATACACGTTCACTCACTTGTGAAACTCACCTCCTCTCAGTTCCTCCACTAAACATGAGCATCAGTAGTGCTGGTTAGTATTTTGGGAATTATAGCAGAATTAATATTGTCAAAGTGATTCACACTGCCATTGTGATGATTTAATATTACCATCGTTTCCACAGAGCAATCCATCTGTAAGCTTTATTACGTCCTGCTTACTTTTGTCATGGGGCACTATGTCATTTCAAATTGATAGACCTGGTTGACAGGAAGTTCCAGAATAATCTGAAAAGAGAGAATAGGTAATAAGACAGATGACGTTCCAAGATTACATCGTGCCTAATTAAAATTTGCTTTGATCTTTTCTTTCAGCTGTCGATGTTCCTATTACCAACTGCAGTATGGAGGAATTTCAATGTGCTTATGGGCGCTGTATTCTTGACATATACCATTGTGACGGTGACGATGATTGTGGAGACTGGTCCGATGAATCAGATTGTGGTTAGTGACTATTACGTCATTACCGTGAACCCAAAATTAGCAGACGATTGCAAACAGAAGGAAATACATCTCAGTGTAACTCCTTGCACTAATTGTGGGGCAAGCTAATGTGATATCTACATCACCTTGTCATTTTTGGTTGAATGCCACCTGAAAATAGTTTTTAAATGTGCATGAACATTGATAACAGTGAACTTTTAAAAAAATCTCTAGTTACCAGAAACTTTTTCAATGGTTGCTAGTTTGGTGTGTTTTCTGGTGATTTCAAAATGTAAGACCCTTACAAAATCCACAAACCTTTTATACCATGATATAGAGCCTTGGCTCCAAACAGCAACCATCTCTTTACCTCCATATATACTGCTTGACCCACTGCACTCTTCCAGCAGTATGTTTTTTGCATTTCCTATTGTGCATTGCATTGATGTGATCACACGTAAAATGCTGGAGGAGCATACAGAAAATGCCGGTGCAAGTCAGGCAGCATCTATGGAGGGGAATAAACAGTCAGTGTTTCATGCTGAGATCCATCATTTGGACCTGATGAAGTGGTTCAGCCCGAAACTTCATCTGTGTATTCCCCTCCATAGATGCTGCCCATCTTGCTGAGTTCCTCCAGCTGTTTCTGTGTTTCTCAAGATTTTCAGCCTCTACAGAATCTCCTGTGTTTATTGTAAACACTTCAAACCACCTTTTATAATGCTGCTTATGTTGTAAATACATTGGTACTTATTGCAGGCGGGGCACAGTAGCATAGTAACATTTTACAGTACCAGTAACCTGGGTTCAATTCCCATTGCTGCCTGTAAGGAATTTGTATGTTCTCCCCAAAACATGGGTTACCTCCAGCTACTTCGGTTTCCTCCCATAGTCTAAATGCCTGCAGGTTTGTCGGTTAGTTGGTCATGGTAAATATACCAAGATTAGGCAAGAATTAAATTGGGGGATTGCTGGGTGACGTGGCTCAAAGAGCCAGAATGGCCTGCTCCATGCTGTATCTAGATAAGTAAATAAAGACATTTTTATTCCATATCTGTACTTTAACCTCTAACTTTGCTTTCATATTTTGTTCTTTATAATTGTTGAATGTTGTGTTTTTTGTTGCATTTTGCATCCTGACCAACACACCGCAGCAAGTTCCTAATATACGTAAATGTAAGTGGTGAATAACATGGAGTCTTGATCCACAATCCTGAGATTTTCTCAGTTGCTCTAAAGCAGGGGTTCCCTTTTATGCCATGGATCCCTACCATTAACTGAGGTGTCCATGGACCCAAGTTGGGAACTCCTGTTTGAAAGCATACTGTGACAACTAGCTATTTATTTTCTAATTGAATGACACTACCTAATGCTGTCCACGTCCACAAAGACCATGAGTTATGATCTTTGTGGATAACAAGTATGCATTGTTTTCAATTAGAACAATGGAGAACAGGCTCAATTGAAGGACAAATATATTTGGCTGGCTGGGTTCATTGAGCAGGAATGTAAATGTATACCGTTGGAAGGTGACATGATGGGTAGGTGAGAGAAGTATTTTGAAGGCAGCTGTAGAGATGCTCTGCATTGACGTTGCTTTATCCTCCTGTTCGCGAAGAACACCAAGCAAACAGGATTGAAGGGACGTAACCTCAAAGGAAAGCAAATTGGAAGTTATGCGTTAAAAAGGAGTTTTTCCATTTAGCGTGTTTCATAAGTGCCAGTAGAACACTGCTACCTAGCTTAGCATCATGATGCATTAGTATTAAGTGGATAGCATTGTATGTAGAAAGGTGGATTACTGAGACCAATGCTGTGCCTGGAACCTGGCAGGAATGTTCACGCACCATAATAACAAACTCAGTGATGAGTTCAATGCAGAGCAAAATCTTCCCTTAATCAAAGAGAGGGGAGACAGCAGCTTCCATCATATCCAACAGGAGATGATTAGAAGGATTATTGGATAAGAATGGTTTATCAACACTAAGAGTGACGCCCAGCAATCACACTGATCCCCAGTAATAGCCCACACTCACTATCCCAGCAAGGGTGCAGTCTTGAGCCCCAGATCATGTTGGCCACGTTCTCAGTCTGCCCACTCAACAGCAGATCGAACTGCCAACACAACAGCGTTCAGCTCGCAGACAGAGTGAATGTCTTTTATTGAAATGCAATGGGAGATGTAGATGTGAGTGTTTGGACTATAACAAATAGGTGCTTGGCAGGGTGGCTCTGATCAGGTACCAGTATTAAGAGTTACCTTGTGATGGTATGATTCAACAATGCCACACTTATTTGGGCATGAATGCTGGATACTTGAGTTCACAGTGTTGTTCCTTCAGATCTGTCCTGTATTCTCTTTAAAGCAAGACTGTCAAGGTACATTTTGTATCCTTGAGATAAGAACGCAGTCAGTCATGAATTTATGGGAGCGATGGAGCCCCAAGGTATGCAACAAGATTAATTTTGTTACACTATATGTCCTGTACACATGTCGTGACATTGAATAAGAGTGGAAGATTCCATATGAGCATTAGTGTAAAAACATCAGAATTTCAGTTTGTGCATGAGAGACTCTTTTGTAATGATGTGGTCAATATGCTTGAATTAACAGCTGTTAAATTTGATGAATTGTTTGCCAATGCGAGAAGCAGAGCTTATTCTGCTTAACTTGATTTATAGTTTGCTACAGCTAGTAATTTTCTTTTTCCTGTATGTAGGCTGCAGTAGACAGAAACATTCAGTGGCTGTTTAAAACTGAAGCGTTGAACCACACAGCAATTTCAGTGAGAGATGTGATTAGTAACATAATCTTGCAGTGGGGTCTATTATGGTAACAAGAAAGATGCAAGTAATTTGAAACACTTGCCCAGACATTTTGAGGTAATTATGAAATAATAAAACCTGACTTTAACTTGTGGGCTGCATGTGGTCTACAAACTGAGGTAATATTTTATTCCCTCAGTGTGAAATGGCTGTTAAAGCAGGTACCAGATTTCATTGTTTCTATTCAGTAAATTCAACATAACTCTTAAATTTAAATGTTTGTCACCTTTGGTGCCATATCCATTACATCATGGATGAATTATACCACACACGTTGGTAATATCTTGCTTACTAATACTACCAGCCACACCAAACAGTATACTCTTTAATATTCCCCCTGTTGCTGTTGGTTCTCGGCATCTGATCTGTGGCATAGCCATTTCACTGAGCTATTCACAGCTAGTTCTACTGACAAAGCATGATACTATTTTTAAAAATGAAACTGTCCCCTTCATCATGTGAGGAAAGCGCATACTTTGTTCCCAGTAAATTCCTGTCATGTGATTCACATCCGCACCACGGATTATAAACCCCGATGATATTTGGCAGCTGTATCCGAACATTTCTCTGTAGATGCTTAATCCACGAACATAATCGAGAAAGCTCTGGTGCCAATTTCTCTTTTATGGTTTGAAGAAATACTTTATGTGTTACTCAAAACAAATTTTATAGAGTTTATGTTATGAGAATCAGCTTTGGGGATTTGATCATCTTTGACTTATTTTTATTTTTACGTAGCAACGCAGTGTGCCATAGGCCCTTACAGCCTTTTGAGCCATGCAAACACCGACAAGCCCGACTGGGACAATTCACAATGGCCAATAAATCCACCTGGTATGTCTTTGGGGTGCGGAAGGAAACTGGAGCACCCAGCAAAAATGCACAGATTCTGCGGAAAAGGACATAAAGAGATTCCTTACAGAATCACACCGTAATTGAACTCCAGAACATCCCAAGATGTAATAGCATCATATTATTGCTGTGGCGCTGTGGGGCCCTTTGATCTCAAGATACCTGATCTGACTCTGCAGTTGTATTTGTACAGTTCAGCCCAATCCCACATCTCTGTGTCAACCATATAAATAGTAGCAAATTCAACATCTAATAATTTCACTCAGTTTTAATCACCGGCTAGCGGTCACTTTAAGGATTAGAGATGGAAAGTATCTTTATTTCTCAGTTCATAAACATGAGAAGTTCTGAAGATGCTGGGAATGCAAAACAGCACACAAAACGCTGGAGGAACTCGGCAGATCGGGCAGCATCTGTGGAGGCGAATAAACAATTGGAGTTTTGGGCTGAGACCCTTCTTCAGGACTAGAAAGGAAGGGGGAAGACACCAGAATAAGAAGGTGGTGAGGGGAGGTAGGAGGAAAGGAGGATAGCTAGAAGGTGATAGGTGAAGCCAGGTAGGTAAGAAAAGTGTAAGGTTAGAGAGGAAGGAATCTGAGACGGGAGGAGAGTATACCATAGGAGAAAGGGGAGGAACACCAGGGGGAGGTGAAAGGCAGATGAGAAGAGGGTAAGATGTCTGAGTAGGAAATAGAAGAAGAGGGGAGGGGGAGGGATTTTCTTGTACCAGAAGGAGTCATCAGTATTAATACCATCCAGGTTGAAAGTTACCCAGGTGGAATATAATGAGTTGCTTCTTCATCCTGAGGATGGCCTCATTGTGGTAGACGAAACGGCCATGAACCGACAGGTGAAAAGGGGAATGAGAATCAGAATTAAAATGTTTGGCCACCGGAAAGTTCGGCCTAGGTGGATGGAGTGGGGGCGCTCGACGAAGCAGTCCCCCAAATTATAGCGAGTCTCATTGATGTAGGGAAGGCTGCATCATGAGCAAACAAATTTTTCAGTTGTTTCAGTGTGATTCTGTGTTGAAAGATTTAATTGTTTGCTACTAAAATTAAATGAGTGGAATAAATTAATGAAATAATGCAGCGGTGTGATAGAGTTAAATTTCACACTGTAAATGATACCACCAGAAATATTTTGGCAAACCCAGAGAGTCAATTATTATTTAAGTTATCATTATTCCTGGGCTCTGCAGTTTCCCAGCAGCAAATGTTAAACTTCAATCGGTGACAAATTGTTTCTTCTGTGTGTTCCAGCAGTTATTTTTCAGAAACCGAGAACCTTTATGAAGCACTGGCTAGAGAAAGAGATTGGACATTTTCATAGTTTATGTTGTGTCATAAATAAGTATAAACTGCTTCTTTTCCACAGAAAGACTTATCTCTTGAGTATTTCCAAAACCTTGTATTTTTATTTCTGTCTTCATGCATCTGCGTGTTTTTTTTTAAATTTTCAATCACTGTTTATATTACGTCTTCTGACAAAGGTATTCATTTTTATGATGCAGGAAAAGATTTGGAGACTACTGTAATGTCATGGATACTTTGAGTCAATAAACTGACCACTGCGATGAAACAAATGCTAACTTTTCTTCGCCTAACAACCAGACTGTACTGAAACCTATCAAGCCTTTAAATCTTGAATATGACTCAGAGGTTTCTTAAAGAATTTATTTAAAAAATAAGAAACGTACATAGTCTTGAAGAAAATATGGAGAGTCTTAAAATTGGAAAAAAAACATGAAAAGCTGATTGGTCGAGACAGTCGAGATTGGTACTGACTTAAGTGATTGGAGACAAGGAAACACAATAATCTGACGCTTGCATAGCATCAGCTGAAGCATTAGTCTAATTTTAGAGTTGTGGTGTGGTAATCAATCAAAATTGGTGAGGACATATCTGCTCTATGGTTAAGAGAGAGGGTATGAATAACAGGGATATGAACAAGTGCAAAATTTGAGTCTCAGAGACTGAACATCTCTGCTCAATGTCTGGATATTGTAATTCAGTCCCTGAGGTAACCAGCATGGATCAGAATGTCACTGACATTGTGGTAAGATGTAGAAGGATGAAACATAATGATGTGGAGACAGGAGATGGAATCCCCGATGGAAGGGGGAAGGGATCAAAGTAAATTTATTGTCATAGTACGTGTATGTCTCCATTGTTACTTGGTTTTTGAGGCATTGTTCAAAGTGAAGAGAGGGTAGATGTTGTTCAACCCTTGTAAGCAGCATTGGAGAAAGTGCATTCAGCTTACGGTGCATTGTGCTTTTGGAGGGAAATGAATATTACAGTTCCAATAATCAGCTGGGGAAAATATGTCTGATCTATTGCTGAATTTCACTTGGGTAATCAGGCAGCAGAGTTGGACTCAGGACTGAGATGGGAAAAAATAGAGTTTTGTCCTGACTAGGTTTATTCTGACGCTGTACCTATTTATTGTGTCTCTGAGGAGCTGTGCTGTTTAAATGAGGATTTAATCTTTGCAGAGGAAGCCCATTACATAAGATCCCCATAGGAAATTGAGGAAGGAAATGCAGGCTACAATCCAGAGGGTGGATGTAAATTATTTTTGACGTAATGGAAGGGGAGGGTTAATGTGTCGAATTTACAATCAAACATAATGCCAGTCAGGAATCTGATAAACATCAAACTTGGGTTAATATCAAACATTAAACTGGTTTTGCAAAAAAATGCTCCATTAAGATGATTTAAAAGTTATTATAAATATATATAAAAATAAGTAAATAAATAAATAAAAGCACAAAATGCCGGCTGAACTCAGCAGGCCAGACGGCACCTATGGGAGGAGGTAGTGATGATGTTTCGGGCCGAAACCCTTCATCAGGCCTGAAACGTCGTCACTACCTCCTCCCATAGATGCTGATTGGCCTGCTGAGTTCTGCCAGCATTTTGTGTTTTTATTTATTTCCAGCATCTGCAGATTCACTCGTGTTGCTTGCAAATAAATAAATATATATGTTGAGACTCTAAAGAGGAAGGAATTTCAAAATTGATATTATACTATCTGGCAAGTATGGCTTGGGGCAGGCTGTTTTCTGACAAAAATGTAACTATTAAGCAGGAGGCCTTTGAAAGTGAAATTTTGAGAGTACAAAACTTGTATGTACCTGTCAGAATAAAAGGTGTAGTGGACCTTGGTTTTCAAGAGGGTTTTTTTTGTAATTTATTTTTTATTGAAGTTCATCATCAAACAAACATTTCCATAAGATGTATTTCAGACATTGTACATATATATCATATATATCACAAATCTCCACGAAGTACTTATGAGGTATACACTTATAGAAAAGAGTGGAAAGGAAAAACAAGCAAAAGGAAAGAACTATGTACAAGTAGGGAGTGATCTTTTTTTACAACATATTGATTTGTGAGAATAAAATCAGGCCTATGAGGCATTATGTCGTTAAACCATTTTTCCCAGTAATGATCAAATTGATCCAGATTATGATTAACAGATGCTGTTATCTTCTCCATTTATTGAGGCCCTCGCTAAAAAGAAAGGAGCTGCAGAGCAGGTATAGGTAGGTAAAAACAAATAAGGTGCTTACAGCATATAAGAAATGCAAGGAATACTTAAGGAAGAAATCAGGAAGGCTAAAAGAAGGCATGAAGTTCCTCTTGGAGACAAGGTAAAGGAGAATCCTAAGGGATTCTGCTGATACATTAAGAGCAAAAGGAATACAAGGGTCAAAATTGGTTCTCTGGAAGATCAGAATGTAATCCAAGTGTGGAGCCAGAAGAGATGGAGAAGATCTTAAATAAAAGTTTTGCATCCATATTTACTCAGGAGACAGGCACAGAGTCTATAGAAGTGAAGCAAAGTGGCATCAACCTAATGGACCTTATACAGATTACAGACGTATTTGCTGTACTGAGGCAAATTAGGGTGGATAAATCCCCAGGGCCTAACAAGATGTTCCCTCAGATCCTGCGGGAGGCAAGGGAAGAAATTGCCAGGGCTGTAGCAGAGATAATTAACTCATCCTTAGGGACAGGTGAGTTACCAGAGGATTGGAACCAGAGGACGTTGTTTCGCTGTTCAAGAAAGGCTCTAAAAATAATCCAAGAAATGATAGGCTAGTGAGCCTGACATCAGTAATGGGGAAAGTTATTGGAAGGGATACTGAGGGATTAGATATCCAAGTATTTGGATAGACATGGACTGATTAAGGATAGTCAGCATGGTCTCGTGCATGGTAGGTCATGTCTAACAATCTTACAGAGTTTTTTGAGGAAGCCACCAGGAAGGTTGATGAAGGCAAGGCAGTATTCCCTGTATGGAGTTCAGCAAGGCATTTGACAATGTCCTGCACGGGAGGTTAGTCAAGAAGCTTCAGTCATTCGACATTCAAGATGCAATAGTAAATTGGATTAGACATTGGCTTTGTGGGAGAAGCCAGAGAGTGGTAGTAGGTGGTTGCATCGCTGACTGGAGGCCTGTGACTAGCAGAGTGCTACAGGGATCAGTTTTGGATCAGCTTTTGTTGGTCATCTATATCAATGATCTGGATGATAACGTGGTTAACTGCATCAGCAAATTTGCAGGTGACACCAGTTTTGGGGGCATAGCAGGATCTGGACCAGCTGGAAAAATGGCAGATGGGATTTAATGCAGACAAGTGAGAGGTTTTGCATTTTGGTGGAACCATCCAGGGTAGGTCTTACACAGTGAAGAGAACGGTGCTGAGGAGTGTGGTAGAACAGACAGATCTGGGAATATAGATCCATAATTCATTGAAAATGTTGTCACAGGTAGATCGGGTTGTAAAGAAAGCTTTTGGCCTTCACAAATCAAAGTATTGAGTACTGGTGATGGGATATTGTGTTGATGTTGTACAAGACATTGGTGAGGCCTAATTTTGGAGTGTAGTGTGGAGTTTTGGTCACCTACCTACAGGAATGATGTAAATAAGGTTGAAAGAGTACAGAGAAAATTTACAAGGATGTTTGCCGGGTTTGAAGGACCTGAGTTATAAGGAAAGATTGAATAGGTTAGGACTTTACTTCTTGGGAAGTAGAAGATTGAGGTGAGATTTGATAGAGTCATAGATAGGGTAAATGTAAGCAGGCTTTTCCCACTGAAGTTGGGTGGGAACCAATCAGAGGACATGGTTTAAGGGTGAAAGATGAGAAGTTTATGGGGTGCATGAGGGGAAACTTCTTCACTCAGAGGGTTGCGAGAGCTTGAAACGAGCTGCTGAGACAAGTACTACATGAGAACAAAATTCTAAAGTTTAAGAGAAGTTTGGACAGGTACATGGATGGTAGTGGTATGGAGGTCTATGGTGCCAGTGCAAACCAATGGAAGTAAGCAGCTCAAATGGGTAGGCAGAGACTAGATGGGCCAAAGCCTTTCTGTGCTATGCTTTTTTTTGACTCTCTGACTCTATTAACAGGTAATATTGCCCTCAAATGTAATTCCATGTGTAAGAACGGAAATAATTTCAATGTGTGCTCAGCAAGACTGAGCCTTCCTTTGAAAAACAAAAGCCCCAGAAGTTTATGCCTGTAGTGAAGGAATAAATATTTCAGGAGAGACACTAATTCCTTCTAATGCTCTTCACTGACTTAACAAGAGTGCTTGTAGTTAGGAGTCAATTTTTCAGGGTAGCTTTTGTTTGATTACTGATGCTTTAACTTTGCTTCAGTGGAGATAGATCACAGGTTGTGCTTAGCTGTAATCTCAATAGAGAAGCTCATTGGCATCCAATTGAAAGTCTAATGTGAATAATATTTATTGTAGGGTGATGCCTGAAGGCTAACACTGTGCAAGATGTTTTTCTTTGAATTGCGATAGAGAATAAAGAAGTAGAGAAAGGACAATAGACGATGATGTTCTGTTAGACTGTTAACAGGCTGAGATCCTAACATTGGATCTTGTAATATCTGGCAGCTTTATTTCTCAATGAGGACAGGATGCTATAAAATTCCAGAGGCTGACAAAATTTAATGTGAACTGTGTTTTCAGAACATGAATTAGCATCAGAACTAGGTTTATTATCTTTGACATATAGAACACAGAACATTACAGCACAATACAGGCTCTTCGGCCCACAATGCTGTACTGGCCTTTTAACCTATCCTAAGATCAATTTCCCACCCACATAGCACTTCATTCTTCTATCATCCATGCCTATCCCCGAGTGTCCCCATGTTCTGAATTTTGTTCTTTTGCGACAGAGGTACAATGTAATGCATAAAAATTATAAGTTGCAATAGCAACTATATAAAAAATGAATGGAAAGTGCAAAAAGAGAGTGAAGCTGTAATGAGAGCAAAACAGTAAGGGAATGATAAAGGTTTCCAGGGCCATTCTTAAATCTGATAGTAGAAGAGGGAAAAATCTGTTCCTGAAACATTGAGTGTGTGTCCTCAAGCTCCTGTATCTCCTCTCTGAGGGTAGTAATGAGAAGAGGGCATGTCCTGGGTGCTGAGAATTATGGATTTAACCATTGGTAGGAAAAGGAGAATTTTTTGGTTACGCAGGCAGAAGTAACTTCTCGCAGCCAGTCTTTGTTTGATAACAGCCTTCAGAAAGTGCGTGTGGAAGCAATCAAACTAACAGAATTAGTTAAAATGAGTATCAGTTTCATTTTAACCTTTACATTACTCACTGTGAGCCTCTAGCGATAGAGGTACAGAAATACATCTGAACATTCCAGTTGTGTATAGTGGATGTGGTAATTTTTCTAAAAGCAGTACTGCAGGAGTATCGTCCCACACCTAACTCTGCAACAGGAGACTTCAATTTCATACTTATCGAAATAGTCTAATCGTGTTCTCATTAAAATTATTTTCCAAAAATATTGTTGATAGGATTAAAGGAAGTCATTTGCAGGCCTGTTGTTTGGAATATTACTTTTAAAATCTAAGCTTCTAGCTCCTGACAAGTACAATTTTTTTTTGTTATTCCCCACAGCTTCCCATCACCCCTGTCGGTCTGGAGAGTTCCTTTGTAATAGCGGCCTCTGCATTAATGCTGGCTGGAGATGTGATGGCGATTTTGACTGTGATGATCAGTCCGATGAGAAAAACTGCAGTAAGTGTATTAAACAGCTTTTTTTTCTCTCTCAAAGAAAATGCTTATGAGAAGCAGTTGCCCCGACTGGCCAAAATTGCTTTGCAGGCACTTTAACCAGATGTGTTGTGTTTTGTTCCTGGGCAGCTGCCTCGCAGTGTACAGCAGACCAGTTTCGCTGCAAGTCAGGCCGTTGTATACGCTTGTCTTGGCGATGTGATAGAGAGGACGATTGCTCTGACAACAGTGATGAAGAAAACTGCGAGAAGACAGGTGAGGAAAAGACTTTTTAGGTCACGTTGATGAAACCTGAACATACCACTCGTGGGCCAGTCATTATTGTAGCCAGTCTTCCAGTTTACGGTGCCTCAACATAGTCTCTGGCCTAGAAAGAGAGGCGAACCCAACCAACACACATCTTTTTTATGATGATCATGTTCTAATCTCATTTTATTATCCTGATGTTCCCTTTAACTCCATCTAGACTGTCATTCTCACCTACAGACTAAGGTTAATTTACTGTGGTCAGATAGATTACCAAAGTTCAAAGTAAATTTTACTATTAAAGTAGACATACATCACCACATATTCTTTTTCTTGTGGGCATACTCAAGAAATCAGTAACTATAACAGAATCAATCAAATATCAACGAGTGTAGAAGGCAACAAACTGTGCAAATGCAAATATAAATAAATAGCAGTAAATAACGAGAATGTGAAATAACAAGCTAAAGAGTCCTTAAAGTGAAATCATTGGTTGTGGAAACACCTCAATGGATGGTAAGTGAGTGTAGTTATCCCCTTTTAATCAGGAACCTGATGATTGTGCGGTAATAACTGTTTTTGAACCTGGTGGTGTGAGTCCTGAGGCTCTTGTACCTTCTACTTGATGGCAGCAGTGAGAAAAGAACATGCCCTGGGTGGTGAAGATCTCTGAAGATGGAGGCTTCTTTCTTACGACAGTGTTTCATGTGGATTTGCTCAACGGTTGGAAGTGCTTTACCCATGATGTACTGGGCCAAATCCACTACCTTTTGTAGGATTTTCTGTTCTGTTCTGGAGGACTTATCAACCTCAGGATGTGGAAGAAACTAATGACCATGGGGGGAAAAGTGCAAACTCCACTGGATGTCAGGGTTGAACCTGGATCACTGGAACTGTGAGATAGCAACCCTCTTTTCCACACAACTGTGGACAGTTGACAAATCCCTAAATGTTAAGCTCTCCACCACATGTTGCCTGGTCACTCATTGAAAATACCCTTGGCACATTATTGCCTTTCATTTGTGTCCCTCCATTCGTGCCAGGGATCCTTCTGTTGGTAGTTGCAGGACAGTGCATTACTTGTTGAATAGTGACCGCAGAATTGGCAGAGGGTATCCAAGGGCCACGATGTGGGTGCTTCTGCTGTAGCTCAAGGGCGACATTTGATATACAATATATACAAGCCATGTGTAAGGCCTTGATTTATCTATTTATGTATACACACATCAGTTCCTCACTCCAGGTCAGCTAGCGTTACCAGAATGGTGGTTAGAGGTGGGAAGGTCAACCCTCTGTGATGACTAGAGGCAAAATTTGAAGTGGGTTGTTTTAGCAGCTTGGTCATTTTAATGCTTCAAAGTTCAGAGTAAATTGATTATCAAACTGCGTATATGATACCATAGGCAACCCTGAGATACATTTTCTTGCAAGCACGCTCAATCAGTCCATAACAGAAACAATGAACGAGTGAACCAACCTGAGCATTCAACCAGTGAGCGAAGGGCAAAAAGCTGGAAGTTCTAAAAGAACGAAATAATAATAATGAATAAGCAATAAATATTGAGAACATGAGATGAAGAGTCCTTTGAAAGGGAGTCCATAGGTTGGGGAAACAGTCCTGATATTTTATGATTCCAGTGGAATCCTCGTGGCAGAAATATGTCAAAAAAGATTTGCTTGATTTTCAAATAATTTTAAGTAGAAACCCAACTAATTATATGCATGATATCCTGTTTTTCTAATGGAACTCCGGTGAACATCAGAAGGTTGCTCTGCAGGGGTTAATTCCGGCACTTTTGTTGCAGAAACCCCGCAGTGTGCTCCAGATCAGTTCACATGTGGCAATGGACGGTGCATTGGTCAACGGAAAGTCTGCAATGGGGCAAATGATTGTGAAGATGGTAGTGATGAAAACCCACACCAGAACTGTCGTAAGTCTGAACCTAATGATCACGCAACTGGCATAGTTTTAAAGCTTTATAAATTTTGTTTTGTACAGAATGCTGTTTCATCTGTCGTAATCTCTGTTCGGGATGGGACTGAGTTATCAGCAAAAAGTAATTGAAGTCAGATGGTTTTATGAAGATAAGTACTTGTTTGCAGTTTCTTTGCCGTTGATTGCTGCTTTTCCTGGCTGTTCCAAGCACAATTCTCTGGACAGGAGGATGGACAAGCGCCTTATCCTCAGGTACTGGAGCATGCCGTGAGGAGATTGGGGAATATTGGCTCCAGCCGAATGTTTTGCCCAACGCTCTCTTGGAATTCAGTAATCACTCAACAAATTAAGTTTTAGAATAAAAATGCATGCAAAAATTGGTTACAGATGGGTTGTGATGCATAATGCCAACACTGCTTGCCACGTGGTACGATACTGAAGTTATGATGCATGAGAACCAACAATGTGATCTAAATTAGGTGAGCGATCTGAGGAGGAGAGCTGCAACGTGAACAATGGCGGATGCGCGCACAAGTGTCAGCAGGTTCGGGGCATTGTCCAATGCACGTGCCACACGGGCTATCGATTAATGGAGAATGGAAAATCGTGCCAAGGTAGGAAGGCCAAACCATAGCACTTACCTACGAGTGTTTCAAAAATTCAGAATTTTCTTGAAAGTGAACCACACTATACTGAGGGGGGGGGAGGACTGATAAGTTGATGTAGTTGAGCAAGAATTCACTTTGCAAGCATTATGTGCATAATTATCTCTGCAAATGTGTGTGGCATCCATTAGTTTCGCGAGACCATGGATCTGCAATCTCTCTAGGGCACAGGCCTGGGCAACACTGTATGGAAGACCGGCAGTTGCCCATGCAGCAAGTCTCCCTCCGCACGTCATTGATGTTGTCCAAGGGAAGGGCAAGGGCCTTGCCACCAGTCACCAGTGACATCGCAGGAGTTGCCAGAACAAGGTTGAAGGCAACCTTAGGGACACCAGCTCCGAATTTGTCCTCAGGGATTACTCCCAAAGCCTTTCCCATGGGTGGGTATGGCCACAAGGCAGCGGAGGTTTGAAATCAGAGTTCTCCCTCTCCTAGGTGGACTGTCTTCCCAGGCTGATGAGCTCCATCTACCCGAATGTGACTGCAAATGTGATTGGATAATATTTTAAGTTCTCTACAGATTTTGTGTTGTGGTTGCACTCTGCTGGACAATATGGTTCAGTGTACTCCTCAAAGACATTCGTTTTGTTTTGCATATCCTTCCCCCATCCTTTCTTCTACCAAAACTAATTTGCATTTCTCTGTCCTTCCCAGTTCCGAAGAAGAGTCGCAGACCCTAAACCTCTCTTTTCACAGGAGCTTTCTGACCCACTGAGTGATTCCAGTATTGTTTGTTCTTGTTTCCCTGTACTCCTGTTATCAGATTAATGGGAAATTGGTAGCAGCAATCCGGCAGTTGCCCAATGTCATCATGTGACCTTGATCAAACAAAACAGACAAGGAGTTGTAAAACTTATTGACTCAGATCAAAGAGAAATCAGAGAGGCAAGGCTAGCTTTATGATAAGTGCACAATGTTTCATTAGTAACTTGAGTAGCCCAGAGGTGCTGAACTGTCTAGTTCATTAGGTTGAATTGGCGTTGAGCAAGCTGTACTGATAATCCAAATGATGAGTCATCAATTTGGTCTCCTAAACACCAATTCACAAACATGCTTGATCACATCAGTTAAGTTACTTCCCAATTTACATATCAGCTTAGCATAACTTTCCTCTGGTTCAAGTGGCAGGGTTTGATTAGTGGAAGGCAGAATCATGTACATTTAAGAGAAGGAGCTAGAAATCTGACTACCCATTTATTAAGTGGATATTCAGCTCGATGTTTGTCAGGATATCATTAAGTATGAGCAGGCATTTTACAGAATAATTAAGGATGGCACTATTAGCTATTGGCTCTATTATTATGGGTATAGAGGGCTATGGTTTGGGTGCAGATCCATGGGACTAGGCAGAATAATAGCTTGGCATAGCCTAGATGGGCTGAAGGGCCTGATTCTGTACTGCAGTGCTCTATGGCCCTCTAACTTCTCAGGACCGTACAACAAGTGCTGTTGGAATCGGTCACTGTGAGAAGCAGATTTAAAGGCTTGTACAATTGTTTTTATCCATTGCTGTGGTTCAGGATGTTTCAGGAAAAGCAGGTATCAGTCTAAATAATAAAGTAATAGTTGGACTCAAACTTCTGTGAAATATTTGAAGATATCCAAAAAAAATTCTTAACATCAAGAAGATGTTATACGTCGTCAATACTAAATCTAAAAGCTCGGGTATAATAATAATCACTAAGAAATAGCTCTGTCGTTGTCTAGGGGATAGTGTATTGTCCGAAGGAAATGTAAAAGTCACTCAAGTTCATGCAGGCTGCATCCTTTTGTTGGGGGGGGGGGAGAAAAGGGAGAGAGAGAGAGAGAGAGAGAGAGAGAGAGATTTTTGTTCTGAGAACTTGCCCGTTTTCGTTTTTATGATGTCGATCCTTCGAGAGTTCCGTTGGTGTAGCTGGTCACAGGTGACCAGCTCCTTTTGCTATTTAGCTAAGCCGTCTTCCGTGGTCAGGCCCACCAATTCCGAGGCAAATGGAAAAGGACGCACGTGGGCTTTCCACCGGCTGTCGCTATTACGCTGTCACGGGATTTCTAGCATTTCTCCTGGTGCGTCTAAAGGGGTTGTTCCCCAGACCCTCTTTTATCCTTACTCACGGGGTCTCAGATGTCAATCAGGTTGGGAGGATGCAATCCCACTACCAACCCCCTCTGATCATTCCCTGAGGGCTTCCATGAAGTACAGTGCTCAATACACAATTCCGTCTCCAAGAGACAATGGCCATTTCCCGTGGCTTTGTATTGCTGAGGGGCCAGGACATTCCAAACCCCTTTGTGGATTCTGCGTTTCTTTCTCTCTTTTCCTGGGTCTCCTGACCTGAATTAATAGCAATCTTGCGATTCTCAAAAAGGAGGGGGCTACTTTGTACCCTTCGGCCCGTCAGAGTTGGGGCACAGGCGTAACACATGTGACTAATCTGTACGTTCTTGGAATGTGGGAGGGAACTGGAGCACCTTGAGAAAACGAAGATGGTCATGGGGAGAAGCTCTTTACAGGCCGCGGTGGGATAGAGCCAGGTCGCTGATACCATCATAGCATTGCGCTAACCACTGCGTTACTATATGAGCTCTGGAATATACACTTCTTGTAAAACTTAGCAAAATAGTGAAGCATAAACTGGTGAGCAGTTGTTGCTAGGATTAGACAAGCTGCAGAACAGTAAACCGCATTGTGCCGAGTATCAGATGTATTAGTGGGGGCAACTATGTCTGATGGTCTATGAGAAATGGATCTCTTTACTCAATATGTTTCAGTTTAAACACCAGTAGCAATGGATGCTCTGTAGAGTGAAAGGTGTGGAAAAGACAGAAAATATCTCCAGGCATAAGGCAGGCAGATGCTTTTATGCGTACAATGCTCTGCCACAGTCAGCCCTCCTCCAGCTAGCTCAAGGCTGTTACAGTTTTAGTGAAGCCACTGATAGGCTTTTGTGGATTTGTCCCATTGCCAGATGGCCATGATTTGACCGGTAAGCCCTCGTAAAGAGTGCAGTAAAATTAGAGCATTTGCAGATGAAATGCAAGTTTTGGATAGAGAGGAAGTATCTGAGGGGATAAAAGATGACAGAGAGGGATACGTTGCTAGTTGTAAATAGTAGGGCACTGAGAAATGTTCATGAACAAAGGGACCTTGGGGTTGAAATCTATTATTCCCTGAAAATGATCATGCAAGTAGACAGGAAGATGAAGAAGGTATGTGGCATGCTTGCCTTCCTACTGTAGTTGGAACGTAGACTATAACAGTTGGGACGTTTTATTGAAAATCTACACAGTACAAGCTGGACTGCACTTTATGTGTTATGAGCAGTTCTGACAGCCACAGTACAGGAAGGATATGGCTGTTCTGGAGAAAGTGCAGAGGAGGTTACCAGGATTGCTATCTGGATTGGAGGATTTAAATGCAGAGGTCGTATAAGCTGGATTTGTTTATTCCGCAGCAAAGGAGGTTGAAGGTGATAGTTTTAAAAATTACAAGAAGCATTGATGAGGTAGATCTTTCTCCATGGCAAAAACAAAACAAAAGCATAGGTTTAAAGTGAGTGTAAGGAGTGTTAAAGGAGTTTCAGGGGGATTTTCTTTACACAGAGGACTTACTGCCAGAGGAGATGGTCGTGTCACATACGTTCATAATGTTTGATACAGTGGGACAGGCACTTAAGTAGACAAGGCATGAAAGGGTACAGGCGTCCTGAGGGAAAATGGCGTTAGTATGGTTGCGCAGTGAGTTCGGCATGGTGAAGTAGGCCGCAGGACCATTTCTATGCTCTACGACTCTATGATTAGCCAGGGACAACACACTGCTGCTTGAAAAGATAGCATGGGGAGTGAAATTGTGCAGCCTCCATCCAATGTTAGACGGTAACAGACCGGGAAGATGCCCTCTGCATCTTCTGAAGGGCTTGTTATATTCATGCAATAAATACCAGCTTTGTCAGTGATGACCACCTACATAAAAATGTATATAAAATTGTTGGTTTGGTCTTGGAGTTTAAGATCACTTGGCCTTAATTTGGTGTTGTTTTCCATTTGGTTTCACTTAGGAGGAGCAAAAAAACCACAAAGATGGCTGATTTGCATAGGGAATAAAAATCACCTCGTGCAAATGTGTGTTGCTGGATTTTGGCTAAAGGCCATTTTTGTGTCAGTCTGGAAGAGCTGAGTTCCAGCTGTGCTTTGCCAAATCTGAGTTCAGATTGCTTGTGAATGACAGTTTGAGTGATTGTCTCATTAACATGAATTGACCCGAACATACTTTCTTTACTCCCTTGTAGGGTATTCAGAATATTACTGTGTGGGGGTACTGTATGCAGTTCAGGCTAGTTATTTATTACGTATTGGTGGCAGAAAAATTAATAATCTCAGATTATCTACAGGTCGGTCAGGATCAGTGGAGAGAGAAGAAGTGTTTAGGGGCATTGATCTTTTGCCAGAATTGGAGAAAGTGAGAAAAGAAGTATGTTTTAAATTTCAGAGGAGGAGGAGGAGTGGAGAGAACAGACAGAATATCTGTCAGGTTGAAAGCAAGGTTGTCCAGATGACACATAGGCTGTTAAAGCAATCTCAGAGATTGTGATGGATATTTGCAAATCACATCTAATCTATCAATTGAGGGGAATGAGTACAACAGGGGGTACCAGTGATTAATCTGGGATGGTGAAATGTAAAAAGACAGCAGTTACTGAAAATGTGAAATAAAAGAGATGGCTAGAAATATTCAGCAGATCAGATTGCATCTGTGTGGAGCAAAAAAATAGTGGTAATTCAACTCACAATACTTCCATCAATTGAAATAAACTGTCCTCCAGTCCCACCCACCATAGAGGCCTCTTGCTCATTGTGAACTGAAAGGGCTTCCAGTGTGAAGTGGTTCATTTTGGTAGGTCAAATATGATGACAGAATATAGAATTAACGTTAAGACTCTTGGCAGTGTGGAGGATCAGAGGGGTCTTGGGATCCGAGTCCATAGGACGCTCAAAGCAGCTGCGCAGGTTGATTCTGTGGTTAAGAAGGCGTATGGTGTATTGGCCTACATCAAGCGTGGGATTGAGTTTAGGAGCCGAGAGGTAATGTTGCAGTTATATAGGACTCTGGTCAGACCCCACGTGGAGTACTGTGCTCAGTTCTGGTCGCCTCACTACAGGAAGGATGTGGAGCCATAGAAAGGGTGCAGAGGAGGTTTGCAAGGATGTTGCCTGGATTGGGGAGCTTGCCTTATGAGAATAGGGTGAGTGAACTCGGCCTTTTCTCCTTGGAGCGACGAAGGATGAGAGGTGACCTGATAGAGGGGTATAAGATGATGAGAGGCATTGATTGTGTGGATAGTCAGAGGTATTTTCCCAGGGTTGAAATGGTTGCCACAAGA
This sequence comes from Hypanus sabinus, assembly GCF_030144855.1. Classification (NCBI taxonomy): domain Eukaryota; kingdom Metazoa; phylum Chordata; class Chondrichthyes; order Myliobatiformes; family Dasyatidae; genus Hypanus; species Hypanus sabinus. The sequence goes on from NC_082712.1 coordinate 155,305,999, forward strand.
GGACACAGGTTTAAGGTGTTGGGGAATAAATACAGAGGAGATGTAAGGGGTAAGTTTTTTTACGCAGAGAGCGGTGAGTGGAATAGGAATGGGCTGCCGGCAACGGTGGTGGAGGCAGAAGTGATAGGGTCTTTTAAGAGACTCCTGGATGGGTACATGGAGCTTAGAAAAATAGAGGGCTGTAGGTGAGCCTAGTAATTTCTAAGGTAGGGACATGTCTGGCACAACTCTGTGGGCTGATGGGCCTATACAAATTGCGCTATAGGTTTTCTATGTTTCTGAGAGACTGTGAGGGCTTCGCTGGTGTTGTGAACAATGAAGGACTTTCCTAATGCTGGAGAAGGATGTAGATCAGATGAAAATTAAGATGGAGAATTGGCAGATGAAAATTAATCCCAGCAAGTGCAAGGCGATCCATTTTGGGAAGTCAAGTTGGGATGGGACACATACAGCTAATGATAGGGTTCTACGGAATGCCAATGAGCAAGGGGACCTGGGGACCCAAGTTAATTGGTGCTTGGAAGTGGTAATACAGGTAGATAAAGCAATGAGGAAGGCAGTGCTTGTTTGCCTTTGGAAGTCAGAGCATAAAAGCTGGGATGTTTTGTTCCATGGTAGAAGCATCAAAAGCAAGGTGACCTAGATTTGAAAGGAAGAGGCATACATATATTTATTTAGGGATATGGCCCAGCGAGCCTGCGTCACCCCAATTTACACACGTAACCAATTAACCTACTGACTTGTACGTCGTTGGACTGTGGAGAGGAACCACAGTACCCAGAGGAAATCCACGTGGTCGTGGAGAGGAACTTGCAAGTTCCTTACAGAGAGTAATGGGAATTAAATCTGGGTCCCGCTGGCACTGTCATAGTGTTACACTGCCACGTCACCCCAAAGTGCTGATTTAAAGGGGATCTGAGGAGCAAATCTTTTACACAGAGAGTGGTTGTTATCTGGGGCAGTGGCATTTTTATTTTGTAATTTTTAAATTTAGAGGCACAGCACAGTGCCAGACCTCGTAGGCCAATGAACCTGTGCAGCCCAATTACATCCATGTGACCAGTTAGCCAACTGACCTGTGTGTTGTTGGAATGTGGAGGAAATCAGAGCACCCAGAGGAAATCCCTGTAATCATGGAGAGAGCATACAAACTGCTTACAGACAGGGCTGGGGAATGAACCTGGGTCACTGGCCCTATAATATTGTTACACTCACCACTCACTGCTGTGTCATGGATAGAATGAAAGGGACCTCAAATGGACAAAAGTGAACACCACCGGTATCGACATTGTTTCTCTTGTGTAGAACTCTGCTAATCCATTCCTTCAACAGCCTCAGAGCGGACTCTCAATCAGGAATATTGCAGTGATATTTAATCAAGAGTGAAGGGGATGCTTTCCAAACCAATTTAACTTGCCTCTCTGCTAGCATGGCATGGTGCAGTAAGGGTATTGTTATGCTGATCTCTGCAGACATCGATGAATGTGCTGAAGATGGATACTGCAGCCAAGGTTGTACCAATTTAGATGGAGGATTCCAGTGCTGGTGTGTCCAGGGATATGAACTGCGTCCTGATAAACGTGGCTGCAAAGCTCTAGGTGCGTGTATGCTTTTACTCGTTTAGATGATTTATTACACTGGACTACAAATTTTTTCAAAAATGTTTCTTCCTCAGAATTTTTTTTTGTTTATGATAGACTGCTTGAAGATTAACACAAATATCATTTCAGACTACTCGTATCACGTAGGACTTTTGAGAAACAACAAATTAACTTATTGAATATAATGTGTTTAATTGCATAATGGTGCTGATGCTTTGCAATAGTTCAACTAAGTTAAAAATATTTTGTTAATGATTTTGTACTCCGTGTCTGAGGCTTCTTGCTTGAGTGTCCAATAATAATTCGCCAGCATTGATGGATTCCAGTTGCCCTGGTATCTTTTCTCCATGACCACAATGTCCTGGTGAAACCCTTCACCACGCTCGTCACTAACAGCACCAAGATTTGCAGGGAAGAGGTCTAAATAGGAATGCAGAAAATTAATCTTAAGAGACATGTTGCATTTGATGGTTTTATATGCTTGAATCATGCTTTCAACCAGCATTGTTTGATACTCCGTAGATGCCGAGAAAGATTTCAACAACTTCTTTGAATGCCTTCTGTGTGATTTTCTCCGGTCCCACTAGAAATTCTTCAAATTGCCTGTCATTGACGACCTGTTTGATTTGTGGAACAACAAAAATGCTTCCTTAATCTTGGCATCAGTTATTCTGGGAAGCATCTGTCTCAAATATCAAAATCCCTCATAGAAATTTTTGAGCCTGATGATAGTAAATCCCATCCTCACAGTCCTGAACCCAATAATTATTCCCAAAACCTGTCCTGCTATGAAGCAGCCACGCCGCCTAGTCATGCCCAAGCATGCCTGGACAAGATAGGAAACTTTCTAGCTTACATTGTAGGCAACATTTTAATTGACTTGAATTATGAGTTGAAATAATAAACTTAAGTGATTTCAAAAACTGGTGCGTGATAGGGAAATTTCATGGTGTTTTTCATGATCAGTAGCCCAAAATTCATAAGAAACACCTAAAGGTATTCTGGAAGCAAAATCTTTGTTGTCCAGTGTTATTAGTAGCTTATGGTAGCAAGTTTTAACAAAAGGAAAGCATCTTTTCCAGATTAATTTTCCATATAATTCGCCTTCAGCTTCTATATTTGTGCTTTTTACTGTTCGGAGCATTACTTTGTTATTTATTGAGACGCAGCACAGAATAACCCTTCCTGCCCTTCGAGTCGTGCAGCCCAACAATCCCTCAATCACGGGGCAATTGGCAATGTCCAATTAATCGACCCACCAGTGCGTCTTTAGATGGTGGTTCTAATCAATGTAATATAAGTGCAAGTTGTTATCATTCCTTGGTTTCAAAGGTGGGTTGATTCAAACTGCTCTGTTCACCCCCCTCCACCCCCCCCCCCCCCGCCTTTGAAACATTAGCGCATAAGAGGAAGGGATACTTGCAACCCAATATCTCCAGCCACTCTGCCATAAGGTGATGTGACTCCATTCATGGAGACCAGCGCACAGGGAGCAGGTAACTTGCAGCAAGTGGCACCAGATGGTGTGGATACTTAGGAAAAACGGCCCTTAAACTAGCAGGCGATGTAACTCTGGTGATAGTGAGCTCCATTTCTCCCTGTATAAACAAGTTCCTTTTAAATCCTTTAACAGTAATTGATGTGAGGAAAGCTGCACACACACACACACACACACACACACACACACACACACACACACACACACACACACACACACACACACACACACACACACCCCCCCCCCCCCGCAGGTCAGACAGCACCGATGGAGAGGAAAATACAACCAACGTTTCAGGCCACAACGCTTCATCAGAACCAAGTGATCAGGAGTGCTGATGAAGTGGCTCAACCAGAAAATGTCGACCGTTTATTCCTCTCCATGGATGCTGTCCGACTTGCACAGTTCTTCCAGCATTTTGTGTGTTGCTCTGGATTAATAGACAATAGGTGCAGAAGTAGACCATTTGGCCCCTCAAGTCTGCACCACCATTCTGAGATCATGGCTGATCATTCACTATCAATACCCAGTCCCCGCCTTGTCCCCATATCCCTTGATTCCCCTATCCATCAGATATCTATCTAGCTCCTTCTTGAAAGGGAATTCTTGAATTCCCAGCATCTGTACAATCTTTTGTGTTTATGTCTTGGGAAAGTTGAGTTTGACTATGGCATGATCTTTAACTCACCTGTATATCATTGTTCTCAAAAGGACCGGAACCGGTGCTGCTGTTTGCAAATCGGATTGATATCCGTCAGGTGCTACCCCGCCGATCAGAATACACCCTCCTCCTGAACAACCTGGAGAACGCCATTGCTCTCGACTTCCATCACAGCAAAGAGCTGGTGTTCTGGTCCGATGTGACCTTGGACCGGATTATGAAAGCAAACCTGAATGGAAGTAACGTTGAGGAAGTTGTGTCAACTGGTCTCGAGAGTCCAGGTACACGAAAAATAATGGAGTAAAAAAATTAGTTCAAGTATTACAACCAAGTACGATATTACTAATCATTGGTTATATTGTTTGTGTTCATTAAAATGGCTTCTGACATGAATGTCTTTTAATGATAGTAAGAAATGGGAGCAGAAGATCATGGTTGACCTTCTACCTCAGCTCCATTTGCCTGTCCTATCTCCCAATCACATTATTCTGTTAATATCCAGGAAACATCTGACCTCTGTTTTGAATGAACTCAATTTCTGAGCATCTGTACCTTTCTGGGTACAGAGTCATCTGATCTGATCGGAGTCAGAGTCCAAAGAGTCATCACACTTTGAGTGAAGAAATTTCTCCTTATCTCAGTCCTAAAGTATTCATACCTTATTCTGAGAATGTGATCACTGGTCCTGGAATGTGACTCCTTAGTCCCGGAAAGCATGCAAGCAGTAAGGTTTCATGAGAATGAAGCTCATTCTTCTTAACTCTGGAGAATAAACCGTTTAACTGCATCTCCTCTTAGATAGCAAACCTGCTATCCCAAGAGCCATTTTCCTGAATCTTTGTTGCACTCCCTCGAGGGCAAGTGTATTCCATCAGGGTGATTATTTCAGCGTGACAACTTCAAGGAGAATAGGCAAGGCATTATGGGAAGAGGCCTCCATCCCTATCCCTATCCCTATCCCTATTTATTTATTTTTATTTAGAGATAACAGCAACAGGCCCTTCTGGCCCCACAAGCCTGTTCTGCCCCATTGCACCCATGTGACCGACTAACCTACTGAACCATACACCTTGTACGGAAAGAGGGAAGAAACTCAGTGGTCGCAGGAAGAACGTACAAATTCCTCACAGACGGTGGCGTGAATTGAACCTGGGTCGCTGGCGCTGTAGAATGTTCTGCTAACCACTATGCTACCATGCCAGCCCAACACTGCTGTGTGCCCCCTTGCCTCCCCCTCCTCCTTGCACACCCCACAAATGGTCATGCACATAAAGCAATAACTTGAGTTTTTAGGTGTGGATGCTTGCACTGTCTGCATAATATCAGGTATGTGTATCTCTAAAGGTCACGGAAGTTTAAAGTTCTGCATATCCACCTTATCATCTTGTTGGAGATGTACAGAGATACTGCACACAGTCCCTGTTGTTTGGAGTCAATTGGCAAAAGGCCTAAACAATGCCAGTTGGTTTGCTTCCCCAACATGAAAGACAAAAAGAAAGGAATCACAACAGTGAAACACTATAAAGATAAATGCAGCTGGTTGTAAAAAATAAGATAAGCGATAATAGAGGAATAGATTGGTGCCGACATGGTGTGGAACGATACTCAGCCATCAGTTCAGAGGCCTGATTCTATTCCATTTCAGTTGCCATGGTAGGTGGAAACTGAATGGCATTTTTCCCCCCCTTTCCTTCAAATGCTCTATCATGGTCATATGTACTGCAGGCACTCGGCAGAGAGCTGCATTCAGAGGGTGCAATTTCCACTTGAGAAAAAATTAACAGTTCATATCATGAGAGCCACTTATTCAAGTTAAACTGGGTGAAAAATAGCAGCAAAATAATCTTTATGATACCGGACTAATTGCATCTTTGAATTGATAAAATGAGGCGAGAACACTCTTGTCAAATAATTAATTACTTTCAAAACAATTGTCATTCTAAAAGAGCATTGAACACTATAGCACAGTACAGGTCCTTTGGCCCACACTGTTGTGTCAGACTTTTAACCGACTCTAAGATCAATCTAACCCTTCCCTCCTGCATTGCCCTCTATTTTTCTATATGCCTATCTAAGTTTCTTAAACATCTCTACCTCTACACTTTGTGTAATAAAAAACTGTATCTCTGTGATTACCTCAGCATGACTACTTTAAGAAGTAGACAACAGACAATAGGTGCAGGAGTAGGCAATTCGGCCCTTCGAGCCAGCACTGCCATTCACTGTGATCATGGCTGATCATCCACAATCAGTACCCCATTCCTGCCTTCTCCCCATATCCCTTAACTCCGCTATCTTTAAGAGCTCTATCTCTTTTTTGAAAGCATCCAGAGAATTGGCCTCCACTGCCTTCTGAGGCAGAGCATTCCACATATCCACCACTCTCTGGGTGAAAAAGTTTTTCCTCATCCCCATTCTAAATGGCCTACCCCTTATTCTTAAACTGTGGCCTCTGGTTCTGGACTCCCCCAACATCAGGAACATGTTTCCTGCCTCTAGCATGTCCAATCCCTTAATAATCTTATATGTTTCAATCAGATCCCCTCTGATCCTTCTAAATTCCAGTGTAGACAAGCCCAGTCACTCCAATCTTTCAACATATGACAGTCCCGCCATTCCGGGAATTAACCTTGTGAACCTACGCTGCATTCCCTCAATAGCAAGAATGTCCTTCCTCAAACTTGGAGATCAAAACTGCACACAATACTCCAGGTGTGGGCATGCTAGTATGGGCAAGGTGTGATAGGAAGAGGTAAAGACCTATATCCCCATCCCTATTTAGTTATTTTTATTTAGAGTAAAATGCAATTCAAGTGTAATTGCCATTCAACCATACACATAAATACAGCCAAACAAAATGTGTTCCTCTGGGGCCAAGATGTGAAACAGTGCATACAATCACAAACAGCACACCTAGTTACAAGAGAACATACAGTCACAAAATAATATCAGCACAAGTCCCTGAGTGGCGTGGACTGAAGATTGATGGTGCATGGGATGTTGTCCTGGGCAACACCGTGCACCAAGTATAGGCATTTATTAGTACTCAATTCCATTATTCTTTGTACTTTAGGAGTCTCCTGCCCTTTCCAAATAACATTGTTTCAAAAACTTGAAAGATATTGAACTATCATTGCTTAATGGGTCAGGTTTTCCGGAAAGATTACTGTGTGCAGTAATATTATGCATTACATTAGAAATGAGTCATCAGGTCTAGATGTGCAATGACAATTAAATTGAAACCTCTTATGAGCATAATTATTAATACTCTGCACTATGCAGAACACCGAACATAGGACACAGAAAATCTACAGCACATTACAGGCCCTTCACCCCAAAATTTTTTGCCGACCATATAACCTACTCTAGAAGTTGCCTAGAATTGCCCTACTGCATAGCCCTCTATTTTTCTAAGCTCCATGTACCTATCTAAGAGTCTCTTAAAAGATCATATTGTATCCGCCTCTTCCACCTTCACTGGCAGTGCATTCCACGCACCCACCACTCTCTGTGTGAAAAACTTACCTCTGATATCCCTCTTGTACTTACTTCCAAGGACCTTAAAACTATGCCCCCATGTGTTAGCCATTTCAGCCCTGGGACAAAGCCTCTGGTTAGCCACACAATCAATGCCTCTGATCATCTTATACACCCCTCTCAGGTCACCTCTCATCCTCTGTCACTCCAAGGAGAAAAGGCCAAGCTCAATCAGCCTATTCTCAGACTTTCCAATCCAGGCAACATCCTTGTAAATCTCCTCTGCGCTCTCTCTGTGGTATCCTGCAGTGGGGTGACCAGAAATTAATGCAGTACTTCAAGTGGGGTCTAACTAGGATCTTATATAGCTGTATCATTACCTCATGGCTCTTGAACTCAATCCCACATTTGATGAAGGCCAACACACCGTGCGCTTTCTTAACAACACTGTCAACCTGCCCAGCAGCTTTGACTGTCCTATGGACGCGGACCCCAAAATCTCACTGATCCTCCATACTGCCAAGTTACTTACCATTAATATTATATTGTGTCTTCAAATTTGACCTATTGAAATGAACCACTTCATGCTTATCTGGGTTGAACTCTATCTGCCACTTCTCACCCCAGTTCTCCGTCCTATCAATGTCCCGCTGTAACCCCTGACAGCCCTCCACACGATCCACAACACCTCCAACCTTTGTATCATCATCAAACTTACTAATCTACTTCATCCAGGTCATTTATAAAAATCACAAAGAGGAGGGGTCCCAGAACAGATCCCTGCAGATCAGCACTGATCACTGTCCTCCATGCAGAATATGAACTATCCACAACCACCCTTTGCCTTCTGTGGGCAAGCCAGTTCTGGATCCACAAAGCAAGGTCTTCTTGGATCCCATGCTTTATTACTTTCTGAATGAGCCTCACATGGGGAACCTTATCAAATGCCTTGCTGAAATCCATATACACTACATCCACAGCTCTCCATTCATCAATGAGTTACATCCTCAAAGAATCCAATCAGGTTCGTGGCATGACCTGCCTTTGACAAAGCCGTGCTGAATATCCCTAATCAGATTATGTCTCTCCAAATGCTCATAAATCCTGCCTCTCTGGATCTTCGCCAACAACTTGCCCACCACTGAAGTCAGACTCACTGGTCTATAATTTCCTGGGTTATCTTTTGAAATTTGACCAGGTTCACATTTGCAAACCATTTAAACTTTCCTTCATGTGGCACAATTCTCGGTGATGATGTAAACTGGAAAACATAACACGGCTGACACGAAAGACGGCCAGACTCGGTGTCAACTTTGTTCTGTGAGTGTTTCCGGCACCCAGCACTGCTGGACCTGTGAAAAAAAGAAAATAAATGGCAGAAGACTGCTCTACCCTGGAGCCGGCTTTGATCATGAACCTTGATGCAGTTTCAAACCACCTGATCTATCCATCATCCTGTTCCGCAGAATCGACCCACTGGGAGACAGCCAGAACAACCTTGTCCTCATGAAACCACCTGTGAATGCGTGATTGGCATCTGCAGCTTGTCTAATGAGGCATGGGTTAGATCAGTGAGCTTCAGCTTTCCACATTCTGGCCCAACTCACAAAGCTCTGCAGTTTGTTGTGCCTGTGGAGGGAAGTTCACGTCATTGCATTTGAACAATAATCAGCTCAAACTAAAGAGAGCGCTGATGAAAAGTTTTGATGCAAATCATTCAGTAACAAGCTGTACACCTCTAGGAATTAGAGTCACAGAGTCATTGTGCACAGCAGCAGAGAAACAGGCCTTTCAGTCCATCTAGTCTATATCAAACTATTAGTCCAACCTGTACCCCGGTCATAGCCCTCCATATTCCACCTAGCTGTGTACTTATCAAAATTTCTCTTAAATGTTGAAATCGAACCAACATCCACAACTATCACTGGCAGCTCACTCCACACTCTCACCTCCCTCTGAGTGAAGGAGATTTCCCCCTCATGTTCGTCTTAAACAATTCACCTTTCACCCTTAACCCATGACCACTAGTTCTAGTCTCACCCAGCCTCAGTGAAAAAAGCTTGTTTGCACTTACCCTATCCCTACCCTTATAATTTTGTATACCTCTACCAAATCTTTTCTCATTCTCTTGTGCTCTTTTCTCACTGCTGCCATCAGGTAGACGGTGCAGGTGCCTCAGGAGTCACACCACCATGTTCAAGAACAGTTACCATGCTCAACCATCATGCTCTTGAACCAAAGGGGATAGCTACACTCATTTAAGGACTTTATATCTGCATTTGCACAGTTAGTTTACAGTTCTGGATGTTTACAGTTACTATTCTATAGATTTGCTAAGTGTGCCCTCAGAAAAAGCATCTCAGGGTTGTATGTGGTGGCTGGTATGTACTCCAAACTTCCCACTTTGCTCCAGGGAATAAAGTCCTCATCAATTCATCTTTTATTTATCAAATCTTACTAAGGCACAATGGACTGAGTATTATGTTGCTGTAATTACAGTATTTTGAATAAAAAGTTGAACCATAGCAACACCTGCTATTTCAGGTGAATGCTAAGGTCCCATGGCAATGTTTTGAAGCAGGACTCATTTGGCCAATATTTATTCGTCACTGAAAATTTTATTGGGTCTGTTTTTTTGCTGCCTTTTGCAGGTTATTCTGAGCAGAACCAGACATTTTGGGCAATTTAATAGCAGTGCGTCCCAAACTTGAGTGCTTATATTGTTAAATGCAGAAGTCTCAGACGTAATGACAAATTTGGGAAGGGTGGAATCTGTCAGTCCACTCTACCAGTAGTGGATCCCAGAGGCAGAAAATTGCCTCTTATCCTGCACCTTCTCAAAGCCAGTTTTGTTTCAGTGTGGACTATATCAGGTGTTTATGTGTGGTTCTGTTAAGATAACGATTCAAATCTGCTGAAATCATTGACCCATAAGGCTCAGGAGGAAGGGTGTAGTTTCCTAAAGTATGTGGTCATTTTCTAATTTCTAACTTTGAACTTTATTTATATTTTTGTTGATATTACTGACAAGTTCAGTAAAGACATTGTAGAAAATTGTAATAGTGTTTATTCCGATCTATATCTTTAATATTTTGGAGACGGGAATGTTTATTTTCAATTGGATCTGGTAAAGGAAATGACAACAATAATTATAAAAGTTTGGAACTGCTCAGACAAAGGCAACTTTTATCATTCATCATGTTCTATCATTTGCCTTTTACTGTCTTTAACAGGATAATTAGTTGAACAGTGGGGAATTGTTACTGAAAAGTCTGTTGCTTCCATTGGTAGATATAAAGAGGTTTTTGATCTGATTCTTGAAGTAATGGTAGAGCAGAATACTGAAAGCAATTGTAAAATATCTCCAAATTTTCAAACCAATACAGGTGGTCTTGCTATTGACTGGATCCACAACAAGTTATACTGGACAGATTCTGGGACATCGCGTATTGAGGTCTCAAATCTTGATGGAACACAGCGAAAAGTACTTCTGTGGCAAAACTTAGAGAAACCTCGTGCTATAGCACTTCATCCTATAGAAGGGTAAGATAATGATTCAGTATGAATCAATTTCAATCTCTTGTCGAAATAATACATTTTTCACTTGTGATTGATTCCAATGAGTGATATATTACAAGTAAAATCGTAACCTCTGCACTTAATTATCCCTGCAATTATCAACAGAGTCTAATCTTAAACTCCAGACTGATTTTAATTCTTCAAATGACTCATGCTTTTTGTAACATACTCCAGTCCCACAGGTCATTTTGACAGCATACACCCTGTCCCTAGTGCTGACTAAATGCTTTATTTCATACACAGTAAATTAAAATCACTATTTAATGTTGTACTGCTTCCAATGTGCCAACGTTCCTGTCAGATCTGCAAATGTGGCTTATAAAAAAAAATCTCTGATCTTTAAATCTGTTTGCCTTGGATAGATTCTCAACTAGTCTGCCTCATTATCTCAGTTCCTCCGACTTCATTTCATTTACTTCTTTTGCCTTGGTTATTTCAACTGTCTATTACTGACCACATATTGTTGGGCTATTTTTAAATAGCCCTAAATAGACATTGTGACTTGTTTGTGCTGATGGTTTATATCCTGCCTGGGACACTTTGAGGTCATTATTTTGATGGGGCTTTTCTCATTAATTCCATTTCAACCATTGATTAAATGGCCTCAAGTTAACCAACAGATCTGAACCAATCTCCAAGGTTAGTCACACTGTCTCGTTCTAATTTGTGGATGTCGCAAATACATTCTCCACTGTCTGTAATTTGAAGTCATCTAACTAGATGTTGGAATTACACTGTAAAATGTTCTCCCATGAGCATATGCAGTCCTCTGCTAACTTAGCTCTAATATTTTAAGTATATTTATATCTCTTAACAGTGAAGAGAAGTTTCTCATCAATCTGTAAACATTAGTGAGTTTTACTGTCAAAATGTTATTTCAGATTCTTGACAATAGTCAACATTTAAAATTGTTCATTATATCTTGCTTGGTGTCAGCTGCACAAACGCAATTGCTTTCAGAATGGTTTAAATAATTGGCGAGGGGGTGTGATTTTAACTTCCACAAAATCTGTTAATTAATATTGTGTAGGAAGTGTGCTTATAGAGAGACTTTTTGGTTTTGCTTACAAAACAGATTAACTTGGAATAGATACTTAAATGATCTCCCTCATTTTTCAATTCTTTTGGTTTGTACTCCTAGCTTCATTAACATCATTTTGATTTCTAGTACATATTTTTATACCTTCTCAAAATCAATTGCTGCCTGGTTTCTTTGGAATGATTAGATAAGTATTTACAGGAATGGAGCAGTACCTTGTATCAGTGGGATAGTATAGCAAAGAATATATTTTCGGAAGTATGTCATGCAAACTGAGTAATTGCAGCTACTCATTATATTTTATGATGATGTTATTGGCTAAACTCTGCAAAGCAAGTTCAATTAATCATTCCGACTGTGGTTCAGTTGGGAGCTGTTATTCTTTGTAAGGCACCTTTTAAAAAAAAACAAATTGTATAGTGTTTTCTTAACTACTTCAATTCAGTTTCACACAACACTTAGCAAGCTGTGTGTTGTTACAACACACACAAAATGCTGGAGGAACTCAGCAGGTCAGGCAGAATCTATGGAGAAGAGTACAGTCGATGTTTTGGGCCGAGATCCTTCAGCAAGACTGGAGAAAAAGAGATGAAGAGTTAGTTAGGAGGTGGGGTGGGGGAGGGGGGAGGAAGCAACATGAGCTGATAAGTGAAACTGGGATAGAGGGTGAAGTAAAGAGCTGGGAAGTTAATTGGTGAAAGAGCTGCAGGGCTGGAGAAGGCGGACAGAAGGCCATGAAAGAATGAGAGAGGGGGAGGGGCACCAGAGGAAGGCAACGGACAGGAAAGGAGATAAGGTGAGAGAGGGAAAAGGGGATGGGGAATAGCAAAGGAGTGGGGTGGACCATTACCAGAAGTTTGAAAAATTGATGTTCATGCTGTCAGGTTGGAGGCTACCCGGACAGAATACGAGATGTTGCTCCTCCAACCTGAGTGTGGCCTCATCACGACAGTAAAGCAGGCCATGGATGAACGTGTCGGAATGGGAAGGGGAAGTAGAATTAAAATAGGTGGCCACTGGGAGATCACACTTTTCATGGCGGACAGAGTGTAGGTGCTCAGCGAAACAGTCTTCCAATCTATGTCAGGTCTCACCAATATACAAAAGGCCACATTGGGAGCACCAGATACAATAGATGACCCCAACAGAGTTGAAGGTGAAGTGTCGCCTCACCTAGAAGGATTGTTTGGGCCTGAATGGTAGTGAGGGAGGAGGTGTAGCACTTTTTCCATTTGCCAGGAGTGCGATGAGCCCAATTTAACAAAACGAAAGACCAGCACCTAATGCGCAGAGAAAGGAGGGAGAAAACACAAATCGTGCCGACGATAGAAGCATGCAACAGTATTCCAAAACAAATTGAGTCCTTAGATTCGAATCACTGGAGCAGCTGGATTAGACCTAAGGCCTTGTTCTCAGTTCATCGGACTAGCTGGAGAAATCAGCGCAAAGCTCACAGACTTGTTACAAAGGATGACTTTATCAATCCAGTATTAAACAGACCTTTCAGGATGTCATGATAAAATAACCACTCATCTTTATCAGTACAAAGCCTAACGTGCTAAGCTAAAATAGTCCCATATTTCATGCAGATGAATTATATATCCCGACTCTGATTTCATGTTCAGGTTGTAATTTCATTGAAAAAATTAATACGTGTGATCTAATACAGTTTAAATTCAGAAACTGATCATCTTCCTGTCTCTGGGTGTGCCAGCATTATGTAGTCCAGATGACAATGTTCATCTTCCTTTAAATAGCAGCATAATTACTTATCATTTAGTGTAAGGTTTCAATGATCCTGATATTTTCTTTTTCTCTGTTTTTAGAAAATCTTGTGTAAGAATTAATTTCCTTTAAACAAAAGTGATCTATTCTTCACTCGGTTGCATTGGTCCTTCTTTTGCGATTTTCAGAACCATCTACTGGACAGACTGGGGCAACACTCCTCGGATAGAATATGCTGCCATGGATGGATCCAACCGGAAAATCATTGCAGACACCCATCTGTTCTGGCCCAATGGACTCACCATTGACTATGCCGGTCAAAAAATGTACTGGGTAGATGCCAAGCATCATGTGATTGAACGTGCAGATCTTGATGGTCAGAACAGGAAAGCAGTGATAAGCCAAGGTGTGTACATTACCTGTTGCAATCAAACGGTGATTTATTATAGAGATTCAAGGCAAATGATGTGGCATTACTTACTTTCTTATGTCTTGTGTCAATTTTCGTTTCTACATAATTAAAGCTAAATTCATTTGCTGAGTGTAGTTATTTCTAATAAATAAGGAAAAGGTCTATTCTTAGAAGAAAATATCTATTTGCATTTTGCTAGAATAAAGATAGATTGGTACAGTTTTGTTGTTGTCACACTGTACTGAAGATGGCACTGGCCGTTACATAATAGAAAGTGCATACTGACTTAAAAGTCAGTTTGTTTTCCAATGTCTAGATTATTAATAGTTTGGTAAAGAAATTGGTTGAAAATTGCAAAGGTACAATGACTTGAGTTTTTTTGAAGAGGTTTATCACTAGAAGAGGGAAAAAAAGGAAATAGAACAAATTAGGCAAGGAGCATTAATGCTGTGACTGACACTTTCATTCCATTCATGAGGTAGCAGCAAAGGAAGAAGCACCTCTCAGGAGGAACGAGCAATCAGTTCATTGCCCATCATCTCCAGTCACCTGCACACTGCCCTGCCTCTCTACTTAGTGGTGTTTCCACTGTTGTTATTATTTATGGAACAATCTTGTTTTTCAATTTATCCTTTTTGTAATGTGCTTTTGGAATCTCTTTGAAGGTGGTTATCCCCGCTAAAAAGCTTTCACTTACATTTGCTTAGTTTGAAAAAGTATAACAATTGATCCTACAATTTTTATTAAAGTCAACTGTTTAACAGTAGAGTGAAACTTTCTTTTAATGCATGGAGCTATTTATGGCCTGCTTGAGTGTTTCTGTAGCTATGTATACGAAGCTTCTCAAGGCATTAAGGTTTCCTTCCTCGCACTAGTTTTACATTATAATTTTAACTTGCCTCTTAGATAACAACACTGGCCTAGACTTTATCTTGCTCAGTAGCATACAACATGTTGGTGTGATATGTAACCTGTTTGGTGCTGTCAACCAGCAGTGAATTTCTGAGTAATTGTTTTTATCCTCTTTCTTTGAGTTTCTGATTTATTAAAAGGTTATTATTTTTCAGTTAATATGTTCTGATGTCATCGATTATGCAGTTTTCCATCCCTCAAAGGATTGTTTCTTGGTAGTGAATTTTAGTTTGCTCAGGAATGATTTTGAACATATTTTCCTGCTTTTTTTTGCTCTCGTAGATAAATAGGCAGGTTGTTCTACACATATGACAGTAATGTATACTTTGTACATACACAAAAAACACAGTTTTGTATTTTTGTTTGATTTGTTTTGTAATTAAGCTGCATTTCATCTGTTTCTGCTAGGTATATTTATTGGATTATTCATTCACAACCATCAGAGAAGTATGGTTACTTATATATTTATCAATGTAACAGTTTAACAATGTGCACTTTTAAGACAATGTATAGTTTCTGCAGAATATAATCACAAGTGCTGGGCATCCAAAAAAATCGGGAAGTCTAATAAGTTACACAATTAATTGGTGAAGACTTGGCAGTCGGTTTGAAAATTATTCTTATTACTGCGTGGTTGCAGTGTGATCTTCATTGGAAATAAATGCAAGAGAATTGTTCTGTTCTCAGCAGAGAATTCTTCAAAGCAATTCAAGCTGGATCAGTTGGCTGTTGAGGTGCTTGCTTCAGCTCTTGTTACTGAGTTTAATCATTGATATTATAGGACAGAAAGAGCTCAATTAACCAATAGTATCTAAATTATTGCTGGCTCTTCTTCTGGACTTAGCAACTCCAATCCCATTTTCCTGCACTGGGTTCATTTTCTTCTATATTTCAGCTGTTATTTATGAGTGAGTTCAGTGTTAACCCTTGTTCATTGTAAAAACTCGGATTGTTTCTTTCTGAGCTCCCTCACATTCTCATTATAATCTTGTCCAAGCCTTCCGACTGCCAGTTTAGTAGAGTCATACTGCATGGAAACAGGTCCCTCAGCCCAACTTGTCCCTATCGACTGTGCCGCCCCGTGAGCTAGTCCCATCTGCCCACATTTGGCCCACAGTTCTCTAAACCACTCCTATCCACATCCCCATTCATGCTGCTGTCATGCCTGACCCAACCACTATTTAGAACACTAATAATCAAAAGTTTTAATAAGTAGTGAGACTTCACCAAGTGTGGTCATAAGGCAGAACAGTATTTTTAAAGTCTAGCTGTTATTGGATTGCCCAGCACTGGCTATTCTTTAGAATAACTTGCACTAATTTATCACTGATTGTGCTGAAAAGGAAGTTGTATGAGGAATGACATCTATTGGTGTCTTAACTGTGCAGGAATTGCATCAGGTGTGGCGATTTGTGGCCAGATGTGCCTAGAATAATATCTGGGGTGACATGATTTATGCCAGACAGGAGAAAATCGGCAGATGCTGGAAATCCAAGCAACACGCACAAAATGCTGGAGGAATTCAGCAGGCCGGGCAGCATCTATGGAAAAGAGTACGGTCGGCGTTTCAGGCAGGTCTGGTTTCCACAGACGTTATACTGGAATTGCTTTCAATCCCATTGCATCCAGGAATAATATTGATTTTCAGATGTGATGCACTTTTAAAAAAAAGGCGCATATCTGAAAGTCTGGGCTGTAGTGATCATCATGATTACTCAGACAGTATCTGTGATGTTTATGATGCAAGGCAGTCCCTCAACAATCAGAGTGAAGTGCAATGTTCCGATCTCAAAAGCTTCTGAGAATGCAGCACTTCTTACAACGCGGTGAGTGACATATTCTAGGAAGATGGAAAGGAAGATATTTTGTTGGACAAGATGCTCCAAGGGTGATGGAGGCTCACGTTATATAAAAACTGGTGGAGATCTATTGGCACAAATGCCGATTTACGTACATACCTTAAAGTTTCTGTGTAATCCGGCCTTCACTGTACCGTGTGCAGCAATATTTTTGACGAGTTGAAATCTCCAGATTTGAATATGTTTCCATATTCTGTTGCTTTCCAGTCCTGTTGCATCTCCAGGCTCTTAATGTGCAGTGTAGCTACAAGTGATGACGCTTAATTAAATAATTTTAAAAATTTACTGATTATAAATGACTTTACATTAACTGTCAATTCACAATGCAGCTTAATGATGCTCTGTTGAGTGCCTCTGATACGCCCCTTCTATATTAGCACACATACCACTTAGTCATTAACAATTGACCAGTATCTGTAGGTTATTTTAATAAACAGGAGAAGTTCCAATAATAAAATGCTACAGCAAGCTGATTATAAAATCTATTGATCCATTTTTAATGTTTTTTTTGCTACTTTAAATAGTCTATTGTATTGCATTTAGTAGATTTGAAGAGACTTGATTCATTGACTCAAAAGTCAGTTTTTTTTTTTGCAATTCCAACATTTAAGATCATAAGATTAGGAGCAGAATTAACCCATTTGGCCCATTGACTCTGCTCTGCCATTTCATGATGGCTGGTTTATTATCCTTCTCTGCCCTATTCTCTTCCCTTCTCTCCATAACCTTTGACACCCTTACTAATCGACCTTAGCTTTAAATATACCCAATGACTTGTCCTCCAAAGCCATCTATGGCAATGAATTCCACAGATTTACCACTCTCTGGCTGAAAAATTGCTCCTCATTACTGTTTTAAATCCTGAGGCTGTGCCCTCTGGTCCCAGACTCCACCACTGTAGGAAATACCCTCTCCATGTCCACTCTATCCAGGCTTTATATGATAAATTTCATTTAATGAACAATCACCATAATGGCCAAAGTGAAGGAGCCCAGAACTGAGGCCATTTTCAATCTTAGGCATACATGGTTTGCTCATTTCAGATTAGAATTTTGTGTTCTATGAATATGGATTAGAAATGTCAGACTGTCATGTCTTTTCACCTGCCTATTACTTTCCCCTGGGTACCCTCCTCCTCCCCTTTCTCCTCTCCTCTCCTATCAGATTCTTTCTTCTCCAACTCTTGACCTTCCCCACCCACTTGGCTTCACCATGCATCTTCCAGCTAGCCTCCTTCCCCTCCCCCCACCTTTTTATTCCAGCATCTTTCCCCTTCCTTCTCAATCCGGAAGAAGGGTCTCAGCCCAAAACATCGACTGGACTCTTTTCCATAGATGCTGCCTGGCCTACTGAGTTCCTCCTGCATTCTGTGTGGGTTCTTTTGGAAGGTAGTCTTCAGAGCAAATGTCTGTGCATTTGTTTCACAGGCCGGTGACATTTTTAAACAGAATTGTTCCTGAAATGCTTGTATTGTTTCTAAACTATTTCAGTTCAAGTGCAGTCCAGTTGTCATGAAAAATGTTTTTCACAGTTTTCTTTTGTGGATGGCAATTTATTAAGTAAATGATACATATCTAGATTACTCCTAGCAGGCCATGAAAGAAGCCCATCAGGAGGAAATGGGCTGGAATTTCATGTAATTGAAACTTGAATCTGAAGTCTATGCAGTCTAAAAATTCATCTTGAAGTTTGACTGAAAGAATAACAACCATATTGATCCAGACACCCAAAATCTGTTTCTCTTAATTTGAGCCTGTTACTAATATGTGAGGAATGTCAAAATGGAATATAATTGAAATTGATCCCATTCATTACCAGTAATTTAACTGCAGACATGAGTGTCAGTTTACAATATTTCGTTCTTAAAATTGATGTAGCTTCTGAAGGTCTTTGTGTTAATGGGTTAACAGTACTTTGCTGTGTTTGTGTGCTACTCTTTGTAATGCTGACTTGGATGTATTCCAGAGTGTGTTTGATGTGGAAACATGCAAAATCTTCAATGAAGCAAAGGGCCATGACTGCTCATTTATCTTCTTTTCCTTTGTTTGAGAATATACACACCTGCACCAGTTGTTATCTGTGTTAAAAGAAATGTAATGAATGCCTGGGTTCAGAACCAGCATGGAAAACTGGGGACAATAGCAATCTAAATACAACTTCCTATCAAAGAATATATTTTTACAATAAATAGTGGCAGCTATGTTTTCTCAGTGCATCCTTATGAAAGCAGAGTTTTCATTCAAACCAACATACTGTCAAGTAAGCTGTGAAGCTGGCAGAAGTAAGATGGATTACTTGGGCAAAAGCAATGATTTACTCTGAATTTGTAGCTAGTGTTTCACTGCTGTTCTAGTTGACGTTTGTGCTAATGTGTGTAATATTAGTTGTATGAGGGCTGCCGTTTCAGTTATGTGCACAGACATATGTTTTGCCTGTAAATCCTTTGAAAAGTACAAATATATTAGCATATGGATTAGATATACAGATGTACAAAGATGTTGCATAAGGAAGTTACAAGAGATAGGGCTCAGATATGTGATTTTCCCATATGATGAGTTTTTGTCTGTTGAAAAGGCAGAAAAGATACCAGGTCAACTGGGAGCACTTTTATCATTGTACTAGCTGGTACAGAAAGCATTTGCAGACATTGAGGAATAAGTTGCTTCACACTGTAGACTTGTTTCTCTATTCATAGTGCAGATCTACTTTTAAAGTGCAGTACCTGCTTTGAAATCTTTATTTCTCTGCTGTTTAATCATGCAGTTGTGCTTTGTTGCATTCCTGATCTGACTAGACAATCTGCTATTGTCTGCTCCCTTCCTTGTATATGACAGACTTGCTGGCATTTACCAGCTTGATATTTTAATGTCAATAAGGGTGTACAAGATGATGAGACATACCAACGCAGTGCAGAGCAAGTGCCTTTTGCTGGGGCAAAAGTGGCTAATATGAAGGGACATAATATTCAGGTAATAGGAGGGAAGTATAGGGGCAATGTCAGAGATAGGCTTTTTGCACAGTGGTTGGTGAGTGTAACACACTGCCAGGTGTGGTGGTAAACACAGGCATTAGGGATTTTTGAGACTCTTGGATCATTACATGGATGAAAGAAAAATGGAGGGTTATGTAGGAAGGAAAAGTTAGGTTGATGTTGGAGTAGGTTAAACTGTCAACACAACATCATAGGCCTTAGGGCCTGTACTGTGTTGTACTGTTTTATATCCTTAAGGTGAAAAATGTTGTTTGGAGCCAATCTGAAGAACTATCTTAAAAGTAATTTCAAATATCTAAACATACTGAACGAGCTCATTTAACTCTCCAGTTGGTTCATAATTCCTTGGGAAGCTGTTGATCTGAGAGTTAACTTCATATGCCTGCATTCCTTCCATAAATACCCTTGATTATCAAAAATCTATCGATCTCAGATTTAACAGTGGCAATTGACACAGCATTTGTTAGTTTAAATTTTCCTTTTTCCCAAGTATCTCATTTGCTACTAGCAAGAGTAGTGATGTTACATAGTGGTTATTGGGGATAGGTAAGGTGCTGCAATTTGTCAGCTTGACATAACCCATGTGCTGTTATCCACTGCTGCTATTGTTTACTGCCAGTAAAGCAAAGTCCATTGTGAGATCCTGTGGTATGTTTTCAGAAAGGCTTTCCCTTCATAATGAAATGTTTTTTTTTCTCCTGTCACTAGATATTAGATACCAGACAGGGACTAGGACACAGCACATGGTGGGAAGCTGCACAAACTAATAAGGAGTTGGAGAAAATAAATTAAATGTGGAATCAGTAGGTTGAAATAATAACTTCCACTTCCGATACAACAGAACAACTAATGCCTGTTTCATATGGTCAACCATTGTGTCATTTGGTCAAATTATAACAGAGCTGGGAAACAAAAATTACAATTTAGCAACAGAACTATTGATACGTGTTTTTTAATAAAACACAAGGTTGGTATAAAGATGCTTGTTTGAGAAACCATGTTGTAGATGCATATGCTTAATGGGGGAACTTACCACCAAAACAGGACTTCATTTTATTTTGCACCTTTAATGTACACAGTTGAATTCAAATTTCTACTGTTGTTTGAGGTTTAATTTCAGGACCTGGTTTTGAGGCTTGGTACAAAACTGTGGAGCAAAGTGGGTACAAAAGCAAAATACTGAGATAGAAAATGCCAGAAGCACTTGAAAAGTCTGGTGATCTTTAACCTAAGCTGTGAACGATGCTCTTTTTTCCACTTTGCTGCCTGATCTATCCCTGCATTTATTGTTTAATGCTTCAATGATGTGAATCTTAGACACATAAAGATAGTACAGTATATCAAAAATCTTGATTCAAAAATAAATCCAGCACAGATTTTATAACTTTATCATTGTGACTTTGGAGTAAATTAGAGTTTTGGTTTATATGACTTTTGAAACTAGTTGACTAATGACAACGTGCTTTTATTTTTGCTTTTCAAAATCTGGCTTTTACCTCAGTTTCCATAATTGCTAGATAAGAAACATTAGGCATTATCTAAATGATTGCTCTGAAGAAAAATTTTAAGGATCTGCTGAACTGTATTAACACTTATTTAACATCGAGTCTTGACGAAGGGTATCGGCCTGGAAAGTTGACTGTTTATTCCCTTCTGTAATTTCTGTTTGACCTGCTTATTTGTCCTGCACTTTGTGTGTGAGTTGCTCAAGATTTATAGCATCTGCAGAATTTCTTGTGTTTAACATGAAGTCTTTGACTTTTATCAGGCCTCCCTCATCCTTTTGCTATCACTGTGTTTGAAGACAGTCTGTACTGGACAGATTGGCACACCAAAAGCATAAATAGTGCCAACAAATTTACTGGGAAAAATCAAGAGATTATCCGCAATAAACTTCACTTTCCAATGGAT
This sequence comes from Hypanus sabinus, assembly GCF_030144855.1. Taxonomy (NCBI): domain Eukaryota; kingdom Metazoa; phylum Chordata; class Chondrichthyes; order Myliobatiformes; family Dasyatidae; genus Hypanus; species Hypanus sabinus. Next base: position 155,327,665 of record NC_082712.1, read on the forward strand.
ATTCATACGCTTCACCCGCAGCGACAGCCAGCAGGTAAGAACACAAAGGAGGAACTTTGAAAATCTAAGAAAATTCAATTCAAAACAAGTGGAAGTATAGATTCTACTTGTTCTGAATTGAAGAATAAACTCCAATAATGTTTTTCCCTTAAAAACAGTAATGAAGTTTATCATTTATTTGATTTTACAAAAGACTTGTATTGATCTGTTTAAGAACTTGTTACAGAATGCTGAAGGAACTCAGGCAGCATCTATGAAAGAAATATAGGGACAATGTTTTGGGCCAAGACCCTTAATCAGGACTCAAAACATCAACTCTTTGTTCCTTTCCATAGATATGTTGCTGAGTTCCTCCAGAATTTTGTGTGTGTTACTCTAGATTCCAGTATCTGCATATTTGTTGTTTAAGAAATTGTTACTTTTTTTAAATTACAGAGCTTCATTCTGTATCTATGAATGAAACATGCACACTGTTATTCAGCATGCCCATGTATTAAATCAGTTGGACTTATTGACAGCTTATTACTAAAGGAAGACTGAATTTGTATCTACATCCACCTTGAAGTGCTTCAATAATCTAGTGTGAAGAGCCATGCCAGTTACTGTGCAGACAGGAAGATTCTGACAACCTAGAAAGCATTTTTTTAGTAATGTTGCTAGGAGATAAGTATTGGATAGGGTACTGGGAGAAAAAAGTTCTTTGTTATTCCATCTGAGTTTGCTCCACTATTTAACAGCATCGTTACGAGATGTTATACTCCATCAGTATTGTACTGAATTAGTCTCGGCTTGGATTTTGTGTCGACATTCCGAAATGGAGATGTGTCCTAGAATCCTGCGATTCCCTAGGCAAGAGGGATATCATTTAATGAAGGCAGGCATTGGCTGAATTTATTTCTCTCAACATCTTGTGCTCAATTAAACTGCACAATCTTTGGGTTTAGATCAAATCCAGGAAAGAACATTGGCAAAGTTGACTGACAGATCTCCAGCCATGGTGCTTGGCCCTGTCTCATTACAGAACTTTCAATGGTTTGAACCAGATGTTCCTTTGAACTATTGATGCATGCAGAAGATTAAAAAAAAGAAGCCCACTGGGAAGGGTGCTTTAGCTCTGAGGCCATGATAATTGAGGTCAGCATGGAAAGCAATTATTCTCTATCATTTGAACTAACTGCATTAAGGCTCATGCAATGCAGAATTAATGCTTTATTTCAGTTAAATCTCTCATAAGTACTATGAAGATTGTTTAGTAAGATCTTTTAACAATCTTGTGGTTCAGTAACATAAATACTGGACATTAAACTGAAAATGCTAGTTCTGACAAATATAGACTGCCTTATTTCTATTCCAACTGCCCCTCTCCAGGCCTCCCTTAACGATACCCGTTCCCACTTAACATTGTAAGTCAGCTACCATGATTTCTAGTTATCTGTTCTTTTGCTATAAACACTTTCAGAAAGGATGCAGAGGAGACCAGTCTTGGGATAACCAGTTGTGGATCTCTAAGGTGTCAAAAAGATGGCAAGTGCAATGACTGGTTCGGCCTTAGTTCTGTGGTGTACCAGAAATCGGCCCTCAGATTCCTTACTTCCACATTTCTTCACAACACAGGCAGGGAGGACACTTTAGCCCACTGACTCTCACACTGCAATCCCATTCTACCACTTATTTCCCTGTAACTGATATTGGAGAGGGTCCAGAATTAGTTTACGAAAATGATTCCGTGAATGAAAGGGTTAACTTATGAGGCCCGTTTGATGGTTCAAGGCCTGTACTCGAGTTTAGAAGAATGGGGGTGGGGGGGGGGATCTCATTGAAACTTATTAAATATTGAAAGGCCTACATAGAGTGAATGAGGAGAGGATGTTTCCTTTAATGGAGGAGTCTAGGACCAGAGGGCACAGCCTCAGAATAGAGGGTCATCCATTTGGATGAGGAATTTCTTTAGCCAGAGGGTTGTGAACCTGTGAAATTCTTGGCTATAGACATAATGGAGACCAGGCCATAGGGTGCATTTAAGGCAGAGGTTGATAGATTCTTGATCAGTCAGAGTGTCAAGAGTTATGGCAAGAAGGCAAGAGAATGTGGTTGAGAGGGAAAATCTCAAATCTGCCATGATGGAATGCTGGAACAAACTGGAAGGGCTGAATGGCCTAAATCAGCTCCTTGATCTGATGGTAACTGATATCCTCAAATTCTGTTCAATTTCACCCAGATTCGATCACTTGCGTACAGATGAGTGATGATTCACAGTGGCCAAATCAGCAACTAGCCTGCTATATATCTTTGGATTGTAGGAGGAAGCCAATTCACCCGGAAGAAATCTACATGGGAAGAATGTGGCAAACTCCTCAAATCAATGAAAATGGTTATTACCACTAAGCCATGATGGTCGGGATTAACTATGCCATTGTAAACTTAAAAGAGAGACAATTAACATGGAAAAAATAAGAGTTGTGAATGAATGGGATAAAGATGGATGAGAGAAAAGGTCTCGGCTCAGAAAACCAGGAAATGGAATCAGTTTGGTTTGAGTTAAGTAACAGCAAGGGCAGAAATGATTGGTGGCTTCCAAGCAATGGTGGTGAAGCTGCAGACAGCATAAATCAGGAAGTTAGAGGCATGTGTAACAAGAGTAATATAATTGTGGTACTCATGGGCGTCTTTAAGCTTCATAGACTGGGAATAACAATCAATAATTACAAAGTGAATGGATTTGTTAAGTATATGTGAGATGGATTTTCAGATTAGTGTGTTAAGGAACCAATAATAGAGCAGGCTATTTTCAATCTTGTTTTGTACAAGGGGAGAGGATTCATTTATAATCTTATAGCTAAGTTGTCTTTAGGGGACAATCTTATTTTCTAAGTTTTATATTAAGGTCAAAAATGTTTTGGTGTACTCTAAAGCTGTGATGTTAAATAAAGCCAAAGCAAATTCATGCTTCAAAAACCGGTGTGGGAGAAGTAGATTTAAATTTGTGGGGCATTCCCCACCAGTACTGGGGAAGTAGGGAGGTGTTCTGATGGGGTTGGCTCCAACTGAACCATGCTGGGACCAGAGTCCTGGCGAACTGCAAAACTAGGGCTGTGAATAGGGCTTTAAACTAAATACTAAGAGAATGGGTTTAGTCAGTGGATTGAATAAGTATGGAGAAACTAAAAGGGAAGGAGAGCACAGGAGTACATACAAAAGTCTTCAGAATGAAAAATAAGACAAAATTTAGAAAGGGATTAAACACTTAACTTTGGGTAACATGGAGAGGACTATCAACAGAGGGGTGTGTATTCATGCCTGAAAGGATACATATCCTGTAGAAAAAGACAGGTAGGTTCACAGTGGGGTTGGGATAGTCCTATTGGTAAAAAATGAAATCAAATCCTTAGAAAGAAATGACATAGGATCAGAAGATGTAGCATCTTTGTGGGTAGAGGTAAGCAACTGCAAAGGTAAAATGGGAGTTTTGTACAGGTCTCTGAGTAGTAGTCAGGATGTGGGGTACAGATTACAAGAGGAGATAGAAAAGGCATGTAATAAGGGGTATTATGGCTGTCATGGGAACTTCGATATGCAGGTCATCTGGGAAAATCAGGTTGGCATTAAATCCCAAGAGAAAGTCATTAAAAAAGGGGGAATTGGGACTTTTCGGCCATTGAGACTCTCTGCCATGGCTGACTTATTTTCGCACTCAACCAGAAAAAGAAAAGAAATTGCAGAATCTCTGCCAGATGGCTTTTTAGAGCAGCTTATTATTCAGCTCACCAGGAACAGGGCAATTCTGGATTTGGTGTTGTGCTGTCAACCAGATCTTATTAGGAAGCTTAAGGTAAAAGAATAATTAGGTAGTAATCATAATGTGAAAGAACTCACCCTGCAGTCTATGAGGGAGAATCTAAAACCAGACGTATCGGCATTACGGTTGAGTAACGGTAACTAAAGAAGCACGAGAGGAGCGCTGCTTGAAGGTGATTGTGGGGGGACCCTCACAGGGGTGATGGTGGAGCGACATTGAGGGGGGATTCTGGGAATAATTCAGAAAATGCAGGGTAATTTCATCCCAAAGAAGAAACATTCTAAAGGAAGGATGAGGGAAAATTGGCAAAGACAACAAAAAGAAACAAAGTGTGTACAAAATTGCAAACTTAGCAGGAAACTAGAGGATTGGGAAAAATTTAATCAGCAGTAAAAGATAACAAAACTGTAATAAGGGTAGAAGAGATGCAATATGAAGACAGGCTACCTGATGACATACAGAGAGGCAAAAGTGTTCATTGGACCACTGGAAAATAATGATGGAGTAGTAGTGTAGAAGTATAGAGGGGAGCTTCTTCCGCTCTGCCGTCAAGTTTCTGAATGGTCAGTGATCCCATAGTTAAAGTTAAAGTCTATCCTGACTCTTATAGGCTCATCAGGCCGGTGCTTAGGCTGGTTTCTGTGGTGTGAAGCGACTGAGAGTATGAGACTCCACCCCCCCATGCCCCCGCGCCCCCCCCCCCACCCAGATAGGACACCAGTCTATCACGAGGTTAACCCCCCAGCATTTTGCTGGTGCCCATTTTCAGCTGGGTGGACTGGAGCAATGTTTGGTTAATTACCTTGCTCAAGGACACAACACGCTGCCTCAGCTGAGGCTTGAACTCACGACCTTCAGATTGCTAGTCCAACGCCTTAGCCACTTCGCCACGCACCACACCAATGATCCCATGAACACTACTTGTTCCTCCAGCAGTTTGTGTGTGTTGCTTGTATTTCCAAAATCTGCAGATTTTCTCTTGTTGATGAGATGCATGATTCTTATCTGATTAGTTATAAGATGGGATCTTTGCAACCAGATAATTCCTCTTTACCGTATTACAGCTTCCCCCACAATATTGTCACTGATTGGAACATTTAATCTGAAGGTTACCATTATGTAGTGGACTGAAAAAGACTGACCTCAGGATTCCTTTGCCCAACTGCAAACTTAAGTATTTCTTTGCAATTGAAAATTGGCTTAACCTGAAAGAGTGTTATTTTGTGGCATTTTCTGAATGGTCTAAAAAAGAAATTGTAAAAAACTATCATTATCAATTCTGTAAATACAATGCAGCAGTTTTGAATGGCCTTGGAAAGCACTTTACCTTTAAGTGTGAATCGTCTAATGGAAAATGTTTTGCTGTTTTAAATTCTAAGTTTAAAGTATTCTCATGTTCAGATAGGCTGTTCCCCTTCTTTACCAATGTAACCTCCTTCAGTCTTGCAACCTTAAGATCAGGGCTTCAGGCCTCTTGCACATTTTTCTTTCACTCTACTATCAGTGATGTGTGGCCCATTATCAAAAAGACTGGCTACACCTACTAAGAAGCTTACATACCAATAGATATTGTAGCTGAACTGTTGGAACGAAGAAGAGCAAGGAGAATTTTCAATTTAGAAGCTGGACACGTGGTTGTCATTTAATTCCTTCAAAAAAAGCCTTGAAAATTTTATTAAGCTGCTTTGCTTATTTTGTCCTATATTTTTCACACAACAGAGAAGCAGGCTATTCAGCCCAGTAAGTCCATGCTGACTCTCAGAATACCTTATCCTCTCACGTACTTAGATTCTGCAATTAGGAAGAACATAAGAATCAGTATGGAGAGGCTCATTTGTGCTGCATTTCATTGTTTCATTTTGTGAATCAATGTTTCCTCTGAGGTTTAAGATTCATTAAAATCTATTTTTAAAGGAAAAGCCAGATGCAACAGTTTTGCTGTACATTAAATTCTGTGAAGCAAATTACATCAGATTCTTAAAGGACTGACAAATGTACAGTTGCTGAAGCTGACTGATGTTTTATGGGTGTTAATTTATTGCTCAGAACAATGCAATGTCATTGCTTGAGCTTCTGGTGCTTTGCGGATCTTTTGCTAGGTCCTGGCTGGGAATGGGAAAGCGTTGGAAATGATTCACTGGTTGTCAGTAGGCGGGTTGTGAGAGCATCAGTCATGCAAGCATATAAAGATGGTTTTATGGCCATGTACAGTAACAAATCAGGTTGGATTGTACTAAGCACATCGGTGTCAGTTTGAGGGCCAAACTTTGTGTACATGTATGGTATGCATAAACCTCTCGTTACCATTCCATCTGGACCGTGAGGCCGGAAAACTAACGTTACACCATGGAAAGTTGAATCTGAATGGGTCAGGAATAGTGTGTGTAGAGTGTGATGATTTGAGCTATTTTAATGAAATTTTATATGAGGTCCAGATGCAGACATTTCAGGTAGTTTTAAAAAAATATATTTAATTGTTTTATGTGAACTGACTTGGGCAAAAAACTAAAGAATTTTTTTTTAATTTCAGGTAGTTTTGGCATGCCATAAAATTTGTTTAATTTATTTGTCTTATTGATTCTTGCACCTACTGTGCTTGCTGATTGATATATAATGTGGTTACTTTTTAATTAGGAAATCTGGGAGCTAAAACAATTGCAACCTTAATTTAAGAGTACTTAATGTTAATAATCATATAATTAAATCATATCGACATAGAATTAATTCTATTCTGTTGCAAGTGTTGCTTGGTTTGAATTACCCAGTAGTTCAAAATCTGTAGTGTTGTTTCAAAACAAAACTGTTCTTGAGTTATGAAGAATAGACCAGGTTGTCTTTGATAAGCAACTGGTTGAAATAAGTGAGCGCCGTGACAACATCCCAGTAGAACGGCTGGTGATTCCAGAGGGGATTGTTGTACACTGATGATATTTATATATTCTCTGCTTTCTGCTATTTGAGCAGGGAGAAACCGCTGTGGGACCAACAATGGAGGGTGCAGCCACCTCTGCCTTCCCAGTGGCACCAACTACACCTGCGCGTGTCCAACTGGCTTCAAAAAGGTCGATGACTACAACTGTGCTGAAAGTAAGTCCCGGCCAGCAGCAGCAGTGGGGAAGCAAACACAATTAGGTTGATTATCACTGGCATATGTCATGAAATTTGTTATTTTGTGGCAGCAAAATGCTGCAAGCCATTAAAAAATTACTTGTATTACCATAAAATATTAAATTAAAAAATAGTTCAATATAGTCATTTAAAATCAGTCTAACTATTTCAATAATATTTAAAATAAACTCATTTTCTCAGCTTGGACCTATCAAACATTCTAAGGTCTCTAATCTTATGCCAGTCTGACCAAGTGTAAGATAGGAGATGTGATTACCCCAAAGAATTCTATGAAATTCTAGCCAGTGTAGAATGGGCAGTGTACTGGTGGGTGTAAGCAGTTGAACATGGGTGATTCCTTTTGTATCTTCTTGCATCAGCCATTCTATTTTGCCAACTGAAAAACCTAAGAACATGGCAACAGGAGCAGGAGGGAGACATTCAGGACCAATATGCTGAAAGCTTGATCCTCAGGATTCCATCATCTGTAGTCTCTTACCTCTCCATTGTTTAGGTCTGCTGTAAAGTCTCAAAGAAGTTGTCCTCCTCTCTTTGACGGGTGATCTGTGAGAAGCTCTCTTCCTGCTCCCCCTCTCTGTGCTTTCTACTGTTGCCAAGCTCTTCCTCTTTATGCTGGCCATGCCCCCCCCGCCCCCCCCCCCCCCGATAAAGAGCTTCAATCTAAAACATCAACAATTCCTGCAACCTCAGCAGATGCTGCTCAATCCACTGTGGTCATCTAGCAGGTTACTTGTTACGCCAGATTCCAGCATCTGTAGCCACTTGTGACTCCATGGCTGATGTAATCTCGTCCTCACCACCATCTTCCTCATGCATCTTTTCTCTCTTGCTGTTTAAATCTCTATTAGGACCTCAAACCTCAGGCTGTTACCAGTGGTTGAGGAATGCAGGGAAAACACAACAATTATATTGGGAAGTTAAAGAGCAAAAGAAATTTCTTACACATGGTGTTGTGAAGTTATTAGATACACTGCCAGAATTTAATGAACACTTAAGAACCAATGATTAATGTTGATGGAAAGGGGAGTATTATGATCAAGAGAAAATCTGCGGATGCTGGAAATCGAAGTAATACACACAAAATGCTGGAGGAACTCAGCAGGCCAGGCAGCATCTATGGAAAAGAGTAAACAGTCAACCTTTTGGGCCGAGACCTTTCATCAGGACTGATGTATCAGGGAGTCCTATCAGCAGTTTTGGGATCTTTATCTGAAAAAGGATGTGCTGGTATTGGAGGCTGTCTGGAGAAGGTTCACTAGAATGATCCCAGCAAATAAAGAGTTAATGAATGAGGAATGTTTGATGGCTCTGGGCCTGTACTCACTGGAGTTTAGGGGAATGAGGGGGGGATCTTATTGAAACTTATCAAATATAGAAAAGCCTGAATAGAGTGGATGTGGACAGGATGTTTCCTACTGTGGCTGAGTCTAGGACCAGAGGGCAGAGACTCAAATACGAGGACTTCCCTTTAGAACAAAGATGAGGAAGTATTTCTTTTGCCAGTGGGTGGAAAATCTGTGGAATTCATTGCCTCAGACGACTGCAAAGGTAAAGTCATTGGGTATATTTAAAGTGGAGGTTGATAGGTTCTTGATTAGCAAGAGTGTCAAAGGTTATGGGGAGAAGGCCGAAGAATAGGGTTAATAGGGATAATAAATCAGCTGGGATGGAGTGGCAGAGCAGTCAATGGGCCGATGTAGACTTAATCCAGTAAGCACGTCCCAATCTGCAAATCAGCCTGACTGAATTGTAATTAAGCTTCAATTCAACAAAGCTGCAGTTTGCTTAAAAGTAGAATTGTATTTGAAATAACATAGGTTCATCCCAGCAGAATTGTGCATTGTACGGTATACCAATGACATGTTTTTAAGGTAATAAAATAGTCAACCGAGCAGCACAGCAAATCCATAATCTCATATCTTCTTGTGTTCTGCATGATGCATTACATACTTTGGATCTAAAACAAAATGAAAGGATACCAGTTATTGACTCAGAACTGAAAATTTTCAGGTAATTAGATCTGTCCTTTGATTAAAATCACCGGTTTGTATGTAACTACAGTTGCCTGCGTGTCCCAGTTTAGTGAGGCTATAAAAGTTACTAAATGATCACTTTGAAAATATGTTTGAGGTCTATTTCATTATTACTTTTCTTCTTTCCAATGACCACGAGCATCTCAAGCTAACGTGCCAAAGAGATAATTGCAGAACCACTTTCATTTGGTCTTAGATTCTTTGCAGAGCGGAAGTGACAGTGTAATTCAAAAATATACCAGCTGGAATGATAAATAAGGATGTTATCTGACCCATGAGTCTACTAAAATGAGAGTTGTAAAACTATCTTCCATATATAGTTTCACAGTGAATGGTCCAGAATCAACAGGGATGTGGACCCACATTTAGAACATAATCATTTATTCTACTGTACCACCATGGGACCTCTCAAACATATCCTCAATCATTTTAATGACAGTAGGAAGTGTACATTCCTGTGGTCTTCTCTGAGCATTAAAATTAAATCTCTGGGGAAGCATTGGTCAAACACATTTACAAAGCTCTTTCATTGTTAAGCAGAGCCGGTACGTAGTTAACAGTGCAGTCTGAATCTATGGATTGAGCAACATGCTTCATAGATCCCAGACTATGTCTATATCTATAAAATAACAGCATCAGAAAAAAAAGTTATTGGATTATATTTCCCAAAATGGGACCAGTGAATGAAAAGCTTTTGCAAAACTGTTCTGGAAGAATATTGTCTTTAATTCTAAAGATAGCATTTCAGAGTGGCAACTGCACTCTGCAGAACATCAAGGAGTGTTATTATTGAGGAGCCGTGTGGTGATGAAACATTTACTGAGAAACTGAAACTGTTGGGGTGCTCTGGAGTGTACCAAATGTCAGTCATGACCAAAGTCTTGTCCCGTGCATGTGCTGTCCTCTATCAAAGTCTGGATTAGGGTATCAGCCACTGGTATGATTGCCTTATTGATAGGTGGGCATGCGGATGATGTCAGTAGTTTGACTAGCATTGACCAGGTATGAAGGTATGGAACTGGTTGCATTGTTGCAGGTTGGGGAAGTAATTAGAATCCATGGATCTGCCAAAGAGCTGAGCTGGAGGCGGGAAGGCTGTGTTACAGCAAGGATCACATGGGGGGAGAATATATTGAGCTTGAAGAGATTATGAGGTTTGCTAGATAACTGTAGGAAAGAACTTTGTCTTGATAAAAGTTTAAGCCCATCTTGTCCCATGAATACTTAACAATAGGTATCCTCGGAGTACCATAGTTCAATTTCCACCAATAAGAGTGCAGCATTTGGGAATGATGTCATTCCATTGACATCTGACCAGGAAGTGTCATGTTACTGAAATACCTGTCAACATGAAGGAAGTGTCCTGACAAATTTTCTGATTTAAATATAAAGTGGTTTAATAGTAGTTATTATTCTGTTTGTCTTGGATGGAGAGCATTGGGAAATCCAGATTCTTAGCTGTGCAAAAACATCGTTATTCACTTGGAGTTGCAGGCAATTGCAGTTCAAGAGCTTGTTGAACTGCTGTTGTTGGATATACGGATGACTTTTCAATGTAGCTTGCAGATTTTGATCCAGTGGATGAAACTTCTGTTTATCCTTTAAGAAATTGTTTATAAACAGTTGTTTCTGCAGATTTCCAATTTACCTTAGTTCTTCTCAATTGGCTGATCTTAAATTAAGTTGACCAGTAGCTCTAAGAACCCAAATAGCACATCTTTAAAAGAATCAATAAATACCAGTCAAATAGACTGCACATTAAACAATCGGGTATGTAAATGGCTCTCCATGCCTTGGCATTTGACTTACAGTGTTGTCTTTAATTAAAAATCATTATGCAAAGGTGCTCATACAAAGTTTTGAAGCTGTAGTTGCTTTGGGGCACTGGCTGGACTGTGCCTTTTCAGCTTCATTGTAAGCTGGATGTTCAGGGAGCTGTAGCTGTGTATAAATGTGTGATGTACATTTCCAGCTCTGTCAGCAACTGGCTTTCTTTTTATTTTGTTTTACTCACCATAATATTGCGTAAAATCTCAGGCATAACATGCCATGGGTTTGTTTGGCTGTTCTCAGTGGGTTGAATGCCATTTCACTTTAATAAAACGGCCTGAGCATTTTGCCATACAAGGCAGAATCCTGGATTGTTATTAAAGCTTATTTACTTCACTGGTGTCCTGCAAGGTTGAAAATTTGGTTTCCTTACTAGTGCGGCTCTGTGGACCTTCAGATCCACCCATGTAGTTAATTAACTCTTAACTGTTCAGGGAAAACTGAAGGTAGGCAGTAAATGTATCTGTCGTCAGTGATGTCTATTTTCCCATGGAAATTTAAATTCCTCTATGATAATACTGCATGGACCTAGTTGCTCATTCCACAAACGATAGAGTCCATTTTGTTCCTGGCAAGCAATCCTGTCATTTAACTGCAAGATTTGTTGCTTTAACTGTCACCCATCCCCGACCACAATGTATTCCATAGCAGTGTTTAACAAGGGAACTGAGTTTTATGGTTAGATCAATAGGTGAGTGTAGGCTGTTCCATCTATTGCCCTATGTAAAGGCTGGTCCGCAAGGCACGCACCCTCCTATTCTTTTGTCTTAAACCTGAGAGGAAGTGGATCAGTTATCTACCTTGCATCTCAAGTGCTTGTTAGCCAATCCTTGCAGTTTTACAGCCTCCAGTTGTTTAAACCAATCTGACAAGCATACTCAAAATGCTGGAGGAACTCAGCAGGTCAAGTAGAATCTATGGAAAAGAGTAAATAGTCAGCGTTTTGGGCCAAGCCCCTTCATCGGTCCGTGAGAAAGGGTCTCAGCCTACAATGTTGACTGTTTACTCTTTTCCATAGATACTGCCTGAATTGCTGAGTTCCTCCAGCATTTAATGTGTTGTTCTGGATTTCAAGCATCTGCAGACTTTCTCATGTTTGTGACAAATATAGTGGTCATTCCAATATTACAAACATTTGAATGGACCATTGGAATGTTTCTTTAGCACAGGGGTTCCCAGCCTGGGGATCCACGGAGCCCTTGGTTAATGGTAGGGGTTCATGGCACAATAAAAGTTCGGGAACCCCAGCTACAGCATATGACCAACTCACTTCTGTTGCATCAATTGTCTCACCTGGCCATTGATTGTATTTTGAACGCATTATGTTGAGTACTAGATACAGTGGCAGCGACGTTCAAGGTGATTTCTTCACTTATTTGAAATTTAGATAGAGATTTTGACTGAATTTTGTGGAACAAACACAATTTGCAACTTTCTGCCTGCTATTTCTGCACCCGACCACATGAATGAAGTCCTTTGTTCTTCAGTGAATCGTCCATCTGTTTTTGTATGCATAGCTACCAGCTGGTAATATATTCAACATTATGGTCTACTCACTAGCATATAGAAATCTAATTTTAAATAGGAATGGATTTAAATCACCCATGAAAGGAATGTGCTGTTGATTGTAATAGCAAATGCTATTGTTCATTTAGGATACATTCTACTCAGTGGCTTTTTAAAACTTTCTTCTATCATAGTAAAATAACAATCTGCAATAAATTTAATATAATGAAATGTTCCATGCTGCTTATAACACACTATAAAAATAGATTAAATATTACAATATAAAATTAAAGACACAGCAAGGATAAAGCATGTATTGTAGAGGATTTTAACTATATTGAATAAAAGTGTAAATCATATACTTTTCAGTAAAGAAAACAGTACTGAAATGGCTTTTCAGATTCCATTTTCATCCATAGTTAGATTATGATAATTCCTTTATCACAAAGCACTGTTTGGCCAAAAATTGGAGGCACAACTGAAGTTCACAGCAGAATGATATTGGGCAGATCGGTGTATTTAATAAATTAATAATTATTAATTTATAAAAAATAAAGATGTCCAATTAATGCAATGAATCTACCCCCAAGGCAGAATTTATTGTAGTCAGCCAATCAGAGTGCAAATAAGAAGGATTATGTTCCTATTTTGGTACTATATTGTTCATAAAATGTGTACATTTAGAAGAAGTTGTATTGATTTTTTTTGAACGTAGAAGTGACAAGAGACCTTTCGGCCTTATCAGGTCTTGACAAGTTCCTGCTTTTTGCTCGAAGGACGGACATCCGTCGCATCAGCTTCGACACTGAGGACAAGTCTGATGATGTCATTCCACTGGCTGATGTGCGCAGTGCTGTTGCGCTTGACTGGGACGCCAAAGGGGAATACATCTATTGGACAGATGTCACCACTGACTCTATCAACAGGGCTAAGTGGGATGGAACAAAGCAGGAGGTATGTGTGTGTCTCTCCATAGGTGATAAGATGGTATCCAGGTATGTTTGTAATGGTACCACACAAAGAATTATAATATATTGAAATAAATCATTTCATCATTTTAATGCAAGTTCCTCTATCCTAAGGCATGTCCACATAGTAGGAGAGTCTAGGACGAGAAGGCACAACCTCAGAATAGAAGAATGTCCCTTTCGAAATGAGGATGAATTTCTTTACTGTGAGCTTGATGAATCTGTGTAACTGATTGCCACAGACAGCTGTGGAGACCATCTTTGGGATTATATAATGCGGAGGTTGATAGGTTCTTGACTAGTAAGGTTAATGGGGAGAAGGCATGAAAATGAAGCTGAGGATGAAAAGAAGTCAGCCAGGATTGAATGGCAGAGCAGAGTCGATGGGCCAAATGGCCAAATTCTGCTCCTGTATCTTACAGCTTTATAACTGATAACTTTAATTTAAGGTAAACAAATATTAAATGTTGTTACTTATTTAAAAAGAAGATATACTAATTGTGCAACACGAGGAAATCTGCAGATGCTGGAAATTCAAGCAACACACACAAAATGCTGGTGGAACACAGCAGGCCAGGCAGCATCTATAGGGAGAAGCGCTGTCGATGTTTCAGTGCTTCTTCCTATAGATGCTGCATTCCACCAGCATTTTGTGTGTGTTGCAATTACTAATTGTGAATGTGATTAGAATTATGAGGTAGCCCTTAGTTAATATCTTTGATAGCATGTACTCTTTACAGTTTACGGTAGAATTATATGTGAGTGTTCCATGAAATTAATGATTTTTTTCCAAACTTTTAATTGCAGTACCAAGCATTAAAGACTGGGCAATATATCAGAGGTTACACTCTCTGAGTTGTTAAGCAAGGAGTCTAATTTATTGCTATCCTGCTGAAGATTACTTTGATCTCTGACTGACTGAAGATTTTGTCAATTTTCTTTCAGGCTGTAGTGGATACCAGTCTGGAGAGCCCTGCGGGGCTTGCAGTTGACTGGGTGACAAACAAGCTTTACTGGACCGATGCAGGTACCCAATGCAAAAAGTGATTTTATTGGTGCTTTTGTGCTGTTTTGATATGAAAAGTTGGAACTATCTCACGAACTATAAGCAAAGGAGTATTGGCCTCCATCCTACTCCTTATGGTATTTTAAAACCATAATTTGCACCACATTGATTGCTGGTGGTTTAATAGTTAGAATTTTCAGTAGTCAATACTTTGAACTAATTTGAGATCTAGTTTGAAATATATTTAGTTCATGGAGCAAAATGTAGATTCGATCAAATGGTCTATTTTTGAGTAAGAAGTAATTCTGAACTGCATGGCACAGTGAATAACATTTCCAACACCAGAATAAAAAGAATGGTACAATATAGTAGGAGACCATTCAGCCCATTGAGTGTATGTCAGCTCCTGCTGGAGCAGTCCAATCAATACAATTCATCCATTATTTTTACAAACCAATTTGTGAAAACAGCAAAGGACTAGGATTATTGTCTGGCCAATGGATTAATTATATTTATTCTCCCTTGTTACAAAGAAGACTTATTTTTAATTTTTCATCTCTTTTTCAATTTAGGAACTGACAGAATTGAAGCCTCAAATTTAGATGGTACCATGCGAACAGTCCTCATCTGGGAGAACCTAGACAGGCCCAGAGACATTGTGGTGGATCCTATTGGAGGGTTGGTTTTACTAGAGTTGTTTGCTAAATGAACTATTGTTCTTGCAATGATATATGCCCCATATATATTGTGAACTGATTATAATTCTATGGTCCATTTATCTAATGACTCATCTAAGTGCAGAATATTTGGTCATTAAGTTTGAGCTTGTGATGGGAAATTATAAGCTACCCTACGCTAGCTTAACTTTGATGTGGAGTGCTTACGCTTATGTGGTAATTTTTATTAAAGTCTAAAACGCCTCAGTTAACATCTCAGTTAAATGCAAACATTGCAGCTGGTCTCTAATTGCAGGAATTGTGTACTGATAACTTTTTGCTATTATTATCATGTGAAGGTACATGTATTGGACAGACTGGGGAGCCAGTCCAAAGATTGAACGTGCAGGGCTGGATTCTTCTGAACGGATTGTAATAATTTCTTCCAATCTCACCTGGCCCAATGGCTTAGCAGTAGACTATGGCACAGAGAGACTGTACTGGGCTGATGCAGGCATGAAGACAATAGAGTATGCCAACCTCAATGGAACAGCAAGAAGGGTATGGGAATATCATTGTCTATTTAACGTTAATTGCGACACTTCAGTCATCTAGGATTGAAATATTTGGCTGAATTTTCTGCAGAAATGTGAGCAGTTCTGTGCAAAATGTCAGGCATTAGCCACTCAAACTGCGGAAATTGGAGACTTCCGCACAGATGCAGAGGTCCCAAGCTTCCTAACAGTTGATCAGTAGGGATTTCCTTATTGGTGTTCTGTTGCTGTAGTCTGGCAGCAGAGCAAGCAAATCTGTAGTTTCTGATTCCTTTTGCTGGGAATTCTGCCCACTGAGCCTGTGCTAAGTTAGGCATGGCTCAGGAAGAGAAAACGTGTTCATTTAAAAAAAGAAGATTGCTTGCAAGGAACCAGCTGAACTAGCTAAACTTTATGCTAATTGAATTGTTTTATTTCATATATTTAGTTGTTAGGGTATTTTTAAATGTTAATAAGTGATTTTCTTATTAAAAATTGTATGTTGAATTTTGAATAGATTTTGAATGTTAGATACGTTCAGAAACCATAAAGTGGTTCAGCCTTGAGAGTGTGATTCGAGCAATCATCAGGGCATCAGCAACCAGGTACTTTGAACTGGTAGACAACTTTCAACAAGACTCTCACCCGCTGAACTCACCCTAAGGGTGGTTTGAACAGACTTACCATCGGTGGTAGTCAGCTCCCTTCACAGTATTGGGTTATTAAATTTTGTGATTTCTCATTTATGGCTGGTAGTTATTGTATCTTAGCCTTAGTAGTTACGATGAATGCTAGTAGAATGAAATTAATTGTTCAGGTTGGTAAAGGTAATCTGTTATCCTGCTCTCTGGGATGTCAGAAAACATTTACTATCTAGTTGCAAATGCTGGACAACTCACTGGTTAGAAATGTATTGAGGCTAATGATGTTTTAATTTTCAAGTTACACTGCCTGCTCTAAGTAACAGATACTCCATACTGACACAAGCTTTCTTTCGTGACCATTGCATACCTAACATTTATGAAATGCTTTTCTAGGTACTGATTGGCAGCCAGCTGCCTCACCCTTTTGGGCTGACTATACATAATGATAAGATCTATTGGACTGATTGGCAATCAAAAAGCATTCAGAGTGCGGATAAAAACACTGGCCTGGGCCGTGTGATCCTGCGAGAAAACCTAGAAAACTTAATGGATATTCATATGTTCCATAGGCATCGAACACCAGGTAATGGGGAGAGGGTCTGGAACCTGAGTTGTTTGTGATTTATTGAAAGTTATCATGTATTTAAAAAGGATAAATGGAGCTCACTATCTTGTTCTACAGTAATGATTGTAAAAGATTTATCTTTGATTTGTTTACAGTGGCTACCATGTGTAAATTAAACAATGGTGGTTGCAGTCACCTCTGTCTCCTTGCTCCATTGCCAAAGGCTTACAGCTGTGCGTGCCCCACAGGCATTAATCTCCTTGCAGACGGAAAGACATGTGCACCTGGTAAGATATAACTCCTCCAGCATGATGTGAAACGATACTTCAAATGGCTAAACGCTGTTTTGGACTCTGAAATTTTTCTTCAGGAAAGGATAGCTCAAGAAAATTGTCAAAAGTTAAACTAACTTGCATCTCTTCTGTCTATCACTTTACAACAGAATGAAGGGTTTCGACCCGAAGCATTGACTGTACTTTTTCCCATAGATGCTGCCTGGCCTGCTGAGGTCCTCCTGCATTTGTGTGTGTGTGTTGCTGTAACTTGAAGTTTAAATTTTTAAATAAAAGCAAAATGGTGGAAGCATTCAGCAACTCAAGCAGCATCTATGGAAGGGGTTCTTAACCTTTTTTATGCCATGCACCCCTACGGCAGTCTAATGAAACCTATGGACCCCTTCTCAGAATTATATATTTTTATAAAATAAAATACATCAGATTACAAAAGAAACCAATTATATTGAAATACAGTTAACAAAAAAACTGATGTGATATAGTAATATGTGTTTATTAATGCATTAAAATAACAAGACTACACATTTAAAACATAGGAAAGCTAAAATTATGTTTAAGTTTTTAAAGACGTATCAGTGTGAAGGCTGTTGTTGCTTCGCTTGAACAAGAACGTTAAACTGTGGGGTGGTCTTTGACAGAGCAACATGCATGTCATGTTGAAATCCAATCACACTGCTGCCCAATAGTTGTCCAGCTACGTTGCATGAGCTTCTGCAGACAGGAAGACTGTGATCACGTTCAGTCTGGCAGTGGTCTCATAACTCCTATAATTTCAAAGTTGCGATGAGCATGCCATCAATGATATTTTGAGGTATTTGTAACAACTGTAAAGTGATATGAAAATATCTGTGATTTCTATTGGCGACGAATTCACAGGTACTCCTCATACTATTGCGGCTTGTTGCCTACGTTCATAATTGAAAGAAATGCTAAATTTTAGTTGGAGTTAGTGAAAATAACAATGTATTTCTTTTCCCCATTCAAACTCATGGACCCTTGAGGCATCTGTGAACCTTAGATTAAGAACTCTTGATCAATGGAGAGAGGATTAATGTTTCAAGTGAAAGATCCTTCATCAAACTGTTCATTTATTCTATAAATGTTTCCAGCATTTTCTGATATTTATTTCAATTTTGCCATCATCTGCAGTATTTTACATTATAAAATTATCCTGTATGCCAAACTGCACCTGAGCTGTTATATGAATTTATAGCTGTTTAATTCTGCTCTTCTAAACCATTAAAGTGATATATTTGTATGATGTGAATAGAGTACCCTTTATTTCAATCTGGGGCAAAAATAATCTCCTCCAAAATTGCAATGAGTATGTAAGTGAACAGAACAAGTTATACAGAAACCAAAGGCATCCTGCTCTCTACAGGATAACATCAAGATTTGCTGAAGTAATCTTTAGTCAAGTGAAGTTTATTGTCATTTAACTACTTAAAAGTATATAACGTATATAACTATATTATGTATATAGAAATGAGACAATGGTTCTTTGAACCAGGGTGTAAAGCACAGTAGTACACACAACAAACAATAACTTGTGAAGGTAAGGATAAAATATACAGATAATCACACATAAATAATAAACTAAAGTGCATTAAAATTAAATATTGTAAGGTACAGAACGAACTAACCAATGACACTTTCTAATGATTGAGCAGTTGATTTAGGAACGATCCTTTCCAGCTCTCTGCATAATATTTTCATAATTTCCTGTGTACTTCTTTAGGTATGACCAGCTTCCTTATATTTGCGCGGAGAACAGATATCCGAATGGTGTCACTTGATATTCCATACTTTGCTGATGTGGTGGTGCCTGTGAATGGAACAATGAAAAATACAATTGCAATTGGAGTTGATCCTAAAGAAGGTGATTGATTATTCATATAAAGAAAGGCTTTGGTTGACATTTTTCACAACATATAGGTTCTCTCACCTCCCAATGATCTACTTAAGTACACATCTGACTGAAGCTACCAATAAGTACAATGAATTTGTAAAGACAATGCTCAGCTTTTATTGCAGATTAGTAACTCCATGTTTTTTTAAAAACTTTATTGAGATACAAAACGGAATAGGCCGTTCTTTCCATTTGAGCCCAGCAATCCCCTGATTCAATCCTAGACCGAATAATTTTTTTTACAATGATCAATTAACCTGCCAACTGGTGCATCTTTGGACTGTGGGAGGAAACTGAGGCACCTGGAGGAGACCCATGCGATCTTGGGGAGAACATAACCAACTCCTTACAGAGAGCAGCAGGAATTGAACCTGGGCCACCTGTGCTGTAAAGCGTTATGCTAACCACTGCACTACGTGCCGCCCTTCAATGTGCCATGATCTCTAAAATCTGGCAGTGATTGAACATGAAAAGATCATTGGGTATGGAGCAATTTACTAATGAGGAATGTGATCATTATTGTACTGCTAATCTAAGGAAGCATCTTCAACACTGTTTCAAAACTTGAAACAAGTCTGGTAAAATTGCTTGCCCCCATGCTGTAATTTTACTTGCATTTGAAAGCAATTGTTCTTTCTGGCAAGCTCTTCTATTGCTCTTACACATTTAGTTGAGCATCCCTTTGGGTGAAGAAAACTTCTGAAAAACTCATCATTTAAACACATCACAAATTAATCTTTCCTCCTAATGTCGTTTCATTTTAGGAAAGGTGTACTGGTCAGACAGCACTCTGAATAAAATTAGCAGAGCCAACTTGAATGGATCACGACAAGAAGATATTGTAACCACAGGTGAGAAATCAGAGATGGTTGGCACATTGTTTCAAGAACTCCTTTGCACAGTGTGAGACCCTTGGAACAATGTTAAGCAAACAGTTGAAGAAGATCAGTGCAGCCATGGGGTTAATGCAGTAAACTAGGTGTGTATGAATGGTCGCCCGATCAGGCAAAATCCAGCCCATTGCTTTCAAGGGAACCACAGTAGCACTGTATCTTTAATTTCTCCAGAGATAATAATCACATATTAAATGTATTCTATAAAATAATGATGATCAGCTCCAATATTTGTGCTGCTTGTAACCAGAATGGATTTTTGTTTATACAAAGTTTCAAATCATGTTAACCTATTTTAGATAAACGGGCTTGTGTTTAGTTCTATTTCTATTAAAAGCAAACTATTTTATCAAAATAAAAATTAGGTTTCTTCAGTAGATTAAATTTAGCACTGTAAAGGAACGTTTTGAAATATTCACATGTTCCAAAATAAGCTGCAAATTCCATTTATAGTGCTTTGTCTTTCAAGGATTAATGACCACTGATGGACTGGCAGTGGATGCGACCGGCCGAAAAATATACTGGACTGATACGGGGACCAATAGGATTGAAGTTGCTAATTTGGATGGAACAATGAGAAAAGTTCTGATCTGGCAGAATTTGGACAGTCCAAGAGCCATTGCTCTTCATCATGAGAAAGGGTGAGTGGAGAGGTCACAGCAGACTGTGATGATAAATGGTTTCATGATTTTAGTTTTACTGGATTCCATGACTTGTATATCACAGGCAATTCTTTTTAAATATTACCCAATATTTATTGAAAACTAAGCACATTAATCAAATGACTAATAATTTTTATAGTTACTTTTTTTGCATGTATTGTTTCATGTTCTCTAAGCAGAAAGTCTAAGCAAATTTTACTATCAGTGATGTCATTTTGCTTTGGGAGCAACTTTGCCTCATTTGCAAGGTCAAGTTGCATGTATCAGGTTTATTATCAGTGATGTATGTCATGAAACTTCTTTTTTAGTAGCAGCAGTACAGTTTATTCGTTTGTTATGTGCCGCGTCGTCTGACATTGGCAATCATGGTCTTTCTGTGACCGTGATTGTTCTTGACAAATGTTTCTACAGATAGTTTGTCATTGCTTTCTTCCAGGCAGTTTCTTTACAGGGCAGATGACCCCAGCCATTATCAACTCTCCAAAGATTGTCTGCCTGGTGTTGGTGGTCTCATAACCAAGATTTGTGATATAAGATCTTAAGATATAAAAGCAGAATTAGACTATTTGGCCCATCTGGTCTGCTCCGCCATTTCATCCTGGTTGATCCATTTCCCTCTCACCCCAATCTCCAGCCTTCTCACTGTATCCCTTCATGCCCTGACCATTCAAGAATCTATCAACCTCTGACTTAAATATGCTTAAAGACTTGGCCTCGACAGCTACCTGTGGCAAATAATTCCACAGATTCACCACTTTATGGCTAACGAAATTCCTTCTCATCTCTCTTCTAAAAGGACACCCCTTTATTCTGAGGATGTGTCCTCCGGTCTTAGACTCTCCAGCCACAGGAAACATCATCTCCACACTCACTGTGTGGCCTTTTGCCATTCAATAGATTTCAACGAAGTCACCCTTCATTCTTCTGAATTCCAGTAGATGCAGGCCCAGAGCCATCAAAATCTCTTCATATGACAAGTCATTCATTCAGTCCTGGAATCAACTGCTCCTACAACCATCTACCACCTGCTCCCAAAGCTTCATGTGACCTTGATCGAGTGCCAAGGAGGTGCCACACTTTGCTCATGGGTGACCTGCTGGCAAGCGGAGGGGAACAAATGCCTGAAACCTCCTGTGGTCGAGACATATCTCCACCCTGATACCCTAGCAGTACAGTGCGATAAATTAAAAATTACTGCAAATTACAATGTATAAGTAGTGCAAAAATAAAAAGGTAATATTCATGGGTTCATGGACTGTCCCAAAATCTGATGGTGGAGGGGAAGAAACATTGAGTGCATGTCTTCAGGCTGCTGTACCTCCTCATTGATGGTAGTAATAAGAAGAGAGCACGGTGATGCGGAACCTCAATGATGGATGCCGCTTTTTGAGGCATCTCCTTTTAAAGATGTCCTTAGTCCTGGGGTGGCTAGTGACATGATGGAGCTGGCTGATTTTACAACCTTTTGCCATTTTTTTTTCCAATCCTGTCCATTGGCCCCTCCACACTAGACAGTAATGCTACTAGTCAGAATGCTCTCCATTGTTCCTCTGCAGAAAATTGCTAGAGTCTTTGGTAACATACAGAGTCTCCTCAAGCAAAATAGCTACTGTAGGGTCTTCGTTTGGAAGACTTGCCTCCTGTTGAATACCATTTCAGTGAATGGAATCACTGTCTTCTATCAGATATGCTTATAAACAACATAGTGGAAATGGGAAAGATGTGGTTCACAGCTAGCTATAGGGAACTTCCTGCTGGCTGTGGAACCAGATACATACTTTATCTGGTCCTTCAGCTGTATACCAACCATGACATTGAGCCTCAACTTGGACTAAAATGCTAGATGGTGACAAGATGGTGACATTTTAGTTTACTTAACTGCATATTGATATACTAAATTAATGAGTAATAATATTTTTTTCCAAAAGATACTATTTTAAACAGTTTATTTGTTCTACAATTAATTTCAATTGTTCTAAATTTGTCTAAGTATCAGTAAAAAACAAGATGGCTTTGAGAGCATGGACTTTGACAAGAGTAACACATTCAAAATTGTGGAGGTCAGGCAGTATCTATTGAAGTTAATAAACATTCAAAGTTTTGGTTCGAACCCCTTCAACAGCACTGGAAAGGAAAGGGGAGGAAGCCAGAATAAGAAAATGGGGGAGGGAAGGAGTACAAGCTAGAAGGTGAAAGGTGAAGCCAGGTTGGGTGGAGGACAGGCATGAAGTACGAAACTGGGAGGTGATAGGTGAAAAAGGTAAAGGGCCAGAGAAGAAGGAATCTGATAGGAGAGTGAAACAAGGAAGAAAGGGAAAGAGGAGGGGCAGCAGGAGATGGTGATGGACAAATTAGGCAAAGAGAAGAGGTAAGAGGGGATCCAGAGTAGGAAATAGAAGAAGAGGGAAGATGGAGAGGAAATAATTACCAGAAGTTAGAGAAATCGATATTCATGCCATCAGGTTGGAGGCTAACCAGATGGAATATGAAGTGTTGCTCCTCCAGCCTAAGAGTGGTCTCATTGTGGCAGTAGAGGAGATGATGAACTGACATTTTAGAATGGGAATGGGGATCGGAATTAAAATGTCTGCCACAAGGAAATCCTGGTTTTTGTGAATGAAGCAAAGATGCTCGACAGAGCGGGCCCTCAATCTACGCCGGATCTCCTCAATGTAGAGGAGGCTGCATTGGGAACACTGGATACCTAGACAACCCCGACAAACTCATGGGTTGCCTTAACTGGAAGAACATTTTGGGACCCTAATCGAAGGTTAGGGAGGAGGGGAATGGGTAGGTGTAGCACATCTGCTTACAGGGATAAAATTAGTGGGGAGGGACAAGGGGATCAGAGGGAGCAATCCCTGCAAAAAGCAGAGAGTGGGAGTGGAGGACGTAAAGAAGTGTTAGGTGATGGGATCCCATTGTATATGGTGGAAGTTGCGGAGAAAGATGTCCGTGGAATGTGCTGCAAGTTGTGGAGAATCTCTACCTTCTCCCCACTCTCTGCTTTGTGCAGCGATTGCTCCCTCCACCTTGACCACTTTGTTGAGCACCTTTGCTCCATCTGCACAAAGCAGGATTTTTCAGTGGCCAATCATTTTAATTCCAATCCCCATTCCCATTCAGACATGTTTCCTCTTCCCTCTTCTTCCATTCCCCATTCTGGTTCCCTCTTACCTCTTCTCTTCTCCTCATTTGCTTATTGCCTCTCCTGGTGCCTCCCCTCTTTCCCTTTCTCCAATGATCAATTCTCCTATCAGATTCTTTCTTCTGCAGTCACTTACCCTTTCGACCTATTGTGGTGAACTACATATACCTGTCTGGACACACCCCTCTGCTGACTGCTCCTGTGGCTCCTCCCACAGACCCCTGTATAAAGGTGGTTGGAGGCACTGCTCCTCCCTCAGTCTCCAGGATATTGTGTGGTGGTCTCTTGCAGCTAATAAAAGCCTATCGTTCGCCTCCCGTCTCCGAGAGTTATTGATGGTGCATCGCCTATCACCTCCCAGCTTCTTACTTTAATCCTGCCTCCTCCACTCACCTGGTTTCACCTATCATCTTCTCTTGATGCATTCCTTCCTCCCCTCCAAACTTCTTTTTCTGGCTTCTTCCCCCTTCTTTTGCAGTCCTGATGAAGGGTCTCAGCCCGAAATGTCAATTGTTAATAATTTCCATCAACGCTGCCTGACCTGCTGAGTTCCTCCAGTGTTTTGTGTGTGTTACTCTGGACTTCCGGCATCTGCAGAATCTCTTGTGTTTTTGGAATTTGACAATGAGTCACAAGAGGCAGATGAGGAAAGGGATTTTAACAAGTCTTGCAAGAAAGACAATGGAAATGGAGAGGGAATTTTGTGTTGTATTTGTTGTATGTCCTTAACATCGAAGCCAAGGCTGGTAAAGGTAGAGTAAAATCAGGATTTCCCAAGAAAATAAATTTGGAAAGCATAGTTATTTTGCAGAGTTTGATGCATTTGGATGGTGACGGCCAGTGGGTAGGAATTTTTAAAGTCAAGCTTTTGCTTGGCTGGGGGAGGTTGGGCCATGAGGAATGACTGAACAGGATCTAAGTGTCAGACAGGGAGCCAGAGCTTTTGGTTTGCTTTAAATTTAAAGGTAGAAACTGGGCAGCCAATCCAGAATCGTTTGGAGCGTTCTGTTGCCTTTACGTAAGGCAACATTGTGGGTTTCACAAACATGCTAAAAGGCAAATTCGTATCAATAATGAACCCCAGATCATCATGCAGCTGATTACATACTTTGGAAGTGTGGTGTAGGGAGGCATGTCTGCTAATGTGTGTACAGCAAGGTCCACGAATAGTTATCGGACCTTTGATAGGTTAATTTGGCCAGGAACTCTGGAATATCTTTTACGTCCATCTGAGAGATCATAAGGTAGCTCAGCTTATGACCTCATCTGAAAGACAACACATCTGATAGTCTAGCACTGTGTTAATGCTGCACCAGGATACTAACTGACTTACATGCTCAAGACCTGGTCTGGGTAGCTCAAGTGGCACTGATCAGTATTAACACAGGCTGGCTTAATGGCTTGGCCATGACAAAATGGGTTCCTGGCTCCTCTGGGCAGATGTGTATACTGAAGTTCACACTATTATTTTGTGCTAGAGTATTTAGAAATTGATGTACAGGTGGAACTGTGACATTTCTTGAAATTATATCCATTATGATTTTCAATATTTTCTCCAAATGGGTATTTCTTCACTTTGGGGATTTCAAAATTGACATTGCTACTGATTACATGTGGGATTAGCATAGAATTTTATCAAGGGAAGTATATTTGTATTTGAAGCAATAATCTTTGGCTCAAACTAAAAAGTGGTATCACTAAACTAAAGAGAACAACAATATCAATCTCTGTAAAGTACTTAGGCATTCCCTGCAAATGAATAAAAAACCAGAAATCAGTTTTTCAAATCGGTATGTTCTTTCCTATTTTAATTTGCATTAAGTTATTGTTGGCTGCTAATTTATCAGTAATGTTAGGAACACTGCCTCGCTGTCCTCTGGTGTTAACATTGTTGCTAGTCAAAGGGTAAATTTTTCAAAATGTGCTTTTTTAAGATGAGAAAAATATCATTGCCTTATTCTAATGCTTGTATTGACGTTATTTATTCCTAGATACATGTATTGGACCGACTGGGGAGAACATGCCAAGTTGGAACGTGCTGCAATGGATGGATCAGACAGAATGATTCTCATCAATAGTAACCTGGGCTGGCCTAATGGTCTGGCAATTGACAAAGTGGGGTCTAGACTTCTTTGGGCTGATGCGCACACTGAGGTACACACATTTGTTCTGTCTGAGAATATAGTTGGACAATGATGTGCTATTTTGATGTACCAGATGTGATATTTCTTAAAATTAGATCTCCCGTTATACTCAATATTTTTCCTCAATTGGTAGATCGTGTTTTGTGAATTTCAAAGGTTATGTTTCTGCCAAAACTGTGGTATGAAAATAGGAGATTGTTAAAAGATGGGTATTAACCTTTCCCCAGAAGATTGATTTAGCTTAGAATTCTGACCACAAGACAGGACTATGTCCAGTGGTTCTTGTGTTTAGCCTTTGTTTGTTTAAAGAATATAAGAAGACCAATAACTTGTGATTATTTTAATCATGTTCCTTAGCGTATCGAAGCAGCAGACCTGAATGGTGCTAATCGCCGAACTCTGGTCACACCTGTCCAGCATCCTTATGGCCTGACTCTGCTTGGCCATCACATTTATTGGACAGATTGGCAGACTCGAAGCATCCAACGAGCTGACAAGGACACAGGCGGCAACATGATCACAGTGCGGGGCAACTTGCCAGGGCTAATGGACATTCAAGCGGTTGACCGTGTTCAGCCTGTCGGTATGTTCTGGCTTGTACCATGATGCTGCTGAGAGGATATTTCCCTCGTGGGAGATCTAGCTCTAGGGGCCATAGTTCCAGAAGGAGGAATCATCTGTTTCAGACCAAGATGAGGAGGCATCGTTGTGAGTCTTTGGAATTCTTCAACCCTGACGCTTGTGGAGACTGAGTCATTGAATATATTAAGGACCATAAGACATTCGAGCAGAATTAGGCCATGCAGTCCATCAAGTCTGCTCCACAATTCCATCATGATTGATTTATTAACCCTCTCAACCCCATTCTTTTGCCTACTCCCCATGAACTTTGACGCTATGACTAACCAAGAACCTAAACCTCTGCTTTAAACATATTCAATGACTTGGCCTCCACAGCTGTCCATGGCAATGAATTCCACAAAATAACTCTCTGGCTAAAGAAATTCCGTCGCATCTCTGTTGGAAATGGACATCCCTCTATTCTGAGGCCGTGTCCTCTGGTTCTAGACTCCCACGCTATAGGATATATAACATTAAAAGAAGTGTTCCCAGTACTGACCCCTGCAGAACACCACTTGTCACAAGCAGCCAACCAGAATAAGGCCCCTTTAATCCGACTCTTTGCCTCTTGTCAATAAGCAATCTTCTATCCATGCTGGTATCTTTACTGTGCTACCATGGGTTCTTATCTTGTTAAACAACTTCATATGCAGCACTTTATCAAGGCCTTATGAAAACCAAGTTAACAATTTCCACCAACTCTCCTTTGTCTCAAGATCCTCAAAGAGTTCCAACTAATTCATCAACAAGATTTCCCCTTAAGGAAACTATGCTAACTGTGGCCTAACTTAACCATGTGCCTCCAAGTTCCCCAGAAACTCTGGGTTAATACTAGACTCCAACATCTTCCCAACCACTGAAGTCAGGCTAACTGTCCCATAATTTCCTTTCTTCTGCATTTCTCCCTTGTTAAAGAGTGGAGTGACATTTGCAATATTCCTGTCCTCTGGAACTATTCCAGAATCCAGTGATTCTAGAAGATAAATACTAATGCCTCCACTATCTCTTCAGCTTTCAGAACCCCAGGGAGTAGTACGCCTGATCCAGGTAACTTATCTATCTTCAGACCTTTCAGCCGTCTAAGTTCCTTCTCCTTGGTAATAGCAACTACAAGACATTCACTTCTGCCTCCGACACACTCAAATTTCTGGCATATTGCTGGTGTCTTCCACAGGGAAGACTGATGCAGACTTGATGTGAAGACTTCTAAGTACTGTACATCTGCATTTCTTTGACCCCCGTTACTACATCTCCAGTGGTCCAATTTTCACTCTCACCTTTCTTTTACTCTATATATATCTGAAAAAAACTTCTAGTATCCTCTTTGATATTTTCAGCTAGCTTACGTTAATAGTTCAGCATTTTTCTCCTTATGTTTTTTTTAGTTGCCTTCTGTTATTTTTCAGGAGCTTCACAATCCTCTAACTTCTCACAAATTTTTGCCATAGTGTATGTCCTCTCTTTAGTTTTTAAGCTCCCTTTGACTTCCCTTGTCGCCTCCTCTCGTCTCAAAGCCATGCAGCACAGAAACAGGCCCAATGCATGCCTATTTAAGCTGGTCTCGTTTTCCTGTGCTTGGCCTATCTCCCTCTAAACCAGGGGTTCCCAATGCTTTATGCCGTTAAGCAAGGTGTAGTGGACCCAAGTTGCTGTAAACTCCACTATCAAGTTGGGCAGCTTGTTTATAGGAGAGTCAAAAGATACAGGGAACGGGCAGTAAAGATGTCAAGGTCCGATTATTCATTATGGCAGAGCAGGCTCAGGGAGTCATTTGGCCTACTTACACTCCAATCTCTTGAGTTCCTATGGGCAGGAGTGGAAATTCACATCTGGGCAGCCTCCAAACTCTTGGCATGAACATAGATTTCTTGAACTTTTGGTAATTGCTCCTCCTTCCTCCCCCCCACCTTCACCATTTCCCATTTCCCATTTCCCCTTCACCATTTCCCATCCCCATTCACCATTTCCCATTTCCCCCTTCACAATTTCCCATTCCCATTTCCCTCTCACCTTATCTCCTTACCTGGCTGTCACCTCCTTCTGGTGCTCCTCCCCCTTCTCTTCCTTTCATGGCCTTCTGTCTTCTCCTTTCTGATTACCCCTTCTCCACCCCTGTATCTCTTTCACCAATTGACTTCCCAGGTCTCTACTTCACCCCTCCCCCTCTCCCAGCAGCAGTAAAGCTCAGAATATAAGGACATGAGAAATAGGGGCAGGAGTAGGCCATCTGGCCCTTCAAGCCTGCTCTGCCATTCAATAAGATCATGGCTGATCTGGCCATGGACTCACCTCCTTTTCCTACTTGCCTTTTCCCCATAACCCATAATTCCACTACGCAAAAATCTATCTAGCCTTGTTTTAAATATATTTACTGAGGTAGCCTCCATTGCTTTATTGGGCAGAGAGTTACACAGATCTACCAGTTTCTGAGAAAAGCAGTATCTCTTGGTCTCCGTCCTAAATCTACTCCCCCAAATCCTGAGGCTATGTCCCCTAGTTCTAGTACTCATTGATCTACTGCTGGGTGATTTGTTTTTTGTGCGAGCATGTCAGGCAGACAGAGTCTGTGAAAGGCTTCTCTGAACAGAATAAGAGCTTCATTTAGAGAAACAGCAATTGTTAGTGGCAAGTTTGAAGGATTTGACATCTTTTATTCGAAATGATTGAATTATCCCAAAGGTGTAATTTAACCACTGAAGATTAAAATGGCAGAGCTGTGTTTATTTTTGAATAGTGTAATTTATTTTGAATTATTCATTGCCTCAAATTGAGTTACTTTAGAAGAGCATATTGAATGCTCGAATTGGTTTATCTTAAACATATTCCTACTTTATATTATAAAACTGCACTCAGAAGTTCTTCCTGCATCCTGTTTCAGAGATTTCACTTTGTCCTTCAAATATTTTTGAAAGAGTTTTTGTTTTCTCTGCAGGTTTTAACAAGTGTAGCGTCAGGAATGGAGGCTGCAGTCACCTCTGCCTCCCTCGTCCTGGTGGTATCACCTGCGCATGTCCAACAGGAATCAAAATGAAGGCTGACGGCAGAACTTGCGACAATGCCCCTGAGACCTATCTGCTCTTCTCCAGCCGTGGCAGTATCCGGAGGATCTCTCTGGATACAACCGACTACACCGATGTATACGTTCCCGTTCCTGAACTGCATAACGTCATTTCTCTGGATTATGACAGCGTGGAAATGAAGGTGTATTACACAGATGTCTTCCTGGATGTCATCAGGTAAGTGCACCGCATTGTCTAACTAGCCAAGTATTTTGTCATCTGATAAACTGTTCATAAACGACTGGTGAATGACTATTTGCTGACATCTGGACCCATGATTCGTAAACGTGAATAAAAATGAATGGGAAGATGGGAAGTATTGTGCCAACTGATGCTCATTTGAAGTGGACATGCCCTGGATCAGAAAGTTATGCCTCAATCCACACTCCAGGCAGTGGTGAAGAGAGCTACATCAAATGTAAGGTTGAATCATGAGCTGTTCTCTCAGACTGGGATCAAAGATCCCATGCTTTATTTTGAAGGAACAGGGAAGTTATTCTTGGTTTCCTGAACAATATCCCTGAATTAAACTTTCTAAAGCAGATTATCTGATCTTTAATACCATGAGAGCTTGCAAAATGCTGTTGGCATTACATCCATGGCTATTATTCCTCTTTCTGTAAAATGGTTTGGGAAAAATGGTCTGTGAAAGGAGATCTGGAGATACCTATCTGACAGATGCTTTCTTGTTACCATGAAAAATCCATGATTTTTCTGAGGAAGTTCTTGGGAACTGAAGCAGGAAGCTTGCCCCACAAAAAGGAAAAACAATTTGACATGTACTAAATTCATTCAACGCGGTAAAATGGAGATCCTGAAAACTGATCATTTGAAGGTGGAAATCGTGTACAGGTCAGGCAGCATCCTTGAAGAGACAAATCATTAGTGTTTTAGGCTACTGACATTTCATCAGAAATCTGATGAGAGGTTATTGATCTGAAGCATTAATCCCATTTCTGTTTTCATAGTTGTTACCCAAATTGCTGAGTAACTCGCCATTTTTCTGATTTTTATTCTGGATTCTTTGAATCCCACGTGAACATGGTTGTTGAATTGCTTTGGTTGAGGTTGTCTGCTACTCAGAATCCTATACCAATGGTCAGAGCAACTGTAAAATAACTCGAGATGTACAACTTGTGCTCAGTGATAAGAGTTCTAGAAACTTCATGGAAGTTTCATGGGAAGTAATACTCACAGAATTAAAGGTTGTCCAATTGCATTGCTGTGGCATCTCATTGTGTGAGTACAGTATGCATTTCATGAGCTTTATCTGTGAATAGCTGTCTGGTAGATCTGTTCCGATCTGAGGATTGATCTTCATATGACTTCAGCTTAGGGAGGCAGTAAAAGGGGAAGGCAGATAGTATTCTCGCTTCTGGTAACAACTGAAGTAGAAAATATGGACGTTCCATTCAAAGCAATAAAGGGCACTATTCTTTATTTTGAGCATACGAGCTTCAACACAACATAAATCCTGTTTTCCTTGCATAAAAATTAACAAAAAGAAATTGACTGAGAATCCTACAAGGATTCTTGATCAATTTAAACCGACTTGTTTTTCCTAAACACGGAATTCTGCAGATTCTGGCAATCCAGAGCAGTGTATGCAAAATGCCTGGAGGAACACAGCAAGCCCAGCATCAGTGGAGAGGAATAAATAGTCAACATTTCAGCCAAGGTCCTTTATCAGGACCGGAATGGAAGGGTGGGGGGGAGGGTGGGGGGAAGAAGCCAGAATAAGGAAGTGGGGGCCTTTTATTTCCTATGTAGTCCTGATGAGGCTGAGAGCCAGGAAACCACCCCCACCTTCCCCGGCACACTCAGAGAACTTGCACTAATGTGGCAGGAAGAACGGCCTCTGCTCTTTTACAGAATTCATGTATGGCTGTCAGGACGTCAGAGTTGCCACTTGACAGCTGTGCTCAGAATTGAGATTTCCATGTACAATTAGGTCACTCAAAGGTGCCAATCACTCTTGTAAACTCTGGTAGCAAGGAGTCGTGACAGAAAATTGACCATAAGAGAGAGAGGCATTCCAGTAATAGATCAAGTATTAAAATGCTTGCAAGGTGATGTGAGTGAATTGGATGCAAGTAGTTTGACAATGAGAATTAAATATTGTCTTCAAAAACTTCTATTTATTAATGGAAATGACAATTTTAGTTGTTATTATCCATCAAGCAGCGATATTAATTGCAACACTATGTTGTAATAAGTCAGCAGCACCACCACTTTCCAGAGAAAGGGAAATATTGAGAAGCAGCCAATATCCTTGACCTTTAATTATATCCCAACACCTGGCTTTAAAAAAACATTGCAGTGGACTTCAAGATTATTTATGTAATTACATCTTAGGTATGTTTAAATAACCACACAGTCATGGAGTTATACAGCATTGACTCAGGACTTTCGTCCTGCCACATTTACACTGACCTTTAATCCCATCTTCAGTGTTCTCATTTATGCACGTTTAACCCTGTACCCTTCTACCATGTCTAGTAATCTCGGAAATTAGCAGTTGTATGTGATAGTGTCACCTTCTCTGCTTGCATCGTCTGGATATCAGCAACTCTCCGTGTAATAAATCTTACCCCATTAGATCCCCTTTTTATTTCCTCTCACCTTAAACCTGTGGCCTCCCAATATTAGAGAAAGGATTCATACTATCTGGCTGTCATGGTTTTACTTTCCTATAGAAGGTCGCCCCTTCTTTGCTCCAGGGAAAACGAGCCCAATCTATCCGATAAACTAAAGTCCATTACCAAAGACCTGAAATCCACGCCTCATCCTGGTGAATCTCCTCTTCATATTTCTTATCTATTTATATATTTTTTGCATCTTGCTAAACACTTAATATCAAGAATTGATCAATATGTAGCTGAGGATTACTGGGAAGAAGCAGGAAAGTGGAGGCAGGGCAAAGACGAGATCTGGTCCTATCTTACTGAATGATACAGTAGGCTCAAGCACTTGTGTGATATATTGTTTACCCTTTTTCATGCTATGTGTTATTGATAATGACTGGAGGAGCTGGAGTCCTGTAAGTCCCTCTGACTATTTATTTGCAAATTAATTATCCCATTTGAAGTATTTCAATTTACACTTTTTAAATACTCGTCTTTATAAACTCTGCTTTTTTTATTTCACAGAAGTGCAAACCTCAATGGCAGTGGCATGGAGACTGTGATTAGCCAGGGTCTAAAAACAACTGATGGCTTGGCCATTGACTGGGTAGCAAGGAACCTGTATTGGACAGACACGGGCAGAAACACCATTGAAGTGTCTTGGCTCGATGGAACCTGTCGCAAGGTGCTAATCAACAACAGTCTGGATGAGCCGAGGGCAATTGCTGTATTTCCCAGGAAAGGGTAAGCTCATCTTTTTCAGAGAATGGGGATCCATTGATGTACCAGCTCTTAATTGGAATGTTATGTCATGTTCCATATTTCCATTCTGAAATTACAGCTGTCAACCTTCTGATAGACAATAACTGTCAAGGTACTCTTAAATGAAGAATATACTGAGCACAAGCCATTTCTGGAAGTGTTTGCATTGTATACCCAGTGGCCATATTACTAGGTACACCTCGTTATTGCAAATATATAATCAGCCAATCACGTGACAGCAACTCAATGCATGTAAATGTGGTAAAGAGTTTCAGTTGTTGTTCAGACCAAACTTC
This sequence comes from Hypanus sabinus, assembly GCF_030144855.1. NCBI lineage: Eukaryota > Metazoa > Chordata > Chondrichthyes > Myliobatiformes > Dasyatidae > Hypanus > Hypanus sabinus. Next base: position 155,360,742 of record NC_082712.1, read on the forward strand.
AGAATGGTGAGGAAATGTGATCTAACTGTCTTTGACCACGGAATGATGGTTATGGCCAGTTGGGGTGGTTTGAATGCCTCAGAAACTGCTGATCTCTGGGGTTTTCATACACAATAGGGTCTCTAGAGTTTAAAGAGAATCGTGCGAAAAATTAAAAAATAACATTCAGTAAGCAGAAGTTTTGTGGGCAAAAATGTCTTGTTAATGAGCAAGGTTGGAGGAGATTGGCCAGACTATTTCAAGCTCTCAAGAAGGGTGACGATAGCTCAAATAACCACACATTACAATAGCGGGGTGCAGAAAAGCATCTCTGAATGCACAGCACGTTGAACCTTGAAGCAGATAGACTACAGCAGCAGACGACCACACCAGTTTCCATTCCTGTGGTACACTCAGTACACTCCTGAATCTAATAATGTGGCCACTGAGTGGAAATCACTGTTGAGGAGGTATAAAGTACCTCTACTTCGTTCTGAATGTGTCGATTTACCAATCAATCCTCCTGTTTGTCTCCATCCCAGTAACACCTAAGGTGACAGACATTGGACTTAGACTAAAACAGATGTAGAAGCGTTTGACTTGACTCAAATTTAGCAAAGGATTATCGATGGGGTTAAATGGAGAGTCAATGTTAAGTCAGGACCTTTCTTCATGACTGGAATGAAAGAGAGAAGCTATCCAATGTAGAAAGGTGGGGGGAAGTGGGGGGGGGGGGCAAGAGCAGGCAGATGAGAGGTGGATCCAGGGGAAGGCGATGATAAGCATGGGAAGGTCGGAGGACAGTGGGAATGATGCAAGCAGGGTGATAGTTGGAAGTGACAAAAGTCTGAAGAAGATGGAATCTGATAAGAGGACATTGGAAGGAGGTATGTGTGGGTGATGGGTGACGGGAGAGCATGGGGGAAGAGAAAGAGATAGTCAGTGCAACCAGGAAAAAAATGCCAGTTAGAGTGTTTTCTGTAAATTAGAGAAAGTGATATTCATGCCATCAGCATGGAGACTCCCAAGGTGGAATATGAGGTGTTGTTCTTCCAATTGCATGTAGCCTCAACTTGGCAGTGAAGGCAGCCATGGACAGACATGTTGTGCCAATGGGAGGTAGAATTACAGTGGCTGGCCACAGGAAGATCCCGGTGGGTAAAATGTGGAGTTGAGTTAAATGATTGGCCACCATCTAGTGATACTAAAGGTCTCACTTTTCTGATCCTACTCACCCCTATTACCCTATCTCTCTCTTCCTCACCTTCTCCACCTGCTCATCACCCACATACTCCTCCCACTGGTTCCCCTCCCCTCCAGCTTCCACCATCCTTCCCTATCAGATTCCATCATCTTTCTCCACGTATCACCTCCCAGCTTCTCGCATCACTCTCATCACACCTTCAAATGACTATCTCCCCACCTCGGCTGGAACCACTTATATTCATGTCAACCCTTGCTCCACCCTTTCCCTCCAACTTTTTATATTGGCTACCTCCTTTTATCATTCCAGACCTGATGAAGGGTGGAATGTCCATTTTCTGTCATCAGTGCCACCTGACCCACCCAGTTCCTCTAGCGCTCTTGTGAGTTGCTCCAGATTTCCAGCATTTGCAAATTATTGTGCCTCCTTTGTAAGGGATTAGGCCAGGACTAATTATATTTGAAAGAGAAACAATCATAAACAATGTTGGAAGATCCAGAGACCGTCCCCGAGATGCTCCAATGCCAGCTTCAAAGTAAGGACAGACAGTACTGTGTAAAAGTCTTAGGCACATACCTATATATAGCTAGAGTGCCTAAGACTTTTGCACAGTACTATGGTAATTTTACGTATAGCACTACTGCAAAAGCAAAACAACAAATTTCATGACATGTGAGTGATGCTAAAACTGATTCTTGACATCGGCCTCTATTGTGGCCTGAGAGTGGGAAGGAGGCAGGGAGAGGGGCATCATGGTTGGGAAAAGGGGAGGGGAGAGGGTAGGGGAGCAGGAAGCAGTAGAGAGGCATTTTGTAATGATTTCTAAACCAATCGTTTGTCATCAAAGGACATTGTTTGGTGTCTCGGGGCTGGGTGTGATTGCACCATGCCATGTCATTGGCACTCCTTCTCTACCATCCATCCTACACCAGCCCTGCAGCACTCCACCCTCACCATTCCTAGCATCCATTGCTCCTGCCACATTTACACACTCGCTCTCCGCTCCACATTGAGATCTACAGTACTATGCAAAACGTCTTGGGCTGAGTTTAGTTTTGAGATTATTTTCCAATATTTGAAAGGGTAAGGCAGCTATGGTTAATGCTAAAATGCAGAATTAATCTTACTATTTGTTTTAATGGATCAATAAGAGACATGAACTGTAGATATTCTTGGCAGTGTGTATCTTCCTAAGAAATATATGACATTATTGAATGAAACACAAAGTCATGTTTCTTGTGATAATGCATCTGTTTGCTGAGCCTGTGACTGTGGAATTAAATGTTCCTGTGAAATGAGTCAATCCAATATAAAAATGTAAATATTATTCTGATGCTCTTTGAGGTATCTCTTCTGGACAGACTGGGGAAATCTTGCCAAAATAGAGCGTGCACAGCTGGATGGAACAGACCGCAAAGTCCTAATCAACACAGATTTGGGTTGGCCTAATGGTCTAACCTTGGATTATGACACAAGAAGGTGAGCCGAGTGAAACCACGGTTTGAATGGGCCTTTGGAAGATTGATGGTAAATGGGCTGGAGAGAGCAGAAACTTAATTAGCTGGTTTAGGTTATGAAACAATGCTTTATTCAACCCTGGCTCTTTGCCAGTCGTCTACTCTAGCAGCCAGTTAAGATTTCCCTGAGCCATTCAGTGTGGGAAGTAATTAGCACGATATGATGGTCCTTGAATTCCTCTTTTGCATAAAATTATCCTGAAGATAATGCAGTGTGACGTGAATAGTCTTATTGAATAACTTTCGTGCTGGAGCTGTGTTGCTGGTGTAATATCTCATTGATGTTAAATTTGGGATTACATAGGAGGTCACTTCCTTCCTGATTATGGACATAAATTTGATCAGAACTGTTATTCCTGGCAGGATCTACTGGGTGGATGCTCACTTAGATAGAATAGAAAGTTGTGATTTAAATGGGAAACTTCGGCAAGTTCTGATCGGACAAGTCACGCACCCCTTTGCCTTAACTCAGGTAAGAAATACTTTATTCTGTATGAAAGTTTAAATAGTGATGCTGAGGATGACAGAATATATACACACTATGACTGTTGTATCGATGTACTGTAGGAAGTGCAGGTGGCAAGTAAGGTACCTTTCATGCAGAGTGTCAAACCAGCTGTCTTTCATGTCGATAACATTGCCATTGCTAATGTCCATTATAATCATCGGGGGGGGGGGGGGGGTTGCCAGCAGTGCCCTCCTGTGTGGACCTTTGTATTTGAAAAGAAAGTTCTTTTTCCCATTTGACATCAGTATGGGACATTAACATTATAGTGTAAAACCATGAGATGTCTTCAAGCTGGGGATAGGTATCCGCAGGACTCATTAAAAGGAGTGACTGGTAATGTAATAGCCCAGTTTACACTAATGCACTACAGAGATTAGGGTGGCTCAATTACTGCCACTCCGCTCCACGGTCTCTTCCTCACCTATTTGCCACCCCAGACCCAGCCCACTCCCACCTAGGATCAAACTGTTCATCAGGGACTACTTACCACCGTCCGTGTCTTCATTGTAAGGGCCTGGTTGGCAAAGCCCCCATCTGATTTCCATCCCTAATTGCCCTCAGATGGTTCTCAGGAAGCCTGAGTGACGTCTTTGGTGCAGCCATTGTAGTGAAGGCGTTTAGTCAGTTGAAATCTGAATCATTTATATTATCAGCAATTTGAATTCTCATCCTTGTTTGAATGATAAGCCATCACAGATTAATTATGAAGTACTGCCAGTCAGATATTTGGGATTTTAGAAATAGTTATATCAACGTGCTGAAATATGTAATGTATTGGTAGAGGTAATAATCAGCAATATATAATCATTAATTTAATAGTTATATTCTGTTGATTTATCCAGAATAACGCAGTTATTTTAGAACATTTTAACAATGAATATGAATCCCATGATTTTAAATGAATGGCTGAAAGTCTTGGTTTGCTTGTACATTCCTGGCAATTGGAAAACCCTGCTAGAACTTGTGAATTCATAGCTAAGTCCCCAAAGGCAGGTACTGTTCCATGCTCCAGGAGAAATTGAAACTGATCTCTCAACCTAACCACAGTGACAACTGGATGTTTTGTTAGTCCAGAAATAATGCCAATTAAAACACTTCTGTAAAATCTCTAATGCGGTACGTTCTTTTCAAAAGATTAAAATAATTTGTTTTCTCAGTACTGCACTTTTGGTAATGAAGTGTATATTCATTTTGACTCTTGAGTACCAGATTGATAGGAAGTACAATGCATTCTAGAATAAGGAAGGTTTTTGTCCCACAGATTTGGTCTCCTTACCTAAGCAAGAATTACCATTATTGGAAGCAGTCCAAAAGTGTTTAACCAGGCTAACTATGGGAGAAGAGAATTCTCCAGTCAAGAGGGTTTAGCATAGTGGTCGCCAACCCATCAATTGCGATCGACTAGTCGATCTTGGGGACTTCCCCAGTAGATCCCGAAAAAGAAGAAAAATAAATACACAAATACTGTTGAGAGACTGTTTCCGGGTTGTGGGGTTTTAGTTCCGTTCTTGCTGCCCAGTGCGCATGTGTGTAGCTCCCCCCCTCCCCCACACTACACAGTGTACTTCAGTGGTCCCCAACCACTGGGCCAGAGGAAACAATGAGTCAGCTGCACCTTTCCTCATTCTCCGTCACGCCCACTGTTGAACTTGAATACACGTCAGGTCATTACCCAAGCGCACCAGGGTTCACTGATTGGCCTCCGGTAACCGGCCGGCGGGAAGTGCCGATGCTACTGGCCCGGAGTGCGGACAGACCAGCGCTGCCTCTGAACCTGTTTAGCACTCCGAATGTTCGCGGGGAACGCGGTGCTAAAGTATTCACAGACCTCATTCGGGCTCAGGGTTTCCTAAGCAGCAGAGCAGCTACCTCGCTGCAATCTACTGAAACAAACTTTTGTCGGCCGATAGATCCTACGGGGGGGAGGGGGGGCGGTCGCGCTTCCTAATGCACTCCTCGCTTGGTCGGTCGCTCACTCTCCGGACTGCAACCGCCGCGGCCCCAGTACAGGAACAGATGCACCTGGTCAAGGCGGCAGGCGGGAGGCTGGAGCTCGGGCCCGGAGGCTGTCTAATGAGGCAATAAAGCCCTCAAAACTGCTTCGGCACCCTGTCCAAGCACCCCACACTTAAAGACAAACCCGTTGGGTTCTTTTCCAGCGGAAAAAACGTGAGCAAACGGGAGCAGCTGAGAGCCTCATCAGTTAAATTGCAGAACCTGCTTCGAATATCGCTGTATTCCCGTCGCGTTTAGCATCCACCGCCACCCCCCGTAGACTGGTCCGCAAGAATATTGTCAATATTAAACCGTTCTGCAGTGCAAATAAAAGGGTGGTGACCCCTGCTGTTTATACGTTATTTCTGCTTCCCAGTTGCGAGGTTTTACTTCCGGTCTTTTCTGCCCCGGAGCGCATGTGTGTAACTAATAGATTTGGAGTCAATCTTGCCTTTCACTGAGGCTGAGGTAGGGGATCTTGGACTAGGTTGATGACCACTAGTTTAGCGTGTACATTCTTTGAAATTTAGAAGAATGAGGGGGCGATCTTATTGAAAGGTATCATGATTTTGTGGGGACACACTCATCTATGACTTCTTATGAAGTCCCTGACAATTGTTCATATTTAGAAACATAGAAAACTTACAGCACAATACAGGCCCTTCAGCCCACAATGATGTGCCGAACATATACTTACTTTAGAAATTACCTAGGGTTGCCCATAGCCCTCTATTTTTCTAAGCTCCATGTACCTGTCCAGGAGTCTCTTAAAAGACTCTGTTGTATCCGCCTCCACCACTCTCGCCAGTAGCCCATTCCACACACTCACCACCTCTCTGCATACAAAAACTTATCCCTGATATCTTCTTTGTACCTACTGCTAGGCACCTTAATGCTGTGCCCTATTGTGTTAGCCACTTCAGCTCTAGGAAAAAGCCTCTGATTATCCACACAATCAATGCGTCATTTGTATTTGTTCAAATCCTCTAGAAACGCATCCCAGTCCACTGAATTGAAGCAAGCCCATAGTTGCTCCTCTGCCTCCAGTGACCACCTCTTTGTTGTCCTTCTCTCTGGAGCCTGTACGGAGGTAGGAGAAGGACAGTCAGATGGTCAGGTTTCCCAAAATGCCCTCTAGGGATGGACCAGTAGGTATTTCTTGTGGCAGTGTAGCAGTGGTTGATGTTACCACCTGGTGCTGCAGATTGTATGTTGATGATAATTGGACAGAGATTTCTTCAAACAAGCCTGACTGACATCCTGACAATGAGTTAAAAGGGCCACAGTTGGCTGTTTCTTGTTTGCTTTTCACTTCACTTAATACCTCAAGTGCCTGCTTAACATGGGCCTTTGGCGATAGGTAAACTGTGGTCAGGATCATGGAGGAGAACTCTCTTAGTAAAGAGATTGGTCAACTCTTAATTATTTGATGTTCCTGATTGGGGGAACAAGTCCTACTGACGTATCTGGTGTATCTTAAGTGAGTAATGTCTCCACGAAGCACAGGACACTGCAATCACTCATTTCCTGCCATTACAGCAATTTTGCCCTTGGATTCTTGGTCATGTTCTCCATTTGCCAACAAGATACACTCTGGAGCTTTAGTCTGGCGTAGTGTCTTCCTCTTCCCCTCTCTTCCATATCTTTTTCTGGTTAAAGGTGATATACCTGCATTCCTGAGAGTTAAGTCTCGGAGTCCTTCAGATGATTGCAAAATCACTAGTTTGTCAAGGTGTTTCAAAAGTATGTTACTTGAAGGGAAATTACAGGCAGTTGATTGCATTGAGGGTTTAGAGGTATCTATAGAAGTGTTCTAAGCTGCCTGCAAAGCGTCACTGTGTTTCATCAGCACCGTCTTGGGAAAATCTTCCTACAATGAAACATAGCTTCAAGATGAGAGTCCAGTCATTTAAAAATGAAATAATACACTTAAGATGCCTTCTCAGAGAAAGTGGTGAATCTTTGAAACACTCTGCTCCAGAGCACTGTGGAGACTAGCTAACTGGAAATGGCTATGGGTATCCGGCACAGATCTGGAGTTGAAGGTTGGGCAGGGCAGACTTGAGTGGTTGACTCTTCCTGTTTCCCTGTGTTACTTATTTCTTATACAAGAACCATTTTTGTACCTTTAGATATAAGAGTGCCACCATGTGGACAAACAAAAGATATCAATGGAACAGAAGGCTGCAATTTAGTCTCCTTTCATGGAACGACTCTATGAGTCTGAACATTAAATGAAATATCAACCGATGAAAATTGCTTCTTGAAAAAAAAAACTGGCTGTCTTAAATATCATATATTTTTAATTACTTTTAGGCCCTTCTGTGGATTGGTGGTGGATTAAGCCCTTCTGGCCCTTGAAGCCATACTAACCCTAATCTAATAGGACAATTTACAATGACCATTTAACCTAAGTGGTATGTCTTTAGACATATGCTATGAAATTTGATGTTTTCTGGCAGCAGCACAATGCAAGGTCTAAAATATTACCCAAAGTTACAATTTTTTAAAAATTGGTACAAAGAATAACTGTGAGGTGGTGTTCATGAAATCCACAGAAACCTGATGGCAGAGTTAGAAGAAGCTGTACCTAACACACAGAGTGTGCACCTTCACCCTCCTGTACTGTCTCCTGGATGGCATCAATGAGAAGAGGGCATGTCCCAGAGAGTGTAGCTGCACAGGCACTTTCAGTCCTAACTCCTCCTGACTTTGCCCAACAAGTCTTATTTTCTCAAATAACCTAAATTGTACTTGAAGTAACTAATTGTGGAAGGACGCTGCACAACTTTAATTTGCATGCACTGTTCAGTGTGCAAAGTAAAATCATTTGTAAGTTCTAAGTTGTTGCTTTTGCAATTAGCACGATCGCTGGATCTACTGGACTGACTGGCAAACCAAATCGGTTCAACGTGTGGACAAGTACACAGGTCGGAACAAGGAGACCATCCTTGCTAATGTAGAAGGACTGATGGACATCATTGTAGTCTCTCCGCAAAGGCAAACAGGTATACGGTGAAAGAAATGGACTTAAAACTCCTGGTCTGTAACTTGCCGTAGCAGAAAATCTAATGCCATCTGATGTTGGTTAGACTTGTCCCTGTCCAATTGCATTTTTATATTCTTTGCATGGGTAGTTATTGAAAGCACTAGTTGACAGTGAGAGGGGGGGGGGGCATCTTCAAAATAAGTGAATGAGGCAAGTAAAGCTATCTCCTAAATGATTTGGATTGAATTGAAGCATTGTAATTAATAGCACAAGGAGATGTAAGTTAGGGTGGACTGCTTCAATATCAAGCGCAATGCCGAAGAAAAAATAAAGGAGGGAATGTTAGTGAAGTTAAAATAAAAATCATGAACAAAAGGGAAAAAAATATTTTAAAGATGCCTAGCTTAAAACAATATTGGATATCATGATTGTAATAATTAATATTCAGTCCCTGTGAAACTGACAGCTGTAACATGTAATATGTGGTTCAAAGGGCTTTTAAATGAAAACCTAAATGTGATTCTGTTCCCAAAACACAAAGACAACGACTATATAATACTCAGTGCATTTTAATGGTAAGTAAGCAATTGTACTACTACTGTCATGACATTTATTTGCAAATTATTGTTACTCAGACTACAGCTTTTGCATATGTTTATTTTTACCATATTATACCCCTTGCTGCACTGTCCTAGTGAAAAACATTATGAAGTATTATTAAAATAGCAATAGAAACAACAGTATTGTCTTTCTCATGTTTGTACTCGGAAATATATCCAGGATTTATGTTCTGTCAGTGCCTAGAGCACAAATACAGCAATATTATACCACTGAAACCATTTCAACAATTTCCATGTAATGAATAGCTGGGCAATGCCTATGATGCAATTGCTTTGTCAAAATGAAACCATTTGAATTAAAATCAGAGCAAAAATCATAACACAGCAAGATATTTTACTGTTTAATACTAATCATATTCATTCTCCCTTTGCAAATTTATTTCAAATTTATACAAATAAAAGATATAGTATCATTTAATGTCTGTTGAAGAACACGAATAATGAAATTGTAAAATAATGTATTTTATAATGTGCTAATCATGATTGTATTGAATCATGACTGCATTGAAGATTTGAAAGAATACCAAGACAATATCTGCCCCAGGCCTCATGGACATCAGTTGCCACACAGGCTGGTGCTTTGCATCATGGGCTCCACCCTGCTGCTGTTGTTTGACATTCAAAATCCAACTCCTCCTCTGCCCACCACTCTGTTTATTGAATCCTCGAAACATGTTGCTGAGAGAACATTACTTTGTGAAATAATTGTGAACTTAACATTTAAGTGTTTGGATTTAATTTTAGGTACTAATTCATGTGGCGTCAACAATGGAGGATGCACACATCTTTGCTTTGCCAGGACAACAGACTTTGTGTGTGAATGCCCAGATGAACCAGATAGACGGCCATGCTCAGTGGGTGAGTAGAAATTCTAAGGCTGCACGCTGAGAAAGTGGCAATGGCTCAAACATGACCTGCTATGGTAACAGCTTAATGAGAAACAAAATAATCTTCAAATATTCCATTTCATGAAGATGCATTATAAGCATCCAGCTACATAACAGATTTCTGCTATTAGTGACAATATTTCAAGTAGAAGTAATGTGCATCCAAATGTGCTTTTCTTATATTACATTTAAATAAGTGAGTTTGTGCAAAATGACTTTCTAAATTTTGTTCCAATTCAGATGGACTGTTCTATCCTAAAATGACACTATGTCACATGGTTACTTTATTTTGGACCTTGCATATTTAGTGTACATACAATGTCTTTGTGCAGTTAATGATCCAAGAGATTTCATGAATTTTGCTATTTTCTGGCAACAGTTAGATTGAGTTGAATGAGATTTGAAAAATAATTTTCCTCTCATTTGTGTGTGTTTAATTTCCATGGTAATCACTGGGAGATACTCAATTTTCATTCTCTCACTTACACAGCTGCATCCACATCCAACGATGTGCAATCGATGTTATTTTTTCTCTCCATGGTAATCTTCAAACTGCATCAGTTTTCTTTGAATTATGGTTTCTGTCCATCTCCTGCCAATCTCGAATTAGCTGTTTCATTAAATTCAGTCTCCTTCCAAAATTTCTGAACCTGCCCTGCGCCAGATTTTATCAGGTGACCAGTTGCTTTCTGGCAATGAAGTGGCAGATGATGCTGGCCCCCTTTCCCCATTCACAAATTGCAGCAGCATAACAATGCATCATCTGAGACTGCCCTGGTCTTATCAGTTGCATATGTTTAAATAAATTTTATTCCTTGCCCTCTGCTTAAAGTTTACTGCATTTCTCATTTTGGAAAGAAAGACTTTTATATTTGACGCCTCTGTCAAATAAATTGGCGCATTATGTAGGAATGAGCAATGTTGAGCAGACGTCCTAATCCTGATCTGACAGATGAGCCTGTGGACTTTCAACAAGATGCTTAATTCGTAGGTAATCAATAAATGTAATTCCTTGCAGTTCCTGGATATGTGCCTCCGTTTCCAGAGACCACCAGCTCTGAAGAGAAGCCTGATTCTGTTGGCCCTCACAAAGCTTCTGACACCTTCCCCGCGAAACCCACACATTCCATTAAGAACGCAAGTGAAAAGTAAGTATGCAGATTGGTGCCCTTGCCGCCAGCTACAACACTAATGGTTTTGACTTCATCCCAGTTAAACATGAGTCAGGATTTGAAGGATAAATATCTATCTTCTCTTAAAATACATCTCAGCAGAATCAATAAACATACTTATCTTTCCATTGGTGGATCAGAGGACCACGAATGAATATAATTCAGCCTCTGCTTTTGAGGCTTCAGCAGCTTTGTCTTTTCCCCCAGAGAGCTACAGAAAATAATAGATTGAGTACATGCATAGTGAGATTTATTCAGCTGTTAACAAGATGATGCACTAACTCCCAATAAAAACCATACAGATGTAAAAACTGAATATATTGTAAAAACGGGAAGTCATGGATTAATTTTCATTTTTATTCCTTCCCTGTCTGCTGTACAGTAACAGGGAAAAAATGCAGTCAAATTACATCATTGTGATTTCCCACCCCGCCATTGGATTTTTTTTATCTGTGTATTACTGAGTTTAGTACATTTCTGGTGGTTTAATTACTTCTGAAATGAACGACTTGCTAGCCATTTTGGAGGGGAATCTGCATGGTTGTAGTCTTGTGTTATACCAGATTTCCCTCTCGGGAAATAATTGTGAATCAGCTTAGTTTTTGTAACACAAGCACGAGAAAATCTGCGGATGCTGGAAATCCAAAGCAACACACACAAAATGCAGGCGGAACTCAGCAGGCCAAGCAGCATCAATGGAAGAGAGTATAGTCAACGTTTCAGGCCATGACCCTTGCTCTGCGCCCTTGGCTTGAAATGTCAACCGTTTACTCTTTTCCATAGATGCTGCCTGTCCTGCCGAGCTCCTCCTGCATTTTGTATGTGTTGTTTTAGTTTTTCTGTTGCTCCAGTTTGATTCATGATCGGCATTATCGACATTCACGTTTCATTCCGAATTTATTTAATTCCTCATCAGGCATGATGGAATTCAAGCCTGAGTCTTCAGGTCAATAAGCAAAAACCTACAGATGAAACTATATAGTGCTGGGTACACTCAGAGCCAGGCAGCATATGTGGAGAGAGAAAAATGGAACGTGTGGATAAGGTTGATGATCTTCCATCCCACCTGATGGAACTCTGTTGGAAGGTCATCAGCCTGAAAGATTAACTCTGTTTCCCTCTCCAGAGATGCTGCAGGGCTGAACATTTCCAGTAATTTCCATTTTACCCACGTCTCAGAATGTTTTATTCATGTCTAGTAATTTGACCATTATATTTGCGACTGCCCAATGCTCCTGAAATCTTTTCAAGGAAAAGAGCTAACGTGTAAGAGCCATGAAGTAATGTTGCAGCTCCATAAAACCCTGGTTAGATCACACTTGGAATACTGTGTTCATTTCTGATTGTCTCATAGGATGGATGTGGCAGCTTTAGATAGAGAAGGTGCAGAGAAGACTTACCAGAATGTTGCTTGGATGAGAGAGCATGTCTTATGAGGGTAGGCTGAGCGAGCTAGGGCTTTTCTCTTTGGAGCAAACGAAGATGAGAGAGAACATGAAAAAGGCGTACAAAATGATGAGCCATAGATCAAGTGACTGACAATGCCTTTTTCCCAGGCTGACAATGGCTAAAGCAAGGGGGACATCAAGAGTAAAGGTTTTCATGCAGAGTGATGGGTGATTGAGCCAGACACATGAGGGGCATTTAAGAAGTTCTTAGATAAGCATATGGATGATTGAAAATTGGAGGGCTACGTAGGAGGAAAGGGTTAGATTGATCTTGAAGTAGATTAAAATATCAGCATATCATTGTGGGCCGCAGGGCCTGTACTATGCTGTGATGTTCTCTATTCTGTGTTTTCTGGGTTTTATGCTTCCTCCAGAGTTTGGCGAGAAATGGAGAGCAAATAGCTTTCATGTGAGTAACAGGTTAGGAATGCATTTAGTTTCTGTTGAGTGAACACGAGGAAATCTGCAGTTGCTGGAAATTCAAACAACAGCACACACAAAATGCTGGTGGAACACAGCAGGCCAGGCAGCATCTATAAGGAGAAGCACTGTCGACGTTTCGGGCCAAACCCTGACGAAGGGTCTCGGTCCGAAACGTTGGCAGTGCTTCTCCTTTAGATGCTGCCTGGCTTGCTGCATTCCACCAGCATTTTGTGTGTGTTGTAGTTTCTGTTGAGTTTCAGTTTTTCATCGAGTTAATTGGAATTACAATCTTATTTGCCTTTGAGATAAATATTTGTTTGTAGCACAGCAATGTGAACAAGTAAGTCATTATGTTACTAATGTACAGGCACTAATAGTGGGGATGCTAAACATAAAGCAAAAGACAGGGTTCCCAGTACCAGCTGCTATCATTGGCCAGAAGTCATTTTCAGCAAAACTGTTGAAAATGCCGTGTCTCAGATGAAGAATTGATTCTCCCTCCAACAGTCATAAACAAACGTGACAATAAACTGCTGGAGTAGTAGAATGTTTGTCATACACTGTGAATGCAGAATGCTCTCCCAGCAGCATTATACCGACAACCCACTCTTACGCCAAAGGGGAAAGCGAAGATTATTTTACAAAATCATCTGCTGAAATATTGCTTTAGAGTCATATGCATCATAACACTGACACCATTTATGGCTGGAAAACATGCATTGAAAGATATTTCTGTGTATGTATTTAATAATATTCTTCAAAAAAGGAAATCCTGGACCTTTATAGTGGGATGTCACATTTAAATCAGATTTTTCAAATTGAATGCCATCATTCAAACTGAAGCCAGCATTTTCTCATTGCTCATCAATAAAGAAACACAACACTGAGGAAAGGGATCTAAGTTAAACTAAGTGCAGTAGCCATTGGCCGTTTTCTGTTGGGTTTGTGGCGTGGACATTAAGTATGTTTCTAGTACATATCGACTTTGTTTAGAGCATGTATGCTATAGAGTGACTCTAGATGAGTAGTTACATCTGGGACACTCCAGTTGATGCATACTTTATTATTTATTTAGTGATACAGTGCAGATTAGGCCCTTCTGGCCCTTTGAACCAGCTGTCCTATCAAACCCTGACAAACTCAATGAACCCTAACCTAATCACTGGCCATTTTACAATGACCGATTAACCTATCAGGTATGTCTTTGGGCTGTGGGAGGAAACCTGGGCACCCAGGGAAAACCCATGCATGCCATGGGCAGGACGTACAGACCTCTTGCAGGTGGCATCAGAGTTGAAGTCTGAACTCTGGAATGCCCTGAGCTGTAATAGCATTGCACTAACAGCTAGACTACTATGGCACCACCAAAAATTTAGGTGAGTTACCAGAGGGGAACACTTGAAAATACTCAACAACTGATTCTCTACAGCAGCCCCAGCTGGACGGTTCCTCTATGGGAACAACTTTCTTCTCCTCCCTGATTGGCCAGCTTGTTATTCCCGAAACATCGACTGTACTCTTTTCCAAGATGCTGCCTGGCCTGCTGAGTTCCTCCAGCATTTTATGTGTGTTGCTCAGTTTTCCAGCGTCTGCAGATTTTCTCTTGTATATTACTTTGATGATTTAGTGGTCATAGGTTATGGACATAACAGTAAACGGGGAGAAGCAGTCATCCCTGCATCTACCATCTCAAGCCCAAAATAAGTCTGTGTACTTCAATGTCAACATCTGTTGGTTTTTGTTCTGTGCAATACAGGCCCAATGACCATGTACGCAGCTCCCTCCATCCCGACATGGCCATCCCTGCAAACAATTCAGTGTGCCTTTGGGGCGTTCATTCTACCTTAACCTCCTACCATAATGAACAGGGGTCAATGTTCTGAATTAGGCATTCTAGATGAACAATTTTGCTGATCAGTGCTCTGTCATAAGAGTTTAATGTTAATGCAGACTTCATCAAGATTACTGCTGTTAGATCTGTGACCTCATGCAATGTTCATTACAACCATGTTTATGACTGGGTTGTTTGGCCTGCAAAAGTCAAGGTCACAGTCATTCAGCGACTTACTCTTAAGGATTATTCCAGACTGTCAGATTTCGCACAATTTCATTGATTAAGGTGGTCCCCGATCTCTAGAGGCCAGGAAAAGAAGGCCTGATCTGCTTTCCCTTCAAACCAGATGCAGTGTTCACAAACATTTGCCACTGTTGTAGGGTTTTCCAAAGTGTAGGCATTCATATACTGAAGCACTATTGCCTTAGAACCCAGGTAACCTTCTGTCAGAAGTTCCTACCAGTAACTCTTAAAGGTCTTCAAGACTTCCTTACACAAGAACCATGCCTATTATCTCTATTATCTACTATCTTTTCTCCACTAACCTGAACAGTTTCCTATGAACTCTTGGATATATTCTTGCCTCCCTTTCCATTATTGTAGTTTTCCTTGTTGAGCAGCATCACCCAATAGTAATAGGAAGAGGGGAGCTAGAATTGTTCTTTAAGAAAACTGGATCTCAAGGTCACAGCTGCAAGGCTAACTTTGGGCAAGTGCAAGAGTTTGTAAAAATATAACTCTAGGCATGGAACCTGGCACAGCACACCATTGCACAGTGAAATTTCATAGCACTGTTCATTCTGCAGCATACTCTTTGCCATTCAGCGGCCATGTAGAATAAGGATGCTGGTTGTATGAATATAATGGTTGCATGAGAATATCTTTGAAAATCATACATGAGTATACTCTGCATTAACTTTTAAACGACTTGCCAAACTGCACGTCATCTTCTTAAACACAAAAGATTAGGCAAATGCTGGAAATCAGAGCAACACACACAAAATTGGAGGAACTTGGCAGGTCAGGCAGCATCTATGGAGAGGAATAAAGAACCAACATTTTAGGCCAAGATCCTTCATCAGGTCCTCTCCTCAGATGGTGCCTGATGTGCTGGTGCCCTCCAGTATTTTGTATGTGTTACGTCATCTTACTTTTTAAAAAATATATGAAATTGTTATATGTTGCAATTCTTGATTTTTAGACTTAACAGTATCAATGTAAAATATAGCAAATAAAGCAAATGAATGTACCATCTCATGAAATACCCAAACTACAAGAATGATGCTAGTAATCAGATTACAGATGCACTGCTTATATGTGTGTGTGTATATATATGAGTGTGTGTGTGTGTGTGTGCGCGCGCGCGCGTGTATATGCATATATATGTATATGTGTATATAAATGTGTTTTTGTGTTATGTGTGTGTATCTACATTATATAATTGAAGGAAAATTTTCCTTTCATATTCATTTTGTTCTACACTTGAAATAAAATTCACTGTTTGAGCATTTTATGGAATTGAAAAATGGCCTGTTGCAAAAGAATTCCGGATGCATAACTATCAGATAACAGATAAACAGGAGTTTTACTGCACAAGAACATTACAGTCTTTGTGTGAGTTTTCAATATATTGTCAGTGTGCCACATTCACTCACACCGCCTGACAGCAGTAAGGTGATTTTGAGCTAATTGTACTACAGCAGTTGCATAGTAACTGTGGAGCACATGTTGCATCATTGTTAATGCACTGAAATAGCACAACACGTGTTTGAAATGTTGTGTTACACATAATTAAGTTATTGCACATGATGATCCATTAAATAATTACCATCATACTGATGTTTGTTGTTAAATGTTGAAATTGTCAGCAGGGATTGCTGCTTCCTGCAAGATGCTAAATTTAATGTGTTTTCCCTCCAGCTGTTCTCAAAAAGATGCAAGTCGAGGTCTCTGTGATCAGAATGGAAGTCGGGTGTTGCCTGCAATAAATGGTATGTTTTCAGACAATAAGCTTTTAAAAAAAACCCTTGTTACAGTGTGATTAGTTCACATGCCATTTTCCTGTGTTAATACTTGGCAGGTGTGTAGCCTTAGCTAGGCCTGAATTTATAGACCAATGTTAGTTGTACTTGAGAAGCTATTTTCTTGACCTTCTCTTAACCTAGAAACCCTTTTAGGTGGGGATTTCCAAGTGTTGACTAGGCAGCAATGAATGGCAAATGTAATTTTAGCATTCATTTCCAGAGGACTTGAATATAAAAGCAAGGGTATAATACTGAGGCTTTATAAGGCACTGGTCAGGTTGCGTTTGAAGCATTGTCAGCAGTTTTAAGCTCCAAATCTAAGAAAGGATGTTTTGGCATTGGAGAAGATCCAGAGAATGTTTTCAGGAATGAGGAGCATTTGATAGCTGTGTTTTCACACTCGCTAGAGATTAGAAGAAGGGAGGTGGGGATATCTCATTGAAACCTGCTGAATATTGAAAGGCCTAGATAGAGTAGACGTGGAGAATGTTTCCTAATATGAGGGAATCTGGGACCAGAGGGCACAGCCTCAGAATAGAAGAACATCGTTTTAAAACAGAGATGAGGAGGAATTTCTTCAGCCAGAGGTTGGTGAATTTGTGAAATTTACTGCCACATGGGGCTGTGGAGGCCAAGTCATTGGTTATTTTTAAAGCAGGCGTTGGTAGGTTCTTGATTAGTAAGGGCATTAATATAGTTCAAATCCATATTCCTGGTATGCTTAAGAAGCAGCATAAGGTGGCTCTGAATGTTAGCTGAACGGTTTCAAGGGATGCATGTTGCTATGACCTGCAGTGATAAAATTAACACTAGTTATTCAAACTGTTATGGGTTGACAACATTACACGACAGTGGCTTCCAAGTAATTTCAGCATCTCTGTCTGCCCACTACCCTAATACCACCAGCACAAAGTTAGCTGAGGTGATATCACCAATAACATACGGTGTCATGGCCAACCCAGAGAAACTTCTGATATGAAATTTATACCAATAGTTGTTTGCCATTTAAGTTCTAAAATAGCATGCAATTATAGCATAAATTGTATTAGGCTCTACATTCATGGAGCATTATGAGTGGACAATATTCTTAGCAGATATGCAGAGTACTCAGTTGAGAAGGTGTCTGTAAATGCTACTACTGTTTGCCATTATGGAGTACACCACTATGGTAAATCCACTCTTTTAAACAAATATAATGTGTTATGCATGAAGGAACTTCCACTACGATTGTTCATTAATTCTTGTTTTTGCACCTCCTCTTAGCGTTTTAGATTGTATAAGTCCCTAGAGGGGGACATGGCAGAAGTAAATGACCTTATTTGCTTAGTTGAGGGAACTACACAAACCTTTGCTGTTCCTATGCTATTCTTTGATTTGATGAGGGAAAACTGGATCCAATAAAATTGTACAGTCTAATTACATTCTTAAAAAAATATGCCTGTGGTATAAAACCATAGCTATTCATAATTGGAAAAGAATAATATTTAGTTCATTAAAAAAGCAGGATACTGCAAGAGGTTGCATGCTTAAATTAAGTCCAATTAAAACGGACAGAGTTAATTATTGTTTTTCCTTTGGGAAATTAATTCAATCACAGTTGTTAAAGTTCTCCACCTAGTGGCCTAGCTGAGATTCAATTTAATGAAATACAAACTGACAAATTACAAGGAATAAGGGAAGACTCTGGATGCATCTGCCTATGCGGTCGAGTCCTGACAATTATTGTGACGTAATTGTCCACTCGGCACTATGTGTCTTTGTCATTGGCTAGTTCCTTCAGCTGGAGACCCAAACGGTGGCCTGAATGTTGGCAGTTGAGGTTGAAACAAGTTTCAGATTTTATTGACACAGAACTGAACCATCAGCTGTTGGTTGAAGGTGAATGCACTCTTGTCCAATGTGTGGATGTGTTTTCACAATGATATCCCTGTTTGTTTCAGGTGTAACTGCTGGCCAGACTTTGTAAAATCTAGTCTATTGTTTTATTTGCCTGACAAAACATCCAGCCACTTACCAGGGCAGTTAAGACTAGTGGAACAATTTGGACTGAAATTGGTGGTTGCCATTTCCATAGCAGGGAACAAATTCATACACAGCATTCACCTCTTAATATTATTGTTTATGATGGCAGCACTGAAGTCAGTTTTAAGCAGACTGGGCCAGTGTTAGAGTGAGAAGCTCAGGCTTTGGTTTGTAGGGTCTACAATGAAGAGAAGCGGAGTCCTTAGCCAGATTTTTTTCATTTCATTTTCTTTCTTTTTTTTCTTTCCTTTTGCACAGTTAGGCCAGGGGTGATGCCAGGCAGGATAGTGGAATTCAGGGAGCCCTCCAGTTTAAGGAACTGGAGCTGGCTCATTCGGGAGGCTGAGCGGTTGATCAGTAGGATATATAGAGAGGAAGTTACACCCAGGGTGCAGGGATAGGGTAACTGGGTGACCGTCAAGATGGGGAATGGGGTTAGGCAGCCAGTGCAGAGTACCTCAGTGGCTATTGCCTTCAGCAACCACTATCCCACTCTGGATACCAATATGGGTAGAACTGAGGAAGAAGAAAGAGATGACCACATTAATGGGATTATCTTGTAGACTACCCAGCAGTCCACAGGATTTACAAAAACAAATCTGTAGAGAGATGGCAGACTGTTTAAACATGTTTTAGAGGTTATTTTAACTTTACACATATTGACTGGGACTCCCATACTGTAAAAGGGCTGGATGGTATGAAGTTTGTCCAATGTATTCTGGAAGTTTCTTTAATAGAGGAGCCAACCAGAGAGAGTGTGATACTAGATCTCCAATTAGGAAATGAGACAGAACACATGACAGTAGTTTGTGTGGGGGAACACTTTGCATCTAGAAACCATAATATCTATTAGTTTCAAGGTAACTATGGAGAAGGATAGGTCTGGGATTGAGATCCTAAATTGGAGAAAGGTCAATTTTGATGGTAACAGAAAGGATCTGGCAAGTGTGGGTTGGGACAGGTTGTTTTCTGACAAAGGGAAACTTGGTAAGTGGAAGGCCTTCAAAAGGGGAATTTTGAGAGTAGAGTTTTTATGTTCCTGTCAGAATAAAACACAAGGATAACAGGTTTAGGGAACTTCGGTTTTTGAGAGAGATTGAGACCCTGCTTAAGAAATAAGAGGCGCAAGCAAGGTATTGGCAGGAAGGAACAAATAAGGTACTTGAAGAGTACAAAAAATTCAAAATAATACTTAAGAAGGAAATAAGGAAGGCTAAAAGAAGGCATAAGGTTGCTGTAACGGACAAGGTAATGGAGAATTTCACGTGCTTGCACAGAGCAAAAGGATAGCAAGAGACTAAATTGGTCCTCTGGAAGATCGGAGTGGTCATCTATGTGTGAAGCCAAAGAGCTGGGGGGGTATCTTAAATGAATTTCTTTTTCATCTTTAGGACTCTGTAGAAGTGAGGCATAGCAGCGGTGAGGTCATGGACCATATAGAGATTACGGAGGTGGAAATATTTGCTGTCCTGAGGCAAAAGTAAGGTGGATAAATCCCTAAGACCTGACAAGGTGTAACCTTGGACCCTGTGGAGGGGGGGGTGGGGGCTAGTGGAGAAATTGCAGGGCCCTAGCCACTGGTGAGGTGCCAGAGAATTGGTTGATAGCTAATGTAGTTCCGTTGTTTAGGAAAAGCTCTAAAGGCAGGAAATTATAGGCCAATGAGCCTGACTTCAGTAGTTGGTAAGTTATTGGAAGGTATTCTGCAGGATAGGCTATATAAGTATTTGGATAGTCAGGGACTGATTAGGGATAGTCAACTTGGCTTTGTGCAGGTAAGTTGTAGCTAACCAATCTCACAGATCTTTTCGAGGAAGTTACCAGGAAAGTTGATGAAGGAAAGGTAGTGGATGTTGTCTACGTGGACTTTAGCAAGGGTTTTCACAAGATCCCACATGGGAGGTTAGTCAAGAAGGTTCAATGACTTGGCTTTCAAAATGAGACAATAAACTGTATTAAACATTGACTTTGTTAGAGCAGCCCGAGAGAGTTTGTAGATGGTTGCCTCTCTGACTGGAGGCCTGTGAATAGTGATGTTTCTCAGGGGATTTGTGCTGGGTCCATTGTTGTTTGTCATTTGTATCAATAATCTGGATGATAACGTGGTAAACTCAATTAGTAAGTTTTCAGATGACACCATGATTGCAGATGTAGTGGACAATGAGGAAGACTATCTGTGGGATCTGGATCACCAGGAAAAATGGGTTGAAAATGGCAAGTTGAATTTAATCTAGATAAGTGTGAGGTGTTGCACTTCGGAGGACTTGCACAGTGAGCGGTAGGGCACTGAGGAGCATAGTAGAACAGAGGGATCTAGGAAAGCAATCCATAATTCCTTACAAGTGGTGTCACAGATAGAGTCGAAAGGAGAGCTTTTGGAACATTGGCCTTCATAAATCAAAATATTGAGTACAGGAGCTGGGATGAAATGTTGAAGTTGTATAAGATGTTGGTGATGTCTAATTTGGATTATTGTGTCTAGTTTTGTTGAAAGAGTGCAGAGAAAATTTACAAGGGTGTTGTCAGGATTTGAGAACCTAAATTCTAGGGATAGGTTGAATAGGTTCGCACCTTTTTCCATAGAGTGTTGAAGAATGAGGGGAAATATGATAGAGGTATACAAAATTATGAGGGGTATAGATAGGGTAAATGAAGGCAGGCTTTTTCCACCGAGGTTGGGTGATCTTATAACTAGAGGTCATTTGTTAAGGATGAAAGCTGAAATGTTACATGAGTGGGAACAACTTCACTCAGAAGGTGGTAAGAGTGTGGAACAATCTGCCAGAGGTCAATATCAACATTTAAGAGAAATTTGGTTGGGTACATGGATGGATAGGGTATGGAGGGCTACGATCCATGTTCAGGTCAATGGGATTAGGCAGATTAATAGTTCAGCATGGACTAGATGGGCTAAAGGGCCTTTTGCTGTGCTGCAGTGTTTCGTGACTCTATGACTCTAAATTAGTTCTCAGCAAGATCACTAGGTGGAGCAGTTTGCCACTGGAAATTGAATGAATTTCACATGAGAGAAATAATTTTCAACTGTACCAGTTTTTGTTGCAGATTTATATATATTTTTAAAAAAGTAATCTATTGGAATATTCCACCACTTTTGGTAAAATAATTCTCACTCTTCCTCTGTTATTAACAGCTCTGGATCAATACCTGTGTGATTTTGGTTTCTTTATAGCTGTGACCCTGTGGTATTACAGGGAGATACCTGTATGAATAGAAGTAAGATTGGCTGGGGCAGGATTGCTTTGAAGATGATAGAAAGATAGGTGAAGGTCATAGCTAGTGTTGCGGAAGCAGAGAGCTTGCAGAAGAACTTGACAGATTGGGAAGGAGAATGGGCAAAAAAAGTGGCAGAAGGAATGTGGTGTAGGGATGTGTATGATCATGCACTTTAGTAGAAGGAGTAAAGGCATAGATTGTTCTCTAAACAGGGAAAAAATTCGGAATCAGTGGTGCAAAGGGACTTGGCAATCTTCATCCAGGATTCCCTAAAGGTTAACTTTCAGATTGAATTGGTTTAAGGAAGGCAAATGCAATCTTAGCATTCACTTTGAGAGGGCTAGAATATAAAAGCAAGGATATAATATGTTGAGGCTTAATAAGGCATTGGTCAAACAACACTTTGAGTTTTGAGCCTCTTATCTAAGAAGGGATGTGCTGGCGTTGAAGAGTGTCCAGAGTAGGTTCATGGAATGATCCCAAGAATGAAAGGGTTAATGTATGAAGGGCCTGTACTTGCTGAATATTGAATATTGAATATTGAAAAACCTGGAAAGAGTAGACATAGAAAGGATGTTTCCTCAATGAGGTTGTCCAGGATAGCAGGGTGCCCCTCAGATTAGAAGGGTGTCCCTTCAGAACAGAGAGGAGGAGAAACGTCTTTAGCCTGTAGGTG
The DNA here is from genome assembly GCF_030144855.1 of Hypanus sabinus. Taxonomy (NCBI): domain Eukaryota; kingdom Metazoa; phylum Chordata; class Chondrichthyes; order Myliobatiformes; family Dasyatidae; genus Hypanus; species Hypanus sabinus. The sequence continues at coordinate 155,383,274 of NC_082712.1, forward strand.
ATGAATCTGGAGTTCATTGCCATAGGCGGCTGTGAGGCCAAGTCATTTGGTGTATTTAAAGTGGAGGTTGATAGGTTCTTGATTATTCATGGCATCAAAGGTTATGGAGAGAAGGCAAGGGAAGGGGTTTGACAGGGATAATATATTAGCCATGATGGAATGGCGGTGCAGATTTGATGGGCTGAATAGCCTAACTCTGCTTCTATGCCTTATGATCTTATGGTCCTATTTGTGATTGTGTTTATACCATTTATCTGTTTCCTTCCACTCAAATCAATGATGCACAGTATATACTTCAAAACAGCCAAATGGATTATTCATAGCCTGATGAAATTGTGCTCTGAAAAGACAGTAAATTCCTCTTTTGTGATCTGTGTTTGTTTATTGCAATGCACAATAATTTAATGTATTGTTACCACATAACAACTTTCACAACTCATGTCGGTGGTAATAATTCAGATTCTGATTTTTCATTTCTTTTCAAGTGTGAGAAACAACCCAGTGGATGCCTTAACTGCACTGTCAACTGTTACCTTCAAAGAACCAAAGACTGTTGGTCTCTCTTGAGCCTTCCATCCCACTGCCTCCCTCTGACCTCACACCTGTTCCCAGCCTCTCCTCCTGCTCTAGCTGCCTTGTCCCCTCTGACCCCCCCCCCCCGAGATAGAACTGTCAGGGGCAAAACCTTTGTACCCCTGCCACCGGTCTCCAGCTCTGCCTCAGTTCCCAGAAGCCTGTGGCCATAGGGTCTTAACTGCTCTTCTTCCACCATCCATCCAATTCACCATTCCCACTCCCCTTCCGGGTATCTCTTGTCACTCGAAATTCCTCCCTCTCCCCTAATTCCTCTCCCAAGTGCTGCATGCCACGACCCTCTTCTGACACCATGCCTGATCCTAGCTCCAGCCCCTGCCTTGTCTTCTCTATCCATTCTCTGAGCCAGAATGGTCTGCCCTCAGGCAAGACCTCAGCTTTGTACTAATGAGACCACAATTCATCACGACACCAAATTTGTCTTCTGGTCTTTCCTCAATTTTCTAGTCCAGCTGAAGGGTCTTGAGCTGAAATGTTGACTGTCTGTCTGTGCAGATCATGATAGAATCATCAGTATACTAGTTTTCATGCCAACAAGAAACGCTATTCTATACATACTGGATCAAATGTGCACAAGATAAAATATTTGTACAGCTCTGGCTCACTGAATCCATTGAAAGCCGTGTAAGATTTTTCCTGAAGGAAGAAAGAAATCAGATAACAGGGGTTATCTCATTTCTAAAGTTAATATCCATGTCTTTGGTCAAGGGGAACATCTAGAGGTCAGTGTAGTTTTTCCACCTGTTTTCCAGGAGGTGATGAGCTGGGAAAGAGCATAGTTCTACACCACCCCTCTGGCGAACCTTTTCACAAAGTACACAATCTTTATATGACTACAACAAAAAAATTAATAACTTCAATTTTTCCTTAATGCATTACCCAGCAGCATCAAGAACAACGTCTGTGAGGATTTTATACAACGCGGCATTTAACCAAACCATTACAATACAGTTTTACAATTAATGCAGCAATTGTGCTGGATTTCCTCCTGATAAGGGGACAATAGAACTGCTTTAAGGTTACATTTTCATAAAGAAATCATTGAGCTATTGTAGAACCAACTAAAGATCGACATTTTCCACTAAATATATAAAACTTTTATGAATTAATGGCACATGTTGGTAGTATCTGTATAAAAAAGGCAGGCTGACCCAATGAATAGTTCAGCCATACACATGGTTCCTGTCTATGGATTAATGCTTGCATTTAAGGATAGTTTAGATCTTGCACACTCTTAGTTCCCCTCCACCCCCCCCCCCCCCCCCCTCCAAGTTAGCTAGTCTTGAAGCTTTACACTTAGCTACAGGAAACTTTCTGATTAAGTTTTCACAAATTATTCTATAAGAGAAAAATACTATATTCTGGTTTGCATCATTTCATCTGTAAAAACTGACTAATTGACCTTGTGACTGTTGCAGGTGAAGGGCTACATGTAAGTTACATCGTTGGAGCCATTTTGACAATCTTAGCTATCCTGATACTTATAGCTGCCTTCATTATATACAGGTATTGTCTTCCAATCATATTTGTGCAACCATTCTACGATTTTTATTTCACTTCTTGGAATTTTTAATACATTTTGCAATAAGTATTGGCTATACACAGAATTAGTGTGTGTTTAGCAGACAGGGACGTTTACCCAGAAATTTCTCCGCAGTGGGTAGTACTAATACATGATCGAAGTGTGTTTAATATTAACAAGTAGGAACGGATTTCAAAGCAAATATGTTTCAAATGAGGGAGTTGCTGGATTTTTATATCTTTTACTTACTCTGGTAACCGATGAGGCAGGACCAGGTATATTGTTCAAAGATGTTCTGCCGCTACTTCAATTAGTGGGTTGACAGGATCCTGCACATTGGGTAATATTGTTACCTCATTTAAATACTGGCTCCTCCAGTTGTTGATTGATGTTAACACTTAAGGCAGGCACTACATTTGTACTGATAATCATGGAGTCAAAGAGTAAAAGTAGCATGCCGGGATAAAAGGCGCCTCAGCCCGACAAATTCACACTCATCATGTTGTCTACCTGGCCAGTCCCAATTTCCTGTGTTTGCCCCATATCCCTCCATGTATCTATCCAAGTGTTTCTTAAATGATACTCAAATGATACTCTTAAATGAGCCAGTTCCTCCTGCACCTCATTCACCCACTGTGTGAAAAAAGCTGCCTCACAGGTCTGTTTTAAATCTTTCCCCTCTCCCCTTAAATATAGGCTCTTAAGTTCAGGATGCTCGTAGCCTGAGGGAAAAGAATGCTCCCCTCTACGTTATCCATGCTTCTCATCACTTTAAGCACCTCAGTAAGGTTACCCTTCATTTTCCTGCATACCATGGAATAAAGGATTAGCCTGGCCAATCTCTCCCCATAATGCAGATCTTCATTTACGTCCCAATACCTCACATTGCTCATTTAAGACATTATTTTACAAGTACCTCTTTGATAATATTGCTAATCATGTGTCCTATCTAAATGTGGCTTTGCAGCATTTTCTGTTTAATGCTCCTGTAAAGCACTTGGGGATATTTTTGCTACACTAAAGCCACTTATTAATTGGAAGATTCTTTTAATGTATTCTGGAACTAGGGTGACATTTTCTGGAAGACCCAACCAAAAATAAATTAAAAGAATTTCTCATGGTATGAACTCATGCCCTTCAGTCGAAATATAGGCACTCTTGTCCTAAGGAAAGAGGGGTGGGAAACAGCCAAGACACTGTTTACTCATTCAGATTGGCATGGGATCCTCTTTGCAATTTTGATGTGTAACTTTTGGGGTGCAATTTTGGACTTTTATAATGGCTCCTGGTTGAACTATATATTTCCATGCAGTTATTCTTTCTCCACTTTTTTCGGTCCCAGTAAAATGAATAGACTGATTATATCTGGTCTAGAGGTGTGTCCTTCCAAATGTGGCAGGAACACCCAGAAGTTGACTCTCTGCTTTATCAGCAGCTTTTTAAAACTTTATGACAGATATCAGAGGCATGTGCTCTCAGCTGTAAGAGTGGAACTCATTTGGAATGTGGAAGTAACTGTTTTTCCCCTCTTCAGGCACAAAAAAACAAAATTTGATGATCCAGCTGTGAGCAATCTAACTTACAGCAACCCATCATACAGGACATCTACGCAAGAGGTGAAGATAGAAACGGTTCAGAAACCACCTCTATATAATCAGCTGCGATATAAGAAAGAGGTAAAAACTTCTAAACAGTGTTCTGGTTAGGACTAATACTTTATCAATAAACTTCTCAGATTTTCAAACTGAAAGTCCAGGTTAGGGGACCAGAGGTGAAAAGAACAGTAAGGTAAACTCTATAAGGTTTTAAAAGCTAATACAGAGTTTACAGGGGGACAGAAAAGTGTTCCTGAGGCATGCCATACTCATAAGAGATATGCCTACATTATGATCTAAACTGACAAAATGCTAGGCTTTGGGATACTTTCAAAATTAGGAGCAAATTCTGTTACTTAGAAGTTACATTTAGAGTGACATTTGTAGACTCCTAGAGTCACTGCTGGTCAGAAACAAGCCACGCCAAATCACTTGAGGGAGCAAGAGAGCAACTTAGTCCATTTTGTTACTCCGCTCTATCCCTTAGCCTGGCAAGTTTATTTCTTCGTGCTTATCCAATTCCCTGATATAAACCGTTAATCAATTCCAGGTCTGTCATTATTAGAGGCTGTGAGTTGCAGGTATTTACGACAAATTCCCCTTCCTTCCACCACCAATCCCCCCCACCCACCTCCATAATTTCTTGCTTAAAATTTAAATCTGTCTTCTCTGAACCCGGTACCATTGTTTAATTAGACCAGAATTTTGTTTCATTGTCTAATCAGTCATATCTTCTTCAAATAACACACACAAAATGCTGGTGGAACACAGCAGGCCAGGCAGCATCTATAGGGAGAAGCGCTGTCGATGTTTTGGGCTGAGACCCTTCGTCAGGACTTGTTAGGACAAGTCGACGACGCTTCTCCCTATAGATGCTGCCCAGCCTGCTGTGTTCCACCAGCATTTTGTGTGTGGTGTTTGAATTTCCAGCATCTGCAGATTTCCTCGTGTTATATCTTCTTCAACCTCTTTTGCTCCAAAGAGAACAACTTTATTACTGAAATCTCTCATACCAGACAAATTCCTCTACATCTTCTCACTGACCTTTGCATCCTGGCTTAAATGTGATAGCCAGAGCTGATGGAATTTCCTAATTATAGCCTAGCCAGAGATTTATGAAGAGTCAGCATATCTCCTCTGCAATTGTACTCAAAGCCTTTATTTTATTTATGAAGGCCAAGAACTTTGCAATGAAAATGAACGTGCAATGTTTTTGCCTCAGTTTAAAATATACCAACTACATTTAATATGGTGAGAAAATTCAGCTGTAGCATGTTAGTAGATATTTCTTCAGTGGGTATCTTATTTAATCTCAGACAGTGAAGTGGTCTGTAATAAATTCAGTTATTCTTTCTATAGCTCCAGCCACATTGAAAGGTCCATAAGCCTCTAGATATACTTGCACACCCTTTAGAGCTCTGCCATTAACTCTGTATTGCTTCTTCCCATCCCTTATGCCAAAATGTATCATCAATACTTCTCTGTATTAAGTTACATCCATGGTCTGTTTGCCCCTTTTGCTTGACTATTTATGTCCTATTGGGGTCAATGGTATTTTGAAAGTGTGAGTACAAAGTGAAAGCATCGGACTTTGAAAGAGTAAAAATTCAATCCCTGTTACATGTGCTTAACGCACGAGTGTAATACACTGTGCTTTCTTCCAAAATTTGATCTCACTCTTTACAATAGAATTGAAATTCATAAGCAAGGTTCAATACACATTCATGGGCAAGGAGAAATTTCACACCAATTATTCTCAACAATGAGGCCAAGCGACTTTGGTCTAGCACAAACAAACTGAGCACAGGCAGCCTTGAAGCTTAAACTTTGAATCTCAGAAACTTAAGTAAGTTAATTTGAAAATAATTATGTACATGTTTAATGTTACTGGTATTGTCCGTATCCACTTATTCTGCCTATTATTCTTCCCATTTCCTTGAGTTGTTCCCTTGAAACACAACACGCTTCTTTGTAGGTCTTGTTGCAAAGGAAATGCTGCAATCTTCACATTACCTTTTGGAGTCATAGTGTCTTCGAGCACTACAGCACAGGCACAGGCCTTCTGGCTGACCTTGTCCACGCCAGACCATTATTCGGCCTAGTCCCACAAACCTGCACCTGGAACATCGCCCTCTGTATCCCTCCCATCCACATACTTATCCGAACTCCTCTTAAGCATTGAAATCAAACCAGCATTCAACACTTGCACTGGCAGAAAACCTACCCTGGAATTTCTGTTGGTTTTTGGCACAGTGCCCTTCTTTGGAAAGCAAAGAGTAAGGGATGGCAGTGTTACAGGAGAGCAGAAGAAAATGGGCAGGGCCTTGAGATCTGAGTGAGGTCAGTATGTAGAATCAATGTGTAATCTCTGGAGGGATGATTTTATTGTTCCTATATTTTTATATGAAATGAAATAATAAGCAGAGTGTACAGTATAAAGCATCAAATAGCTTAATAAATTGAAGATTATTGATGTGTTGTATTTCGGAAATCTCTTTTCCTTGACTACAGCTCTCTGGCCCATCTGATAGTCTTTCACCTTTCATTTTCTGACTGCTACTTCAAATATTACCTCAGGTACACGTCAGCATGAGTGCGTGACATGCACACCCCATACCTCAACAGTTTCCTTCCATTTGACATGGGCTGCTGTGATACACTGTGGCATTTTGCAAATTTGGAAACAACAAGTGTGCCATGTCATTTTTTGATGTGCATTTATTTAACAATATAAAAAACTATTAATAATGGAGAATGCTGAGTGAATAAAATGTAGCAGCATAATTTCTTCAAATTTTATTTGGAATGGACAGAGTAAAGAAGTAGTTTCTAAACATCCATTTTATTAGAAATATAGAAAAGTGTAATCTACTGTTAAAACTTAACTGCAATGCATCCAAGAAATTTTAACATAAAATTATGTTAATTCTTTCAATATGAATATGTGCACTTTCTCTACTTTGCTTATGACAGTTTAACCTAGAGCGACTTGATAAAGTTTAAAATTAATATTTAGATACTTAATATTTTCTTAACACTAATAGCACATATTATACTTTGAAGTCTTTTTTTTTAGATCAGATTTTACCAGTTTGCAAAATGCAAATGCTTCCATAGCAAAAAACATTTCAGGTTCATGGCTGTTTTAATCTGCTTTTTGTTCTTAATAACAAGCTAATTTGCTGCCACAGCATGATGATATACCAAATTGTGCATGCAGTTTTCCTCTATTATCTTTGTTTTTACCCCCGAGGGTTAAAATCGTTTTCAGAACAGAATTATAATTATTTTACTAAATATTATACAGTTTGTATATAAATGGGCAATATAAATGACAAATTTCTTGCTCCTTTCCCTAAAGTAATTCTTTGCTGCTATTTTCTTTCATTACTGAATTGAGTGTATCTTCATCTTTATCGCCTGTGACTGAAGTATTTTCTAAATACATTGCTGTAATGACAATCTAGTGGGAAGGACTGCATGCAATGAAGAGAATTGTTCTTCTAAAGAAATTAATGAAAACAAAATCCTGTGGTTGCTGTAAAAAGCAAATGACACTTTATGTCATATTTTCTGCCTGTGCACCGTGCTGGAGACAATTAACTCCCTGGTAATAAAAATGGAAATCTACCCTGATGGCACATCTCACACAGCAGGATATTTTTGTAAAACATAGAACAGTTTATGTATATTTTGTTGAATTTGATTGATCCGTTAAACTTAAAAATACCTCAAAACCTATTGTATATGGTCTTGGGAATCTGAGATATGAAATTAGGTATTTGTCCTCAAAAAGATGTGGTGACGTAAAATAAACTAATAAGTCCAAGAATTCACTAGAATTAAACAGAAAGGGTGATGGAGTAGGATATTAGTGCAAATAACTGAATATACTTACCTTTAATACACACAAAATGTTGGAGGAACTCAGCAGGCTGGGCAACTCTATGAAAAAGAGTACAGTCAACTTTTCAGTAATTGTGCTCTTTTCCATAGATGCTGCCTGGCCTGCTGAGTACCTCCAGTATTTTCTGTGTTTTACTTGGATTTCCAGCATCTGTAGATTTTCTCTTGTTTGTGATTGGATATACCTCCTTTTATTCCTTTTAGAACGCGATGTTCAGAGGGATATAGTAAGTATGGAATTAGAATACCTGAGGTAATGAACAAGAAGTAAAAGATATGAGCCACTGACAGAAGGGCATATTTTAGCTGAGAATTTGCGAAGATATTTCCTGTTAAAATTGGCTTCATTGTTAAATTATGGAATCAACTGGAGAGGATCATGAGGACTATTGTCAATCATAGGAGGCAAAAGTCAGCATCTCTTTGGTCAAGTCCAGAAAGTAGTTTCTTAAAGAGAACAAACATTTTTAGTTACCGAAACAGTTGTTGCAAACAGACTGCCATCAAAGAGAGACAGTATGCATCCATAACTACCATTATAAAAATGGTTAGAGGTACGCACAGCTGGTCATCACTAAAGATCTTTTAATTGTGGCTTTTAATGATATCTGAACTATACCAGCTGCTTTATATGGTCAGGGGGCTCCTATATTAATTAATTATATTAATTAAATATGTTTGGTTTCTGGATGAGGTTGGTGAGCAACACTGATGAATATTGGGATTCCTGTTGAATTTTAAAGTATTTCTACTTATTGATGGAACTCCACTTGATGGGTGAAATATCAACTATTCAGGACTAAGGTTAAGATAGGTCAGAAGATCCAGGTTGCTTAAATTGTGTCAGCATTGCTGCATGAACATCAACGCGAACCAGAAGGGTCTCAGAAATAGTTCATTTGTTGACAGCAGCAGACAAGTCCAAAGAATAATGTGCTCTCCATGGTTTCAATCTTTCATTTATTCTTTTCTTTCCGGGGGGGGGGGGGGGGGGAGGAATTTGGCTGAAACTAAAACTAAAATCCCTAATTATCTCAAGAAGGTTGGGATGAACCTACAGAATGAATGTACTCCTGTAATGTTTCTACGAAGGAAATACCATGATTTGGACTGAACAACTATGAAGGAAAAGCAGTTATATTTCTAAATCAGGATAGTGTGCAACTTGGATGATAACTTGTTTCCATGCACCTGAATCCCTTGTTCTTCTTGATCATGGGGGCAATGGGCTTTGGTTCCTTGATCAGTAGACAATAGACAGTAGGTGCAGGAGTAGGCCATTCGGCCCTTCTAGCCAGCACCGCCATTCAGTATGATCATGGCTGATCATACACAATCAGTACCCCGTTCCTGCCCGCTCCCCATATCCCTTGACCCAGCTATCTATAAGAGCTCTATCTAACTCTCTCTTGAATGCATCCAGAGACTTGGCCTCCACTTCCTTCTGGGGCAGAGCATTCCACATATCCACCACTCTCTGGGTGAAAAAGTTTTCCCATATCTCAGTTCTAAATGGCCTACCCCTTATTCTTAAACTGTGGACTCTAGTTTTGGACTCACCCATCAGCGGAAACATGCTTCCTGCCTTCAGTGTGTCCAATCCCTTAATAATCTTATATGTTTCAATCAGATCCCCTCTCATCCTTCCAAATTCCAGTGTATACAAGACCAGTCACTCCAATTTTTCAACATATGACAGTCCCGCCATTCCAGGAATTAACCTTGTGAACCTATGCTGCACTCCCTCAATAGCAAGAATGTCCCTCCTCAAATTTGGAGACCAAAATTGCACACAATACTCCAGGTGGGGTCTCACCAGGGTCCTGTACAGCTGCAGAAGGACCTCTTTACTCCTATACTCAATTCCTCTCGTTATAAAGGCCAGCATGCCATTAGCTTTCTTCACTGCCTGCTGTACCTGCATGCTTGCTTTCATTGACTGATGTACAAGAACACCTAGATCTCGTTGTACTTCCCCTTTTCCTAACTTGACTCCATTTAGATAGTAATCTGCCTTCCTGTTCTTGCCACCAAAGTGGATAACCTCACATTTATCCACATTAAACTGCATCTGCCATACATTTGCCCACTCACCCAACCTGTCCAAGTCACCCTGCATTATCATAACATCCTCCTGACATTTCACATTGCCACCCAGCTTTGTGTCATCAGCAAATTTGCCCATGTTACTTTTAATCCCTTCATCTAAATCATTAATGTATATTGTAAACAGCTGCGGTCCCAGCACCAAACCTTGCGGTACCCCACTGGTCACAGCCTGCCATTCCGAAAGGAACCCGTTAAACACCACTCTTTGTTTCCTGTCAGCCAGCCAATTTTCAATCCATGTCAGTACTCTGCCCCCAATACCATGTGCCCTAATTTTGCCCACTAATCTCCTATGTGGGACTTTATCAAAAGCTTTCTGGAAGTCCAGGTACACTACATCCACTGGCTCTCCCTTGTCCATTTTCATAGTTACATCCTCAAAGAACTCCAGAAGATTAGTCAAGCATGATTCTCCCTTCATAGATCCATGCTGACTCGGACTGATCCTTCTACTGCTATCCAAATGTGTCGTAATTTCCTCTTTTATAATTGACTCCAGCATCTTTCCCACCACTGACATCAGGCTAACCGGTCTATAATTTCCTGTTTTCTCTCTCCCTCCTTTCTTGAAAAGTGGGACAACATTAGCCACTCTCCAATCAGCAGGAACTGTTCCTGAATCTATAGAACATTGGAAAATGATTACCTATGCGTCCACGATTTCTAGAGCCACCTCTTTAAATACCCTGGGATGCAGACCATCAGGTCCCGGGGACTTATCAGCCTTCAGACTCAACAGTCTATCCAACACCGTTTCTTGCCTAATATAAATTTCCTTCAGTTCATCCTTTACCCTAGTTCCTTTGGCCACTGTTATATCTGGGAGATTGCTTGTGTCTTCCCTAGTGAAGACAGATCCAAAGTACCTGTTCAACTCGTCTGCCATTTCCTTGTTCCCCATAATAAATTCGCCCGTTTCTGTCTTCAATTTCTTCAATGGTCTTCACTCAGCTGTCAGAAGCATTTTGTAGATAGTGTATGACCCAGGGATATAGTGAGGCAATGTAAACAATTTGTGTCAGCACATATACATTGGTTTGATGAGAGTTTCATTAATTTGCTAACTTTGTTGGATGAACGTTTTTGCAGCTGTGTTGTTTGTAGCATTGTTCTGCTCTTCTGTAATGTGCAGCCATTTATTATTAATCAAACACAAGAACATAATCAAGTAGGAGCAAGGGTAGGCCACCAAGCTCCACAAGCCTACCCTGCCACTCATTATGATCATGGCTGATCCATATTGGCATCAACTCTTCTGCACTTGCCCCCCATAGTCTTCAGTTCCTTGACTGTTCAAATAATAATGTAGCCAAAAGAAATGTTAGGTACAATTACATATTTGTTTTAATATGCAATAAATTAAATTATGTTTTGCCTTGGATCTGCATTTATTTTTCCAATGCTGTTTGATTTTTAAATAATCATCAGGGAATCAAGAATTGGGCCTTTTATGTTTTGAATGCATTGCTCCAAGCTTTCAATTATTCCTCAGTAGCATTTGCAGAAAAAAAGTTATTATGTGTGTGTGATTGGTATCCCACTTTCACACTGGCTCATCTTTTTTTTTAGTATTCTTGAAGGAAGGTTTTCAATCACCTTTTAAGAACTTATCCAAACAATTGAAGTATAGAAAGGAATGTCTAGATGAATGGTTTTAAATAAATTGTAAATGGTATTATCTGTGGCTGAGGGAGTGATGACTTTTCTTTCCTTGGTATCTCTGCAATCTTTTGCATATTCAATTATAAAATTCCCCTCAAGTTCTTATCTTCAATTGTTGAGTTCAGTATGACTTCCTTCACTTGACCTTTGCTCACCAATGTATTTATATTAAGTCAACTCCACAAGTGGTTTCTTTTACGAATTTGGAAACATTACTTTCAGAAACTCTTTTGCTCTGACTTCATTTTCTCAAATGTTTCTCCCCTTTGTGTTAATGAAGTCAATTTCTGGAGTTAGCTTTGCCACATCGCAAGCTTACTTGTTTGGTAGAGGGATGGAGACAACTTGTCTAAAATCCAAGTTTTATTCTGTTTCCATAAAACTTTGGGAAGATCAACACTGTCTGCTTAATTCCCACAAAAGAATACAAACACTTACTCAATTACTATATCAAGATGAACAAGATTGTTTGCAACTCAATCCAGTTTTAATTAAAATGCCTCAATTATTCAGCACTCAATGAATAAAGCACTAGGTAGAAGCAACTCATTAACGACCAAGAATTCATTTCTTCTGCCTGTTGCATCCACAATAAAGAGGTCATTCTTCCAGCTCCAAAATGTGTTTTTTCCTCCTGGTCATGATCTGCTGAAAGTCACATCTACAATTCATCTACTGAAATTCATCTTTCCTGCCATATTTTGTCCCACCCAGACAACATTTATTCCTTACCTTTGTTTGCCAACTTACTTTGGCTTCTCATTCAATGTTTCAGAATTTTGATTTGATTATCTGCCCGGTTTATTCTATTTTCCAATGGTGACTTTTAATAGCTTTGCAGTCTTGGATCTATTCTCCTAATTCTCTTACTTCTCTAGAATTCTCTTAATTCTACATTAATCTTCTTTAAAAATCTTCAAACAGCTCACCTGTTAAAAGCATTTTTACTAACTATTAATTTCAAACTGTGTTCCATTAAAACAATACAAACACCATAAAAACAGGTGTGCAATATTAAGATTATTTCACATCTGTACTGCCACAGTGGGAGTATGACATTAATTTTAACATAGTTATTCTAAAAATCAGCTGCACAGAAGTTGAGTAGGGTGCAGTGTGCAGCAGCTGTATGTATTACGTTGCATAATATTTCATAAATATTGCTGGAAGTAATTTAAAACATTTGATTAAAGGCATGGTGTGCTGTACCATGTTTTCACACATGCACTCTCAGTCCACAGCAACAAGACAAAATATTGCAAATGATAGAGAGCTAAATGCAAAACAGAATTACTGGAAATCCTCAGAAGCCATATCAATTGCTGCAAAGTTTACAGCAATAGTGACATTTCAGCCCAATGACGTATTTCATCAAAAGTGAGAGAAATTATAGATGTACATTTTGATGACCAAGTAGAGAAATGGAGAGAAGAACAAAGAAGTAAGTCTGTGTTGAGGTTGAATAACAAAATGGATGCTTATGTGATCAAAGGGGTGGCAGAAGCAAAAAATAAAAGACTACTGGCACCTGCTGCACAAAATAATGGTAGAATGGTAATGATTTGAAGAAGTCAGCATCAGGCAGAGAAATGAGATGCTGGACTTTGAGGTACTTCTGAACCTTTTTGCAAGAGTATAGGAGATGGAGAGCAAGATAGAATGGACAATCAAAATTGCAAGTGATATGAAGCATCTTGTCAATTTAGATATATAAATATTGAAATATATGTATTGCAACTGGCTTGTCACAAAATAATTTTGTTTGTAAAATTATGAAAATGTAGGTGGTGTGTCTATTTTGTGCATGGGATCTGCTTATACGAAATTGGGATGTGCTGTGCCTAATTTATGTAGCAATAATTGTTTTAAAAATGCAGGAGTCACTGAGTTCAGAGTTGAACTGTTTGCCATTTCATTTCAGACTGCTACAGATAGTAATTATACAAAAGGAAAGATAAAAATTGTCGAAGGCATCTGCTTGCTGTCGAATGACAACATGTATTGGGATGACTTAAAACAGATTAAGAACACCCGGGGAGGAATTCTTCGAGACCACGTTTGCATGAAGGCAGAAACACTATCTGTCCAGGGCAGCACGGACTCGCTTGACGATACAGAGACAGAGCAGCTGCTACAGGATGAACCACTGTCTGAGTGTAGCAGCGTAAATACAAGCACACAGGAAAGAAGTGGCATCCCCTTGCCTGACACTGGTTGGCAGTACAATCGCAAACCTTCAACTGAAAGTGAGGTCTGATGGGAAATATCTTTCTTTTCCTTCATGTTCTATTTAAAAAAAAGTTTCTATGGCAACTTCTGACCATGACTGAGCATGCTCCAGACAAGATGGGGCCTCAGATTCTTCCATTAAGATCAAGACACACAACTCAAATGGGACTGAATGGTACTCCAGTTTGTCACCAATCCATCGTCCAAAAAGAAAGCACAGTACATGGAAGAATGGATTGAAGCCAAGTGATCATAACTCTCTAAAAATGTTTCTGAAATATCTGAATTCCAATTTCGTTTTCAGATTTATATAAAGAACAGTTGTGGTTAATGCGTGAATATACAGATGGTTATCTGTGGCATGCATTAGCCTACTTTTACACTGTAGAGAATTCCTCTATTAAAATGGATATACTTCTGTATGTAGAGCAGAGTACTCTTTTTGGAAAAGGCTTTTCATTCTGTATGCAGGGCTTGCGATTTTTGGTCTCCTGAGGAACAGTATGAAAATCCTTGTAGTCTCAGGTAAGACTTCGGCTACATAAGGGTGAATTTTGAAAGGACATATTTAGTTAACCCCTTCATTCTTCTTCTCTTTGGCATCCAGACACAGCTGAGTTTGTAAATGTGACCGGAATCACTGTATTTCCCTCTTGCTTTGAAAAGAGGATTAAGGAATTGGCAAATACTAATACAGATCCAGCTGCATTTTCCCTTAAGTATCTGTCCAAGCACTGATTTACAATTAATAATCTAATTTTGTACTTGCATGCTGCTGCCATCAATAGTTGCAAACTGTACTTACGATATCAGGAGTTATCTCTTTTACCCACTCTGTATGTTTAGTTGAAATGTAAAATATTAGACCAGAGCAAGCTAGTTACATTAAACAGCACAAATTACTGATTATTTCTGAAGATTGTGTTAATTATAAATAATGGGGCAGAATTCAGCATTTTATATTGAACCTTACACATAGAGGTCACAGTATTACTTTACATTTTTAAATGGAAATACAGAGCAAGTTTTGGGAAAGGTTATCAATAGGAAACAGTCAACATCACCACAAGCAATTCTGCAAGCGGCTATTAAATTGAATTTACATTGAATTTGACAAGTGAACATATTAAAGGGAGTAAAGAGAAACAAATCATATTTCAAAATTTTCAATTATAATTAAAGTATCGAACAAGTAAAGAACAACACACCTAAAATGCTGGACGAACAGAGCACGTCAGGCAACATCTATGGAGGAGAATAAACAGTTGACATTTAAGGTCAAGACCCTTCATTAGGACTACAAAAGGACTCAAAGAAATGAACAATTACTTCAATCTGAGTCGATTTATTACAACAACACTACATTACCAGTTGTGCTTAGAAACTTAAATTTTGAAGCAAAACTATAAAAAGTTCTTAGCAATAAAAAAGAAGAAAAAACTCTGCAGGTCAAACAGCATCTGTAAAGGAGAAAGAGAGTCTCATATGATGACAAGTCATTTTACCTAATATTACTCTAATCACTTCAGAAATGTTACCTGATCTGCCTCTAACTTGCAGCAGTATCTATAGCCTTTTTTGGATTTCTGGAATCTTTTATATTTCAAATTCTGATTTGAATTAAATCAGTGGTTCAATTAAAAATATAGCAACAGAACGTATTATTGCATATTTTGCTTCCAATTGAGATGATGTCTTTGATAAAGGTACTCATTAATTGAAAACACTTCAATAAAATATCTCCTGAATATTCAGCTCGTTACATAAAATCTAATTTTTTGAAGTCAATCCAATCCTAACTTCGAATTTACATCATTATATGTGTTTTGGTTGTTAAGTCGAGAAGAGCACTGATTCACAAAATCAGTGTTCTGCGAGTGGAAGACATGCTCTGTATTTATTTTGTTAAAGGAACAATGACAGAATTTTACAATTATCCCCTGCACAATGCTGTTAATAATTTAAATTAAACTGTAAGTCTGCCTGATTTAAATATTTTCAGCACCGCAGATAGATTATCATAACGGACTGCTGAAAAGTAATAGATATAATGTCACAGTCATTAACTCAACATTTCCCAAATATTCAGCTTGGGGACTTTTTAAATCCATCTATTTTCCAATGAGCTACTTCTGCTATTTTGCTTGCCTGCTGCATTTAAATGTATGTCATAAATTATTGTTACTTTTATCTAGGGAAGTTTTGATTTTTTTCTTCTTAAATTCCACTCTTCCAGAGCAAATGCGGTGATATTTTGTTTAAATATAGAAGTAAGATATTGTGCTGATTGTTCTAATTTATGTCACTTTATCAGCCAAACAATTGGAATTTAGTGATCACTTAAGTATTTCATGATGCTGGAAAATATCATCTAGAAAATATTTTTTTTCCAACCCTAATCCTTAACAAAAACAGAAGGACAGGAGACTCCATGGTGTTCCTGTGGATAAGGCTAAAGGAAAACTTCCCAATTTATTTCAAATTCCATTGATACCTCAGTATTATCAATTACCTCTGTAATTCTTTCAGAGAGTATATCCTGCTACTTGTTTTATATTTCACATCTTCCAACAACATCGTTGCTTTGACTCCCAACTTCAAAAGATCAGTTACTTCATCCGCATGCTGTTTGCATTCAGAGTTTGATTGTTAGTTTGACAGTGTCACTTACAATCAAATGAGGAAAATCATTACATCATCAGTAGTAAATTAACTGACCTAAAATTTAATTACAGACAGATTGTTTTGGTTCCACTCGGTGATTAAACAATTTGTTGTGTTCCTTTTTTAATTATTTTGCATCTCTTTTGCCAACAAGTGGTCAAAGCTGAAAGTAAAGCCTGGACTCACAGGTGCTTTGCTCTCATTCAGCATGTTTCTTTGCTTAGAAATGCATTTCTTTGACCAAATGACTTAACTTTTAACCTTTTGAGTGCCTAGCATTTGTATCTTTAGATGAATGTGATGCTATTTTATCCAGATCACACTTTTGGGCCACATTTCCTGTTTGTCTACACATCTAAGCATGCATTTTTTGATCTAATAATTGGATGCTAATTGAACAAAAAGACATTTGCTATGTTATGACAAAAAGTGTTTAAATATGTAAATATTTGATAAAGCTCTAGGATTATTAAAATATAAACTCTACTGCCCCTGAAGATAGATTTTATCCCTTCAAAAATTCAAATATTTGCAAGGTTCTTTCTTTGCCAATGATAAGAATATTAATGTAGTAAATTTAATTTTCTTTGACGGAATTGCACCAGGGCTTTTAACCCTTTGAGCACTCAGAAATCATTTTATAGCTTTTCAATACTTGCTTCGTTATTTAAAAAAGATATTTTTTCTGAATGAATTTTTGACCATTTATCCTATGTATTGACAAATTTTATAGCATGCTATTTGCTAGTTTTGTGAACTTGGGTTATTCAATAACACTAGAGGTTGTATTTTCCAATGTACAGTCTGCTCATAACCCAGGATTTACTTTATTCAAATGATATCTCCCTTTTCACATTGAACTCCCATTTTGCTGTGTTACCTACACCACTTATTTTATTTCAAGTTGCTTTCATTTTTTAAAAATGCAGATTAATCTTTGTATTATCAGGAGTAGAGATTTTATTGGGGATCATCTGTACTCAATGGGTTAAAATACTTGGGTAGTTAACTAACTGTGACAATAACTGAAAAATTGATCTATTTAAGATGAAAAATTATGGAATTTTAGAGAATTAACCAATTTTCATGTATAGACTTATATTTGGATAACAACCAGCTCAAATATCCATATTGCCAGGTATCTTAACTAGAACAGCATTTTTTTTGTGTGGAGTAATTCCATTGCACTCACAGGAATATTTTGTATTCCACTTTGTCAACTTAGAAAATACTATAAAAGCATAAATATTTTTAAATTGTTTTGAATATTATGTTGCATCTAACAGAAGGGAAAGCAAAATAAATAGATTGAAATATAATACTGCATTTGGACATTAGTCGTGCATTTGTCTTCCAATTGTGTAATAATATATTTTTGTTGAGCAGCTACGTAACTAATTTGGGACTTTGTAATTATCCTAAATTAAAATCTGTGATATTTAAGACAGTCTTGAAACTGCTAACTTTGTTCAGCTAGAAAATGTTTACAGAACAATTGTTTAGTGTGAGCTATATATCTATGTGTGTACATAAAATGAATTGGTTATTAAAATTGGATGTTTTCTAAATGTTTTATATCTGTGTAATATTTGAAACAATGAACTGTGCTTATTTGTTTTATCTTGTCATCTTAATTAGTTAAAACTTCTTAAAAACACCACTCCTTGTGACTCATAATTTTGGCCATCTTTATGAAATTATATTAAATAGCGAGGCAAAGAGATAGAGAGTATGGGTGGAGTATAAATACTTCAGTAGTTCCTTTGGACCAGATACTATGTTTATGTGCTATAAAATAACATACAAAACAACTTCAGCTCTTTCTTGTAGGAGGGAAAAGCACATTAAAATGAAATAAATTAGTACTAAATACTTAATTAGAGAAATTAACCAGTTGCACCTTTATGCCTGGTTTGGACTTCACCTTTCCCCTTTATATCCATTCCTGGGTGTTGCAGGTTTCTCTGACTAAAGCATGAGATATATCAATAATTGATTATCTATATTATTGTCATACAACATTTCCTTCAGATATATATTGTGTGTTCACAATTTTTCATGTGCCAGGATGATTTCTGACGCTGATGACTGGGCTGGGTGCGCATGTTTTTCCTATATACTTACAACCAAAGAGGATTACAGTGTCTCCTGGTGCTCCGGTTTCCTCCCACAGTCTAAAGATGGACTGGTTAATAGCTTCATTGGTCATTGTAGGTTGTCCCGTGACTAGGCTGTGGTTAAATAGGTGGACTGCTGGGCGGTGCAAGTCTTTGGGCTGGAAGGGCCTGTTCTGCTCGGTATCTCAAGAAGTAAAATGAAGTAAATAAATGAATAAATAATCCAATTAAAGTGTTTATCCCTATATCCACATTTTTTCTGTTATCTATATTTTGCATAAACACTAGAATGTTTTTCAAAGTTCAAATGAGTTTATTATCAAATACATACATGTCGCCATATATAATTTTTCTTGCAGGAAAATAAATAAATACTGTACAATAGTTTATGAAGCCTATACATAATAGTCTGGCAAGCATCCAATGTGCAAAAGAGAACAATCGTGCCAATAATAAATGAAAAAGTAAATAAATAATACTGAGAACCTGAGTTATAGAGTCATTATGAGTGAGTCTATAGGTTGTGGAGTCCATTCAGCTTGAGGTGAGTGAAGTTATTCACACTGGTTCAGGAGCCTGATGATTGTAAGTTGAATCTGGTGATGTGGACCAAAGGCTCCTCTATCGCTTGCCCAATGGTAATAGTGAGAAGAAATCATGGCCTGGGTGATCGAGGTCCTTGATGATGGATTCTGCTTTATTCTGAGATACTGTGCTGAACAGGCCCTTCCGGGCCTTCAAGCTGTGCCACCCGGAAACCCACCGATTTAACCCTGGCCTAATTGCAGGACAACTTACCGTGACCGATTAACCTACTACTGGTATGTCTTTGGACTGTTGGAGAAAACCAGAGGACCTGGAGGAAACACACGCACACGCTGTCATGCACACACTCACTCTCTCTCTCACACACACACACACACACACACACACACACACACTCACTCACTCACACACACTCTCTCACTCTCACTGCCAGAGTTGACTCCAAACTCCGATGCGCTGAATGATAATAGCATTGTGCTGCTTGTGGTAATGCTCTTCATAAGCGTGCTGAGTGATGGAGAGGGCTTTACCTGTGATGAACTGGCAAAGTATTGTATGATTTATTATTATAATAAAAAATGTTGGTGCAAAGCAAATAGGACACACAAGAAGATTGCGCAGATACTTCTGCAAATATCAAGTATTTCAAATATCAAGATACTTCTGGAAATCTTGAGAAATACACAGACATACAACACTGGGGGAACTGACGAAGGGTTTTGGCTCAAAGTGTCGACTATTTATTCCCCCCGCCCCCACCGCCCATAGGTGCTCCCTGACTAGTGAGCTACCCCAGCATTTTATGTGTCATCGTGCAAATCAAAATGATGTGATAATGGGCCAAATGTAGAACATACAACATAGAGCCTAGAATATTACAGCACAGAACAGGTCCTTTGGCCCAAGATGCTGTGCCAACCTTTTAACCTTCTCTAAGAACAATCTAATCCCTCCAACATAGCCCTCGATCTTTCTATCATCCTCATACTTATCTAGGAGTTTCTTATGTCTGTAATGTATCTGCCTCCACTACTGCCCCAGTACAGAATTCTACGCACTCACAATGTAAAGAATGTACCTTTGATATTCCCACTATAGTTTTCACCAATCACCATAAAAATATGCCCTCTTGTATTAGCTATTTCTGCCCTGGGAAAAATTCCTCTGCTTATCCACTCAGTTTATGTCTCTTATCCTCTTGTACACCTCTATCATCACTTCTCATCTTCCTTTACTCCAAAGAGAAAAGCCACAGCTCACCCTACATGTAAGACATGCCCCCTAGCATCCTGGTAAATTTCCTCTGCACCCTCTCTAAAGCTTCCACATCCTTCCTATAATGAGGTGACCTGAATCTAACACAATTTCCCAGGTGCAATCTAACCAGCATTCTATAGAGCTACAACTTTACGGTGTCACTCTTGAACTTAATCCCCCGACTAATGAAGACCATAGAAAAAATGCCTTCGTCACAACCCTATCAACTTGTGCAACAACTTTGAGAGATCCCAAGATCCCTCCACTCCTCCACGCTGCCCAAAAATCCCGTCATTAACCCTGTATTCTGCCTTCAAATACGACCTTCAACCATCAGGCTCTTGAACCAAAGGGGTTAATTTCACTTGCTCCATCATTGAAATGTTACCACAACCAATGGACTCACTTTCAAGGAATCTTCCTCTCATGTTCTCTATTGCTCATTTATTTATTATTATTTCTTATGTTTGTATTTGCAGTTTGTTGTCTTCTGCACTCTGGTTGTATACCCCAGTTGTGCAGTCTTTCATTGATTCTGTTATGGTTATTATTCTATAGATTTAATGAGTATGCCTACAAGGAAGTGAATCTCAGGGTTGTATATGGTGACATGTGGTACTTTGATAATAAAATACTTTGAAATTTGGGTTTTGAACAATAGGGATCATTCATATTGTCCATGTTGTACTCCATATGCCACTTTTCAGCCCAAATCTACATCTGTCGATGTCCCGATTCAAGCTACAACAACTCCAGTTTTGTGTCATCTGAAAACTTACTAACCCACCCTTCCACTTCCTCTTCCAAGGCATTTATAAAAATCACAAAGAACAAGGGTCCCTGCAAAACCCCACTAATGACCGACCTCCAGTCTACTACCTCGCTCCATTTTCATTGGGCAAACCAAATCTGTACCCTTACTGCCAAATTTCCCTGGATCCCATAAATATAATTTAAGGAAAGACTACAAACCCATCTGGGACAAAAATGGTAAACTGAGTTTTTTTCATTGAAATGAGTGCTTGTTTTCAGCAATTTAGTATTGTGCTGTATTTTGATCCACTAAAACACTAAAGAATTTGAGTAATAACTGCACAGTGTTTATCTGACATTCAAAACAACAACTGAGGATAGCATTCCCTTTAAAACACAAAACATGAATAAATTCTATTTTTGAAGTATGAAGCAAGGGTACAGATTTGGCTCACAGTGAAAACCATTATTTTCTCACTTGTGTTTAGCCATCCAAAAGCTGCTCAATGAGTAGCTGCAACCTGATTTGTATCTTTTTACAGGAATTCCAGAAAGTCTTTGAGAAGGAAAAGCTCTGGCACAATACAGCACAAGTGCTTTTCCACCCAGTCTGGAAAATAATGTAAGTCTTTGTTTTAAAATAAAGTAAAGCTGGAATGGTTAAAGGGACCAAAACAAAACTCTCTTGTTGTCCCAAAAAATAAACAGTTTAATTCCAGCAAGTTCAGCATAATCTTATGAGGTGGGAGGCAAGAGTTGGCCCCTATCCAATTTGCTTATGTAGGTCATTACAACCATGGAACATAAAGCAGTAGCATATAATGCAGGATCTTTGGCTCCTGACATTGTGCCAAACTTTTAACCTACACTTACTCGGGCTCATGAGCTACGACCTGCTCCTCATCAAACCATGTTGACTACTACCAAACAGACTAGGCTTGGAAATCCTATTTCTAAGAATCCGCTCCAAGTTTGCCTACTGCTGATATAAGACTCACTGATTTATAATTCCCAGTGTTGTCCCTGTTACCTTTCTTGAACAAAGCTATAACATTTGCCACCCTCCAATCTTCTGGTAGTACTCCTGTGAGGAAGCAAAGATCATTGCCAAATACACAGCAATCTCTTCCCTCGGTTCTTGTAGAAACCTGGGGTATATCCCGTTCATCCCTGGGGAGTTATCTATCCTAATGGTTTTCAAAACTTCCAGCACATTCTCTCTCCTCACCTCGACATGTTCCAGCATATCTGCTTGTTCTACGCTCTCCTCACGTGTGTCAAGGTCACACTGATGAGTACTGAAGCAAATTATAAAGGAGCTTTCCAACTCCAGATACTTTTCCTGTACTATTACTGATCAGCACTATTCTCCTTTCAGTCACCTTCCTGTTCATCACATACATGTAAAACGCCTTGGAATTTCTCTTAATTCTGCTCCCCAGGGACTTCTCGTGTTCCCTTTCGTGCTCCAAAAGCTACTCTTATGCATCTTCCTGGCTACCTTGTAACCTTCTCAAGCCCTATCTGATCCTTGTTTCTTAAACCTTTCAGTATGCTTCTTTCTTCCACTTAACTGTCCCACATCTCTGGTTTTTTAATACATATTTAGAGATATAGTACAGAAACATAGAAAACCTACAGCACAATATGGGCCCTTCGGCCACAAATTTGTGCCGAACATGTCTCTAACTTAGATATTACAGTACTAGGCTTACTTAAAGCCCTCTATTCTACTAAGCTCCATATACCTATCTAAAAGCCTCTTAAAAGACCCTATCATATCTGCCTCCACCGCTGTTGCCAGTAGCCCATTCCACACACTCACCACACTCTGAGTAAAAAAACTTACCACTGACATCTCCTCTGTACCTACTCCCCAGCACTATAAACCTATGTCCTCTTGTGGCAACCATTTCAGCCCTGGGAAAAAAGCCTCTGACTATCCAGACGATCAATGCCTCTCGTCATCTTATACACCTCTATCAGGTCACCTCTCATCCTCCTTCACTCCAAGGAGAAAAGGCCAAGTTCGCTCAACCTATTCACATAAGGCATGCTCCCCAATCCAGGCAATATCCTTGTAAATCTCCTCTGCACCCTTTCAATGGTTTCCACGTCCTTCCTATAGTGAGGCGACCAGAACTGAGCACAGTACTCCAAGTGGGATCTGACCAGGGTCCTATATAGCTGCAACATTACCTCTTGGCTCCTAAATTCAATTCCAAGATTGATGAAGGCCAATACACCGTACGCCTTCTTAACCACAGAGTCAACCTGCACAGCTGCTTTGAGCATCCTATGGACTCAAACCCCAAGGTCCCTCTGATCCTCCACACTGCCAAGAGTCTGCCATCATATTTGACCTACCAAAATGAACCACTTCACACTTACCTAGGTTGAACTTCAGCTGCCACTTCTCAGCCCAGTTTTGCATCCTATCAATGTCCCACTGTAACCTCTGACAGCAGTCCCAAGTTCCAGCCTAATAGCATCATAATTCACCCTCCCCCAATTAAACATGTTCCCACACTGTCTGCTCCTATCCCTGTCCAAGGTAATGATAAAAATCAGTGAGAAGTAGTTACAGTCTCTGAAATGCTCACTTTCCAAATCTGGCTAGAATCATTGCCTTGCTCCAGATCATTATGATCTCTCCTCTAGTCGGCCTATCTATATTTTATGTCAGGAATCCTTCAGGCATGCCTAACTAATTCCACCCATCTACACCTTTTGCCAATCAATATTAGGAAAGTTCAAGTCATCGACGACAACAACCTTGTTATTTTCGCACCTTTCCAAACTCTGCCTCCCGATCTGCTCTTCAGTGTCTCTGTTGCCTTTGGAAGGAGGTCAACAGAATAATCCCAATAATTGCTCCCTTCCTGTTTCTGACTCCACCCAGTAGAAAATCCCTTCACAATTATCCTCCCTTTCTGCAGCTGCGATACTATCCCTGATCAGCAGTGCCACTCCCCACTTCTCATAAACACCTCCTCACTTTTTTAATATATATTATCTGTTTTTTGCATGATTTTTAATCTATTCAATATGCATATACTGTAATTGATTTACTTATTCATTACTATTTTTTTCTTCCTCCTCCTATATTATGTATTGCTTTGATCGGCTGCTGCTAAGCTAACTAATTTCACGACATATGCTGGTGATGATAAATCTGATCCTGATTCTGGTTCTTACCTCCCTCCCTGTCCCAATTGAAACATCTGAACCATGGATCATCCAGCAGCCAAAACTTCGTAGTTCCGTATACTGATCTGTGTCCCAAGTTCATCACCCTTGTTCGTGGTTCTTCTCACATGAACATAGACATGTTTCAACCCATCCAACTGACTGCAATGATGCTCTGTTTGCTGCCTCCTCCTCACAGTCTCCCTACACACTGCATTTGCCTTTACCCCAACTGCCCCATCCTCCAACCTATTACCATGGTGCACATCCCCCTGCCAAACTAGTTTAAACCCTCCCTTTCAAAAGAACAATTTTACCTGCCATCCACAGGTCTATTTTAAGTGAGATTTATATTCAAATTGAAATTCTATTGCTGCTACAGGATCATACTGTTGGAGTGGATCAACAAAGGCACTAAATTAAATTATAGGGAAAACCCAACACATACAGTAAACTATCATGACATTTCCTTTCATGAGGTAAGACACAGAATGTAAGAGCATTATCTAACCTCAGTCATGCTTCAGCTAGAGAATTGTGTCCAGTTCTGATCATCACACAAGGGGAAGGGTGTAATTGCAGTGGAGAGGGTGCAGAGGACATTCAACAGATGTGGCCTGGGATAGAATGTTTTGGGTAAGAGAGGCACAAGGTAGGCTGGATTTGTTTCTATACTGTATATTTCTTTGATTCTCTAAAACTCTGGGAAGTTATATATCTGTATATCCTAGATAAAGACAGCAATCAACATACTCCTGATCAGGGAACTACAGGTTTATTATGCTAGACTTGTACACTTATTTCAGTGGTTGATATATTTTGTTTCATTTAGTCTCTCTCCTTCCATGGCTGATCGTCTTTTTCTAATTCAGTCCCATGCCAGAATGAAATTTACAAGGGGAACAATACTATATAAAGCTTCTCTGCAGTACAAAATGTTATGGTCTAGAGGAAATAATTAAAAGTAAAAATGGGAGTATATTTACGCAGATGCCACTTGACAACATTTTCTATTTTTATTTCACATTGTGATCATCTGCAGTTTTTGATTGGTGTTAGCTTATGGACACATTCAAGGACTCTTCATCACATGTTCTTGATTCTTACTGCTTATTTATTTAATGTTGTTACTTTTTTCTCTTTTGTATTTGTACAGTTTGTTTTATTTTGCACATTGGTTGTTTGTCTGCCCTGTTGGGGGCAGTCTTTTATTGATTCTAGAATGGTCCTTGGATTTTACTGAGTAAGCCCACAAGAAAACAAACCTTAGGGTTGTATATGGTGCCATATATGCACTTTAATGACAAATTTATTTTGAACTTTGAACCCTTCGGTTGTGAAAATTGAGGAAGTGCACCAACAACAGAGAGATAAATAAATTCTACTTGATTTATTAGGTTTCAATTAGCACCCAATAATGGGTTTCCCTGCCAATTTTGCTGAGACTTTTCATGGAGTCTGATTCTATATCATGGTTGTGGGCCATTTTTATTTCTGGCAATGATTTTTTTCTTGGTAACATTCATTCAAACAATGAAGGCTTCGCAGTCTGAGCTAGCATTTAATTGCTATCTCTAGTTGGCTTTGAGAAGGTGGAGGTTCACTGCTGCAGTCTGTGAAGTGTGAACATTCCCACAATGCAACTTGGGGGAAATTCTCCAGGACTTTGACCCAGTGACATTGAAGGAATGGTGGGCAACTTTTCATGCTTCTGTTAACCTTGTCATTCCAGCTGGTAGAAGTCATGGGTTTGGAAGGTGCAGTCTAAGAAAGATTGGCTTTATTTGTCACATGCACTGTATATTGAAACCAACGCACACAATGAAATGCAGTCACAAACAAGAGAAATCCAAGCAACACACACAAAATGCTGGAGGAACTCAGCAGGCCAGGCAGCATCTATGGAGTAGAGTAAAGTTGACATTTCAGGCCAAGACCCTTCAGCAGGACTGGAGGAAAAAAGATGAGGAGTCAGAGTCAGAAGGAGGGTGGGAGGGGAGGGAGAAACACAAGGTGAAAGGTGAAACAGGGAGGGGGGAAGGGTTGAAGTAAAGAGCTGGGAAGTTGATTGGTGAAAGAAATACAGGGCCGGAGAAGGGGGAATCTAATAGGAGAGGACAGAAGACCGTGGAAGAAAGAAAAGGGGGGGGAGAACCTGAGGGAGGCAATGGGCAGGCAAGGAGAAAGGGTGAGAGAGGGAAATAGGAATGGGGAATGTGAAATGGAGAAGGGGGCCCATTACTGGAAGTTTGAGATATTGATGTTCATTACTGTCAGGTTGGAGGCTGCCCAAATGGAATATAAGCTGGTGCTCTTCCAACCTGAGAGTGGCTTCATCGCGGCAGTAGAGGAGGCCATGGATTGACGTACCAGAATGGGAAGTGGAATTAAAATGGGTGGCCATTGGGTGATCCTGCTTTTTTTGGCGGACAGAGCGTATGTGCTTGGCGAAGTGGTCGCCCAATGAATGTCGGGTCTCACCGATATATGGGAGGCCAAACTGGAAGCACCGGATACAGAAGATGACTCCAACAGACTTTAAAGTGAAGTGTCGTCTCACCTGGAAGGACTGTTTGGACCCTGAATGATAGTGAGGGAGGAGCTGTAGGGGCAGATGTAGCACTTGTTCCACTTATCAGGTTAAGTGCCAGGAGGGAGATCAGTGGGGAGGGATGAATAGACAAGGGGGTCAATCTGACTATTTGATGGGGGCATCCCGCATGTGTTGTCATGCTTCTGGCGCCCACATCACATGCCCACAACTTACTAACTCTCACCTGTATGACTATTGGAATGTGGGAGGAACCCGTTACAGACAGCAGTGGGAATTGAATCTATCCTAGCTTGAATTCCGTCTTGACATCAAGAGGAATGTTTGAACTAAGCCAATAATGAAGTAAGGAACTGAGCGACTTTGACTGAACCCAAACCGAGCTTACATAAGCAGGATTTTGCTAAGTTAGTGCCGCTTGTTGTACTGTCAATTACACCTTGCATCATTTTACTGATGACCAAGAGTAGCCTAATGGGGCAGTTGGAAAGTAATTGACCAAATTGTACTTTAGCCACTTTTGATTCATCAGCTCAGTAGAGGAGGGGATGGTGGGGATAAACACCAGGTTTCCTTGCCCAGGTTTAACCTGATGCTATGAGATTTCATGAGAGTCAATACTGAAGACTGTTTAATTTCAGGATTTGAATTCATATTTAGTACCATCTGATATGGTGGGATTTGAACCAAGTTTCCTAGGATTTTACCCTGGGTATCGCATTATTTATCCAGTCATGATACCACTGCACCTTTGCCTCCCCCAGTTCTAAGTCTCTGTCATGAACTTTAACTCTCACCACTTTTCAGAACTTTGCCTGCGGGTACATTAGCAGCGTATTATATGTTCCACTCAGTTTTGCTCCAGTTATTGTTTATTTAAAATGTAGGTAGGTATAAATGAGGCAGAAAATGTGCTCGGGAAGATGTGATCACGTAAAACATCATCTTGTCTGAAATCTACACAATGGTTTATAACTAGATCAGCTGCATGCAAATGTAATTCATATCCCATTTTAAAATCAGGCATTCTACATGACATGTTTATTTCCTATACTATCAATTGCAATTAAATAGCAAACATCATACATATCAAATGTTCCTAGAAGCTTTGCAGCTGAGCCAGGCTTCTTTAATGCTGGTTGTTTCTTTGATGAATGCACTTGGATTGTTCAAACATTATATTTCTGATGTTCCCACAACCAATGATCTCACTTTAAGGACTCTTTATCTTGTTATTTTGTGCTCATTATTTATTGCTATTTATTCATATTTTCATTTGCACAGTTTGTTGTCCGTTGATCCTGTTTATAGATATTGTTCTATAGATTTGCTAATTATGCCCACAGAAAGAGAATCTCAGGTTTGTAGGTGGTGACATGAATGTACTCTGATACATGTATGTCACTTTCTCTCTATCTATCTCTTCATCTCATCTCTCTCTCTCTCTCTCTCTCTCTCTCTCTCTCTCTCCTCTCCTCTCCCTCTCCCTCTCCCTCTCCCTCTCCCTCTCTCTCATCTCTTGAGTCAAGTATAATGTTCTCCTACAGGATTCCCTATTGGTGGGTCCTCAGGTGACTGGAGGCCATTCTGTAATCCACATATTCAGAAATGTTAAGGTGGATTTCTTTAATGGCGACTGCCTGAACATGACTTTATTTAACATGGGAAGGCTGATGCACAGGCAACTACCACATAATCCTTGACAGACTCACAAGCCTCTCCACCACTTCAGGGTGACAATCCTCAGAAGTTGTGTATAAGTATTTAGAAGAACACTGCAATAATACATCAACATAATTTTATTCTTTTTCATCATTCTAAAGTTCAAAGTAAAGTTTATTATCATATCAGAGTACATACTTTTTGCTACATGCAAACCTGAGATTTTTTTCTGCAGGCCTACCCAGCTAATCGAGAGTACAGTAACTGTAAACAGGATAAATGAACCACAAACTGTGCAAATGCAAATATTCAGTGGTGCTGGGAAGTCTGTGAACCCTGCAGGATTTTCTCTATTTCAGCATAAATATGACCTAAAATGTGATCAGATCTTCATGTAAGCCCTAAACCTAGAAAAAGGGAGCCCAATTGAATAAATAGCACGAAAATCATTATACTTGTTCATTTATTTATTGAGTAAAATGATCCAATATTACATATATTTGTTGGAAAAATTATGTGAACCTTCGCTTTTAGTAAAGGGTGTGACCCCTTTGTACAACAACAACCAACCATTTCCAGTAACTGTTGATCAGTCCTGCACATTGACTTGGATGTATTTTAGACCATACTTCCTTCACTGCTGGGATGTTGGTGGGCTTCCTAGAAAAGTTGCTTCCTTCAAGTCCTTCCATGACATTTCTATAGGATTAAGCTCAGGACTTTGACTCAGCCATTCCAAAACACAAATTTTCTTCTTTTTAAACCATCCTGTTGTTGATTTACTCTTGTCTTTAGGATCATTTTGTTGTTGCATTATCCAACTTCTAATAAGCTTCAGATGACAGACTGCTACTCTGGCAATCTCCTGTAAAATGTCTTGATACAACTTTGAATTCATTGTTCCCTCAATGATTGCAAGCTGTCCAGGTCCTGAGGCAACAAAGCAGTTCCAAACCATGATGCTTCTTCCACCGTGCTTCACGGTGGGATGAGGCTTTGGTGTTGGTGTGTAGTGCCCTTCTTCCTCCAAACATAGCAATGTGCATTTCTGCCAAATAGATCAACTTTTGTCTAATCTGTCCCAGAGGTGTTGTAGAACATCCAGGTAGGCTTTTATAAACTTGAGATGTGCAGCAACGTTTTTTTTTGGAGAGCAGTGGTTTCCTCCATGGTGTCCTTCCATGAACATCATTCTTGTTCAGTGTTTTTCTTTTAGTGTACTCATGAACAGAGACTTTAGCAAGTTCTAGAGATTTCTGCAGGTCTTTTGCTCTTACCCCCGGGTTCTTTTCCACTTCCTTCAGTATTTCATGTTGTGCTCTTGGTGTGATCTTTGCAAGATGCCCACTCCTAGGGAGGGTAGCAACAGTACTAAGTTTCCTACATTTGTAGACAATTTCACTTACTGTAGGTTGAGGAACACTTGTGTCTTTAGAAATGGTTTTGTAGTCTTTTCCAGCTTTGTGCATGTCTACAATTCTCCTTCTGAGGTCCTCTGAAAGTTCTTTTGATCAAGGCATGGCACACATAACACACATTCTTGAGAAGAGCAGGCTCTGTCTGTAATCTAACTTTGTGTGTCCTTTTTACAGGGCAGGGCACCTCTATAACCCACACCTCCAATTTCATCTCATTGATTGGAACACCTGATTCCAAATAGCTTTACCAGAAGGTATTACCCCAGAGGTTCACATAGTTTTTCCAACAAATACCATGTAATATTGAATCATTTTTTTCATTAAGTAAATGAATAAGTATAATGTTTTGAGTTATTTATTTAATTGCGTTCTCTTTATTTAGTTTTAGGACTTTCTTGAAGATCTGACCATATTTTAGTTTGTGTATATGCAGAAATAGAGAAATCTCTACATGGTTCATAAATTTCTAGCTCCACTGTAAATAAATAGCAATAAATAACAAGAGCATGAAAGAACAAGATAAATTGTCTTTAAAGTGAGACCACAATCTTAAAGTTGTGGGAACATCAGAAACAGAATGAGTGTAGTTATCTTTCCTTGTTGATGGGTAGTAACTGTTCCTGAACATGGTGATATAGGTCCTGAGGCACTTGTACCTTCTACCTGATGGTAACTGTGCGAAAAGACTATGGCCTGGGTGGTGAGGATCTTTGATGATGGATGCTGCTTTTCTATGACAACATTTCATGTACATGTGCTCAATGGTTGGAAGGGTTTTACCCATGATGTTCTTGACCAAATCCATTACCTTTTGTAGGATTTTCAAAAAAGCAATATTCGTTTTTGCACAAATGGACCCAATCTCTGAACACTGTGCAAAATATCTCAATCCACAGATGGGACAGTCATACTGACTGCAGGACTGTCCAATTCTTGTAGTCTTTTTGGGTTGCATTGGTATATGTATGCAGCAGAGTCTTTGGAGCCATCTGAGATGTTTAAATCCAGTTTTACATCAAACAAGCATGTTGTTAGTAATAAATCTAAAATTCTGGTTGAAGAATAAGACAAGGATGTCAAAATCTTTTTCATATGTCAAATATATAATTCAAATGAGGAAAAAAAAGGATGCCCATAAAAATGTGAGCATTATCCACTTGCATCAAATTATTTTGATCCATTTCATTAGTGTCCTAATGCATTGGAATGATTGGCACCTTTTTAAAAAGCTTTTAACAGCAACAAACAAATGAGTTATATGGATTCTATACTGAGATATTTGAAAACAATATTTATCATGCTTGAAGTGATTTATATAACATGTTACAATTCTATCACCACAGCAATGACCAACTCTTCAGTTTGTCTCAATAGGACTAAGCTATATCTAAAACTGTAGCAGTGCTTTAATAGTGATTGATTAAAAAGTTGAATCCTTTCATTGACTAATAATGTTCACTCATATATTACGCTCTTAATTTTATTATTTAAAAAAAAGACAGTATCCATTTTGCTAGGATTCCTGGCACCCAATGGTGGGTATTATCGCCAAACCTGCAACAAGAACGCATTTGACTCAACTAAACCAACATTAAAGGGATCAGGCTATTGTACCGTGAAAGCTGTTTTGTGGTATCCATACAAAGGAATTGAGAAAGCTTCATATCCCAGCATGCCACGAGGAACAAAGAGACTTTTATTAGCTTTTAAAACAAGCTGTGAGTTGAAGTTTAAGTGTCCTTCCTTCTCTAAACCTCTGTGACTCACTGTCCACAAGACTTCCAAACCTACAGGAAAACAGCAACCATGGTACCAACAAAACTTGACTTATTCCCACAAGACTCTGGGAATGTTAATATTTAAACTGCTACTGGAATGAAATCCATTCAGTGGGCTTTTAAAATGATGACAACGTATGAATCTTTCTCATCCAATCACAGTTATATGATAATAGTCAAAACATAAACAGGATGATCTTTTCTTTGAAGCATAATAGGCAACTTCACGGACAGAAGGGAGAATGGCTATTTCAAAGACTTCCAGCAGGGAAGATGTTACCATTAAACAAAATGTTTACACCTCTTGAATTATCATTGGTGTAATGTTTGTATTATAAAATCTGGAAGATTTGGGGCACATATCCACAACTTGCAACAGGATTGATCAGAGAGAAATACTCTCCTCTAAGTGATTGCAGTGATGAGAAATGAAGGAAATCATCCAGAGTTAAAGAAAACCATGCATGTGCATCTATTTAAACGATGGCTTCCTACACACATGGGTTGCAGCCTTTCAGGCATTTGTAACTTTGAGTCAGTTGGAGAGAAGCATGTGAGCTGAGGTTACAGTTGTGATTCAGAGTACGGTATTTCATCCTTCAGTAATTTCTTGTCATGTTTTAATATTTGTAGTGCTATTTACTCATCCTTGGCTTTTGCATGAACGTAAATGAAAGCCGCCTTAGGTCTACTCCCACATTCACTAAGATCATAGTGGATTTTTTAGTTCAGTGCTGCTCTGACTCCATATTGCAGCCCCCGCCCAATTCTCTTAATATCAGCTGCTTGGTAAGCCATGACTGGTTTTTAACTCAACTGAACAGGTTGAGGCCAATCCAGGATTGGTACAGAAGGCAATTACCTCCAGTGTCCAATATTTATCCCTTCTACATTCATTTAGGTTCCTTTCAGCCTGCATATTTCAGTCATATAGAACTCCAAATTCCAGGTATTACATGATTTAATCTGATATCCCAAATCATTGGATAGTTTTTTACATTTACTGTATAATTTAGACTCAGAGATACACCATGTGCCATACCAGCCCAACAAGCTGGCGTTGTCCAATTACACCCATGTGGCCAATTAATCTACTAACCCATACATCTTTGTGATGCATTTTTGTGAGGTTTGAAATTTGAAAATGTGTTTATAGGCATTTAATTTTAGGTCACTGAACTTTTCTTGTTGGACTGCATTCAGTCCTTGGGTCTTGGCTCCTGGCAGTGATTACCAAAATTATTTCCTCTCTTGTCCTGTGTACCTGGGCAGCCTCCTGGTCACATTCACTCCTAAACCAAGGCCTCCTGTTCAGCGTTAGAAAATTGTATGTCTTATTTTCCTTGATAGCCTGCTAAGAGAATCAGAATTATCTCCACGACAACCCCACAACCCCACAACCCCTAGTTCATATTACTGTTGCACCTCCCTTTTAAGAAGTAAAATCTAGCTTTGACAGATGATAGGTACCCAAGAGAGGCTTTTCTCCAGTTATTTGAAAGGACAGATATGTAACTTGATGGTGCAGAAAATATTCCATGCACCCAAGGTAATTCGGAATTTTCAAAGTTTGGATTTCCAGTTTCTATAGGTTCATGAATGTTCCTATCTCTGCCCAGTATCTAACACAGTACAGGCCCTATGGCCCATGACATTAGGCTCAACTATGTAAACCTACCCCACAATCAATTTAACTCTTCCCTCCTACACAGTGCATAAATCTCCATGTTTATTATATCCATGTGCCCATCTGAGTCTCTTGAGTGTATTAGCATTTACACTAACCTTGACAGTTGTTTCAGGCACCTACCACTGTGTAAAACAAAAATTCCTCTGATATTTCCCCTAAATTTTCCTCCACTTGTCTTTAATGGATATCCTCTGTTATTAGCCATTGCCACACTGAGAAAAAGGTGTTGGCTATCCACTGTAATAATCATAATCTAAGATGCTTTCGTTCTTCTTCGCTGCAAAGAGAGAAGTCCTAGCTTGCTCAATCTTTCCTCAAAGAGCATGCTCTCTAATCCAGACATCTTCCTGGTAAACAACACACACAAAATGCTGGTGGAACACAGTAGGCCAGGCAGCATCTATAAAGAGAAGCACTGTCGACGTCTCGGGCTGGGACCCTTCCTGACGAAGGGTCTTGGCCCGAAACATCGACAGTACTTCTCTTTATAGATGCTGCCTGGCCTGCTGCGTTCCACCAGCATTTTGTGTGTGTTGTTTGAATTTCCAGCATCTGCAGATTTCCTCGTGTTTGATCTTCCTGGTAAATCTTGTCTGCATCTTCTCTGAAGCTTCCACATCCTCCCTCTAATGAGGTGACCAGAAATGTACACAATTCTCTCAGTGAGGTTTAACCAGAGTTTTAAAAAGCTGCAATATTACCCCATGTCTCATGAACAAAATCCCTGACTAATGAAGGGCAGCACACTATATAACACCTTAACCACCCTATCAACCAGCACTTGGAGGGATCTATGGACTTAGATGCAAGATTTGTCTGTTTCTCCACACTGTACTCCACTTTCAAGTTCAATCACTGTCCTCTACACTGGACCTTTGTGGACTGAACTCCTGGTGCTACTGCTCCACCCAGATCTGCATTCTGTCTACATTACAATGTATCATTATGATGATACATCACTATCTACATCACTATGACGACTTTCAACACTATCCACAACACCATCAACCTTCATTTGTTAAATTGGCGATTGAATGACCCAGGGAACATCTAACTCCCTTTCACAGATTAATAATTGTTTTTACATTTCCTCTAAAGTACATGTTATTTAGGTGGGCTAGGCTCAGGGCCCCTCCCTTGATCACATCATAAATGAGGCTATGGTATCAATGTGTGTCCAACCTCCAAATTCAATGACCAGTCATCAGAATCAGATTTAATATCACTGACGTATATCGTGAAATTTGTTTTTTGAAGCAGCATTATGTTACAATACTTAATAATGAAAAATTATATATATATAAAATAAGTAGTGCAAAAACAGAGGGAAAATAATGAGGTAGTCTTCATGGGTTCATTGTCCATTCACTATCCAAGAAAGTATATTATATTTAACTCCAGAGTACAGCACAATTTTTATTTAAACTGGTATAAGACCTAATCAATCACAGATGGGAGAGAAGTGTTAGGTTTTATATCAAAGGATGCATCTTGAGCAATTGTTATTGTCAGAAATGTGAAATGGGAACAGTATCCATATCAGGGACCCCACTACCCAGGCTATGCTCTCTTCTCGCTGCTGCCATCGGGAAGAAGGTACAGGAACTTCAGGACTCACACCACCAAGTTCAGGAACAATTATTTGGCTCTTGAACTAAAGGGGATAATTTAACTTGTCCCATCAATTATTATTTTGTTTTGTATCTGCAGAGTTTGTTGTCTTTTGCACCCTCATTAAATGCCCAAGTGGGTGCTCTCTTTCATTGACCCTATTATTGTTATTATTCCATTACGGATTAATTTAGTATGCCTACAAGATAATGAATCTCACGGTTGTAAATGGTGACAAATGTGCTTTGATGATAAATTTACTTAGAACAGTTTAATTAAATATACGAAATAGATTTTTGTCTTAAGCCAAACTACTTTTAATTTAGTTCACTTGAAGAACTCAACCCTCACTCTCTCAATATCCGAGTTGGTGCCAATACTCAACCGTCTATGAATATAACATTATTTCGCCTCTCCCGCCTACTTGAAGAAGGAACTCGCATTCCGATACGCTGGTAAAAATGTCAATCCAAACAACTACACCGGCGGTTCTCTGTCAGGTTTAAATGTGACCAATTAGGAAGCCGGTTACGAGTCCTGTTAGCGACCAATTGGGTGCAGCCTTGTTTGGAGGGTGCGCGATAGAAATTTCAAATGCGTTTCAGTGCTAACGGTTCAGAAGAACGGTGAAAGGTTTTTCAATCGTCCCGGGGCGCTTGGCAGGTCGGTGGGACCGAGGTGGATGTGATTACGGGACATTCCTGCTAACTAGGTAGGCAGTGCGAGTTACCGGCCCTTGGCTGCGTGCCAGTGCATTATATAAGCCAGGCGGCCGTGGAGAAAGGAGAGCTCCATTTTCCCTCCCGGTGCAGCTGGTCGCCGGCTGTGAACACAATGAAGCCTAGACGGGTGGATCAGCTGCCACGGCTGCTGTTTGCCCGATTCAGCCCCTTCGGTCGGTATAACCCTTATCAAAGGCCTTCTTAAGAACTGGTTTCGTGGATTATGGTATTAATGTGCTATTTGCGCCCGCCGCCTAACGCACCTTTGGGCGGGGGTTGGGGGGGGGGCGAAGAGTAGGAGGAGGGGCTGATAAATGCGAGAAGGGGTTGGGTTTGGGGGTTGTTAAGATTGGAGGAGTGTGTAGGGAACCCATGTGGTGATACTCGCTGTTCATTACCTTCATCTCCAGAAGAAAAAACCTAGATATCATTGGGGGTGGGGTAGGGAGGAGTGCCGGATCCTGGAGGCCGAGGATGATGCTCTTCAATCGCTGAGCGTTGTGTCTTCTTCACTGCTGATGACTGGCACCGGCCCGGTTAGCCTTGGGCAACTCTGCAACGTTGGATCACCAAAGAATGGAAGGGCGGCATTGGTTGGAAAACGAGGCCTGTTGCAAAGCACCGCCGTGATATTTTGTTGGGTGGTATTGATGGTGTTACCCCGATTTTCATCTTCGCTAATGACGGCACTTTCCTTCTGTCAAAACCGAGGGTTCTTTCCCCTTCGCAGGCCGCGACCTGAGTGTGTTATTGTTTAAAAGGCTAAGATGAAATAACGTTGATGAATGCGGTGCTGTTGGCCTGCTCCTTGCTGGTAGTCACGAGTTTTAATTTTTTTGCATTAATTTGAATTCAACCGTCAGCAAAAAAATTGGAACTGGCTATTTCTTGCCACACCTTTCGTGTGAGCAATGAATTTGCACCTTTACACTGCCTATTAATAGTTCATTTGAAGGCTGGAAAGAATTATGATAAATGCAGAGAATTTTTTTTAAATAACCGCCCCCCCCCCACGTGATGATCTGATTTGTGTAATGTCATAAGTGTTTCTTAAATTTTAGATTGGGGGATGCTTTTAAGTGTACAATTAAATCGTGAGACATTAGCACATAGTGTTGGACAACAGGTAGTTTTCCTTTGGATCTTTTTGGGGCGGTTCCTTAATTTGACGAGTAGGGTGGGTGGACAAGGATATGGCAGATGCAAATTCTTTGATCCCAAATCGCAATTTTAAACTTGTGTTTAGGTAATGTTGATGTTTATTCCTATAAAAATAGTTGAAAGCCACTATGCAGGTGCAGTGAGCATTATATTTTGGCTTGCATTTGAGTGATATATTTTACAATTGCATTGGTGATGTCCAAAGTGTTACACTGTTTTTATCTGCTGTGAAATGAAGGGAAATGTAGAATGGATTCATTCACTTGTTTCAGGAATGGTGGATTTTCTGTTTTAGGTGAAATTGAGTAACCAAATACTTTCTGGAGCTTGATAAGAATTGAAGGAGATTTCATTAAAACTTGCAGATTTCAAATGGCTCAACAGGCTCGCTTAAGGAAGGTTTCATGTTTTGCTGCCTCAGAATAAGAGGACTGAGAATGAGAAGAAATTTCTTCCCACTGACCAATTAAGTGGTGTAGGTAATTCTCTGGGATCTGGAAACACATTTGGAACAGCTTAATTAATTTCTAGATTTGAGGGAATTGAAGGCGATGAGAATTGTGCAAAATATGTCATTGAGGTAAAATATAAGCCACAGTTTTGATGAATGTTAGAGCATCAGTGCTAAATGGGCTACTCATGTTTCTCTTAATGATGAATAAATTTATGATTGAAGCTTTCGTCCAACAATGCTTTTCTTTTGTAATGAGGAAATAGTTGTATTATGCACATTTTTGCAAAGAATGATTTTTAAAAAATTCAAGGTGTTGGAAAGTATTTTCATAAACTGCTCTGGACTTTCTTGGAATCTTAGAATTATGTACCATAAATGCAGATTAGAAAGCTGAAGTTGGTGTCAAATTGACTGGAGAAAGAAAGATTACAAAAATAAAATGTTATGTTCAAAAAAATATTCAACTGAATGCTGAATAAGTTAGACTCCCAATCTTCAATCTCTGCAAGATTGTTTGGCAGTAATTAATATGTTTAAAAAAAAAAGAATGAGCAAACCATGATGATTAGGCAGATTTAGCCCATATTCATTCATTTAAACATGGTAGTTTGTCAATCACATTTGGTGCATTGAACTAGTGTACTCAAACCAACCTCATCAATTTCATAAAATTTGCCTCTATCTACCACTCTGCCCTTAAATTCACTTGATCTGTTTCTTACACCTCCCTCTCCCTTCTTGATCTCTGTCTTCATCTCTGGAGGCAAACTTTTATAAAGCTACCAATTCCCCTGGTTATTTTGACTATACTTCCTCCCACCGTGTCTCTTGTAAAATGGCTATTCCCATTTCTTAGTTCCTTGTCTCAACTGCATCTGTTCTCAGGATGTGGCTTTTCTTTCCAGGACGTTAATTACAAATTTCATCCTTCAGAGAATGTTCCCCTTCCTCCACCATTGATGCTGCTCTCACTGCATCTCCTCCACGTCCCAAGCACCCACACTTATCCCATCTTCTCGTTGCCTTAACAGTGATAGAGTTCTTCTTCTCCACACCTACCACCCAATGAACGTCTGCATACAACACACCGTTCTTCGTAATTTCCTCCTCTTCAAAGGGATCCCACCACCGAACATGTCTTTACATTCCTCCCCCACCACTTTCTCCAGGGTTTTCCTCCCTCTGCAATTCCCTTGCCATTTGTCCCTCCACACTGATCTCACTCTGGCACTTGGCCCTGCGAGTGGCCAAAGTGCTACCAAGACCTGCTCATTTAGCTCCTCCCTCCCCTCCATTCAGGGCCCCAAACAGTCCTTCCAGGTGAGGTAGTACTTCACCTGTGAATCTGCTGGTGTTATCTATTATGTCCAGTGCTACACATTGGTGAGACCCATCATAAAATAGGGACAGCTTTGTCGAGCACTTCTCCATCCGCCATAAGCGGAACTTCCCAGTGGCCATTCCTCTTCCAAAATGTTGATTAAATGACCTCTTATGCCACGATGAGGTCACCCTCAGCGCAGAGGAGCAGCACCTTTTATTCAGTCTGGGTAGCTTCCAACCTGATGGTGTGAATATTGATTTCTCCTTCCAGTAAAAGACCACCCCCAACTCTGGCCCCTTACTACTTGCTTATCACCTCCCCTTGGGTCCCCACTCCTCCCCTTTCTTCTATGGACCACTCACCTCTCATGTCAGTTTCCTTCCTCACTAGCCCTTCAGCCCTTATCTTTCCTACCCACCTGGCTTCATTTAACATCTAGCTATCCTTACAACCCCCACCTTTTCATTCATTTGTCTTCCCCTTTCCTTTCCAGTCTCGAAGAAGAGTCTCGGCTTGAAATATCAATTGTTTATTCATTTCCGTGGATGCTGCCTGACCAGCTGAGTTTCTCCAGCACTTTGTGGGTTGTTTTGGTTATTTTTGTTTTCTTTTACATAGCTAACCTTTTTGAGAGCTGCTGTTCTCTCAGATGCTAGAACTAGTTGCAAAACACAAAATGCTGGTGGAACACAGCAGGCCAGGCAGCATCTGTAGGGAGAAGCACTGTTGACGTTTCGGGCTGAGACCCTTCGTCAGGACTAAGTGAAAGGAAAGATACTAAGATTTGAAAGCAGGAGGGGGAAATGCAAAATGATAAGAAGACTGGGAGGGTGGGATGAAGCCAAGAGCTGGAAAAATAATTGGCAAAAGTGATACGGAGAAGGGAAAGGATCATGGGCGGGGAGGCCTAGGGAGAAAGGAGGAGGGGAACACCAGAGGGAGATGGAGAGCAGGCAGTGATGGGCAGAGAGAGAGAAAACAAAACAAACAACTAAATATGTCAGGGAAGGGGTAAGAAGGGGAGGAGGGGCATTAACAGAAGTCAGAAGTCAGTGTTCATGCCATCAGGTTGGAGGCTACCCAGCTGGTATGTAAGATGTTATTTTTGCAAGATGCAGGGTGGGACGAGGAATGGGATAGCATTTTTGCAAGAGACCTCTTCCCACCCTGTCTGTTGCAAAAATGCTATCCCCTTCTCACAATTCCTCTGTCTCCACCGCATCTGCTCTCAGGATGAGGCTTTTCATTCCATGACGAAGGAGATGTCTTTTTTTTTAAAAAAGGGGCTTTCCTTCTTCCACCATCAACTCTGCTCTCAAACGTATCTCTCCCATTTCCCGCACAACTGCCCTCACCCCATCCGCACGCCACCCCACTCGGGATAGGGTTCCTCTTGTCCTCACCTACCACCCAACCAGCCTCCAGGTCCAACGTATAATTCTCCGTAACTTCCGCCACCTCCAACGGGATCCCACTGCCAAGCACATCTTTCCCTCCCCCCTTTCTGCTTTCAGCAGGGATCGCTCCCTACGCGACTCTCTTGTCTACTCATCTCTCCCCCCCCCATATCCCTTCCCACCGATCTCCCTCCTGGCACTTACCCTTGTAAGCGAAACAAATGCTACACCTGCCCTTACACTTCCTCTCTCACCACCATTCAGGACCCCAGACAATCCTTCCAGGTGAGGTGATACTTCACCTGTGAGTCAGCTGGTGTGGTATACTGCGTCCGGTGCTCCCAGTGTGGCCTTTTATATATTGGTGAGACTCGACGCAGACTGGGAGACCGTTTCGCTGAACACCTATGCTCTGTCCGCCAGAGAAAGCAGGATCTCCCAGTGGCCACACATTTTAATTCCACGTCCCATTCCCATTCCCATTCTGATGTGTCTATCCATGGCCTCCTCTACTGTCAAGATGAAGCCACACTCAGGTTGGAGGAACAACACCTTGTATACCGGCTGGGTAGCCTCCAGCCTGATGGCATAAACTTTGACTTCTCTGACTTCTGTTAATGCCCTTTCTCCCCTTCTTACCCCATCCCTGACATATTTAGTTGTTTGTTTTGTTTTCTCTCTCTGCCCATCACTCTGCCTGTTCTCCATCTCCCTCTGGTGTTCCCCTCCCCCTTTCTCCCTAGGCCTCCCCGCCCATGATCCTTTCCCTTCTCCAGCTCTGTGTCACTTTTGCCAATCATCTTTCCAGCTCTTGGCTTCATCCCACCCCCTCCTAGTCTTATCATTTCACATTTCCCCCTCCTGCTTTCAAATATTAGTATCTTTCCTTTCACTTAGTCCTGACGAAGGGTCTTAGCCCAAAACTTTGATAGTGCTTCTCCCTATAGATGCTGCCTGGCCTGCTGTGTTCCACCAGCATTTTATGTGTGTTGTCTGAATTTCCAGCATCTGCAGATTTCCTCATGTTTACTAGTTGCAAAATCTGTGTTGGATTTTGTATGGAAAATTAGGCTTGTTTTTATACTCTGTGAAACCTTTCAGTTTTAAGGTAGATTTTTTTACTTTAAACATCTTAAGCATTTGTTAGTAGGTGAGGTTAATGAACTGTTTATTAGACACTTTGAAATTTCCATCCTATTATGTTAAGCTTAACTTTTATCTTTGATCTAAGTGGGAAGCTATTGTGTATACCAGCTTTACTAAACAACACAAGGGATGTCTGTGTTAAAAATAAAGTTCCCAAGTTCACTACTTGCCATTTTGTTATAAATGGGGTGACTTTATAGTATCATGCCATTTTGTCCTCTTTCATCATTCTGTTAGATAAAAATGTTGCTAGTAGCCTATGAGTCATAAATATTAGCATATACAGTATATATGTAATTATTGAAAACAAAAAGGCAACAGTATGTCAGACAGAAACTGGAAAATATGTTTCGGGTCTGACTCTTTGGAGTGCAGTTGTTACTTACATGAAGGATTGCATAGTTCTTCAGCTTGATTGTTACTCTATTGGAAGTTGAAACAAAGTTATACTGATCCACTTATGAAAAACCATTTGGAAGATTTTGGTTAATGAACTGTCTATGGACAATTTTAAAGCAATTCTGTAGCTCTCTACTGAAACTGCATACCCGTAAAACCAATAACTAATGCAATCAATTTCAAGAAGCCGTTCAGAGAAGGTTCGCCAGGTTAATTCCAGAGATGAGGGGGTTAGACTTTGAAGAGAGACTGAGTAGCCTGTGACTGCGCTCGCTGGAATTCAGAAGGATGAGAGGAAATCCTATAGAAATATATATAAAAAAATAAAGGGATAGATACAATAGAGGCAGAAAAGTTGTTTCCATTAGTAGGTAAGACTAGAACTAGAGGACGCGGCCTCAAGATTCGGAGGA
Organism: Hypanus sabinus; assembly: GCF_030144855.1. Classification (NCBI taxonomy): domain Eukaryota; kingdom Metazoa; phylum Chordata; class Chondrichthyes; order Myliobatiformes; family Dasyatidae; genus Hypanus; species Hypanus sabinus. The sequence continues at coordinate 155,425,143 of NC_082712.1, forward strand.
GTAGATTTAGGGTGGAAATGAGGAACTTTTCCCAGAGAGTGAATCTGGAATTCTATGCCCAATGAAGCAGTGGAGGCTACCTCAGTAAATATATTTAAGGTAAGGTTGGATAGATTTTTTTCACAGTATGAGAATTGAGGGTTATAGTGAAAAGGCAGGTAGGTGGAGATGAGTCCATGGTCAGATCAGCCATGATTTATTGAATGATGGAGCGGGCTTGATGAGCCAGGTGGCCTACTTCTGCTCCTATATATGTTCTTGTGAGAGATGTATTTGAGGAAATTACCTTTTTATTGTGGCTTAAATCTGGCTAGTATTTTAAATTTACTTGTAACTAAGCTTCATAAATAACTATCAATATACAGTATATAACAATGGTGGTTCCTTCAGTGGAGAAAGAAGGCAGTGCAACTTTGCTGACTCAAGACTCTTTTAGATGAATCAGCATGGTTGTTAAAATGTTTTGCTGCAGCTCACGCTCTATATAATGTGGATGGACAATCTCTCAAGGGTTCATTTTTTGCAATCTGCTTTTGAATGCAAGAATAATGAGGTTATGTCCTTGGTATCCTCTTACTATAGATATCCCTTGGAAACTTCAATCGCAAGAGCAGTTTCCGTTTGAACGCTGTTAACAAAATCTTAGTTCTATGCCATCAATTTTTGTGACTACTAGATGATGGGCAGTTTTTGTAGTCCTTGTTTAGTATTGAAAGTCGAAAGTGAAAGCTAATTCAGAAACTGCTTTGGCACTTGGTCTTTTGTGCATGGCTGTAGCCTATTCTCACAGATCAGATTGTTCTGCTGTTGAGTGTTTCAGAAACATTGCCAGTTGAAATTCACTGTTCTGGCTAGTGATTTCTTTTTGTTTCACCAGGCTTCTGTTGAGTGAGCACAGTACACAATAGCCATGGGTGATGAATCTGAGTGGATGAAATTGCCAATTGATCAGAAGTGTGAGCATAAGGTATGTGAAAAATTTTTTTTAGAATATATTTGAATAGATAAATTTGGATGTAGAATATCAGCAATTATTGTTTCCCTTGGGTTGGGTAATCATGCACAATTTTATTGAAAATGAATTTGTGTATTCTGGATTATGCATGTCATGCTTCAGGTGCAACAAGCTTTTGTAATTCATGGATCTTTTCATCAATAGGATTTTCAAGTTTCCACATTTGTTACCATTCCAAATATTGTGTACTGATAATAAGCTGACTTATAGAACATTGAAACATAGAACAGTAGAGCACAGGAACAGGCCCTTCTGCCCACAATGTTGTGCTGATCCGGCTAAAAATTATATTGAAATGCCCCCCAAAAAACAAATCCCTCCTATCTACACAATGTCCATATTCTTCCTTCCTTCCTCATTTTCATGTGCCTATCTAAATGTCTCTTAAAAGCCTCTAATGTATTTCCCTCCACCACCATACTAGGCAACACATTCCAGGCATCCACCACTGAGGTTTTTTTTTTAAAATACCCCTCACATCTCCTCTGAACTTACCCACTCTCATCTTTAATGTTTGCCTTCTAGTACTAGGCACTTCTACCCTGGGGAAAAAGATACTTCATCTACTCTGTCTTGCCTCTCATCATCTAATAACCTGTCTCAGATCTCCCCTCAGATTCTGCTGCTGTAGAGGAAAAAATACAGATGTCTATCTTCTAATGACAGCACATGCCCTCTAAACAAAGTAGCATCCTAGTAAACCTTTTATCCAAACTCTCCAAAGCCTCAGCATTTTTCCTATGGCGGAGCAACCACAACTGTATGCAATACTCCAGATGTGGCCAAACCAGAGTTCTATAAAGTTGCAATATAACCTCTTGGCTTTTGAACTCAGTGTGTCAACTAAAAAGCAACCTCAATCACCTTATCAACCTGTGTGGTCACTTTCAAGGAGCTATAAACTTGGACTCCAAAATTTCTCTTCTTAGCAACACTGTTAAGGGTTTTGCCCTTAACAGTGCACTGTCCCTTTGCATTTGACCTACCAAGGTGCAATACGTCACATTTATTTGGGTTAAGCTCCACCTGCCATTTCTCTGCCCATATCTGCAATGGATCTATATCGCGCTATTCTTTGTAGGAGACGCTTCTAATCATTTGGTATACATGGTGGTTAAATGGTCTCCTCGTGCCACGATGAAGTCACCATCAGGTGGAGGATCAGTTGGGTAATTGGAGTGATGAAAGAATGGCAATCGTTTTTGAGTGAAGGTGGCATGATTTGAAGATATTATTTCCTGCACCTTCTATCCTAATGGTTGAGCTTTTTGGCAATATTGAAGAAAATCTTTGAGATGCTGAAATCCATCTTATGGATAGTGTATCCTGCAGTCGTAACTTGCTAGCTGTGGTGGGAGGAACTGTTTAAAGTGGGCAGCTTTCCCCTAAATGATAAAGCTTTGGTGCTAATTTAGTGACTCTAAGTCTTGTAAGTGGCTAGGATTTGGGGATTTGAGAGGTGAGTCATTTCTTGTTAGGTACCTTGTTTTTGACCTGGTCTTGTAGTCAGTATTTATGTTCCTGAAACACTTTTCTGAGCTCTGGCATGGGAAGGGGTTACTTAACAGAGGAAAAGATTCAAAGATATAATCAAATCCTACTTGGGGAAAATGCACATATCCAGGATTCTTTGGGTAGCACCATAGATGGTGTTTGAAAACTTTGGCCATATGTCAGGTGTACCCACAAATCCTGCACAAGTTGTAGAAAGAGCAGCCCACCTCTATAACTATCCACCACTTTTTCCCATTAGTTGCTGAGCTGTGAAATTGTCTGGTTCCCACATTGGTCTTATTAGCCCTATTGCAAGCTGCAAAACTGTAAATGAAATAACTCATCTGAGATCCCAAGGATTGAAATAATGAGACACAGGACAGGTTGTTGGTGCAGCAATGTCTGATCTGTAGCCTCTAATGTTTGGTGGAGGACTTCATTATGGTGGTACCATTAAATATCAATGATGAAGTTTGTGGATATCATTGTTATCAGGCACTTGTGTGGTATAAATGTTGCTTGCAATTATCAGTCGCTATATTAATGTTTTTAGATTCTGAACATGGACATACTGATGTTTTAAGGAATGTCAAATGGAAATAAACATTAGAATGAATGCAAATCATCTGTATCCAGATGTTATTAATGATAGAAGCAGATTATTGGAATAGGGACATTACCCTAGACAGCTTGTATTGGAAAACAGTGTTTCTTGGATATGTTGATTGCTGCTCCCTCTGATGTTAAAATGAAAATGTAACTTTCATAAAGGCTTGCTTGTGTTGATACTGAAGTTTTCTTGTTACTGACTTGCCAACAACTGCAGTAATTTGCATTGCTATTCATCTCCTGTTTTATCTTTTGTGCAAAAGATCAAAGCACAGACATCTAGAGAGTTACAAGGTTGCAAAGAAAGACTGTAAGAATGGACTTGGCTGAGTTAGAAGAGGCAATAAGAAGGCCTAAATGAAAACCCCAAGGCATTCTGTGAATGTGTGAAGAACAGGAGGATGACTAGAATGAGGGTAGGACCTTTTAAAGATGGAAGAGGAAATGTTGCCTAGAGTCAGGAGGTAGGGAAGGTCCTTGTACAAACCCTATTTCCAGAAAGTTGGGATATTTTCCAAAATGCAATAAAAACAAAAATCTGTGATATGTTAATTCACGTGAACCCTAAAAGTACAAAGAAAAGATTTTCAATAGTTTTACTGACCAACTTAATTGTATTTTGTAAATATACACAAATTTAGAATATGTGACAAACAGGTCTCGGTGACTATGCTGCATGATACTGGTGCAAAACAGCCTTTTATCTGCTCTGATGCACTAGATTTTTCTGAGGGCATGTTTTGTGGATCATATGTCTTAGTGCAGGGAATTGAGGTGGGGGGTTTAGAAGTTCTACACACAATCCATTTGCAGTCAGGCCTAGTGGTTTCATCACAGTTGTCAGGACAAGACCTCCTCTACCAGCCAGAGCGGTCACCCTAGCCCTGGGCAATGACCTAATGACCTAGCTGGTGGGAAGGAGCTGCCATGCTAGAGGTGGCAGCTACACTCTTGGATCAACCCTGGAATGAGAAACTTGCTGGTGATTTCCTCTGTTTCCTGCCTGTGTGAAAACTTGTGCTCAGTCCCACAGATCTGAAGTTGCAGTGAATCTTTCCTACACCTTTTTTGTGTCACCTCAACCTGGCTCACTTGCAGTGGCTCTGGTAGTGCTGGACTGTGCTGTGAAGCATCTAAAGGAAATTCTATCTAGTGGGGTGCTTGAGTTGCCATCTACCTTCGGGCAGTTTATTGCAGCTCTGTGGGCAGTTCCTTCCCTTGCTTTGTGTTGGTCAGCGAAGGAAGGTGCTACAGACAGCAGCAAAAAGGGTGCTTGCTTTGAGGAAAATGGTTTGCTTATGTGTAAGTGGATGCCAGTTGTGTCTGATGGCTTCGGCTGCGATACCGTCTTTTAGATTGTGATACCGACAAATAACTGATGGCTTGTGCTGCAGTAAGTGCTTGACCAACCATTCGCAGGACACCTGGGTGTTACTAACACATATAACTGCATTTTAGCCCATTTCTCTTGGCCTGGAATGAAGTCTGCCATGGCTGACTATTGCCAAACCAGTCTGGTATTCCAGCATGTAGGTAAACCTAACCAGGTTATTCCCCCTATGCCTCTTCACTTGTTGGTGCAAGTGCTGGTGAATTGCATAGGGCCCTTGTCTAAAACTAAGTCGGGGGCCAGTTTTTTCTGATAATAATGTGTGTGGCCACCTGTTTTCCCTGCGCAGAATTACTGCCCCTGTTATAATTAAAGCCTTGATGCTGTTCTTCTCCACACTTGGCCTGCCAAGAGTTATACAGACTGACCGGAGTATGATTTTTTTTGTTCTGAGTGTTTGCACCTGTTATAAACACACTTCCAGTGATGTCCAGTGCACATCACCCTGAGTCATGGCACGTTAGTGATTTCATCAAATGCTAAGTGTATGTTGCATGTCTAATGTTTTGTACATGGCAGAGACCAGGACACGGGCATTCCTTTTGAAATATTTGCAGTGCGCAAAACCATACAGGAGTCCCTAGGATTCAGGCCTGCTGTGTTAGTCTTTGGGCATACTGTTCAAGGGCCCCTTTAAACTACTCAGAGCTTCTGCTAGGAGATTCCCTGAAATCCTCATCCAATGTGTTGGATTATGTTAGTGAATTCAGAGACGTGCACACACTAATGAGATGAAGATGCATTATGATAGAAAAGTTGTGCCTTGCTGCTTAAGTCCTGGGGATTTGGTTTTGGCATTTCTTCCCATATCTGGATCAGCACTCCAAACTCGCTTTATAGGACTTTGTGTGATCTGAAACCGACTCAATACCCTTCACTATAGGCAATAAACCCGCATGTACCACATCAATGTACTAAGGATGTTTTATGATTGGGAACAGCGAATAGGAGTTCTGCCTTTGAAAGTAGGTGCCGCTAGCTCCATTGCAGACGGTATCTCCATGCTAGCTGACAGCATGGATGAAGATGGCCTAGTGTTGTGGAATGCCCTGTAGCAGTGCACCAGATTGCAGAATTCTGCGTCATTGGAGCTCCCTGGTTGGTTGTCACATCTGGATCCCCTGCAACAGTCAGATGTGTTACAATTAATTCAGAATTATTCAGTTTTGTTTAACGATGCCCCTACTCAAACAAATATGTTGGAGCATGACATTGTTGTGAAGGTGCTTGGCCTATTAAGTAGTATGCGTACCTTGTAAACCCTACTAAAAGAGCGTTGAGGAGGTAAGCTACCTGTTCAATCATGGGCTAGCCCATCCTAGCTCTACTCCATAGAGATCTTCTGCATCTTGGTGCCAAAGAGTGATGGAGCTGTCCACTTATGCATAGAACATCAGAAAGTAACTGCTGTTTAAGGAGGATTGCATTGATAGTAGATTCATTAAGTTTGTCAATAAGCTTGACCTGTTAAAAGAATCCTGCTCACTCCTCATGCTGCTGAAATCTCTGCCTTAGTTACTCTGGAGCATTTCCTCCAGTACTCTTGATATTGCGTTTGGAATGTGTAACTTACCTGCAACATTCCAATGACTTGTGTCCCTAGTTTTAGGAGAAGTACCTCACTGCAAGGCTTATATAAATGACATGGTGTTCTATTCTGCTGACTAGCTGCCACACATGAGACTTTACAGCATGTATTCATGCGTTTAGGTGAGGCCTCATTGGCCCTTAATTTGGCTAAATGTGACTTTGCGAAAGCTTGGGTCAACTATCTGGGCAAAGTCGTCTGAGGTCAAGTGCGTCCATTTGACGCGAAGGTTGAGACAATGCATTCCTTCCCTGTGCCCGATGTGAAACTGCAGCTCCGGTGTTTCCTTGGTATGGCTGGTTATTATGGATGTTTCTGTCAAAATTTCTCTACAGTCATGTCCCCTCTTGCTAGCCTGCTGAGCTCTTCCCGTGAGTTTGCGTGGACCCCTGAGTGCCAGGTGTTGCTTGAGCTTCTGAAGATGCTGTTGTGTCACCCACCTGTTCTCACTGCACCTGATTGCAGCAATGCTGTTGTAGGAGGATGATTGGCCATCCTGTATGTTACTTTTCTAAGAAGTTTGACAAGCACCAAAGTAACTACTGCACCGTACTACAACCACTTGCATTACAACACTTCGAAGTTTATGTAGGTTCCAGCTCTCTCCCAGTAGTAGTATATACACAGACTACAATCCCATTGTCTTTCTCTCTCGTATGCAGAGCCAACGCCTTGTGCACTGACATAAAATTATAATACTGGTATTCATTATAAGGGAGCAACGCACTATCTCAGTCCAGAGTTAATGTTTTGTTGTAAAACTGAGAAGTTTCTTGTGGGTGGGGGTATTACATGCTTGTGTACTGTGTGCCTGTGTTCCCATTTTCCGCTCTTGCTTCCCAGATGCAGTCGTCTTTAAATTGCGCTCTCCAAATACTGATTGAAGCAGTCCTGACAAGGAGGCAGGTCCAACAGTGCTCTAAATGGAGACCAACAGCGAATTGACACACCTAAAGCAAGGAAAGCTGGGCGGGGGGAATTGTTAAAGAATCGTGCTTGTACCCTTCATGCTCTGACCTGTGTTTTCACATTATGAATTTTTGGCTTTTGGATTACTCTTTAGATTTGGCTGTCCTGGATCACTTCTGTAAGTGTACTGCACTTAGGACTGGTTGTGTCTGTCTTGTCTTTCTCACATTGCAAGCAACACAGCACTGAGGGTGGGCTTGTTTTTATGTTGCTTCCCTGACACCCCTAGACTACGGCCAACAGGGGGAACATAACAACTTAGAGCTCAAAGGCAAGTTTATTGTCATATGTACAAGTATGTGTATGCACAGGTACAGTGAAAAACTTTGTAACAGCAGCATCACAGGCACATAACATTTAAGCAAATGATAGACGTAATTAAGTATAAGTTACATATTCTTACAAGAAACCACAAGCAGAATAGACGAGTCTTTTTGAATGCTAAGTAACCATAGGGTTACTCAATTGTAGTGGTTAGGGGTTTGGTAGTTGATCCAACAGCCCAATGGTTGAAGTTAAGTGGCTGTACTTGAACCTGGTAGTGTAGGACTTCAGGCTGTGTACCTCCTGCCTGAGGGTGGTTGGGTAGCTGCAAGGAGATGGCATGCCCTGGGTGGTGAGGAATTTTGATGATAGATGCTACCTTTGTCAGGCAGCACCTCCTGTAGATACTTCCAGTGGTGAAGAGTGATGTGCTGTGCTATAACAAGTTGAGATGTGATAATAAAGACATGCACGTGCTTAAGATTGCATCTATATGCTAGGGCCAGGACAAATCATTCAATATGTTGAAACCCAGAAATTGAAAGCTTCTGACTTCCCAGCTTGAATTATATTGAGGAAATTTGATGCTATGCAGGACAAAGCATTCTATATCATTACTATCCAACTTTTTGTACTAAACATTTACCATTAATGTCAGTGCAAGACAGTGGCATGCAAAAGTTTGTGCACCCTGTTCAAAATTTCTGTTATTGTGAATAAGCGAGTAAAAAATGACCTGATTTCTAAAAGGCATAAAGTTAAAGAAGACACATTTGTTTAATATTTTAAGCAAGATTACTTTTTTATTTCCATATTTTGAAACTGTAAAAGAACAAAAATAACAAAAAAGCAAAAGTTTGGGCACCCTGCATGGTCAATACTTAGTAACACCCCCTTTGGCAAGTATCACAGCTTGCAAGTGCTTTCTGTAGCCAGCTAAGAGTCTTTCAATTTTTGTTTGGGGTATTTTTGCCCATTCTTCCTTGCAAAAGGCTTCTAGTTTTGTGAGATTCTTGGGTCATCTTGCATGCACTGCTCTTTTGAGGTCTATCCAGATTTTTGATGTTTAGATTGGGGGACTGTGAGGGCCATGGCAAAACCTTCAGCTAGCACCTCTTGAGGTGTGTTTAGGATCACTATCCTGTTGTAGAAGCCATCTTGTTTTCATCTTCAGCTTTTTTTTTTACAGATGATGTGATGTTTACTTTCAGAATTTGCTGGTATTTAATTGAATTCCTCCTTCCCTCTACCAGTGAAATATTTCCCATGCCACTGGCTGCAACACAAGCCCAAAGCATGATCGATCCACCCCCGTGCTTAACAATTGGAGTGGTGTTCTTTTCATGAAATTCTGAACCCGTTTCTCTCCAAACATACCTTTGCTCATTGCAGCCAAAAACTTCTATTTTAACTTCATCAGTCCACAGGTCTTGTTTCCAAAATGCATCAGGCTTATTTAGATGTTCCTTTGCAAACTTCTGATGCTGAATTTTGTGGTGAGGATGCAGGAAAGGTTTTCTTCTGATAATTCGTCCATGAAGGTCATGTTTGTGCAGGTGTCGCTGCACAGTAGAACAGTGTACCAACACTCCAGAGTCTGCTAAATCTTCCTGAAGGTCTTTTGCAGTCAAACAGGGGTTTTGATTTGCCTTTCTAGCAATCCTACGAGCAGTTCTCTTGGAAAGTTTTCTTGGTCTTCCAGATCTCAACTTGACCTCCACCGTTCCTGTTAACTGCCATTTCTTAAATACATTACGAACTGAGGAAACAGATACCTGAAAATGCTGTGTTATCTTCTTAGCCTTCTGCTTTGTGAGCATAATTTGAAGTGCTGGGCAGCTGCTCAGAGGGGCCCATGGTTGCTGATTGTTGGGACAAGGTTTGAGGAGTCAGGATATTTATAAAACTTTGAAATTTGCATCACCTGGCCTTTCCTAACAATGATTGTGAACAAGCCATAGCCCTAACAAGCTAATGAAGGTCTGAGACCTTGGTAAAAGTTATCTGAGAGCTCAAATCTCTTGGGGTGCCCAAACTTTTGCATGGGGCTCTTTTCCCTTTTTCCCCACTCTAAAATTGCACAAAACCAAAATAATTCACTAATCTTGCTTAAAATGTTGAAAAGAATGTGTCATCTTTAACTTTGACTTTTGGAGATCAGTTCATCTTCTCACTTAACTATTCATAGTAACAGAAACTTTGACCAAGGATGCCCAAACATTTGCATGCCACTGTATAGATGGATCTTGGGTTCTGTAGTTAGCCGCACAGCATAGTAATGAAGGTTTGCTGCACTTGTAGTCTTGCATTGAATTCTGGGTGCCCATTGTAGGAAGAATCTGGAGATTTTGGAGGGAATGCAGAATTGCTTCTTGGATTAGAGGGCATGTGCTATAAGGAGAGGTTGGACAAACTTTTTTTCTCTATGGTAGAGGGTGAAGGAAGATGGGGTGGAAGTTGATAGAATTGAGAGACATAGATGGTATAAACAGTTAGTATCTTCTGGAGTTGAAATATCTAATACAAGAATTCATGCATCTAAGGCAAGAGGGGATAAGTTCAAAGGAGATGTGCAAGGTAAGTTCTTCAGTTAAGGGTGGGTGTCTGGAATGTACTGCTTATGGTTGTTGAGGCAAATATGATTGAGCTTCTTGGGCATATTCAGGTGCAGAGGATTGAGGGAGATTCTTACATAAACTAGGATGTTACCTGGGTTTCAGCAATTAAGTTACAGAGAAAGGTTGAACAAGTTAGGTCTCTATTCATTGGAGCGTAGAAGGTTGAGGGGGGATTTGATCGAGGTATTTAAAATTTTGAGAGGGATAGATAGAGTTGACGTGAACAGGATGTTTCCATTGAGAGTAGGGGAGATTCAAACTAGAGGACATGATTTGAGAGTTAGGGGGCAGAAGTTTAAGGGAAACACGAGGGGGTGTTTCTTTACTCAAAGAGTGATATCTGTGTGGAATGAGCTTCCTGTAGAAGTAGTAGAGGCCAGTTCAGTTGTGTCATTTAAGGTAAAATTGGGTAGGTATATGGACAGGAAAGGAGTGAAGGGTTATGGGCTGAGTGCGGGTAGGTGGGACTAGGTGAGATTAAGGGTTCGGCACGGACTAGGAGGGCCAAGATGGCCTATTTCCGTGCTGTGATTGTTATATTGTTATATGGTTATAAGCAGAGGGGATTAGTTTAGTTTTGCATTTAATTACAATATTCAGCACAATATCATGGGCTAAGGGGCCTATTCCTATACTGTTCTGTATTCTTTCACCATTTATGCACGATAGCTGTAGCTGATATAAGGAATGAATGATTTATGATGTATGATTTCTGAAATGTACCTTGGTATTTTACCTAGGTCACTCTGACAGCTTATTCCTAGCTATAAACTTTGCTACAAAGTGGGACAAGGAAAGGGTGGCATATGGTAACACCACACCTAGAGGTTCCCCTTCAAATTTCACATTGTCCTCACATAGCTCCAAAGACAGTGGAGTTGTGGTGTTCTTAAATCCTGAAGTCCTCTTCCCAGTAGCTTTAAGGATAGTAGTTCACCACAATTGGGAATGAGCAATGAATGCCATCCTTATCTGTTATACCCTGATACCAAAAAAAGTTAAATAAAATGGAAATTGGTGCAAATAATTTCAGGAAAAACTTTGATGTTTATGATAACCTATCATTTTGAAGTTTATTGCCGTCTGACTATATATATATATATATATATATATATATATATATATATATATATATATATATATATATAAACATTGCACATAGTATTGTTTACTGTTTATTCAGTGTTCAGACAATGGTGATGCAAGTGCTGGGTTGAATTTCAGACTTAATATTTTCCATATCATTGTTGAAGCCTAGGAAGTTGCCATTCAGGTTTTCCAAGAACAATGTGGTCATGTTATTCAGCTCCTTCTCAAATATTAAATGGATTTCCTTTTTGAAAGTGCAAATTAAATCTGTTTCCACCATTATCTTGGGCAACGAACATAATCTTGCTATATGATACTTTTCCACATTGATCTGATCCTTGTATTTAAATTTAACCTTATATACTTTTCAATCTGTGCATTCAGTTACTCTTCAATCTCTTCTGGATGTGTGAAATCTTCAACACGTCTATCAAATTATCTATATAAACCGACCATCTTGTTGCACAAAAACAGTTAAAACATAACTCCATCCATTTTAATTAATCTCTCAATGCCCTGAATATTCTAAACTTATTCTGCATCATCTGACTTGGTTTTTGTAAGCTTTTTGAGCATTGTAACCAGAATTGGGTGCATGAATTTGGGTGTGGCAAAATTTGGATTTTGAAGAGGTACAACTTAAGTTTCATTTTTTTATTCTCCATCTTTCCTATAGGTAAGTTGTAATCCTTGCACTTTTAATGTTTCTTGACCTCTCTTGCCACATTGAAAGGTTTATGTCCCTGGTTTTCCCTGCAACCACTTTGAATTTCTACTTTTAAAATTGTTTCCTGTAAGAATGAAAGTGATATTTTATTAACTGCAATAACATATCTTCCATGTCTGCACTTGTTACTAGTCTCTTGGTCAGTTACCATTTTCTTCCATTTTTACTACATCTGTTTTGTCGTTTGCACATTTTGAGGATGGGTTTGCTGCATTCATGTTATTAATATTCTTCAAGAAAGATGTCTGCCATCCATTTTTTCCCTTCTGGTCAACTTTGTGAAATGGTGTGGCACCACCATCTCAGAATGAATAAATTTTTAAAAAATCTACTTGCTGATCCTTTATATACAATATGCTTTTCTGCAGCCTAAAGTATCACTATGATTCTTGTCCCTAAGCTAATTTGTACTCATACAACTACTGATTCCATTCCATGGTTTATTTTGTTGACAGACTGGCTTTTTGACTAGTGTCAACAACATTCTTATCTTCAGCCCTCTGTCTCATTACAAAAATCCAACTGTGTTGAGCACTATTTTCCGTACTTATTGTGTGCTTGCTAACTTTTGGATGGATGATTTAATTTTATCTCTGATTAATACTAGCCACTTTCCGAATACTATGTGATCAGTTCGGCATGTGGTAAATTTAGCTTGCGTTTGATGCTGTCCTACTGCTGAACGGGATGCCAGATTTTAATTCCTCAGGTTTCCTGGCACTTGTAACTTATGTTGGGCAAGAATAAAATACTGTAGCAGAGATGATCGTACAAAATTTGTGATGTTGTATATGGAGGCAAATATGGGTGAGTTACTGATCCATTATTAGAAGAATATTAAGCTAATAATGAGATTGTGGCTCTGGATTAGCAGGTACAATTAAATGAAATGCAAGGTGTTGTTAATATTGATGTAACATTATTAATGTTGATGGAAAACAAATCCATTACAGGTGTGGAAGGCTAGACTGAATGGCTATGAAGAGGCTGCAAAACTATTTCAGAAGATATCAGATGAAAAAAGCCCGGAATGGTCAAAATACCTAGGATTAATCAAAAAATTTGTAACTGATTCAAATGCAGTAGCTCAACTGAAAGGACTGGAAGCTGCACTTACTTACATAGCAAATGCTCATGTTGCTGGAAAGTAAGTTGTTTTTCTTTGAAACCAATTCCATTGATGTTCGTTCATTTTAATGTTTTAAATTCTGTTCCAAATGCACGAGCTGCATGTTGTACAAGTGTTGCATGTTTTGGGATCTTTGTAATTTTGTGAAATTGCAAGAATTAACTAATTATCCTGACTACATACTGACTTGTCTAATATGAGATCTCTTTCAGTATAGGTGGGACTAGGTGAGAGTAAGCGTTCGGCACAGACTGGAAGGGCCGAGATGGCCTGTTTTTGTGCTGTAATTGTTATATGGCTATATGGTATATAGAAATGGTTTGGAATAATCCAAGTTACCATGGGTGATAATTTATTGTTTTTTTTAAAATATTCAGGTTTCCCCCGCTATCCGAAGGTAGAACATTCCTATGAAACCGTTTGTAAGCCGAAATGTCGTAAAGCGAAGAAGCGATTACCGTTAATTTATATGGGAAAAATTTTTGAGCGTTCCCAGACCCAAAAAATACCTGCCAAATCATACCAAATAACACAAAACCTAAAGTGACAAGAACATATACTAAAAGCAGGAATGATATGATAAATATACAGCCTATATAAAGTAGAAATATTGTATGTATGGTGTAGTTTCACTCTTCAAAATCAGGAAGACAGCGAGGCAAAATCGATTTGGAGAAAAAAATCGGCGCGTATGCACGTACACGCATACGTACACAACTGCTTGCACAAGGCTTCATGGTCATGGTAGTCTTTCTTGGGGTAAACACACAAATAAAGTGGGCGTCTTTTTCATAAAAGCGAAAATCCTCTTTGGTTAGCGAAAACAAGTACTAATGTAGGTCTTTCGTAACAGCGAGCTGTCTTAAAGTGAACGTTTGAAAAACGGGACACCTGTATGTGCCTGTTCTGTATGTAGAAACTGTTCCATAATAGATCCACGAATTTCTTAATTTCTTTAACAGATGTTGAAGATGTATTTAAGTCCAAATATAGTTAGAATTAGTGATCAGATTCAAAACAACAGGTAAATGAACAGCTCTGATTAATGTCCAGCTCAAAAAAATAACAAAAAACAAAATAAAGTGTTACTTAAAATTTGAAGCAAGTCTTTGTTTTTAAATCATGGTCAGACTTGGTTAAAAAATTAGTTATTTATCTTGTTACTGATAGGTTACATGGATAAATTAACATGTTTTGAGAATCTTTTGAATGTTATCAACTTTTTTTCTTATTCACGTGCAAATGCAGAATAATACTTCTCTCGTGCTGATCTGGAGCAGAACTGTGGTATATTTTGGCCATGAAAGTGTTATATGGGTTGAACATCCCTGATCCAAAATACTTGCAGCTGGAAGTGTTTCAGATCTTGTAATAGTTGTGCTTGTATATTGAGATGCCTTTGGAATGGGACCCAAGTCTAAACACAAAATCCATTTGCATTACACATGCAGCTTATGTGCAGCTGGTGTGAAGCTCAGAGTAAACAGTCCACATTCTGACATAGGTCCTTCATGGACTGTTGGAGTTGAATGACCATCCCAGTCATGTCTGTTACTGGGTTCCAGTGCTGTGATGGGCTTCATATCTGCCATTGATTTCAAACACCAGTCTGTTCCACAACAACTGAGGGAAGGGGTTTAGTTAACAATTTTGTGCATGAAACAGTTGCGTTCAATTTTCAGTTCGTTGTGATAGGTCTTTGCTTATGTCATGATCAGCATACTGTTAAGCCTTATAAGTTAACTCTGCTGACTAATCCACTCTTTCAGTACATGAGCAAGATCTTCATTTTTCACTTAATGCAGTGTTTTTCTGGTCTTTACCCATGTGAGGCTACTTTTCAGAACTGTCTGTGGTGCGTAGAGACCTGTGTATTGCCTCTGAACTTTAACAGAGTCTTGTGGAATTTTCCATTTGTGATGTCATGTCAGTGCTCAAAAAAATTTATATTTCAGAGGTTTTAGTGTTTTGGATAAGAGCTGCTCAAACAGTACTCCTTTTTTGTAATGTATTTTAGTAATAATCACTGGAGTAATTATTACTAATCATTTCAGAACGACTGGAGAGGTAGTATCTGGAGTTGTAAATAAAGTCTTCAACCAACCGAAAGCCAGAGCCAAGGAGTTGGGAATGGAAATATGTCTTATGTATATAGAAATAGAGAAGACTGAACCTGTGCAAGAGGAACTACTGAAAGGGCTGGACAACAAAACCCCTAAGGTTGTTGTGGCTTGCATAGAAACTATAAGGAAGGCACTCAGGTAAATCTAGCATGTTATAATTTCTTGAAATTGTAGAAGTCATTGTCCCTTAGTTTTATAAAAATTAATTTTATAAAAGTAATCAAATGTTCAAGCTTTGTCTTCAGGTGACATCTGCACATTTAACTGTGAATAAAATGATTTGGGTGTGAAATATCTGGGAAAAGTGTAAAATTCCTTGGCAAACTAAGCCACATTTTAAAATGTATAATATTCACTGAAAATTAACATTATTTTTATAGTGAATTTGGTTCAAAAATAATACAACTCAAGCCAATTGTCAAGGTATTGCCAAAGTTGTTTGAATCTCGAGAAAAAGCAGTTCGAGATGAAGCTAAATTATTGGCTGTGGAAGTATACAAATGGATTCGTGATGCCTTACGACCACCGCTGCAAAATATTAATTCTGTGCAGGTATGGTACATTCATACATTAACTTTGTTGCATCACTTTTGCTGTATCAAATGCTAAGATAAATATTTGGATTTCTTCCAAACCATCACACAGTTGAAGGAACTCGAAGAAGAATGGGTTAAGTTGCCAACCACAGCCCCTAGACAATCCAGATTCTTGCGCTCTCAACAAGATCTCAAAACCAAATTTGAGCAGCAACAAGCAGTGGGTGATGATGAAGAAGGTCAGTAAAACACATTGATCACAAAAAGCACATGGAGTAAATTCATGCTATTTGATTTTTACTCGTCTCATTTTACTTGACTTTTCTAGATAGAGCATAGAAATAGAAGAAGGAAGAAGCTGTCTATTCTATATGATGTGTCCTTGTCCATTTATTTATTGCACTTGGAGCCTTAGTAGTCTTCTCATGACCCATACTTTCACCTGGCTTTTATAATTGTCAGACTGGCTTCTTTGTCCCAATTCGCCAATATTATTTTGTACAGCGAAGACTCCCGAAACCCTTTCAGAGCCCTTTCATTGTATACTTAAGTACTGCTTCCCACTTGTCTGGTCTGAGTTAGAACACCGAAAAGGTGCAGAAGTAGGTCCGCTCAAGCCTGTTGTGGTATTTGATATGATTGCAGCTGATCCACACTGGTGTCAACTTCTGTGCCATTGAATTCTTTTAACATTGTTAAATAAATCAGAATCAGATTTGATTTCACTGGTGTATATTGTGAGATTTGTTTTGCAGCATTAGTACAGTACAAAAACTAAATTACAATAAGTATATTTTTAAAAAAAAGTATTGCAAAACGAAAGTGAGATGGTGTAGATGGGGCCACTGTCCATTTAGAAGGGAAGAAGCTGTCCTGAAATGCTGTGTCTTCAGGCTCTTGTAGCACCCCAATAGTAGAAATGAGAAGAGGGTGTATATTGGGTAATGGGGGTACTTATGGATGAATGCTGCCTTTTAGAGGTATGGCCTTTTAAAGGTTCTTGATGCTGGGGAGGCGAGTGCCCATGATAGAGCTGGCTGAGTTTACAACTTTCTGCAGCTTTTTCCAGTACTGTACATAGCCACTCTATACTAGGTGGTGATGCAGCCAGCTCTCCACAGTACATCTGCAGAAATTTGCAAGAGTCTTTGGTGACATGCCAAGTCTCTTCAAGCTCATAATGAAATATAGTCACTATTGTTCCACCTTTGTTATCGTATCAGTACACTTGGCCCAGGATAGATTTTCAGAGATGTTGACACCCAAGAACCTGAAACTGCTTACACTTTCCACTGTTGATCCCTCAATGAGCACTGGTGTGTATTTCCTCGACCCCCCCCCCCCCCCCTTAAAGTCCACAATCATTTCCTTGGTCTTGCTGATGTTGAGTGTAAGTTTGTTGTTGCATCATGACTCAACCAGCTGATCTATCTCACTCCTGTATGCTTCCTCATCACCATCTGAAATTAATAGTTGTGTCATTGATAAATTTATGGACACAGTTTGAATTGTGTCTAGCCATGTAGTCATAGGTATGAGCAGAGAGTTAAGCATGCATTCTTGACGTGCCCCAGCAAAATGATGTAATTTCCAATGTGTTGAATGCTGAGCTGTAATATATAAACAGCAGCTTGTTGTAGGGATTGCTCTTGTTCATGTGATCTGAGTAGAGAGCCAATGAGAGCTTCTCTAGACCTATTGTGATGATAAGCAAATTGCAACAGATGGAGGTCATGGACAGGATTGATTCTGGCCATGACCAAATTAAAGAAACTTAATTAACTATAATACCGCAAGTGATCTAGTGTACATAAACCTCTGAAGAATTGTAGAGGTTCACCCTCTGAAAAGTTAAATTCTATATAGCTCTGTTTTAAATGACTAGTTCTGTATCTTGTAACTGTATTGTCTTGTTTGAGTCTTATTAGTGAAAATTAGGTTCTTGTTAAGACAAAATTTTCCTTATATAAAATCTGATCAATTCTATTATTATCTCCCAGGTGCTTTACTGCCATTTTGTTGTTAGCAAATGCCAATGATTTCTACGGACGGAAATTTTGGAAATAATGTTAGTAGATAAAAATTCATTTGGAAATTTAGTTCGGAAGTGTCTGCATTTGTGAAGAGGGAAATGAAGTTACAAAAGAAATATTAATCCCCAGGAACCTTTGCAGTAATTTGGGAAGAAAACTTGGTGTGATTAAATGAAAATCACTTGTACAATTGGAAGGGAAATAGGACTATGCAGAATTGGTTGATCTTGAATTGCAGCTCTGCTGCCAAATTTGTATATGTTCAAGGCAAAGAAAATTAAAGTTGTCTTTATCTTGCAGATGAGGAGGAAGCTGAAGCCCCTGTTGTGGATGCTTATGAACTTTTAGAACCTGTTGAAATTCTTTTAAAGCTTCCAAAAGATTTCTATGATAAAATTGTAAGTACTTAAACTACTGTGTGGTCTTTTATTAGGAAACGCGTTTTGTTTGAAAATAAGTGAAGGAATTCTGTTCCCTTCTACTTCATTTTCTCTTTTGTGTTAGTCTCATTTATTCAATTCACTGTTTTTAATAACTTGGTTAAGTTGAGTGCACCATCTTTGAAATGCCTTGTATATTGAGATCAATAGTAAACTAATTTGGAAACTGAAATACTCAATTTTTTTTTTATTCCTTTACAAAATGATTTTTTAATGTAGCCATTATTGCCTTTGTGAAATTCAAATGTAATATACTACTGGTTTTATGATTTTTAAATTGGGATGTCAACATCTTTCATTTTCACATTTTGAAAATTTAGTAATTTTCATTGTACTTGAAGTAAGGCAAACTACTTCAAACTAAATCGTGTAGCTTTACAAAGAAGTGAAACATTCAGACTATATTGTGCAGTTGGAATTGGTGGTGCAGCAGAATAAGGGGCTGCATCCTTACATGTGGACATTGTGAACAACTTTGTAATAGATCTGCTGTAATAGATCTTTGTAATAGATCGATGTCTATCATGTTTGGCAATGTATTAGTACTTCTCATTGATGTCTGTTTGAAGATACTTTATCAAAAAGAAATGTTTCTTAACTAAATGACACTTAAGTCCTTGTTACTGTTCAAACAGGAATTTGATTCAACGATATGCTAAAGGGTACTCTAGTTGCCAGTAGATCTAATTTACATACTAAGCAAGCCTTTTTTTTTCCCTTTTTAAAATAGGAGGCCAAAAAGTGGCAGGAGCGAAAAGAAGCTCTGGAAGTTCTTGAGGCACTTGTAAAAAATCCCAAACTGGAATCAGGAGATTATTTAGATGTTGTGAGAGCACTTAAAAAGGTGAAGTCTGACTAGTGTGTACTGCATTTTAAATAGCTTAATTAAAGAATATTGTTCTACTGTTACATGTTGACTTTCTCACTCATGTTAGGTTTTCAGAGGAGGAAATATCTGCCTAGATTTTAGAATTTTGAATTCTGATTTTGAAACAAAATTGCATGATGTACCTCAATATCATAAGATTAAAATCAAATATGGTGTAGAAAGTGGTTGTCATGTGTATTTCTGCTTTCTTAAAACAGTGCTGTCTCTTATTATCATGCAAACATTTCTTTGGCAAATCTTTTGTTTTTGGCCAAGTACTTATTTTTGTTATTGTTAATGTGAATCTTAAAGGTCAATCATTTTTTGTGCTTTATTTCATACCGGGCTTTTGACTTGCTCTTGAAAAATAATTGGAGTTGCAAAATCGGAGACTGATTACCTGGTCCTTAACAAACTTGCACAAACAGTAATATGGTCACCCAATAATCTGTGTAGTAATATGGAATAAATATTGGATGCTGTGCAATAATAATTTTTTTTTTAAAAATAGTGCTGTGGAATCTTTCAAATCATTTTCTGCTTTTGAGTCAGTATGTCTTATTGTTTAATGTTGCATCTGACAAGTGGTATTTTCCCTGAGTCTTGTTGTGTAGCTCTTGGTCACAATTGCATTGAGCCACCAGCCTAGATTTCTAAAACGACACTAGGCAATAAATACGGTAGAATCAAGCTGAATGCTTTTCATATTAAGACAAAGCAAACTTTGAGCAAATTGGCAACACTGCTGGCTGCAGCATTACTGTGTATTTGTTTGGTGTGCAGATTCTAGTTGATTGCTAATGTTAGAATTGTTTGTGATCAGTGAGGGTCTGTATTCGGTATAATCCTTTAAGAATTCCTTGTCCAGTTAACCATTAAAAGGTTGCCTAAGAGGGTCTATAGTTGCTTTTCAATATCTCCTGCATTATTGTTATTTTGTATCTAAATATTGAAATAATCTTTCTGAACTTTCTGCTCTAGGTCATTGGAAAAGATTCCAATGTATTGCTTGTAGCACTGGGTGCAAAGTGTCTTGCTGGTCTAGCTGCTGGTCTCAGAAAAAGGTTCCAAACCTATGCTTCACATGTAAGTTTCATATAACATCTGACTTTTCAATAGTTTTTAGGATTGTTGTGAATAAATGAAGAAAACTGAAGTTCCTTTGGGAATGTTTCCAAAATAAAAGTTACTTTAAGGATGACTGATTTGAAATGTTTTCACTGAATTATTTTAGTATTGATTGGGATCCAAGAAGATTACTCTTCATAATCCATGGATAACTTTAATATTTTTCTGTGTGTGTATTTTTCAATCAGGTTGGGATTAGGACCTTATTTTAATCCACAAAAACAGTTTTTTAATAGTACTTGTTAATGTCATGTCTGATTCTGTTGTGAATTTACTTTTTAATTGTAATGATGCTATGAATCTGTAGTGTCTTTGTTCAAATACTCATCAGAGTTGTAAATTAATGTGTTTATTCAATGTTTTAGGTGGTGCCAACTCTGCTGGAAAAGTTTAAAGAGAAGAAACCTCAAGTAGTTCAGGCTTTGCAAGAAGCCATTGATGCAGTTTTTCTTACAGTAAGTTCAGTATTGATACTGTGAAGCATATGTGCTGAAATGTTAACATTGTTGCATTCAGATATCCTGTACAATGTGGCACATCCCTTTATTGCTGTTTTAGTTCTGCACAGATTGTTGTTTTCTTTTGTTGATTTCTTGTCAGTGTATCTGACAATGATAGCTGATTATGTTGTAATTTTTAATATTTCATGTGTATTCGTCCTTTTGCAACTATGGCAATTTTGAGCTTCTCACTTGCCAGTATTTTTAATATCTTCCCCTCCTTGAGCAAAATATAACAATATTCAGATTTCCGTATTGCATTTCTATTCTGCTTTCAGATGCTGTTCTATATCATCTCAGAAATGTCCATATTGTGGTGTTTTTTTTTACAATCTGGTATTACAAAGCACTCTGACAGTTACTGGAAGTTTGTAATTACAATCAAATGTTTCTAGCTATCTTTAGGTACTGAGCATAGCTATTGACTTGATTGAGTATTTGAGAGAACTCACCTAGTATTTAAAATTTAGCTCCATGGATTTGTCATATTTTTTTCTCTTGGTCTCAAGTATCTTGAGTGGGACTCAAATTTAATGGTCTTTTTACCTTGGCTTCATTTAACTTTACTGGATTTGTTTGAGAAATGTTCCTGTATGAGACTTGAATTCTCATGAAGCCCTCATACTGAAATGACTTCATTTTTTAGGCTCATTATTCCTTAAAAAGACTTAACTGTTGGCTTGTCAGGTGAATCTGCAGTCCTCTCCATAGTCATACAGTTGTCCACATAGTAGCATGTACTATTTACATGTTAATATAGCTTGCATATTACGGTTAAGACACTGAGTTAAAACAGTATCACCAATCAATCAATAATGCCAGAACAATAACAATTTTAAAAGTTTAATAAGTAAGTTATTAATAGGCTCAGTTATTGAGCTTTCACTGATTGATGCTGGGACCTTCTAGGGTCAAATGCATTCTGAAATTCTTTGGAAGTGATAAGCAAATTACAAAATTTGAAAATGTTTTCTCACATGCCTCATAAAGTAAAACATTATAATTGTCCAGGTGGGTATCATTGCAAAATTAATTGGCTAACCAAAATATGCCATTTATGTTCCTTATTGACAATGCCCATATTTTTAAAAAGCAAATCTGTATAGGAAATTGGAGCTGGCCTAAATTAGAAAGAAATGAATTGCAACAGCATGGTATCCAAGGTTCATGTCACAAAAGTGTAAAGGAGAACAAAATAATTGTTACTCTGCTCTGGAGCACAAAAGAGACAAAATAAGATAAAAACACTAATTTAAAAAAAAACCCTCAATAAATATAAATACCCAAGATAACTCAACATGCATTGTATGTCTATAGAGTGATGCAAGGCACAGGTTTGTCTATATAAACTCGCACTAACAATATGGTAGTTGGGGGTGTGAAGGGGTGGATTATTGGGTTGAGATGTTGGTTATCCTTACAGCTTGGGGAAAGTAACTTTTTTGAATCTGGTGATTCATAAGTTCCAGTTTAACGTGAAGAATAACAATGTGGAAAAAGATGACTACAGGGAGGGTGCTTACTTTGAATTGGATCAAGATGCATTTAGATATTTTTTCATGTTCCTGGTGATCTTCAAATGTTTACTGCATGATGGCACATAGTAAATGGGCCCTGCCTCTTCCCACAGATTTAATCTCAACGTCTAATTTTGGCTTTTTGTTTTTTTGGCTTCTTCAGTGACGTTGGTGTTAACCAATTCAAAAATTGCTGAAGTAATTTGATAAGTGTCTGCAGATTATTTGACTTGTCTAGTAAAAGTGCTTGCAGTTCTACCATCATAATTTTCATAGTAATTACCTAATTTTAGAACTTATTGGAGTGGAACATTTAAAACTGAACTTTGTGCTACTGACATGATAGAAACATTAAAGTTTTCCATGAGCAGAGTATGCTGTCAAAATGTTCTTGAGATGCGGCAATATGTGCCAATTTTAATTACCTGTGTCGATTCAGACCACATTACAGAATGTAAGTGAAGATGTTTTGGCTGTAATGGATAACAAAAATCCATCAATCAAGCAGCAAGCATCACTCTTCTTGGCAAGAAGTTTCCGTTACTGCACTCCAACCACGTTGCCAAAAAGCCTTTTAAAACCACTTTGTGCTGCACTGCTTAAGGTATGTAACAGAGTTGTAATGCAAATCTTATGTTTTATTTAAAAATCTTGCTATTTGCTTCATTAATGAAATAACTGTTTTAAGATAATTGATACAATTAGTGACCCTATAAAACTAATATAATCCAATTCTGTACAGCAAATCAATGATTCTGCACTTGAAGTCAGAGATGCTGCTTTTGAAGCGCTAGGTACTGCTCTGAAAGTTGTTGGTGAGAGAGCAATGAATCCTTTTCTTGTTGATGTTGATAAATTGAAGCTCGACAAGGTGAGTCACAACAATGAATTTTTCACTAATTAACATTTTAAAGTTTTAATGTTCCACAATTAAACTTGTAAATTAGGTGTCGTTTATTTTTCTTAGTTTGTTCCTTACTGTGAAATTTAGTGAGCTTTTTGTCATGAGACATTAGACTTAGCACAATGCATTAGGGCTTCTGAGACTGGGACTACCCATTAGAAGGAATCTCAAGACACTGGAATGATACCTTCTCTGCAAGATCCTCCACCTGGACTGGAACAATAAATAAAACATCTGTTTTGTGGTCAGGCCAGCATTGCCCATATCAAGTGATCACAAATGTGGGGAAGTCTACAGATGCTCTGTCCAAATCAACGCGCGCACACACACATGTGCACACCCCCATGTGCACACCCCCCCATTCCAGGTAGAATCTATGGAAAGGAGTAAACAGTCAGGCCGTGTTAGAATGCTCCAAAGCATTTGATAGAAAGATTACCCTTGAAAACTTCAACCCCTTAAAGAAGCATCTATCATTTTATATTTTGCTGACATCTACAGTTGGAGTAAATGACATTTACTCAAAACTTAAATGTGAGGAATGACACATCCATTCCCTTGTCCGTTCATCCTTCCCTGCACTTATCCTTGCAAGTGGCCAAAGTGCTACACCTGCCCACTTAGCTCCTCCCAAGCCTCCCTTGAGAGCTCCAAATTGTCCTTCCAGTTGAGGAAACAATTCACCTGTGAATCTGCTGAGGTTATCTATTGTGTCCAGCGCTCTCAATGCGGCTCTTCTACATTGGTGAGACCAGAAAAAGTTGGGAGACCGCTTTGTTGAGTTCCTCCACTCCATCTGCTTAAAACTGAACTTTCCAGTGGCCAGACATTTTAATTTCCATTCTTGTTCCAACATGTCAGTCCATGGCTGCCTCTTGTACCAAGATGAGGGTACTCTCAGGGTGGAGGAGCAACACCTTGTATTCATCTCGGTAGTCTCTAAACTGATGGCGTGAATATCAATTTCACCTTCTGGTTTAAAAGAAATCCCTCCTCCTTTTCTATTCCCCACTCTAGCCTTTTATCTCATTTCACCTGCTTATTACTTGGGTCCCCTCTTCCTCATGGTTCACTCTACTCTCCTATTAGATTCCTATTTCTCCAGTCCTTTACCTTTCCCACCCATCTGGATTCACTTATCACCTTCTAGTCCTCCCCCTCATTTCTCTTCTTCCCCCCACCTTTTTATTCTGGTGTCTTTCTCCTTCCAGTCTCGATGAAGGATCTCAGCTGAAACATCGACTGTTTACCCTTTTCCATAGATGCTCCCTGGCCTGCTAAATTCCTCCAGCAGAGTGCTATCCAAATGCTAAGTGTAAAGTCTGTTAATTCTGGAAAAGTAATGGCCACTTTGGTTGCAGTTAAAATAGATTAATGTAGAATTCTTGCTACATATGGGACATTTGAAACTGAAGAAAAAGGTATTTGGATATCTCTGCAGAAGTTGATGAAATGCTATTGTTTGAGGGTGAAGTATGGTAGTGGTCGGGGTAAAATTACAATGCTAATCTAATGTTGGCTTTGTTCGTGTAAGTTTAAATTTTTGAAAGCATACTTAATCATAGCACTTTAGTGGGTGTGTTTTGAGTACGAATGTAAGTATGAAACCTAATTAGTTTTGTGGTAATTATGAACTTTATTCTGGGTAAACAGGTTTGAGGTATGTAGATGCCATAAGTCAGAAGCAGAAGAGATGAAAGGTTTAGTGATTTACCTTGTGTTAAGCTGTTTTGAGGTGGTATAAGATCAGGTCTGGTACCACATTGTACCTTTAAATGTTTTTTCTAATTGCAGCATGTTTGTTGCCATTTTAGATTAAAGAATCTTCAGATAAAGTAGAACTTGTTCATGGGAAAAAAGGCAATGCATCGAAAGAAGTAAAGACTGGAGCATCAGGAAAAGTTAGTTCATCTTCAAGCAGCGGAGACAAAGTTGATGCCTCTACAAGCAAAACTGCTGGGCAGTCAAAGAAACCTGCTAGCAAGGTAGATTTAAAGATTGAATCTACTTTTTCCCCTTGTTGTAAGTAATGAATTTGTAAAGTTTTAAATTTATTTTTAACATCCTTAATATGTATTTACTTTCGGTACTATAGATTTGCCATCTGTTGGATATAATGCTAATCTTAGTGTTTATGCTGGAAGTGATATTTTTCAAAAATTGAAAATGCTTCTGTTACAATGATGTTTCCAAGCTGGTGTAATCATTAAGTATTTATACGATAAAGCATCAAAGCAGAATTGGGCCATTTGGCCCATTGAATCTACTCCACCATTCCTTCATGGCCGACTTATCCCTCTCAACTGCATTCTGGTGTCTTCTTCCCGTAACCTTTCATGTCCTGACTAATCAAGAAGCTTTCAATTTCTGCTTTAAATATACTCAATGACTTGGCCTCTGCACCCACTAATGACAATGAATTCCGCAGATTCATGACCCTCTTGCAAAAGAAATTCGTCCTCATCTTTGTTCTAAATTGACGTCACTCTACTCGGAGGCTGTGCCCTCTGATCCTAGATTCTTACACTACAGGAAACCTCTTCCCCACGTCCACTCTTTCCAGATCTTTCAACATTTGATAGGTTTCAATGAGATTCTCCCTCCCCCTCCCCACCCCTTCTAATCTCCAGTGAGTACAGATCCAGAGCCATCAAATGTTCATCATATGTTAATGTTTTCATTCTTGGAATCATTCTCATGAACATCCTCTGGACTGTCTCCATGCCAGCACATCTTGGATAAGGGGCTCCGAACTGCACACAATACAGCCAAGTGTTGTCTGACCAGTGCCTTACAAAGTCTCAGCATTATATTCTTGCACTTGTATTCTAGTGCTCTCAAAATTAACTCTAACGACGCATTTACCTTCCTCACCACAAACTCAACCTGCAGGTTAACCTGTGGGGAATCCTGCACAGGGACTCCCAATTCCCTTTCCACCTCCTGAATTGTGAATTTTCTCCCCGTTGAGAAAATAGCCTGCGCCTTTATTCTTTCTACCAAAGTGCATGATCGTGTATCTACTTGTTGACAGTATTCCATTTGCCTCTTAGTTGCCCATTCTCCCAATCTGTCCAAGTCCTTCTGCAGACTCCCTGATTTCTCAGCACTACCTTTCCCTCCACCTACCTTTGTATTGTCTGCAAACTTGCCCATAAAGCCATCAATTCAGTCAACAAAGTCATTGACATATAATGTGACAAGAAGTCCCAGCTCCAACCTCTGTAGAGCACCACTCACCACCATCAGACAAGCAGAAGGCCCGCTTTATTCCCACACTTTCCCTCATTTGCCAGTTATCCATGCTATTATCTTGCCTGTCATGCCATGGGCTCTTGTTAAGGAGTCCAATGTGCGGCACCTAGTCAAAGGCCACCTGGAAATCCGAGTAGACAATATATGCTGACTTTCCATTGTCTATCCTGCCTGTTAATTTCTCAAAGAATTCCAGTTGATAAAAAGCTTACTGTCTTTGGCCTATTTTACCATGTGCCTTGAAGTACCCCAAAAATTTATCCTTAATAATAGACTCTGTCTTCTCAACTAATGATGTCAGACTAACTGGCCTATAATTTCCTTTCTATTGTCTCCCTTCTTCCTTAAAAGTGGAATGACATTTTCAGTTTTCCATTCCTTTAGAAGCATGCCGCAATCTAGTGATTCTTGAAAGATAAATAGGACCTTATGGAAATTCCTGGCAATTCTGGAAAATATTTCTCGCCCTCTGCGTGCCACCTTGGCTGAACAGAGGAGCACTTTTAGTGGATGAAGACTCCAAAGAGCACTATCCAAGGTCATTCTTGTCCTCAGCCATTAGGCTGTATAGTGATTCAATCTATAGCCAGGAAAGTGATGCCGCCCCCCCCACCCCGATAGACTGTTTGTGTTAATTTAGTTTTTATTCTTTCTACTTCTAATATTTGTATCTTGGCACTTGGGATGCTACTGTGATAGTGTAATTTCCTTTGTGATCAATAAAGTATCTATTTATCTAGTACTTCCACAATCTTTTCAGCTACTTTCAGAACTCTGTGTACTCCATCTGGTCCCAGTGGCTTATCTACCTTCAGTTGCCCAAGTTCTCCCAAATAATAGAAACAACACTTAATCCTGCCCCTGACACTCTAATTTTTGGCATTCAGCTTGTCTTCCATTGTGAAGACTGATGCAAAGTACTTACTCATTTCGCCCACCAGTTCTTTGTGTCCCCCTCCATTACGACCTCTCCAGTATAATTTTCCAGTTGTCTGATAACCACTCTTGACTCTTTTTCTCTTAATGTATCTGAAAAAAGTTTTAGTATCTTTTGTTATTATTGGTTCGTTTACCTTTATTTCATCATTTCTCTGCATCGATTTTTAATTGTTGGGTTTTAAAAGCTTCCCAATCGTAACTTCCCAGGAATTTTTGCTATCTTATATTCCCTCTTTTGCTAAAGACTAATGTTTAAGAATTGTGTTCTTTTGGTATTTTGCAGTCTGTTGGGCCATCCAAAAAAGTGAAAGCAGTCATATCTCCTTCAGGTCCAAGTGGGAAAGGGAAAAAAGGAACAGAGGCTAAAGAGGTGGAACCAGAGCTTGCTGTAAGTGGTAACCTTTAAAAACCAGTGGACCAGTCTGCCTATTGACTTTCTCAAATTTCTTTTAAAATTGTTCAAACAGAAATATCATACTTTGTAATCTGATACTAAACCAATTATTGTCTTGTGCTGATACATTGCTTCCATTGTATTGTTTAGGACTTTAAGTTTTGTTGCAGATACCATGGATTCCTGTTAATTGGGGCAGCTCCTTATTTGAGTCAACTGTACTTGGGTAGCGTGCATTTTTTGTGGTTGTTAGACACCTGCTTAAAGTGAACAGTTTTTAAATAAAGCCATTTGTGTGTTTTCAAAAAGCAGCTTTTTTTTGGTCACTGATAGCTGGTAAGAATTAAGCAGGAAGACAATTCAGAATTGTTCTGTTCACTGCCATTTCAAGTATTTGGGTTTGGAGATGCCAGAAATGGCCAGGAGTGAACATTAAATTATTTCTCTACTTCAAGTTAGGAACTATGAAGAATTTGAAGGTATTACCGATCATTGAATGTTATAATGAAAATTTGGACGCAGTCTGAATAATGCTGTGATGATTTTGTTCATTTACAGTCAATTAAAAGAACATGTCAGCGTAAATTGGATGAATTCCTCTATTAATAGCTAATAGTCTTATAGTACTGTAGTAATATTGATGTTCTAACTTATTGTCTTTCATTTAAATACACAATTCGTTAAATGGTACGAGGTAACACCCCCTAACGTCTTCACCTTCATTTTGGGGGATTTTAACCAGGCCAGTCTGAAACAATCACTAAGCAATTACCATCAACAGATCATTTACAATACTAGTGGAAACAACACACTGGACCAGTGGAGACATCACCATCAAGAATGCCTACTGTGTAATTCCACGCCCTCACTTCAAGAAGTCTGATCACCTGGCTGTAAGTTCTGCTGTGAGTAGAGGCGAAGTCTGAAGGTTTCAGCACCAGTACTGAGGACAAAGAAGGTATGAACAAGGGAAGCACAGGAGTGCTTACAGGCCTGCTTTGAATCTGTAGACTGAACTGTATTCAGGGACTCGTATTTGAAGCTGGATGAGTATGCTGCAGTTGTTAGTCACGTCATTAAGACCTGTGTGGATGAATGTGTGCCCACAGAGTCCCAAATCAAAAGCTGAGGATGAACCAGGAGGTACATTGTCTGCTGAAGGCTAGATCTGTGGCATTCAAGGCTGATGACTCAGGTTTGTACCAGAAAACCAGGTATGACTTGCGGAGGGCTATTTCAAGGGTGATTTTACTTCCTACAAAGCATGAATGGCAGCGATGCTACACTACCAGATGCACTCAATCCCTTCTAAGCCTGCTTTTAGAGGGTGAATATAACTACAGCTGTGAAGAGCCCTGCTGCATCCAGTGACCCTGTGATCTGTCTTGAAGCATGATGTTGGGCTGTCTTTAAAGAGGGTGACCCTTGCAAGGCAGTAGGCCCCGGCAGAGTACTTGATAAGGCTCTGAAGACTTGTGCCACCCAACTGGCAGGGAGTATTCAAGGACATTTTCAGCCTCTCACTGCTGTGGGCAGAAGTTCCCATTTGTTTCAAAAAGGCAACAATTTTACCAATGTCTAAGAACAGTAATGTGAGCTGCCTTATTGACTATCGCCCAGTAGCACTCACATCTACAGTGATGAAATGCTTTGAAAGGTTGGTCATGACTAGACTGAACTCCAGCCTGAGCAAGGACCTGGACCCATTGCGATTTGTCTGTCACCACAATAGGTCAACAGCAGGTGCAATCTCAACGGCTCTTCACATAGGTGATTGTATTGTCCAGGTGATCTAAGGCTATCGACTACAACTCAGCATTTAACACCATCATTCCCACAGTCCTGATTGAGAAATTACAGAACCTGGGCCCCTGTACCTCCCTCTGCAATTGGATCCTCTACTTCCTAACCAGAAGATCATAATCTGTGTGAATTGGTGATAATATCTCTTGCTGACAATTGACATTGGTGCACCTTGGGTGTGCTTAGCCCACTGCTTTACTCTCTCTATTCCCATGACTGTGTGGCTAGGCATAGCTCAGATATCATCTATGAATTTGCTGCTGATACAATCATTGTTGGTAGAAATTTGGATGGAGATGCGAGGGTGTACAGGAGGGAGATATGCCAACTATTGGAATGCTGTCACAGCAACAACCTTGCGCTCAACGTCAGTAAGACAAAAGAGCTGATTATCGACTTCAAGAAGGGTAAGCTGAAGGAACACATATACCAATCCTCATAGAGGGATCAGAAGTGGAGAGAGTGAGCAGCTTCAAGTCAGGAACTCTGAGGATCTAACCTGGTCCCAACATATCGATGTTGTAAAGAAGGCAAGACAGCAGCTTCATTAGAAGTTTGAAGAGATTTGGCATGTCAACAAATACACTCAAAAACATATATAGATGCACCGTGGAGAGCATTCTGACAGGCTGCATTACTGCCTAGTGGTGGGGGAGCTATTGCATAGGTCCGAAAGAAGCTGCAGAAGGTCGTAAATTTAGTCAGCTTCATCTTGGGTACTGGCGTACAAAGTAGCCAGGACATCTTCGAGGAGTGCTGTCTCAGAAAGACTGTGTCCATTATTAAGGACCTCCAGCACCTAGGCATGCCCTTTTCTCAATGTTAGTATCAGGTAGGAGGTACAGAAGCCTGAAGGCACACACTCAGCAATTCAGGAAAAGCTTCTTCCCCTCTGCCGATTCCTATATGGACATTGATTCCATGAACATTACTTCACTTTTTTTAATATATTTCTGTTTTGCATAATTTTTAATCATTATACATATGCTGTTATTTATTTTCATCAATATTATGTATCACATTGAACTGCTTCTGCTAAGTTAACAAATTTAACAGCACATGCCAGTGATAATAAACCTGATTCTGGTAGCTGGTGCTTTTTTAATACCTTTTTAACTATTTCCAGGAAACTTCATCTAATTGGTGCAGCCACTTGTGTAAACAAAAATGTATTGTTCCCCGATGTGTCCCAATTAACTCTAATCCATACTATTTTCATATTTTCTGATGCGCTTAAAGCTCTTTTTTCTTTTTCTTAACAAGATTGAAGTTTGTGAAGAGAAAGCTGCAGCTGTATTACCGGCCTCGTGCTTGCAACAGCTTGATAGTAGCAATTGGAAGGAAAGGTTAGCCAGTATGGAAGAGTTCCAGAAGGTATCACCTGCAGATTTTCTCACGTTTGTGAGGCTTGGATTGTTTTGTGCAAAACAAAGGGGTTAAATGGGGTAGTATTTGGAACAAATGTATCACTTTGAAAATCAAGCTATAATGTTGACTTTCATGTTCTCTGTTTCTGTAGGAATTGTAGTGCATACAGCTATTTGATTCTTTGTTATAAGGCCATTGTCAACTTTAAACATATTTCAAAAGATGCCAGAACTATTTTATTAGAAGCAATAAAATACATACATCAATATTGGTATGGTTATACAGGTGACCACTGGTTTATGAATGTTCGCTTTACGCCACTTTGCTTTTACAAAAGACCTACATTAGTAACCTGCTTTCGCATTACAAAGAGGAATTTTGCTTTTACGAAAATTTTCCCCATATAAATTAATAATTCTTCACTTTACACTATTTCGGCTTAAGAAAGGTTTCATAGGAACACTCTACCTTTGTAAGGGGGGGGGGGGGGAGGAAACACCTGTATTCCTCTTTTAAGCTGCTAAGTATGTAAACAGCTTCCATACTGAAGTCCTTAATATAGCAAAGTCCTCTAGTGTTTTTTTTTATATAGCTGTATCATGAACCAAAACAAAATGATACAGGACCGCATATCAGGGCCCCATTGAAAGCTTGATCAGACATTTCAAAGCATCTTGAGAGTCAGAGGCTTTGGAAGGGAATTGTACATCTAAGCAGCAGTAAATACCATTATTTTTCAATATTTTTTCACTCAACAGTTGAAGGCATTTAAATTTGAGGTGGAGTAATTTGTATTAACCCAAATTATGTTCACATTTTTTTAGTACACTGAAGTGTGGAAAAGTGTTGAAATAGTGGGATAAGATTTTTGAAGGATTTCAATGTGTATTAAAAATAAAAAGTTTAAGGACCAGTTTAAAGACGTCTTCTGCCTGGGAATCAGTTGGAGGGAGCAAGATGGGAATGATACAAATGGAAATTTAGATTCCATTCTATAACTCTTGAGTTTAGAGACTTAAATCCTCATCAAGTGTATGAAGGATTTAAGTAATAACGTCAATTCAATTGTCAATATGAAAGCTACACCTAACTTCAGTAATGTTCATTACTTATGACATTTTCCACCCAGTTTCCATTATGCTTTCAGGAGTTTGATTATTGCAAGCTTAAAGTACATTTAAATACTATAATGTGTTTTTTTTTCCTAGGTTGGCAATTTTTAGGGTTGTTTATAGAAATCTTTACCAGTGTTAACAACCAACAACAATCCACACTCAATCCCTCTTAAGTTTTCAAATTTTTATTTGTATGATCATGTAAAATCAGTGAAGGAATTGATTATTGCATCGCATTACAAACGATACTAAATTTCTGAAATTAAATTTTATCAGCGCAAGTTTCCCAGTTTTGTGCTCTATATACAATTTGTATCTGCCTTTGTTCTAATTAAGATATGAAGGAAATAGCTGTTCTTCCTGAATAACTATGCTTTTCATTAAATTAGTTAAAGTCTGTCCCGAGCCTTCAGGCTCATCAGGCCGGTGCTTATGCCGGTTTCTGTGGCGTGAAGCCCACCCTCAGTATAGGATGCCAGTCTATCGCAAGGTTAACCCCCAGCAGTTTGCTGCTACCCATTTTCAGCTGGCTGGACTGGAGCAATGTGTGGTTAAGTGCCTTGCTCAAGGACACATTCATTAAATTAAGCATGATTAAATTGAAGTAAATATGAGCATATTTAAGTATATACAATTCCTGTTTTTTTTTACCCTGCACCCCTCTCCATCCCAATATGCCTAATTGAAAATTTAGCTTGTAAATGTTCATGTTTTATCGACCATATTTGCCTTGGTATTTTGTTGATGTGGTTAATCTTTCTAAAAGTATCAGATACAGATTGCATCCATACAACAAAACGAACTTGAATAATTTTAGCTTGGATTGGTTCAGAATACTGCAACTGTGTGTCTTAGAAGATGGAGCTTTTGAAGTGGTATCAGCTGGTCAAATTAACTTTTATCCTGGCCCTTTCATCTACTACAGGGAGTAGAAGTCACTGAGAAGAAAGCACTGCCCTGTCAGGCCCTTGTGCGGATGCTTTCTAAAAAGCCAGGCTGGAAGGAAACTAATTTTCAGGTATGATTATTTAAATGGGTAGCTTTTGGGTTCTGGGTCTGTTCCTTCAGAAATATTTCACCAAAATATTTTGATTTGGAGTTTGCTAATTGGCGTAGTTCAGTCATAATCAGGGGATTAAAGTGAGATTTATCACACTTTCCTCTTGACATCTCCCATCACTTGTACATTGGGATAATTTAGATAGTGTGAGAGTACTGATCATTGCTATGAAACTTAATGTGGTTATTAATGTTTATGATTTCAGTTAACAAAATGCAATTTCTTGCCCTGCAGGTGATGCAAATGAAGTTGTACATTGTTGCACTCATTGCCCAAAAAGGGAGCTTTTCTAGAACGTCTGCTGAAGTTGTGTTGGATGGGCTGGTTGATAAAATAGGAGATATAAAATGTGGGCCAAAAGCCAAAGAAGCACTCACTGCAATTGCAGGCGCATGTTCCCTTCCCTGGACTGCTGAACAGGTTCGTAAAGTCTGCCATTCTAATTGGCTCCTGTAACATCTATTTAATTGGAAGCAAGATTTACACAGAGTAGGTGTGAAGTGAGGTAAAGTGACATCAAATTCATGGACCTTCTATAGATTAGAGGAGGGGTTTGCTACCCCAAGGCAAATCAAGGTGAATAAATCCCCAACGCCTGATAAGTTGTTCCCTCGGACCATACAGGAGGCAAGAACAGAAATTGCTGGGGCCTAGCAGAGATACTTAAAACATTCTTAGTGACAGGAGAAGTACCAGAAAATTAGAGGATAGTCAGTGTTGTTCCACTGTTTAAAAAAAGGCTGTAAACAGAAACCAGGAATTTATCGGCCTGAGAGTCTGACATAAGTTGTGGGTTAAGTTGTTGGAAAGTATTCTGAGGGACTGGATGTATAAGTATTTGGATAAGCATAGACTGATTTAAGGATAGTCAGCTTGGTTTTGTGCATAGTAGGTTGTGTGTAATCAATTTTGAAGAAGTTACCAGGAAGGTGGATGTCTATGTGGACTTTAGTAAGGCATTTGACACGAGGTCCTGCATTGGAGGATCATTAAGAAGATTCAGTTGCTCGGCATTTAGGATGAGGTAGTAAATTGGATTAGACGTGAGCTTTGTGGGAGAAGCCAGAGAGTGATCATAGAGGGTTGCCTCTCTAACTGGAGCCCTGTGACTAGTGGTGCGCCACAGTGATTGGTGCTGTTTGTTTTTTTTTGTTCCTCATCTATATCAGTGATCTGGATGATAATGTGGTTAACTGGATCAGCAAGATTGGGGATGTAGTGGGCAGTGAGAAAGGCTATTATGGTTTACTGGGGGATCTGCATCACCTGGAAAATGGCAAATAGAAACTAATGTAGAAAAATGTGAGGTTTTGCACTTCAGTAGGACCAGCCAGGGTAAATCTTACACAGTGAATGGTTGGCAGTAGTAGAACAAAGGGATCTGGAAAACAGGTCCGTAAATCTTTATAAGTGAGGTTGTAAAGAAAGCTTTTGGCACATTGCCCTCATAAATCAATGTATTCAGTACAGAAGATGGGATGTTATATTGACATTGGTGAAACCTAATTTGGAGTATTGTGTACAATTTTGGTCATCTGCCATAGGAAAGATGTAAATAAGGTTGAAAGAGTGCAGATAAAAATTTACAAGGATGTAGCCAGGTATGGAGGATCAGTGTTATAAGGAAAGATTGAATAGGTTAGGACTGTATTCTTTAGAACATAGATGATTGAGAGTAATTTGATTAGAGGTGTACAGAATTATGAGTATAGATGGGGTAAATGCAGGTTTTTTCCACTGAAGTGTGGAATTATAACCAGATGTCATGGGTTAAGAGTGAGAAGTTTAAGGGGCATATGAGAGGAAGCTTCTTCACTCAGAGGGTCATGAAGGTGGAATGAGTTCCCCGCACAGGTGGTGCATGTGAGCATAATTTCAAAGTTCAAAAGAAAATTTCAATAGCTTCTGGTCTGTGGAATTGGCTGGGAATGAGCAATGGCCAAATACACAGCTGGGGAAAAAACTATTTGGAAAAGTGAGGAAAAGCTCGGAGATTAACAAAGCTTTGTTAAAGAGACAATTAATTTATTTTCTTGACACTCACTGGGCATTCCTGAAAAAAATACCACTCCATTTGAACACTAGGACTGAAGTAAAGGTCTGTGGATATTGGAGAATATAACCAATATTGGAATCAATTGCTTGTTCTCTGATCCTAAACATCAAAAAAAAAATTAGGGCCAGGAAACAAGTAATTTGGGTAGTGTTGGGTCAGAATAAATTTGTATAGCACATTTTGCTTCTAATCGCACCAAAATGTCTGCATTTGTTTTCACTTAATCTAACTCAGAGCCAAGTAGCCCTCTTGTGTAGTTAAAATCCTTGTTGCTTTCAATGGTATTATGTTTTAGTCATGCAGTGTTGAAGTCCTTGAGTTTCAAGAGAAGTAATTTGTAACTGTTGAATATTTTCAATAAAACATTATTCCATTTTTTAAAAGATTGAGTAATGAAATCAATGGTGAGCTAAGCCAGAGTTGAAAGATAAGATCCTAATGAATCCTGTCGGGGTGAATGTGGAACAGATATTTAAAATGAGCAAGGGAGAGCAAAATTCTGTGCATTTGCGTCTTTGGAATTCTACCTGAGTGGAGGAAGAATGGTTATTTTTAAGGTTAAGCTGAGTATGAGTGGCTCTGGAGATATTTGAAAACACAGAATTGAGGTTGCATTTGGCTTGACCATAATCTTATCAAGTGATAGAGCAGGTATGGGATGGATAAGTATTTTCCTTCTAATCTCTATGTTCATATGGTATACCAGTGATGCCCATTTTCATTTTAAGATACTTGGGTGATCTCTAATTTCAGTAATTGTTTGGAAATTCTGTTTAAGTTGTACAGCACACAATCGTAGATTGGATGGGGAAATCTTAGCGTTGTAGTTCAGCAAAAGAGATAATGTCCGGCTTTATGAATGAAAATAGTTTGTGGTAGATGACCATTTAAAATCTTGTTATTAATGTAGAAGATTCGTGTTTATTGATTTTTTTTTTCAAGAAATAGACTAAAGATTGGTTAGTCTTCAAACATCTGTAAATGATATAATGTTCAGAACTGAAAGCAAATGTTTTGACAGTTTTATGTAAATTGCAGGTTGTTGCCATGGCTTTTGCACAGAAAAATCCCAAAAACCAGTCTGAAATTCTAAACTGGTTAGCAACTGCCATCAAGGAGTTTGGATTTGCTGGGTATGCTTACTTTAATTTTTCAGCTCTTTAGATTCATAATTTTGTGTTTTATCTGCTTGGATTGTATTTGAGTTCGTTACCAAATTGTAGAATATAGTAAAAAACTATTTTGATCAATAATTTAACAAAACAAAATTGAGCAGAGTTTGAGCATTAAGTATTGTTGGAATTAAAATTCATTAGCAAATACATTACAAATGTTTCAATCTGAAATAAAATAATTGTGAACTTTTGAGTCTAGCTAAATATTGTCTTTTGCAGGCTTAATGTTAAAGCTTTCATCAGTCATGTGAAAACTGCTTTGGCTGCAACAAATCCTGTGAGTAAAACTATGTTCATGATCTGTTTGTGTATGTTGAAGTACTTTCTAAATTTTGTTTTTGATCTATTTCTGCAGGCTGTACGAACATCAGCAATCACTTTGTTGGGTGTAATGTATTTGTATATGGGTGCTCCTTTACGAATGTTTTTTGAAGATGAAAAACCCGCATTGTTATCTCAAATTGATGCAGAGTTTGAGAAGGTAAAATGAAAATCACAGTTCTTAATTCACTGTACTGCTGTGCCTTGTGAACTTCCTAAAGCTAGTCAATAATTGCAGTGTACCAAGTTATCATCACGTTACTAACAGTAAGATTAGGCAGTTTTATTTGGATAATTAAGCTAGCTGTTGTTTAGCAGTAGTATTTTAGCTACAAAAAGGATCATTTTTCAATCAAATCTGAATGAGAATATAAATCCTGTTTTTACAGATGCAAGGACAAACTCCTCCTGCTCCCATTAGAAGAATGGGTAAGGAGGATGATGATGAAGAGGAAGCAACTGAAGAACAAGATGATGAGGAGAATGGAAATGTGCAAGATCTCTTACCAAGAACAGACATAGGGTGAGTTCCCCAATTGTAAATTTAGTCATACTGCATTGTCTTCCCAAGGCAAAATTATCGTATGTCAAGTATATTGAACAATGGGGAGAATTAGTAAGACTACAGATTAATAAATAGGGTTAAATCTTCAATGTATTTTAGTCTAAGTGCACTTGTATATTGTGTAGTAAAAGCCAGAGTGTGTACTTTTATTAAGGTGCCCACAATCTAAAAGGCATTTTTGTTGTGATAATGGATTTTGAGAGGATGATGATATGATGGCATTATAATTGAACTTCTGTAATATATAGGGACAAGATTACTTCAGACCTTGTGTCTAAATTGGGAGATAAAAACTGGAAAGTGAGAAAAGAAGGACTGGATGAATTGAGTACAATTCTAAATGAGGCTAAACTTATACAACCCAACATTGGAGAACTTCCTGGGGTATTGAAAGGACGGCTTAATGACTCAAATAAAATTCTGGTAAGTGGTTCACCAGTGGTGCAAATTTTATCTTGCCTGTTTATATAAGTGTATCTGATTTGAAATCTCAAAATTGCTGCTTTGACTCTTGCATTGAGATTTTTGAATTAATCATATTTTAATTTTCTGAAGGTTCAACAAACACTTACAATCTTACAACAGATGGCTACGGCTATGGGGCCAAATATTAGGCAGCATGTAAAAATACTGGGCATACCGATTATTTCTGTTCTTGGTGATAGCAGGGTAAGAATTTTAAGCATTTTAAGAATATGTACTAGTGATTCCTATTTAAAACTATGATTTTTAGATTTAATTGTTAGATGTTCAAGATGAATTAAGTCCATCATTTCAGATGAGGGTCTTGGCCTGAAACGTCGGCTGTTTACTTTTTTCCGTAGATGCTGCCTGGCCTGCTGAATTATTCCAGCATTTTCTGTGTGTTGCATCATTTCAGAATAGGGTATGCATCATTTTTGGTTCTGACGGGCAAAACTCTCCATTGTTTTATTTTTCTTGTCCTTCAAAGTTCATTCTTTCTTGGACACTTCTATCCCGTTATACAGATATATTTTTAGATTAATTTGAACTTTGTTACAGAAATTTTGGACCAAAGCTTGCTTACAATAAATTTAATGAATGGATATTTGCATTTGTATCCTCACAATCTCAATCCATCTAGCTTTTGAAATGAGTCAATTTACTTGAGTTTAGTGAATGATTTCTCATCTGTACTAAGTATTTGCCTTTCTCCCTTGCAAGTAACGACACCTTGTATTGATACAAAAATAGACAGTTGAGCATCAGTGTACTTTTTCTCAAAATGTAGACAGATTGTTTGAAGTGTATGTTTTGTGGAAGAGAAATTTAGCTATGCAGTTTGGTACTTTAAATTGAAGAGCTGTTTATTTCATCTAGAATAATAATCGAGCAGCAGCTCTTGCAACTTTGAATTTGTGGGTTGAGAAGACTGGTATGAAAGAATGGCTGGATGGTGAAGACCTCTCGGAAGAGTTGAAGAAGGAAAATCCTTATCTTAGACAGGAGGCAAGTCCAGTCCAGCTGCAGCTTTTGAAAATATTTTATTTGATCTGAATGCTGAAGTTTTGTTTACTGTTTAGTTGCTAGGTTGGCTGGCTGAGAAATTGCCCACACTGCGATCTGTACCCTCGGACCTCATGCTTTGTTTACCTCATCTGTACTCTTGCTTAGAAGACAGAAATGGAGATGTACGAAAGAAAGCCCAAGATGCACTGCCAACTTTCATGATGCATCTTGGCTATGAAAAGATGTATAAAGCTGCTGGCAAATTGAAGGTAATGCTCAATATTGTAGAATGTAAATCACCATCAGTGATTGGAAGGTTTACCCAGAAAATTTAATCCAAATACTGAAATACCTGCCAACATTTGTCGAACTGATAATTATCTTTTCTATTGCTCAAAGCAGACAACACATAGATATCATCATCCAGCAGAATGTATATTGATGGTGTCACCACCTGTCAGGTTTCTAAGTGACATTTTCTTAAAGA
Source organism: Hypanus sabinus (assembly GCF_030144855.1). Classification (NCBI taxonomy): domain Eukaryota; kingdom Metazoa; phylum Chordata; class Chondrichthyes; order Myliobatiformes; family Dasyatidae; genus Hypanus; species Hypanus sabinus. Next base: position 155,464,092 of record NC_082712.1, read on the forward strand.
ATAAAAACATTATGCACAAATAAGCTTGTGCTTTATTTCTTTAAATGCAGAAATTATCCACCATTGTGGTATGGAGCCCATAGTCTTTGAAGCAAAATGAGCCATCCCTGTTTCATTAGTTGGTAAAACTAATGCTTTTTTATCCACATCCCTCCCCAAATGCATGAATACAAAGATTGTAGGCATTCATCATTCTGCAGTTGGCACAAGTTTGATGCTATCTTGTTTAAGCATTAAGTAAATCATTAATGATTTAATTTAAAAAATACACCAAATGCTGAACTAGCAAAACACCTTTTGTTGAGATTTGTATACAAGAAGTTAGTGCCTACATTTACTAAGCTCTGATCTAGAAAATCAAGTTATGCTAAAGTGACTAAAAGGCCATAAGCCATAAGAACAGAATTAGGCCATTTGGCCCATTGAATCTGCTCTGCAGGGGAGACAAGAGGATGCAGATCTGGAATCTGCATGAAAAGATTCGTGTTGACTTAAAATGTCAACTGTCCATTTCCCTTTGTAGTTGTTGTCTGACCTGCTGTATTCCTCTAGCAATTTCTTTTGCTTGAAGTAATTTATCATGTATAAATTACTTTTGGAACCATTGAATAGAAGCTTGTAGAAGATTGGTGATATATGCCGACAATATTGCATTGGGTATCATGGCACCAGTTGAGCATTATTTGTGAGATAGTTATTTCATTTTTCTAGTTTGAGAAAGTAGCCTCATAAGAAGCCTGTCACAGCATTTCTCAGCTAAGTACAGGCGTCCCCCACATTCTGGAAGTGGGGGTGGTGGGGTTGGAGAGGGGAGAAATAGGGTGGGGTTGGTTTGCCTTTCCATATCACAATCTCTTGTAATGGAAGCCACTCAACCTTTGCATGTGTCAAGAAATGTGGGTTGTCTTTAAAAAAAAGTTTGCTTTTTCACCAATTCCATGAGAGCATTGTTTATTCTGTAGCTTTTTGGTTTGACTTATTCTCTGAAGGTGAATAGGTTATTACCTCTAATTGCCTAAAATGTGCAGAAATCTCTCTATTGATACAAAAGCTACCAAATGCCAAGAGTTGACAGCAAATAGTAAGCATTGGTGAATGTGGTGTTCTGTTTAATTTCTCCTAATGTTTCACAGATTACTTAAAACTTAATGGTTGTATAGGATTGATTAATTAAACTATGGTGATAGAACTTGAATTGGTCAATTAAGTCATGCAACTGAGATTCTGGGAGTGTGTGCTCTTTGTAATAATTATAGCTATGTATACTTTTTGCTTTTTACATTAGCCTGCCTCAAAAGACCAAGTGGTGACAGCTCTTGAGAAGGCACAAGCCATTGTACCATCTAAGCCAGCAGCACCAGCTAAAATGTCTTCAAAATCAAATGCAGCTGCAGCCAGGCCACCAAGTGCAGGTAACATAATCCTTCCATTAAACATGTGTTCTAAATTTAATCTACATTTCTATTTTTGAAGTTTAAAAGGGTCCTTTGTAGATTTTATGCCCCATTCCACCACCAAACACATCTTTCCCTCCCTCCACTCTCCCCCCCCCCCCCCCCCCACCCCAAAACTTTCTGCAGGGATCCCTTGTCCATTCCCACTGATCTCCCTCCTGGCACTTATAAGCAGAACAAGTAATTCACCTCCCCCACTACCTTTCTGAGCCACAAGTAGTTCTTCCAGGTGAGACGACACTTCACCTTTATGTCTGTTGGGGTCATCTTCTGTATCCAGTGCTTCTAGTGTGGTCTCCTGTATATCGGTGACACCTGACATAGTTTGGGAGACAGTTTCACCAACCACCTACGCTCTATCCGCCAGAAAAACTGGGATCTCGCAGTGGCCATCCATTTTAATTCCAATTCCCATTCTCTTTCCATCGATGCTGCCTGGCCTGCTGAGTTTCTCTAGCATTTTGAGTGTGTTGCTCAGACTTCCAGCTTCTGCAGATTTTCTCTTGTTATTTGTTATGATAACTGGGGTCTATCAGCATTTCAATGTCTTGTGATTTTTATAGCAAGTAAGTGTAATATTCCATTGTTCAGAGTCCACTTACTTTGCAGTGCTTAACTTGTAAGGTGTTTCATTCGTTAAGTGCCATGTTGTATGACATTGGGTGATCATGACTATGATTGTTCTTGGCAAATGAGAGAAGCGGTTTGTTATTGCCTTCTGGACAGTGTTTTTACAAGATGGTTGATTCTAGCCATTATCGATACTTAGAGATTGTCTACTTGCTGTCATTGATCGCATAACTCAGACTTGAGATATGTACCACCTGCTCATATGATAATCTAGCACCTGCTCTAGATCCTGATCTGGGTGGGTGGGGGAGAGTAAGCAGGTGCTACACCTTGCCCAAGGGTGACCTGTAGGTTAGTGAAACGAACAAGCGCCCTGCACCTAGTTAGAGATATATTTTACCCCACCACCCAGGATGGAGATTTCTAATTTTTAATTTTTTTTTTGCTTGTCTCATTTGTATTCGGAAGCACTCATAACTCATCTGACTTTTATAAGTAATTCATCCTGAAGTATTGTGATGTTTAATCTTTAGCTTCATTATCTCCTTGGGTCAGCAGCATGGCTCTTAACTATTTAGCAAACTCATCATCAATATTGTGTTCTTTAAATTATTTCTTTACCTGATTATTTGGCTTAAGTACTAAGCTAGCCTATTAAAATGTTTGTTACAAATTCTATTTTTTTTTTTGTTAGCTTCAGCACGTGTGAACAGCGCCAGTACAAATGATGAGACCGATGCATTCAAATCTGATACTAAGAAAAGCAAAGCAGTTGGAGTTGCTTCCAAAGTCAAGGTATAAATCATTGGTTGGTGAAATTTGTGCATTTATGGTTGCCCACCCATAAAAAGCATGTCATTAAAGTGTAGAGAAGGTTGACAAGGATATTAGTAGATCCAGAGGGTTTGAGTTACTTGGATAGGCCAGCACTTCTTTTCAGGCAGCATATGAACCTGTGGAAGGGATATAGAATCACGAGACCGGTGCTAATGCGGATTTTGATCTTTTCCCAAGCTCAGGATGACTAAAACTAAAGGACATGAATTTAACATGGGAGGGGAAGGATTTAGAAGGGACTGGAGGGTGCAGGTACAGTGCCTATCAAAAGTATTCTTCCCCCTGCCCCCAAGGAAGTTACCATGTTTTATTGTTTTACAACATTAATACGTTGATAACAGAGGGTTTAATTTGTCTTTTTTGATAATGATCAACAGAAAGAGACTCCTGTGTCCAAGTGAAAACAGATCTCTACAAAGTGATCTAAATTAATTACAAATATAAAACACAATTAATTGTATAAGTATTCCCCTTCCTTAATATGGCACACGGAATTATCATTAGTGCAGCCAATAGATTTTAGAAGTCACATAATTAAATGGAGATCTGTTTTTGGAGACTGTGTGCAGTAAAGGTGTTTCAATTGATTGTAGTATAAATACCCCTGTATCTAGAAGGTCCAACTGCTGGTGAGTCTGTCCTGGTGAAAGCTATGCTATGAAGGCAAAGGAACACTCCAAGGAACTCCACAAAAAGGTTATTGAAAAGCACAAGTCAGGAGCTAGGTACAAGTCAATTTCCAAGTCACTGAATATCCCTTGGAGTATAGTTCAGTCAGTCATCAAGAAATGGAAAGAATATGACACACTATAAATCTGCCTAGAGCAGGCTGTCCTCAAGAATTAAGCGACCATGCTAAAAGGGGACTAGCGAGGGAGGCCACCAAGAGACCTATGACAACTCTGGAGGAGTTACAAGCTTCAGTGGCTGAGAAAGGAGAGAGTGCGCATACAACTGTTGCTTGGATGCTTCGCCAGTTGCAGCTTAATGGGAGTGGCAGAGAAAAAGCTACTGTTGGGGGGGAGAGAAAAGCTCACATGAAATCTCCACCAAGACAAATAACCCCAGGCATAAAACCAAAGCTAAACAGAAGTGGCTTAAAAACAACAAAGTTAATATCCTGTGTCCAAGTCAGAGTCCAGATCTCAATCCATTTGAGAATTTGTGGCCCAACTTGAAAAGGGCTATGTGCATACAATGCATTCTGACAGAGCCTCTGAGCAGTTTTGTGAAGAAGAATGAGGAGAAATTGCTGTGCCGAGCTGTGCAAAGCTGATAGACCTGTCTACACAGACTCAAGGCTGTAATTGCTGCCAAAGATGCATTCATTAAATACTGACTTGAAGGGGTGAGTAATTATGCAATAAATTATTTTGTTTTATATTTGTAATTTAATTTAGATCACTTTGTAGAGATCTGTTTTCACTTTGACATGAGTCTTTTATTGTTGATCAGTGTCAAAGAAACCAAATTAAATCCACTGTGATTCAATGTTGTAAAACAAAATATGAGACATCCAAGAGGGGTGAGCACCTTTTTATAGTACTGTAAGTTGATTATATTCCTAGAGAAAGCTGTAGAGTGGGTACAGGTACAGTGCTTCAAAGACGTGGGGTGGGGGAGATTTACTGGTTTAAGGATAGGCAAGATTTTAGACTGAGACCTGGTGTAGTCTTGTTGGTTTCAAAAATCTTTTTACTATTTTGAGAAAGATACGTTTATCCAAAATATTGAAGTTGTTGAGTGGGCTGGTGCACTGCCTAACTCCATAACATTGATAGGTGCTTCTATTTTTGAGTGAGTGGGATATATTTTATTGATTTTTACTTTTTCAGTCTGCACCCAATAAGAAAGTGCCGAGTAAGCCAAACCTTAAAGATGATGATGATAAGTCTGGTCCTATTTTCATAATTGTTCCAAATGCAAAAGAGCAAAGAGTAAAGGATGAAAGGGCTTTAAAGGTAAGAGCTTTGATTTGATTACTGAGTTGAATTGTCTGTTTGAATGCTTAGGAACATCTAACATTTTTCAAACCTATTTCTAGTTTTATTTAAACGCATGTTTTATACTAGGTGTTGAAATGGAATTTTACAACTCCGCGGGATGAATATTCAGAACAATTGAAAACTCAAATGTCTAGCTGTGTGGCTAAGTGGTTACAAGATGAAATGTTTCACGCAGACTTTCATCACCACATTAAAGCTTTAACTGTTTTGCTTGAGGTAAGAAATTTAAAGTTAGTTTTATTTTATCTTGATGTTCTTAATGCGTGTTTATGAACTGTGATTATTTTGATGATGTCAATAGCTGGAGCAAAAAAGCATAGTTTGAAATATTTTGTACCCTCTTGAGTGCCAAATCTGTATGCAGTAAGATTTTAAAGTAGCAAAAGAAAGGCAGCCACGAGGATGTAAAACTCATTTTTATTTTCCTGTTTTTAGAATATTTAATGCATGTAAGTGTACACAATTTTTGACTAACTCTAGAATGTATTAATTTTCTTTTGATTGTACATAGCTGTTGAGTACCAAGATATCATCAGTAGTTTGGAATAGATTATTCCCAAAGCTTAACATCCATTTTTTGGCAATCGTGTGAAGCTGACTCTCCAAGTCACAAATTCATTTTAGTGTTAGCTATGATGTGCTGTATAGTGTATCATGTGCTGATACAGTATATTGAATTTGTATAACACTGGCTACATTTCTTCCATATTCAGAGTAATTTACATAGACTTTGGCCAAAACAATACATGATTTTGTGGCGACCCATTTCCTAGCGTATCCGAACCGACTCACAATTAGATAGCCTACGGGGGTTTGCAAGCACAGAGCTTTGGAGCCTCTGCGCCATGGGGGGCCGGTTGACAGAGGCTTAAAAGTGAGGCTGAAGTTTTCGAATAAAGTTTTTTCCTTCGACTGCAGTTACCGACTCCGTGTCGTAATTTTAGCGCTGCGTGTAGCACACCGCTACAATTTGTTAAAATAAACAGAATCCTTGGATGCGATCGTTTGTTTTAAGTCCAAAGTGTTGCTTGTTAAAGGATTTGTTGAAAATGCTGGAAAACAAGTATTTTGGGAATGCTCAGCAGATTGGATAGCATCTCTGGAAAGAAATATACGATCTTCCTTGTTTATGATTTGATCAGTAATGTTTATCTTGAGAAAGATTATTGACATGAACATTGATTCTTCTCTTTCCCTCTACCTCATCTATTGAATGTTTTCTGAACTTTCTACTTTAACAGAGCCAAGTTATCACTATCTTGAAGCTTGTACGTTTTGATTTTGGTGAAAGGGCTATTTGCACAAGTACTACCTGTTCAGTAACAGTAAAATATAAATTATTCTGTGTAACTATAAATTATTCAAAATTATAATTTAGCAATTACTAAGAAGAACTATTAACTATTCTTGTTGCAAATTGTTTTGACATCACTGTCATCTGTTATATTTGGCAAAATATGATAAATTCTTGATTTAAACTTTATTCCATTCAGTTCAACAAACTGTTATAAAATATTAACAGGAAAACAAAATTGTGTCATGGTCGATTGAAATTATTATTTTCATTATTGCATTAAATAGCAATATTTTCTGTGATCATTAATGAAATTTAAACTTGAATTCATAATATTGAGGCTAGGACAGTTAATATAGTGGTTAAGTAAACAACACCTGCAGTATTTTAGCGGGATAAAAGCTATAGGTAAGTGATTTTAACTGAATTGTCTGAAAACTCAGTAAATCAAGCAATTGGGTGCTGCCCTTGCTAAATTGATTTGAGAATAAATAGTATAGCATATGACCTAAATAAACTGGTACATTTATTGCCGAATTAGCTACAGACAGCAACAATATAGGAGTATAAATTTGAGATGGAGAAGACAAAAGTCAAGTTTATGGTCTCAATTTTCAACTATAATTGTTTAAGGGTTTAAATTCCATAACATGTAAAGCACATCTTCACCAAAGGTTACTTGAAAGTAATTGAGACAACTAAAAACACTTTACTAAAATGGACTGGTCCTTATTTGATATCCATGTTTTAGTTCATTATGAAAATACAGGAATCTCAATGCTGTACTAGGTAAGTTGATAGAGAAACCAAATATTGAGAGTTATCTTCTCCCTTGATAGCAACTTTGGAAGATGCACATTTAATTTAATTTGCACTTAATTGCTGTTCAGTGCACATGAAAGCCAATAAAGTTGACCATTATTAATTTACCAATAGATTTTAGCTCAATGACATGGCTGTCTTTAGACTTCATATGTACCTTGTATTCTTGCAGCATTTGGAAAGTGAAATAGAAGGGACTGTTGCTTGCCTGGATCTCATTCTGAAGTGGGTGACCCTACGATTTTTTGACACCAACACAAGTGTGCTGATGAAAGTTCTTGAATACTTGAAGTTATTATTTACAGTGCTAAGCAAAGAAGATTATCATTTAACTGAAAATGAGGCAACTTCATTCATTCCGTACCTAATTAATAAGGTAAATTACTGGCACTTTTTTAATGCAGTTAATCTATGAAGGGGAGTGACCAAAAATGAGTCATGTATTTTGGAATTTGGAACTAAATTTTTTTGAAGAGGGCAAGTTGCAATACTACAGAGTTGACTATGTTTTAGGAGTGGAAGGATTTGGGAAGTATGCAGCAACAATGTAATAAGTCCAGAAATGTCTTTGTAGTGCAATTACAGCAAAATCTTAATTAGATGGGGTGTATTTGCATAAGTGGCTGTGGCTGGGTTAGAGCTTTGGCAACAAGCTGCCAGCTGAATCTGACCTAGCAAATTGAAGAGAAAGATTTTTTTTTTGTATTGGATAGGATATGGTCAATAACAGTGCAGTAAATAGTTGCGGAATTAAATAAAGGATTTGGAAAATATGTTTGTGTGTGATTCATCAGAACAGCACTTGATTGGATAAAGGGAAGCAAATGTGCAAGTTTAACAAAGTTGTAGAAACTTCAAGATGATCAATAATAGACAACTTCCATTATCCTTTTATAGATTAAGATGGTTTTCATGAAAATCGTAGGATGGAGGAGTTGCAAGTTTTTAATTGGTCTTTATTTAGCCAGTAATGAAAGAGGCCAGTACTGGCTGCATTTCTGTTAAATGAAATGGGCCATACTGTGGTTAGGAAACCTATTGAAAATGGTGGGAAATTATATTGAAGTACTAGATCTAATTGAAGTAATTAGAAATTGTCATTTTGAACTTTAAAGGATCTTTGACAAAGTATGTATCTCATGAACAGATGTCCATGAGAGCATTGCCAGTAGTGGCACAGATAGAAATTTTAAGAGTTAGTTTAGCAAAGAGCAATACTGATACAAAGACATTTGAAGGGTCAGTGTTGTTGAAAAAACTTATGAATCTGAGAATTTGATAACAGCTCTAAAATTAAGCAAAAATACAGTGAGTTAAACAGTCTGAGTGAAAATGTCAACAGAAATATTTGCAAGAAATTATCCATATTTTGCTAAACTTGAAGATTTATAATGCATTATTTCAAAGAAAAGAAATAGTTAAGAGTTTGCCTTATGTGGATGGATTGGGAGTATCTTAAAAAAACACTAACAAATGTAAGCTGTCTTCAACATTTAAAACACAAGTAAGATTAATCCACTTGAGAAGTAACTTATTGAATGAATATTGTTTTGTAGAACATTGTTTCTGTTTATGTATCTTCAGGTCAACCTCTATGTTGGGAAGGGTTGGGGGCAAATAATAGGATTAGGGAGTGATGGGTTTCTGGAAACCTTTCAAAATAAGATCTTAGTTCAGAATTTGGGATTATTCTCAAAGCAAGATGAAAATTAATATTTTTCAAATGTTTTCAAATGACTTGGGGTTCCTTGTAAGTTGAACAGTCTGATGTTTATTGAAACTAAATATTTCATTGGGAATTCACTATCTTTTAACTCTGGACTTCAACATATGGAGTTGTGAATAGTTCATACTCTGATTTTTATAAATCTGTAGAGTGTGGAATTAATCTATAGGTAATTTATGCTTCAGGTTGGAGAACCAAAAGATGTCATTCGGAAAGATGTTCGATCCATCCTGAATATGATGTGCAAAGTTTATCCAGCTAGTAAAATGTTTAGTTTAATTATGGAAGGACTCAAATCCAAAAACTCAAAGCAGAGAGCAGGCAAGTGTACATTAGTGAATACTTTGTTTTGTAGCTTAAAACAGATCCTGGAGCATGTATATACCAGCATCCCTATTTCTTAGTTTTGGTTGTTTGAGCTGCACCTCACCAATCAATTACAGTTCAAGTTCTTGTTGAGATTCATTAAATCATTATGTAATTACTAACACAGACACAGTTATAACCATAAGGGTTGATTGTAAATGTGTAGAGTTCGGTAGTAAATACATGAAAGATAATTTTTTTGTCTTTATTTTCAGAGTGCTTAGAAGAGCTGGGTGCATTAATTGAAGTTCATGATTTGAATGTTTGCCAGCCATCTCCAGCCAAAGCACTCAAAGAAATTGCAAGTCAGATTGGAGACAGAGACACATCAGTCCGTAATGCTGCCTTAAATACAGTGGTTACTGTCTACAACTTTTGTGGAGACCAAGTTTTTAAATTGATTGGGAATGTAAGTGTACTTTTGTCTGACGTTGTTGTGGTTAAATAGCTAGAACTATGACGAGTGTAAATGGAAAAGTGTGAATGGTTGAAGTTTATATATGTATATATACAGTATGTAGTTTTGAATCCTTATCTGGAAGGGTTGAAGGGCTATCTGGAACCTTTTTAAATGCTTCTACCACTTCCTTTCTGTCACTTCTTTCACAGTATATGCTGTAAGTTACCTACTTTGGAACAAAAACAAGAAAGAAAAGACCTATTGACCTCTGAGTTAGCTTGACTTGAATCTAAATAAGCTTTAATGTTGCTGGCATATGTTGTGAAATTTGTTTTGCAGCAGCAATACACTGCAATTTTTAGTCTTTATTATGTATTGCAATATGTACATACAAGAAAGAAAAATAAGCATAAAAAGGGGGGAAATAGAGGTAGTGTTCATGGGTTCTTTGCCCATTTAGAAATCTGATGGTAGAGGGGAAGAAGCTGTGTTCATGAAACATTGTGTGTCTCTCGTCTCCTTCATCACCACCTTGATGGTAGAGGGGAAGAAGCTGTGTTCATGAAACATTGTGTGTCTCTCGTCTCCTTTATCACCACCTTGATGATAGCAAAGAGAAGAGGACATGTCCTGGGTGGGGGTCCTTAATGATGGATACTCTCTTTTTGAGGCATTGCCTTTTGAAGGTATCTTGGTTGCTGGGGAGGCTAGTGCCTGTGATGGAGCTGGATGAGTTTACAACTTTAGTAGCTTTTTCCAATCGTGCAGTGGCACCTTCATACCAGGCAGAGATGCATCCAGATCGGGTGCTGTCTATGGCACATCTGCAGAAATTTGGAAAAGTGGTGACATATTGATTCTCCTCAAACTCCTAATGAAATATAGCTACTGTTGTGCCACCTCTGTAGTTGCACTGATATGTTGGGCCCAGGGTGGACCCTCAGGTGTTGACCTGGAACTTGAAACTGTTCACCTTTTCCACTGCCGATCCTTCGATGAGGACTAGTGCATTTTCCCTTGACTTCACCTTCCTTAGTCCACAAACAATTCTGTGCTTTTGCTGATGTTGAGTGTGTAAGGGTATTGCTGCTACACCACTCAACCAGCTGATCTATCTCACTCCTGTATGCCTTATCAGCATCTGAAATTCTGCCAACAATAGTTGTCATTGCCAAATTTATGAACTGCACCTAGCCAAACAATTGTAGGGCTAGAGGGGCTAGGGTAGTGGGCAAAGCACACATCCTTGAGGTACACCAATGTCACTGAAAAGATTCTGTTGCTGATCCGCACAGACTGGTCTTCCAGAGACGAAGTCAAAGCTGCAGTTGCAGAGGGAATTTTGGAGCTTGTTGATTTAGGACTAGGGGTATCAATATGTTCAATGTTGAGCTGACCAATAAATGCTCTTTTAAATTTATAGGACGTAGATGTTAATTGAGTCGTGAAGTTTTAAAATCAATTATAGTGCTGAGGTCAGATAGGCCTGATTGCAAAAAGATGGCAGACTCCACATTATTTTTCAAAGGTGGCCAAGATGGTGTTTTTTAATAATATGTAGGCTTTGTTTTGATGCCTAATTATTTTTTTAAAAAATTTGGATAACAGACCAATAACTTTCCAGAACAGTTGTCCAGGACTCTAGGAACTGAGTAATTACTCCAGTACTTTGCTGTAGTACCACTCATCCTCCGGTTTCTCTTGCTACATAGCTTTTGTTAAAATTTAGTGAGAGTAGGGATAGAAGGATAGGGCAGATGCATGTATCACTGATCTGTTGCATGAGAGAGGGATTTATTTTTGATCATTGGGATGTCTTTTGAGAAAAATATAGCCTGTGGAAGAGAGATTTGTTTCCCTCACTGTCAGTTGAGACACAACCAATATCTGGCAGGGGTACTTGCTGGAGCTACCTGACCAGAGTAGTAGTCTAACAGAAGATGAGCAAGTTAAAGCAACGAGTAAGGAACTATTTATGGGCTAGCACACACAAAATGCTGAAGGAATTCAGCAAGTTAGGCAGGGCTCAACTACATCTTTATTTTAATACTAGTAACTTGCCAGATCAAACAGATGAGCTTGGGGTATGGAATAGCAATTGTGCTTTTAGAGTTATTACAGAAACATGGTTGAGGGGATAGGCAGGGCTGGCACTACGGTGTTGTCAAGTGTGAGGTATTGATGCTATAAGTGTGATGGAGGTAAGAGAGGAAGGGATTGCATTTTTGATTAGGAAGAACAGTGCTCTGGGCCATTGTCTGTTGAGGCTCTGTGGAATTTTGAAATAAGGAAAGGGTTAAATCATCTTGAGATTGTATTATTGAATATTCAATGGTCAGTGGGAATAACAAGATTAAGTGTATAGGAAGATTTCAAATAACTGTAGGAATAATTGGGTTATGATAGTAGGATCACAAGGTAGAACCTGTGTCTAATAAAGTTTTCCAAATATGTAGACGGCCCTACTAGAGAGGAGTAACATTTGACCAGCTGTTGGGAAGTGAGGCTGGGAAAGTTTTTGGGTAATTTCTAGTGTCAGTTTCATATCTATATCTTTAATGAAACAGTAGCTAGAAGCTTCTTTGTAACAATGTTTGAACCCTGCCACAAAATGTTAAGGAAACATGAGAAAATTCTGTAGTGAATTGTCATCTGTTCATCCCTCCACACTGATTTTCCCCTTTTACCTGGGCACTTGCCCCTTTAACTGCAGTGTTAAACCTTCCCCCTTGAGTACCTCCCTCACCCTAAACAGTCCTTCCAGATGAAGCGGTATTTCATACATGAATCCGTTGGTATTATTTATTGCTGCAAGTGCAAGTCTGTATCAGTGACATTAAGTATAGATTAGAGGACTTCCTTGTCAAACACCTCCGTCCTGTCTACTGGTGGCCAGCCATTTCAATTCCACTTCACATTTTCACACAAACATGTCTGTCCATGGTCTCCTTCACAACCAGATCACAGCCAATGAAAATTGTGGGGAACAGCACCTTGTATCCGATCTGGCAGCTTGAATGTAGAATTCTCAAACTTCCTGTAACTACTCTCCCTGTCCCATTTCTACTGTTTTCTTATTTCTTGGTCTCCTCACCATTACTGTCTTTCCCACTCCCCCACTCTGTCCACCTTTCTCTCACCCACACTCCTTCCACTGATTTTTACCCCCCCCTTCCCACCTCATTCTCTCCATGCTTGACCATCCTTCAGCTCTTTCAGTTCCACCTATTACTTGCTAGCTCTTGCTCAACCCCCTGCCTTCCACCTTTCTTTCAATCTAGATTAAGGGTTTTATCCCAAACTCAACTGTTTCCCTTTACTTGTGCTGCTTGTCCAACTGAGTTCCTCCAGTGCTCTTTGTGGGGCAAAACAAACATTTCTAAGTGTTAGAGGCTTGAACCTCTGGCACTGTTGGGGAACGAGCTAGCTTCCACTTGTACTGGATTGGAGTTATTGTCCTGAAGAATTGAGAATTTGATTGTAATTAATGTATTAAACTTAAGTGGTTACATTTCTGAAAAAAGCAAGAATTCAAGAGGGCAGAATTCAGAATGTTGAATTTTGTTGCAAGTAGAAATTTATGGATATAGACCAGCAGTTTTGAGGGTTGTGGTTGCACTGTAACAGTTTGAGAACTAAATATTCTGTGACATGTCCGTCTCGGAAAATGGAGGAGAAATGGTGATCAATGTGACAAGCTTAAAAAATGGATACTAGTGAAATGAAAAGTACTAGTATCAATTAAGAAAATGGTATCCAGTAATGTAGAAGCTTAAATCTACTTGGCACTTCATCTTTTGACTTTAAAGGGAGACAGGAGCAAAGGCTCTTTAAAATTATCCCTGCAAGAACTTACTATTAGTTTGTGACAGGATTCTGATAGGCTGGCTTGTATTCAACTTGGTACTTGTCTTAAGTTACTGTGTGAATGCATCATTATATAATAAAGTATTTGCGAATTACAAGGTGTTCCAAACTGATGGGTGCTTCGTTTTGAAGTGATCCTTAATCTTGATAAACATTTGATGTCTGATACAATCTCCCTATGCTTGATTAGTCAATACAAGAGATTAGTCAAATTCAAACAACTCTGGAAACTCTTAATTTGAGATTGCCTTATTATCTGTCGGCTGTTGAAACAAGTGGACACATTGCAGTCTTCCTTTCAGGTGCACTATTCATTTGTTTCAACCTCTGCCCCGGTCAATTTTATTTGCTCATCTGTTAAGTGGATTCTGCTTAATTGGACCACTAGTTAATCGCTTATTTGGGCCAACTCTTAAAGAACAAAAGCTAATCAAGAAAACAGCTGGGGTTCCCTTCATTTATTTGGTGAGAACTGTCTTGCTCATTACATTTTCAAGCATTCAGGCTTGGAGATGCCAGAAATGGCTGGGAGTAAAAATGAAATGGATTTGCTCCAAAAGTTAGAAGCTGTGAAGAATTTTAAGGTGTTGGGAATGATGAATGTTGCAATGAAAAGGAAGATTTGGAGGATGAAATCATCATTAACATTGTAATAAGGCAGTCCATTATCTATACTCTGCACTGAATTAATTCTTCAGTCATTAACTGTCAGGGGCTAATACAATTTTATAGAACTGTACTACTGTTGGTAATGTTCTAACTTCTGTGTTAATTTAAATATATTTTTACTCCATTGTCTCTTTTATACATTAACTATTGTATTTCCATGAAACTGGCTAATTGGGACAGCTGCTTAATTGGGGCAAAATGTACTGTTTCTCATGTGTCCCAATTAACTGGAATCAACTGGAATCTGATTATTTTCAAGCACAGTAGTTCTTAGTAGCCATAACAATGTCAATTTTATAATCTTTCCATACAAATATCTGTAATTAACATGAGCTGCCTTTGTAAAGTCTTATTGCTGGAGTACCAAGTTTTTTGTATTAAAACTAAGTTGGGTACGTTTGTTTTAAAAGTTATTTATAATCTATGGATTTTGGTATTGAATTTAAAATATGTACTGACTCTTATGTACTTGGATTTGCATTTTCTGCATTTCTAGCTTTCTGAGAAGGAGATGAGCATGTTGGAGGAAAGAATCAAGCGATCAGCTAAAAAGAGTTCGACTGTATCTATAAAACAACTGGAAGAGAAGGCTCAAAGACCACAGGGAATGAATCAAAATGCAGCCACACCACGAAAAGGCTGTGAGGAAGTGCCATCCAAGCTGAAGTATGTACATGTTGTAATATGTGCATGATCTCAAACAGCAAGGGGAATGGTTAAATATTGAACAGCGTTGTTAACTAAAATCTCTTAATTTTGTAAAGGTCTGGCTCTTTTGAGCGTGTTCATCACATAAATGACAAATAATTTGTTTGCAGGCAGCTGCACATTTCAATGGAAAAGAGTAAACAGTTGATTTTTCTGGCCAGGGCCCTTCCAACAAGTCTGGGGGAGAAAAGTTGAGAAGTTAGAGCAAGAAGGTGGGGTAGAGAGGAAGAAGTACAAGCTGATAGGTGAAACCGGGAGGGTGAAGAAAAGAGCTGGGAAGTTATTGAAAGAGCTAGAGGGCTGGAGATGGGGAATCTGATAGGAAACCATGGAAGAAGGGGGAGGAAATGGGCAGGTAAGGATAATGGTGAGAGGGGGAGATGGGAATAGTGAGGTGGAGGCAATCACTGGAAGTTCGAGAAATCGATGTTTATGCCATCAGGTTGTCCCCAACCTGATGGCATAAACATCAATTTCTCAAACTTCTGTTAATTGTCCCTTCCCTCCACCATTGCCATTCCCGTTTTCACCCCCCCATCCTATCTCCTTACCTCTGGTGCTCCTCCCCCTTCCCTTCCATAGTCTTCTACTCCAGTGTTCCCTCTAATTTGTAATGACCAGAGTGTGCAAAATTCTTGTACTGGCAATTTTTTGCTAATGACAACAGCATGTGTGGAGTGAACTTTATATATAGAGCTAGCAAAACACTGTCAATAAAATCTTAGATCTCCTCTGGGTTTAATTGTTTTCGCTTTCGTTCACCTGTATCCTCTCAAAGCATACATAACTGGCCTGTAGCACGTAATGAAGGTTTTTCTCGCCGAGTTCTTGCACACTGTCCACATGTGATTTGCTTGTTAAATGACACTTTAAAAAGTCAAATTTCCAAATATTACTCCACTACTTCCCACTTATAAATTCTTCAACTATAGTATCGTGACAATACACACAGATGACATCAGTTTCTGTATTGTATGTAAGTATTTCTTGTAGCTACATGTTCCTGATCTCCATAAGCCTTCAGTACAGCAGTTTATACAGTTTCCATTAAGCTTTCCTGCTTAAATGAACTCGCAGTTCTTGTGCACTTAAAGCCCTTTGCTTCTTTAGAATTCACATAGTGAATCAACAATTTCTTCAATAAAAGCAGTTATAAATAAGCCAGTTCTAAAATCTGCAAACAGATCATCAGGAACTTCACGTTGTAAATGCTATCCACGTCAGAAACTGGAAAAGAAAATGTGATTGTGTACAATCGTGAAATATATTTAACATGCAAACAAGGTAGAGGGTTGACAACCTTTTGTGTGCAGGTTAAATTCCTTTTGTGCACCAGTAGCAAAAGATCTGTGTGTGCACCTACCTTAAAGGGAGCATTGTTCTACCCTCTCCTATCAGGTTCCTCCTTCTCTAGCCCTTTTATCTCATCCACCTATCAGCTTCTCAGCTCTTTACTTCACCCCTCACTCTCCTGGTTTCACCTATTACCTGCCACCTTGTACTACTTCCTCCTTTCCCCCCACTTTCTTGCTCTAACTTCTCTTTTTTTTTCGCCAGTCCCGATGAAGGGTCTCAGCATGAATTGTCGACTGTTTACTTTTTTCCATAGATGCTGCCTGACCTCCTAAGTTTCTCCTGCATTTTTTGTGATTGGATTTCCAGCATCTGCAGATTTTCTCATCTTTGTACACATTTCCTTATTGGATCCACCTGATTTCATGATGCCCAGATTAATTGATGCCAAAGCACAACCACCCATCTCTTTCAATGCTGCTTCTTCGACAATTTAACTATGAATTCTTAATGGATTTTTTTGCTTGTTTTTATTTGTCCTTTGTTTTTAAAAACTTGACCCAAACCCTTAGTATTACTGATGTTAGTACTTTTTCTTCGAACTGTAAAAGTTGATTTGTCCCAGGATTCCAGATCAGAAGCAGTGGTCATTTTACTTTGGTGTTGTGGTGATGGTGAACTACATATACCTGTCTGGACATGCCCCCTGCTGACTGCTTCTGTGGCTCCTCCCACAGACCCCTGTATAAAGGCAATTGAGGTCTGAGCCAGGCCTCTCCAGGATGTAGTATGGTGGTCAACCACTGCTTGTTCCTTCTTCCAGTCAATAAAAGCCGATATCTCGCCTTTACGTCAGAGAGAGTTATTGATGGTGCATCAGGTGTACCCTGTTCCTTGGTTTCTCAAGGAGGAATGAACAATCCGAAACAATTTTCACGTTGGCTTTATGATGAGGGTGCCTCTGTTTAATTGTAGTTGTTATATCATACATCCTATAATTTGTGTATTTTCATTTTGGATGTAATATAGTATTCCAAACAGTGGTGAGCATTTAGTGTTGGTGTTCAAATGGCAAAATTTGTATTTTGAACATTGACTTGTTTTTATGATTGGATTATTACAAAATATAGTGTTTCTTTTTCCTCTGAAGAAGCATCCTGTGGTGGTTCCTTGATAGCTCAGTACTGTATTGTAAGTTTAAAGGTCACTGGCTGTAGTTAATTAAGTTTTGGATTGCAACAGAAAATTATTTCACTTTCTCTTCCAGTTAATATTTTAAATAAATTATAAATTTGCAATTGAAATGCATCCCCTTTTGAAAAGTCTCTGTACCCTAAGGATTTTTAAGCAAGTATGAACCCCATCCTGTTGATTGCTTGCCATGTTATGGCTTCATGGAGATGATTTGATGTGCTTGCATTAAAATGAGCATCTTATCAGCCTTGAGTCTGTCTGCAGGCTGTTAACAATGGAACATATCAGCTTTTGTTGTTTAACTTTGTTCTCATGCCTAGACCAGCCTAAGATATTAATACCAGTTATGAAACATTGACTGTAATTCTGCCTGAGGTGAATAGAGCAAACTTGTCTCCATAATGGGAGGTGCATGATTTTGAGAATGAACATTTTTTTCCATCCAATTTTTTTGAAAACCCATAACTTGTAGGTCAAGTAGGCCAAGATCTTTGGAAGTGAAAGTAAAACAAGTTCATTTTTAACTGGCATGACCATTAAGAGGCAAGTGACTCCCTCCCCTGTGTATAGTAAATTTCTTTTTTTTTTAAAAAAGGAGCCTGAACTAAATAATGGGAAGGTTACAGGGTCATCTCAGTTTTCAAATGCCCAACTTGTGTACAGCATCTACATACAAACAAATTTTAGGGAGACTGGTGTGATGGATTTGTGTGCTGTTGAGAATATGTTCTGCCTTGCGGGAACTTCATTCACTGTTGCATTTCGGTTTTGCAAACTAGGCTATGGGCAGTTCACAGGGACAGGGCCTTGTAACTTGAGGCATTCCTGTACAAGTAAAAGGCAACAGAGAGGTGGTTTGGGCCAAGCATACAGAAGGATGAAAGATATATTTGAACACTTCATTAGAGGCAGTGGGAGGTGGTACTAGGATTTTCAGCTTGAGGTTGCCCGTAAAATCCATAAAACAGAAAGAGGAGTAGTTCAGTTTCAGTTAAAAGCGCGAGGAAAAATTAGTTACAGCACATTGGTTGCACCTGAAATTCTTACTGCTTTGATCTGGTGCTGAAATTTTGTTTAAGAACTGGTTTTTGGTGCTACCAGTTGGAATTACTACATTAGAATATTTAGCTTGCTTTGGCTCCCCATAGAATTACGTTTTTTCAGATGTCCGACATTCAGTAAAAAAAAAAATTACCTTTGTGTATATTGCTGTTGTAACTTTTAACAGTGTAACTCGGCCTTAGCTTCAGATGTATTGCCACTGTTTTTTTACCTTCCAAAGTCCGGAGTTATGAAGGACGTAAATTTAATTGAATTGTCTTGTCTGGTTGCAAGCCTGATTTTAGTATTATAAATTGATTAACCAGAATTTGCCAAGGATTATAAAATTCTATTTTCACCTTGGCTTCTGTTCAGATAAAGCCTAGCTGTTTAGGTAGTATTGCTCACGTGGTATTGGTGAGGCATTTTTCCCTGAGGAATGCAACAGTTGCATTCCTTCTATTACCATAAACAAGGAATATATTTTGGTATGAAATTCACAACATGCGTCAGTTGAATTTTTTAACATTTGGATGTTTTCTGTGTACTTTGCTGAAATCCTCTGGAAATTAAGGGTGTATGCTCTATTAATCCATGGCCTATCACTAGTTATTTAGATTGCTGGTGGACCATTATGGGAAAGTCTAATTTTTGCTTATCATTCAAATATGAACTTTAAAGCTAGATATTCATGAAGAGCAGTGATTGCAACCATTTTCATTTTGCTAACTTAATACCAATTACAATAAAGCTACAAAAATACAGTATTTACTTGTTTGGGAATCATTAGTCCAGAATGCAAACCAATTTGCAAGTGGTGTTTTGAAGATAGAAGTATTGTTAGCATTACTTATATTTACTCATCCCTTACTGTGCAATGTAAACAAAGACATTAGGGTATTAACAAAAATAATATCCATCAGTCTGCTAAGATTGCTAGTCTGATACGCGTTTCACAGTGATGCTTCATTCCTCTGTCTGAGCTTGATTTATCACAGGGTAAACCTGAAGTTACCCTAGTTGAATAACTCCCATTTCTTTGCTATAATCTGATGAAAAGTGTAATCAACACTTGGCAAAAGAAGTGAACAGTAGGAAAAGGTTGACTAGTTTTCAGTGAATACTTTCTGGTTTATAACCCAGGCTGGATTTGTTGAATGATTATTACAGGATGTATTTGTTAACTTCATCTCGATTTATCTGAATGACTAAAGATGAGTTTAAGTTTATATTATACATGTTGAATTGACAAGTTTTGAGAGTAGTTGAAGCTTTCTGATAATGTCTTAATCTTGTGTACAAATAGTCTAAGAAAGGCCTACTTTTTAACACCTTTAGTCAATGTGCAGATTTTTTTCCTTTTGTTCAAATCAGTAGTTTTAGGATTGCTGTCAGCCGCAGTCTGAATGTGTAGTGTTTTAATGATTGGGTAGAAATAAGCCACTTTCTAAAATCAATATTGTCTAGTTTAGTTTTATGATCTTGGGTTAAACTTATTAAAACTAATAATTAACCTTTGTCATATTTCTACATCCTCTGCAATTTATATTTTAATTTTGATTCCAAGTCTATTTTAAAATGGTTAAAATGTTATTTTACTTAACTAATTACAAAATAGAATTAACAAAATATAGAAAAAATAATGATCCTCAAAGGTCTAACCTTCCTGAGGGTAACCTGATTCCCATTGTTGGTTCATAACTTTAAAAATCCTTGGTTGAGAATCCTATAGGCATGTAATTTGAATGCAAGAATTTGTTCTGTTTGAATGCTTTGGATAATCTTAAATTAACAGCACAGCAGGAGTATTTAATTTGGTTACTTGTGCCCTTTAATTTTGATATTATGTAGTGCAAATCCTATTTGTCTAGATGCTGCTGCTTAACTTTTTTTTAAAATTTATCTGGGGAATTGTAAATAAAGTTCAAAACATTGGTCAACAACACCCTGCAGTTAAATAGCACCTTTGAATGCAGTAAGTCTTTCCAAGCAGAGCAACAAGGACATTGTGAATCCTTGTCTATATGCCATAAGAGGGTATTTGGCCTGGTGGAATCAAAGCTTTGTCAAGTTCAAGTTTATTGTCATTACATGTATCCCACCAAACCAGTGTTCTGTTGGACCAAGGTGCATATAGCAGTACATATAAAACACACACAAGGCTTAAAGTAATGTTACTACAAATTTTCCAGAAGATTGACATTGAAGATTATAAAGCAGTTTAGGGAGGGAGCCAACTCTACAGTGAAACCAAAAGGAAGTACTGCCACACAAGATAGAGTAAATGTTTGGTCAGCAGTTTCCCTTGAAATAAAGTAAATCTGGCTAATTCAGATTGTTTTTAACATGCCTTCTCAAACAGAAAGCTAGATCTATGGAGGACTTAGGAATCTGATTGTGTGAATGGGATGAGGAGATGTTGTGGGTGATTGTCTGGATGAGTAGGAGTTGAGTAGCTTACACAACTGGACAACAAATGAGAGATTGAAGCCAGTGTTTCATTCAACTATGTTTAGGAGTGCTGGTAAAAAGTAAGAAGTTGCACAGTGTCATTTACGTGATGGTTCTTTCAGAACTAGGACAATAGTAGAAGTTTGATTCAAGCAAATTTCATACAATATTTCTGGATAAATGTTGCAACTTCTGTTTTGAGGATTTGGAGAAAAGGACTGGTAATTTTGGATATTGGTCACTTGTAAACAAACCACCTTTTATGGTGTATTAACAAAAATGCCATGATTAAAGCCCCTGAAAGAAGTTGGGCACTGGTTGCTCCCTTAAAAGTCCCATACAGCAGGACCAATTCAGAGTTGGGGAAAAATTATATTTTCACAAATTCCATAAGAGCAAATTTATAAATTGGGGTAGTGATCTGTGAATTCTGTAAGGGTAAATTTTCATTACCTGAGTGGCTATAATGCAGTGGTTCTCCTCGTGTTATGCTTAGTCCAACCCTACATTGATGCTACTTTGTGCACAAATGCTGAACTTCTCAATTTTATCAACTTTGCCTCTAACTTCCACCCCTGCTCTTAAATTCACTTGGTCCATTTTTGACATGTCCCCCTTTCTCAATCTGTCTCCTCTGGAGTCAAACTGTCAAGCAACATCTTTTTTAAACTTGTGAATGTGTGTCTCCCCACCCTTTCTCCTGTAAAAAATGCTATTCCCTTTTCTTAGTACCTTTGTCTCAGCTGCATCTGTTTCTTGGATGTGGCTTTCCTTTCCAGTGCATCAGAGACGTCCTCCTCCTACAAATGGATTTTCCTTTCCTCTACCACTGATGCTGCCCTCGCCCACATCTCCTCCATTTCCCGAACATCAGTGCTCACCCTATCTTCTGCCTTAACAGTGATAGTTTCTCTTGTCCTTACCTACCACCCAATGGGCCTCTGCAGCTTCCGCCATAACCAAAGGAATCCTGCCACCAATCATAGTTCTACCTCACGCCCTCTCTCTGCTCTGTGATTTCCTTATCCATTTGTCCCTCCCCACTAATCTTCCACAAGACACTTATTCCTGCAAGTGGCCAAAATGCTACACCTGCCCACTCACCTTCATTCAGGGCCCCAAACAGTCCCTCCAGGTGAAATAACACTTCCCTTGTGAATCTGTTGGGGTAGTCTTTTATATCTGATGCTCCTGGTGCAGCTTCCTCTAAATTGGTAAGACCTGTCATAAATTGTGTGACCACTTCGAGTACCTCTACTCCATCTGCCAAAATGGGAATTTCCGGTAGCCAAATATTTTAGTTGCCATTCTCCTTCCGACACGTTAGTCCATGGCCATCTTGTGCTAGGATGAGGTCCACCGTCAGCTCATATTCTGTCTGTATAGCCTCAAACCTAATGAATATCGATTGCTCCTTCCAGTTTAAAAAAAAATATATATTTTTGCCTCCTCCACCCTTCTATTCTCCACTCTGGCCCTTTGCGTTTTCTCACCCGCTTCCCTGGTCCCCTCTTCCTTTTCTACGATGGTCCACTCGCCTCTCCTATTAGATTCTTTCCTGCCCACCAGGCTTAACCTATCACCTTCTAGCTTTCCTCCCCCCCCCCCCCCTTTTTATTGTGATATTTTTTCCCTTCCTCTCCAGTCTTGAAATATTTATTTCCATATCTGGCCTTCGGAGTTCCTCCAGCATTTTGTGTGTGTTGCTTAGTCAAAGTTTGCCTTGAGGTGAAAGGCAGTTAGTCACTAGTTTGGAAATAAGATTTGTTCTTGTTTGAAGCAAGACAATGGTGTGGTTTGGAGTTGACGGGATGCATGCAAAGGTGACCTGCATTTTCAGTGATTTTTTTTTATGATCGCTATGATATATATCAAAGCTTAGCTGTAACAAAACAGAAAATCCTGCAAAACCTCAGGTGAGGCAGCATCTTGGAGGGAAAATGCCAATGTTTTGGCTCTGTGGTCCTTTAATAGAACTGGGAAAGAGATGCAAGTTGGTTTTCAATAGAAGAGTAATGTGTAGAACAAATTCTGTGATGGATGGATGGTATGCATGTTCCATTTTGGAACAGAAGTCAAGTTTATCCATTGAAGTCAAGCTTGCCAATGGTCCATCTCAGAACTTGCTTTCTCAATCTTTTTATTATTATTAATAATATGAAGAAAATACAAATGATATATTGATAAAGGGATTACAAACATACAAAATCCCACTACACATAAAAAAATACATAAGCAATGGTTACATTATAAATGCGTTTACCAAAACATTTCATACAGTATATGTATGAACATGGTAAATCTAGATATTTCATAATATATAATATAAAAAAAAGAAAATATTATGCAAATTAACTAACTTACTAATCTAATAGCTAATAAAGAAGAAAAAAGAAGCAAAAAAAAGAAAGAAAAACTAGAAAAAGAGGGAAAAAAGAGGGCTGTTTATAATATCTCACAAGAATACATAATCATCAATGTTGTCCACTCCGAACCTCTCAACATACATAAGATTAAAGCTGAAAAATCAAATGAACTTGGAACAGGGTCATATTGCATCATATGAAAATATTGAATAAATGGCCTCCATATCTTTTCAAATTTAATAGAAGTATCGAATACACCACTTCTAATTTTTTCTAAGTTTAAACATAACATAGTTTGAGAGAACCAATTAAATTCTGTGGGAGGATTAATTTCCTTCCAATTCAACAATATAGATCTTCTAGCCATCAGAGTTAGAAATGCAATCATTCGGCAGGCGGAAGAAGATAAATGCAGTGAGTCCATCATTGGCAAACCAAAAATTGCGGTAATAGGATGATATTCAAAACCGCAGAGATAATATCAAAAATATCTTTCCAATATTTTTTCAAAAGCGGACATGACCAAAACATATGAGTTAAAGACGCAGTTTCAAATTGACATCTATCACAAATAGGATTTATATAAGAATAAAAATGAGCTAATTTATCCTTGGACATATGGGCCCTATGTACGACCTTAAATTGTATTAATGTATGTTTGGCACATATCGAAGATGTATTAACTAATTGAAGAATTCTATCCCAATTCTCAATAGGAAAAATAAGATTAAGCTCTCTTTCCCAATCATTTTTGGTCTTATAAAGGGGCTGTGAAAGTATCTTCATAATTATATTATAAAGTTTTGATATAAGCCCTTTTTGAAAAGGGTTTAATTCAAACTCTCCAAAATATCTGAAGGCACAAAATTTGGAAACGTAGTAAGTACAGTACTTAAAAAATGCCTAATCTGTAAATATCTAAAAAAAATGAAATCTAGGCAAATTATATTTAATAGATAATTGCTCAAAAGACATAAAACAGTTGTCCAAAAATCAGAAAATCTTAGTAATCGCTTAGTTTTCCAAGCCAAATAAGCTTGATCTATAATGGAAGGGTGGAAAAAGCAATTAGATACAATAGGACTATTTAAAATGAATTTAATCAACCCGAAAAATTTCCGAAATTGAAACCATATACGTAAAGTATGTTTAACTATCGGGTTGTCAGTTCGTTTCGGCAATTTAGAAAGAGCAAAAGGGAGAGAAGTCCCTAAAATAGAACCCAGAGCATAACCTGGTACCGATTTAATTTCTAAACTCGCCCAATGAGGGCCAAAAGATCCACCCCAGTCTTTCAACCAACATAACAAATATCTAATATTAACTGCCCAATAATAAAGTGTGAAATTAGGTAATGCTAACCCACCTTCCTTCTTTGTCTTCTGTGAATATATTTTGCCTATTCTGGGATTTTTATTCTGCCATATATATGAGGAAATTTTTGAATCAACATTAGTAAAAAAAAAAAAAAAGATTTTGGATTAAAAATTGATACTGCTTGAAAAATATATAAAAACTTAGGTAAAATAGCATTAATCCTGCCTATTAGAGATAAAGATAATCGTGACCACTTAGTAAACAAGCCTTTAATCTGATCAATTAAGGGTAAAAAATTAAACCTAAATAAATCTTTATGGTTTTTTGTGATTTTAATCTCTAAGTAAATAAAAGAGTCATTAACTAATTTAAAAGGTAAATTTCCATATATTGGGGCCTGTCTATTCAAAGGAAACAGTTCACTCTTATTAAGATTTAACTTATACCCAGAAAACTCACTAAATTGAGCCAACAATGATAGAACTGCTGGAATAGATTTCTCAGGATTAGAAATGAATAATAATAAATCATCTGCATACAAAGATAACTTATGAATATCTGTCCCACGATTAATACCCAAAATATCCTGTGATTCTCTGATGGCAATTGCCAAAGGTTCTAAAGCAATGTTAAATAGTAATGGGCTAAGAGGACATCCTTGTCTAGTGCCCCGAAATAAATGAAAAAAGGGAGATCTTTGATTATTAGTAAACACTGAGGCTACTGGAGTGTGATAAATCAGTTTAATCCAAGAAATGAATGTCGGACTAAAATTAAACTTTTCCTACACATTAAATAAGTAAGGCCATTCAACTCTATCAAATGCTTTCTCCGCATCTAATGAAATCAGGCATTCTGAAATGTCATGTGAGGAAGTATAAACAATATTCAGTAATCTCCTAACGTTGAAAAAAGAATAGGGATTTTTAATAAAACCGGTTTGATGTTCTGAAATAATTTGGGGTAATACCTTCTCCAACCTGGATGCCAGTAACTTGGAAAAAATCTTGGAGTCTACATTCAATAAAGATATTGGTCTATAGGATGCACAGTCAGTAGGGTCTTTATCTTTCTTCAATATTAGAGATGGAAGCTCTATAAAAAGATTGTGGCAAATTCCCCAATCTAATTGCTTCCTCAAAAACCCTACATAACCAAGGAGAAAGAATAGCGGAAAAACATTTAAAAAATTCTACTGTATACCCATCTGGACCTGGTGCTTTCTCAGAATTCATTGAGGAAATAACCCCTTTGATTTCTGCGTCCGTAATAGGAGGATCTAATATTGAAAGATCATCGGATGATAATCTTGGGAAATTTAATTTCCCAAGAAAATCACACATGGTATTACGATCCTGAGGGAATTCAGATTGATACAGGGAGGTATAAAAGTATTGAAATGACTTATTTATCTCATCATGGTTAACTGTCAAATCCCCATTCTGCTGATGAATCTTAGTGATTTGACGGTTAACCAAAGCATTCTTCAACTGACTAGCTAACAGTTTACCTTATTTATCACTATGTATATAAAAATCAGATCTGGTTTTCATTAATTGATTTTCAATCGGAGATGTAAGTAATAAACTATGTTCCATTTGAAGTTCAACCCTTTGTTTGTGAAGCTCCTTACTAGGAGTGATCGAATATTTCTTGTCAATCTCTTTAATTTTATCGACCAAGTGAAGAGTTTCCTTCTTAATGTGTTTTCTCAAACCAACGGAGTAAGAGATAATCTGGCCACGTATATACACTTGAAAAGTGTCCCAAAGTGTTCCATAAGAAATATCATCCGTGGAATTAGTTGAAAAGAAGAAATTGATCTGTTCCTTCATAAATTTAATAAAATCCGGATCTTGCAGTAAGGTAGAGTCAAATCGCCATTGTCTGGCATTGGAAACTGTATCCGTAAATTTAATAGAAAGTTTTAATTGAGTATGGTCGAGATAGCTATAATATCGTAATTACAACCGATTACTGATGGAATAAAACAAGAGTCAATAAAAAAAAAAATCAATTCTCGAATAAGAATGATAAACATGTGAGAAAAAAGAAAACTCTTTGTCGTTAGGATGCCGAAATCTCCAAACATCAAAAACTCCATTATCAGTCAAAAAGGAGTTAATACAAGTGGCCGACTTATTGGGTAAAGTCTGAATAGATAAAGATTTATCCATCAAAGGATTTAAACAACAATTAAAGTCACCACCCATTATTAACTTTTATTTATTTAGATTGGGTAAAGAAGTAAATAAGGACTTTAAAAAATCAGGACAATCCACATTTGGAGCATAAACATTAACCAAAGCAACCTTTTTATTACAAAGTAAAACCGTAATTAACAAAAATCTACCATTCGGATCCGAAAAGACATCGTGTTGAACAAATGCAATAGAGGAGTCAATAAAAATTGAAACTCCTTTTACTTTGGCATTCGAATTGGAATGATACTGTTGACCCCGCCAAGACCTAAAAAAGCGATATTTGTCCTCCTTCCTCACATGAGTTTCTTGTACAAAAATGATATGAGCATTAAGTCTTTGGAATACCTTGAAAATCTTCTTTCGTTTAATGGGATGGTTTTAAACCATTAGTATTCCAAGACACAAAATTAATGGTCTGAGCCATAATTCTAAAATCAACCCTTTGGTATAAAAAGGGTTAACCAAATTATAAACTCATGCACCCGGAAAAGGAACAAAATTAAAGAGCGGACCCGGAAGTGACGACAACGCAGACATATTTGAAGTTCAAAAACAGCCCAAATGAAAAAGCTAAAACAAACTGGTGAAGGAAAAATAAAATTAGAAAACAAACTAAGCCCCACCCCTGCAAGAAAAAGAAAAGAAAACGCCAAAATATGGCTAGAAAAAGGAAAAAATGAGATTAACTCTATCCCCATGTCAGCGGAAGACCACTCCGTATATAAAGGATATATATTAAAAAAAATCACCCCGACTTTAAAAATTAAAGTCACTATACTAAAAGCAATACTTCTAAATATAGTTAGTTGTAAAAAAAAAAGAATAAAGTCACTAAAAGCTTATAAATCGGGCTATAGCCCAGACAAAACAAAAAATATTTAAGCTATGATAAAGCGATGCATTGCAGGAAGAAGACGAGAGAAAAAAAATAACGCCATCTTAAACAAAACCAAAAATATTTTTCAAAAAACCATCATCTTAATAAAAAAGAATTCACCATCAAAGGGTTAAAAATATACCTTCAAAGGAACAAAAATAATAGTCAAAAATGAGGTATAATTGTTAATGTGTATAAAACAGAGCGATTAATATGACGAAAACACACTAACTTAAATATAAAGTATAGGATAAACCTACACCAATAACCAGAGGCTAAATCTGGTTTAAGAAATCGAGCACCATCTTACACGATCAGAATCATTCAATTATTAGAAACTGGTGTCTGTAGCAGTAGGGAAGTTCTCCTCCAGATAACTTCTCGCTTCGGATGTTGAAAGGAAAAATCTGGCGTGGAGCATTTGGCGGAGAAATTCTAAGCTTCGCAGGGTATAAGAGCGCAGGTTTTAGATTTTTCTCATAACATTCAGACATCAGCGGTTTAAAAAGAAGCCTTTTTTTCATAACTTCAGGACTAAAACCTTCAACCAAACGGAAATCGTGATCTTGAAATTTAACCATTCCTACCCGCGCGAATAAGTTGTTCTTTGTCGTGTACATAATGAAACCGGACAATTACAACCAAAGGTTTAGCTGTAGCACTCGATGATCGACGTCGAATTCTGTGTGTGCGATCCAATAACGGAGGATTATTTGGGAAAATCGACAGAAACGCTTCTTTTAATAGTTGAGCAAAATATTTTGAAGGGTCATCTTTTTCTATGCTGTCTGGGAGACCAAGTATACGTAGGTTCTGTCTTCTGGACCGATTCTCAAAGTCGACACTCTTGGCTTTAAGTCTTTCCACCAGTTTAGTGGTCAAAATTAAATCCTGTTGCAGTTTTTCATTAGTCAAATCTCGTTTCCGAGCGTCTCCTTGCAGAGATGCGATAAGAACTTGCTCCTGCTTAATTACTGAATCCGTCTTAACCATATAATCTTGAAAAGCCTTTATATCTTGTTTAAAAATTTGTTGTAGTTCATCAAGTTTTTTATCCAAAACCTCCATAAACAATTCGCAAGTTAATTGAGTGTGTTGCGGATGAGCTTCTTTCCATTACCGTTCGGATTGCGCCCAGGTTCTCGTCCTTTAGATCTAAGAGACATTTCTGTTTGCATGTCTTCAAAAATTCACAATAAACTCTTAAGTTCAAAAAAATAGCAAAAAACTTTTGGTGTAGGTAAAAATAAGTTGGATAAGGGTGATCAAAGGTTAAAAAAAGTAAAGGTTATGGAGCGAATCTAAAACAGTACTCACTCCATGAGTGTCTCCCACTGACTCCATCTCAGAACTTGAAGGTGCAAGCTTTTAATACACAGTTAAATCTGAAAGAATTGGGGCCACTTTAATAAGATCTCACTAAAGTGGTTTGTGAACTTGGTTAATTGTAGTTGGCATAATGCTTCTAATCTGGTTTTGGCATAATTGTAAGTTTTAAGGTAGATGGTGATTATGTACCAGTGTTATCATCTACTTGTACATCCTGCAAATTTTAGGCTTTTTGTTTAAACTAACTCCATTACTGGCATCTCAAAGCATTTGCCCAAAATATCATACCTTTTTGTTTATTTATCTAGCCTTCAGCTGTTTCATTAGCAGCCTTCTCTCCGAGTAATGATAGGTTTACTAATGGGTGTTAATGTATGATTTGAAGTAATTCTAACCCTCCTGTTACTGCAGCCCTGCAAAGTAATACTTCTGGGGGTGGTGGGAGGGGAGAGAAGGGGTAGTATAGAAGCCTTGTGGGTGAATGAATTGGATTTCTGCTTTCCAAGACTTCAAAAGTAGTTTAAAGTCAAATCATATTGAGTACAACTGCCTATTTTCTTCACTTAACTTTTTTTGTTGTGCTTTGTCTGTTGTTTTTATAATCGTGCTTAAACTCTAAATCTGTGTTCTGGCTTCTTTCACCGCATTTCCCTGGAAAGAATAATGTATCGAACCTATCGAATGTAAGTAAAACTTGTTGTTGTTGGCTGGCAGTGTTCTGCTGTCAAACCAGCATAATGGCTGCCATTCATGATTAATATGGCAGTTTTTGCAGTATTGTGCAGAAGTCTGGCACATAGAGCTAGGGTGTCTAAGACTTTTACACAGTACTGTATTAATTTTATGTATTGCTCTGTACTGTTGTCACAAAAATAGTTCATGGCGTGAATGATGAATCTGATTCTTGATGTGGGTCTGTGTTGTGGACTAATTGGGTAGGGGGCAAGGAGAGGAGAATCATGTTTGGGGATAAGGGGAAGGCAGAGCGCAGAGGAGAGGGAGCGAGAAGCTGCAGAGAGACATTCTGTAATGATCAAAAAAGCTAATTTTTTTGGAATCAAATTATCTTTCCTGGTGTATCAGTGCTGAATGTGTCTGCCCCTGACACCCCTACTCTGCCACCTGTCCCACACCCCTCTTGCAGTGCTCCACACTTGCCATTCTCAACATCCTTTGCTCCCGTCGGATTTACAAACTCGCTCTCCACTTCACATTGACCAACATAGTACTGTGCAAAAGTCTTGGGTCTGTGCTCAAGACATTTGCACAGTACTGTAAACTTTGTATAATGATACACATTGCTTCTCACATTGGTACACAAGACTTACTAAATTAGCTTGACATGCCCAGTTTTAAAAATGTTAAATGCAGCGGAATCTAGTTTAATGCAACGATTTATTCAGCAGCAGATGCATTTGCCCTGTATGGATTTAAATTGTTCTAGGATTTATTGTAAACATTGAAAGCAGTACAGTCTGCCATATGTATAAATTTCTTTGGTGGTTTCTGATGTTAGGATTCCTCATTAAGCTGACTTTAAAGCTCGGACTTGCTAAATACAGTGGATTCTGGTTAATTGAGTCAGATCCAGGAGCATTATGTTTTGGCCAAATTAAGTGGCTGTCCCAATTAGCTGAAATTTCATGGAAGTGGTTAAAAAACTATTTTAAAAACTAGGTTCAATTATGCAGCAAATTATGTATTTGAATAAAATGCAGAACAAATTAAGAACACGGCCTGTATTACAGCTATAAACCAGTGCTGGCATAGTATTTGATTGGTAAACTATCTATTCTTAACCCCTTAAAACATGAGTTTATCATTTTTCCCAACAACCAACAGATTGTTTTTATGTTTGTGACATACTTGGACAACATAAGTTATGCAATCCACTTTCTTTGAACCTGATAATGTAGCAACTGTTGCAAAGAGAACCGTCTGGCATGGCACAATATATTTTTTTTTAAAGAAGCCGGTTTCATCAGCTTTGCAGATATCACCTACACAAAATTCTTGAAGCAAGTTGGGAGGTTTGTAGATTTCCATCTTACTGCACTTGGAGCATCAGCACTACTTTCTTCATTGTGTGCTTTCTTGAATTTAATGTGGTGCTTACATCACCCAACCATTTGTTTCTTTAAATTCTTTGTGACACATCTTTTTAGCTAGCTCTTCTGACTTGTTTCTTTAAAACTTTGGTCTCCTAACATGCACACCTTGTCCATTTACAATGGAAAACCATTTATTGAGATCTTTAGCAAATGAATCTTTACCTTTTGAGATGTTTTCTCTTGTCCCTTGTATAATGCCCATTTTTCTTGCAGTTTATCTTGCTGATGTGTTAGGTGTGCAATTGTAGATTTTGGCACTCCAGTTATCTCTGCCAACTGGCAATGAGTGGTGTTAGGTGGATGGCTTTTAATTTGGTCCAGTAGGGTAATTTTTTTCAGCTAGTGTCAAATCTTTTTGTGGTAGTGATCTTTTTTTTTCAAAAAGAGTAACAAAAATCATTGCTTTTCCATCAGAGTCTGTCAGCACAAATGGGTAACAGAACACAAGCACATGTAACTGATACCACTGTTCATACTGAGCAAGATGTAGTGTCCAGTGGTCACACAAGTGCATTTGACTAACTGCCTCATGCCACAGTTGAGCATCATAGTATCTCAAATAAACAAAGGGAATCCCACCTATTTTCTTGATTTTGTTTTTGTTCTTTCAATTGTCCCATATAACCGTTGAACCGCTGGCTCAATTAGCCAGAATCTGAAGTTTGTATAGTTAAGTTTTGTGCACCAGATGTTGCTAAGTTTGTGTCCTGATTTCAGCTAAAATAGCTGCTCTCTTGATGTAGCTACAATTTGCTTTTAAGTTTGAGTGACAAAAGAAAATTTGCTGCTTGTCCCAATAATTTGTCTATTGCCAATAGTTGGAAGGTATTCACTGAAATTGAGTATGTGCCTGAAAATATCCACACGAAGAAAGTACTGGAAAGTGATTGATGCATTTGAGCTGTAATACCAATCAAATTAAACATGTTTGAGTGCAAGCTGTCAGCAGGGAGGTGGACTGGGGGGGTTGATGCTGATTAATATAAGAAATGATTTGTTAATAAACTTATAGCATTTTGGAGTTTCTTAAAAGTTTAAGAAAAAACATGATCCTAACATTAAATATTTCTTGCAGTCAAGCACGCTCCAATAATGCACACTCCGCTTCAGAGTCTACGCACACGGTTCCAAAAGAATTCCAGCTGGATCTTGATGAAATTGAAAATGACAACAATGCTGGTGGATGTGAATTACCAGATCTGGTACAACACAAGCTTGATGAACTCTATGAACCTGTTTGCATTCCAGAACCAAAGTAAGTCACCACTATAACACAAACAAAATGATGTAGGACCTCAGCAAGTTGAGCAGCGTCAATGGAAATGGTGGGGGGGCGGGGGGAGGTTGACATTTCAGGCAGAGATCCTTCAGGACTGGAAAGAAAGGGAAAAGATGTCAAAATAAGGTGGTAGGGGAAGAGAAGGAGTACATGCTAGAAGATAGGTGAACTCAGGTGGTGAAATAAGCTGGAAGGTGATATGTGGAAAAGGTAAAGAGCTGGAGAAGAGGTGGCGGCTATGGGCCAACATATCAGTCTATGGCTTCCACTTCCACTTGAGTTATCATGTGTTTGGATTTGCTTATCAATGTAAATACCCTTGGAATGTGGGGTATTCTGTGGGGGGAAAGGGAGTAAATGTGAAGTTGTATATTTTGCCACCAATGTTTAAGGTTGAAAAATGGAGTAGTGGAAGAAAATTTAAGATGCAGCATCGCAAAAAAGTAATGTTGGTAATGGAAGTGCAGAAAGCTAAAGTATGCTGGCACTTTAAGCCTCTTTGTAGTGCTAGACTATGGGCAGGGAATGTTGCGGTACCAACTAGTATGCCTATAACATACTAACCCTACCTTGCACATCTTTGGAATGTGGGAGGAACCCCATGCTGTCATGGGGAGAATATACTAATTCCTTACAAGCTTCAGTAGCAGTGAAAGCCCGATCTTACAGCTGGTGTACTGTAAAGTGTTTTGTTAACTGCTAGGCTACTGTACTACCCCTAGGAACAGATGTGTACATGAGTAATAGAAAATTATAGGGCAGGTTGAGGAAGTGTGTGTGTGTGTTTTTTTTTTAAAGCCATAAGTGCCAACAGTGTGATAAAAGTGGTTACAGTTTTAAATACATTACCAGTCAGTGTTGTTGAGGTGATTTCAATTGTATTACTTAAGAGGTAAATTGAAAGAAAAATTAGTGTTCTGGGAGAGGGCAGATAATCCAAATAATTTGGTCTACCAAAGATTTGGCATGACGGGATGTCAGTTGGCATTCCTCGTCACCATATCCAGTGTAATTCTGTACTATTGATTTTTTTTTTTTGGTGTTATCTCGGATTCCCTTTGATATTTCAGAAATCGTTCAGTTTCTCCACACTATGATGAGATGCATGGCAGCACTGATTCTACTATCAATTTTGTTGTGTCACAGGTGGCAAGTAGTGACATTAACACCAGCATCCAGGCTCTTGCCCAGGTAAGATATCAGTGCCACTGTGTGTTTTGGAAATAGAGCCAGGTGAATATTTAACTTTTAAACTTGTTTATTTTAGTTGTTATTTTGGATAATAATATAAAATGCCTGTTGAATAGATGTATTCATATTAGTCTACAACATCTTGGCAACTATGAACATCAGAATTGCATTCACCACACTTTGTCAAGCTAGGAGATATTGCTGGTTAAATGGGCATAGGAGAACATGCAGGAGTGACAAGGGGTGCTCAGATAGGATGATTGTCATACTGCAGTGTAGGAAGACATGTATGCAGAAACTCAAAGTGGCAAATTGGTCCCATAAATCTGATTAAAGTTTAGATAACTTTAGAAAGGATGAGTGAAACAGAATTAATGAGAAGCAGTTTTAAATTCATTCAACTTGTGTTACCTCGAATGAGTGAAAAATCAGAACATCCTCCCGTGTCCTCAATTTGCATGCTAATTTAGCTATGATTCCTGAAGTCCTTATCAATAAGATCAGTCCCTGTGATATCAGGAAATGGCAGACTTCAATGGGTAGAGCTTAAGCCAAGGATTCATACTCCTCCAGAATTAGCATTTCTTTTAACTGAGCTGCCTAGGTATAGCTTCAAAGTTCAAATATGTCAATAAATTGAAAAATTGCCTTCTGTATCCTTCGGGGGGAGGTGGAAACTGGATTTAACTAATTTGATTATTTGGCATACTATAATACCAGTCATCTGCAAAGGGAAGGTGTTATTGATAGCACATGACACATGATAGCATATTCTTAGCATTTAGTTTAGGTTGTGTCACAGCGACAAGCTGAATTCCAGAAATGAAGTGTAATGTCTTTCTACATTTGCCTATGTCATCAAAGAACCCTGGCAAATTTAAAACTAAATTAATTGTGATGGATGAGTATTTGCACACTGGATGTGGTCAGTTACCTCGTACATTAATCATTGCAGTTTTCTTTGCGGTATCCTACAAAACTTCATAGCTTACACAAGATGTTGAGAATTTATTGTATAGAATTCAATACATTAAGGTTTCATGTCTTGTATTTGGATGTTTCTGTGACAAGGCAAATTGAAAAATATTGTTTTGTTTTCAGATTGATGAAGTTTTGCGACAGGAAAGCAAAGTTGATACCATGTCTGGTCACATAGACCAGTTTCTCATTGCAACTTTCATGCAGCTCCGATTAATTTACAATACTCATATGGCTGATGAGAAACTTAACAAGATGGAAATCCTAAAACTTTACAGTTGTATTATTGGGAACATGATTACGGTATGGTTTTGAATTGTTGCAGTATCGCCTTTTTAAATGAAGATCTGAACCTATGCTTACATTGGACAAATTAATCTTTAATGGACGCTATGCCGTGTTCTCACTGCCAAAAATGGACAAAACTGTTAATGATAGAAATGTGAAAACAAAAGTCATTATTGAATTTCTAGGTTATAACAGGCTAGAATGTCACTAAATTATGATGCCTCATAGATGAGGCTGGTTGTATATCTAGATTGGCATTTCCAATATAGGCGAATAGAACTGTGAGAGTGATGAGTTGCACCATTTAAAGGAGTAGTTATACAGTGATGATAGCTACTCCTTTCTGAACCCTGATGACTAAACAATGTGCACAGGGGCCATCTGACTCACAAACAAAGGCTTTTGTATGGAAAGTAGGGTGAAGTAAGTTAGGATTTGTGCAAAAGCAACTCTGGGCTGTAACCCTCCCGAAAGAAAATCATTGGGAGCTGTAAAAGGCAGCAGCATTTCCACTAACTTCACAAGTCTGTGTTCAGCTTTAGTCTGATTTGCAAAAAACTTCTGCAAAATTGAACCAATACATCTTACTTGAATACTCAAATTCTTGCACCTATGGCCAGCATACATTTACCCTTCCTAATTGGTTGATGTACTTGCATGTCAGTTTTATTTATCCTCAAGGGCATCCAGGTCTCTCTATGCTAGGGGCTGCCAACCTGGGGTCCCCTCAGTTAATGGTAAGGCTCCATGGCATAAGAATGTTTAGGAACCCCTGCTCTAAATCTTTAAAGAAAATGGCCTTATAGTTTTTCACACTATAATCCATTTGCCAAGTCTTCGCTCTTTCATTTGGTATTCTTCATAAAACATTCATCCAAATGTCAGGCCAAGCTGCTTCCTAACTACAGGTTGTCAACAAGCTTTGTGTTGTACTGTTGTTTTTGCACAATCACTTAATTACCTGATTACTAATATTTTATTTTGTTATCCTGTTCAGTTATTCCAAATAGAACCATTGGCAAAGGAAGCTTCAATGGGAGTTTTGAAGGACTTGATGCATGGATTAATATTATTAATGTTAGATTC
The DNA here is from genome assembly GCF_030144855.1 of Hypanus sabinus. Classification (NCBI taxonomy): domain Eukaryota; kingdom Metazoa; phylum Chordata; class Chondrichthyes; order Myliobatiformes; family Dasyatidae; genus Hypanus; species Hypanus sabinus. The sequence goes on from NC_082712.1 coordinate 155,499,816, forward strand.
GCGCTTGGAAGATTTGGATGAAGGTCCTCAAGTTATACGATCAGTCAATCTGCTGATGGTAAAAGTATTGGAAAAATCTGATCCAACCAACATTTTAAGGTAAAGGGGAAAAGCTTGGCTATTGTTGTTACAGTAGGATACATATTACCTTGAAGCTGGTCTTCTTTATCTTTCTTGGAATTTTCATAAAGATCAATCATTGTGATATGTAGGCAAGGATGGATTTGTCATTAGTAATGCTGTGAGAAACCTTTGTGGAACTATGGCACCTTTGTTGAAATTATTTCTCTGGCTGGTAGTAATCATGTATGATCATGTCGTGAGAATACTGAGGTAAATTGCATGCTTTAAGGAAAATGGAAATCATTGTCATTTACAAATTAATAACAGTCCTGTCTCCTGAAGACAATTTATCTACAAAAAAAGGAATTAAAAGATTAATGAAGAAAATTTCATTTGAGACCATTTGGTCAAAGATCTGAGTGCAAATACTTTCCACAAATCAAATGACTTAAGTTTGTTGCAGTTTAGAGCATGATCATATAGACTTGTTAAATGACATCTTAAATGAAAAATTTCTTTTGCAGTTCCCTGATTGTACTCTTACAAGATAGTCTTCTCACTACCACAAATAACTCTCCTAAGTTTTCAGAGCTTATAATGAAGGTAATGTATTACTTCAAATACATTGAGTACAATATGAAATGTATCTTTTATTTATCCTTGTAAAATTCCATACATTATTTAAGCTCTTTCTCTTTAACTTTTAGTGTTTGTGGCGAATGATACGTCTTCTCCCAAGCAACGTGAACGTTATCAATGTTGACCGAGTACTTTTGGATGTACACAATTTCATGCGTGTTTTCCCAAGGGAGAGATTAAAACAGATGAAGAGTGATCTTCCCATGAGAACACAGAAAACATTGCTGCATACACTTTGCAAGCTCTTGGGACCAAAGGTTTGTTGACTGATGTAATGATTTTCCTGCTTAATAATGATGCGGTTGTATATCTCTTGCAATATTTAAAATAAAAACTAAATGCCCCAGATGTTTCGGAGAGGTAGGTGTGAGTTGTAAAGCCTACAATAAGAAAGTCAAACAAAAGTAATGCCCAATTTCAGCAGAAGTTGATGTGAACATCCTGTGTTTATATTCAAATTTTAGTGAAGCTAGATAGCTTTTGCAATTTTTGTTTTTCAGTAGACCTCTCTTTAGGTTTCTTCTCGTTTTAAGTAACCTGAAGGCTACTTATTTTGTACCATTTCAAGTATTAAAGTTGTTTAAATTTAAAGGCTGTTTACAACCATCAGATTGCTTATTACTATTTTATCAGTTGAACACATATCTATAAACTTGTGCCTGTGTAAAGGCATGGTTTGGTCAATTTTAAATTGGAACTCTTATCTCTTTGTCAGAATTTTTTACAGATCAAGTCGTCATTTGCAGTTATGGTGAAACTGATTAATGCACCCTTTATGTGGGGAGTCCCATTCTGAAACCTGGGGATGCCCCCATTATATTGACTGGCACCACAATTGTGCTAAATGAGGAGGGAGACCCTTAAAGTGTTAGGCATTTCAACAAGCAGCCAAGTGATGTACATTATATCACTATCTGAAACCTTGTAACCCAGCAAATATGTATTCTACTGTTATAATCGAGTCAGAGGATCAATCTGCTTGCATGAATGCAAAAGAGCATGCTGACACCACAAATGAACCTGAAAAAATACTTAGCAGTTGAACAGAAAGTGACACGTATTAAACAGTAAGAACAGCATTCAGTATACTGCAAAAGAATGCACAACCAGTTGATCACTCTGCCTCAGCCAATCATGAATTGTGGTGGAAACTTAGCTCCAGAAAGTTCCCCCATATCAACGATGGCACAGTTCAACTTGAATATGATGATTTTAATGCGTTTAGAGGATGCCAATGGATGATCAATCTTGCTGTCTATCCAAGGTCCCTAATGTAACAGGCTGTTTTCAACTAGTTCATTTCATTCCGTGTAATATTAAGGAGTTCACTGGTTGCAGCCAAAGCTCTGGGACTGCACAAGATTGCAGGTGATGTACTTCAGAACAAGCTGCACCACTATAAGCTACTTCAGTGCAGTTACTTGTAGAAAATTGTCCGAGTATTCATTTTTCATGAAAGACGTGCTGAATCCAATTTGGCTTTTCTTTCCTGGTTGGCATGAACAAGTTGGGCTGAAGGGACTAAGTAGTGAAGAAAATTATCTGAGATTGCAACAGGATCTTAAGGAGTAGGTTTAGGGGCTGAGGGTGGGACACCAGTGTTTGAGAATAATTGTGGTGGCGGTGTTACTGCTATCTGTAGTGATTGCAGGAAGTCAAGGATCTGGTTGCAAAGGAAATGTATTAAGACCCATGCCTAGAGGTTGGAGATGAGTACTGAATGAATTTATCATTAGCTACATGAGTACCTGCTCAGTTTATTTACATCAGGGTGTCTCAGCTCCACACTGAACCACCAGACAAAACCTGAAGATCTGAATCCAGTGGTTAATTTAGGTTGAGTGCCCCTTGTTGAAATGTGACGGGGGGGTGGGGGGGAGGGAAGAAAACTTGTGGATGAGCATCTTTAGAACACTGTGGTTGGAGTCATATCTTTTACAAAGAAAGTTGATTATGATATCTGGGGTGAATCATTCCAGCCCCACAATGTCTCTGCAGGTTCTCTTCATGGTGCTTTTCAGCCCCCATTACTTCAGTGAACAACCTTCCATCATGAGGCTGGAAAGGGGGTTGATTATTATAGTGCAATTCCACTCCTCTCAAAATTGCCTGTGCTTGCATGCAGTGAGACCCAGACAACATTTGTGTATGGACTATTGTGGCAAATACTATGTTCCATAATTACCAATGCAGCAGGTTAGGGCACTATATCTAGGTGATCTTGCTTCCTTTCTTTAGGTTCAATAAAGGAGACATTTCATTAACCTATTTGTAGGTTTGAGTTCTCTGTGGATAGGGGGAGTTACATTTCGGTGTTGAGTGATGGATAATGGTTAGGGAGTAACCTGTGTTAGCTCCAACACTTGAATGCGATTTGTTTAAATTCAGAAAGGACTTTCTTTATTCCTCTTGTGGTGAAGGATTGAGCTGTCAACTGTCTTTCTGGCATTGCTGTGAATTCAAAGATTGTCACATACTGCATTTCGCTTGTCTGGCCAATATTAAATGAGTAACTGCAGAATTTGAATGATATCTATTATTTTAAAATAAGAAGATTGTCAAAAGAATATCTGAGTAGAATTCAGTGTTGGCGAGTTGAAAAAAATTATGTGCAGTGTTTAACTTTAAATTATTCTTTATGTACCAGATTATGGATCATCTGACGCTGATTGAGAACAAGAATGAATCTGAGCTTGAGGCTCACCTACGACGTGTCACTAAACAGTCAATGGCATTGTCAGGTGGAAAGACTGATTCAGAAACGGAAAAGCGTGGTTCTACAATAGTACGTATTAAACTGAAAAAGGATAATACCTAACCAGTTATAATTACATAATTGTGAATCTTTTTATTAGAATTGAACTTAACTCTGCTTTTGAATATTGCAATGCAGAAACAATGCTATAGCTTTATTGCATTTACTTCATTTATGGTATAGAAAATACTGTCAACAGCTGCTCCATGAAAAGTTGAACCATTAATGTGAATTGAACTTGGAAAGCTGTAAAGTATTTTATTCATGGATTAAATTTCTGGTTGTTGATCTTCAGTAAAGTTTCACTACAGTGCAAATGACTAAGCATGTAGGAGTTGTTGTTGACGAGGAGACAATATGCAGAAGTCAGAAATAAAACGACAAGCTAGCCTGAAGCTTTGTCAGACTTGTGGACTGAATAGTAGTGACATAGTAGCTTAATCTTTGTCATTTAATCATACTTTCTTTGCCAAAGGGAATGAACTTAAAGAGTAGAGAAGTTTTGTCGTCATCTGACAAGAATCCAAAGCTAGGTCTGTCTATTTTTGTCTCTCCTTTTATAGGAAGGAAGATTCTTACTTTGCTAACTACAGCATAAAATCACCAGGTTAATTTCTTGCGATCAGAACTGAGTTAGAATACCTTATAATGGACCTATATTTTCTGCAGTTCCAAAATGCTCTTGAAGTTATATTTGAGACTCAACAAGTCTTAACAAGACTTTAGGAGGATATGACCAATTAGAACCTAAGGCTATTTGTCCTGGCCTGGGATCTTTGGACTTAATAAGAGCAAATTAAATGTGTAGTTTATATCATGAAATTGAAACTCTTTGTAACATTTAATGCTCAGAACTCTATGGTTGGTCAATGGATCCATTTGAAACTGAAATTTTAGGATTTAAAGGAATGAAGCTACTTGAAGAGAAAGCAGAGTTTTAAAGTTTCCATCATAAGTTTACGGCATGCTGAAGCAAGCTTGAACAAGTGTAGGAGTGAAGCAAGCTTGAAGGAACCCTCTTGAATGTGACTGTTTCGGTTTTTTACCATTTGAATTCTAAATCCTGTGGATGTTATTTGATGCTGGGAGGCCAGGAGTTGACATAACAGTTGAAGCTTGCATGAACATAAGCTGTTTGGGGGGGGGGGGGGGCGTCGGGTAATAGAAGTGTGTGAAAGGGAAAGTAGGTAAACGCTTGTGGGATGAAAAATCATGAACCCAGTAAGTGACTGAAATGGCAGTGCTGAGAGCAGAGGTCCCTGACCTTTCTTTGATGTCATGGATCAATATCTTTGGAGCAAAGGATCCATGGGCACCAGGTGGAAACCCCAGGCCTAGAGGCAGGAAGGATCATGTGTGAAAAGGGATAACATTTTGAGGTTCTGGGAAAGGGAGTGTTGGGTTGAAGAAATTTTTAAAAGATGTAGACCACCTGTATTAACTAGAGATGGGAATCCTTGAGCAAGTATCTCAAGTACCTTGGTGCAATGGAGACTATAAACTGAAAACGAAATAACTCTGGTTGTAAGAGAGAACAGGTTAGCGGCTGCATGTTTGTAACAGTTGATTTGTATTGTGACTCCCCAAACCTTTCCCACCATTTTATTATAAGGCGGGGATTAATAACTATTTGGGTATAAATGCAGCAGCACAAGATTGATACAACTGAAGGCAAAGCAGCTTATTGATCCATCCACCATATACTGTTAACATCCATTTCTTGCACCTTGGGTACATTATGGATTCTGTATTTGCAACAACACATTGGAGAAACTTCCACTAGAGTTCTTTGACAGCAGCTTTTGAACAATGATTAAAGGGGCAATAAGTGCATGGCTCACCATTTTTAGATAACTATGTTTCAGATGCTTATTAAGTGGAAATGTAATGCATTATCTTTATCACCTCGTCTTTAGATCTTAATTGCATTAATATCAGGCAGTTCAATGTGGACAAGCACCATAATGTATTTATCTGAACTTTATCATGAGCAATCACAAGCAAGTGATAAATACAAGCCTTCAACACATCACAGGGAATGAATTTAAAATAGTTTTGGCATTCTGCCTGCAAATTCCTGTACTTTTCCCAAATCCAGATTGATTTCTGCACATTTTGTCTGAAGAGTGGAATAGGCTATGCTCTGGCAAACCCAGAGACATTGACCGTGAACTCTGCACCCTTTCAAAAATAGGAAGAATGGATGGGGTGGTGTTGATTGTTACAGCAAACTATAGTTGTATGGTGCTTCTCTTCCACATGTTATACTTTCTGAATTGTAAACCAATTGAATACAGAATGACCATTTTGCTCAGAGAGAAGCTTGACTGATCAAAATAGCATGATACTATATTTTTAAAAAATCTTTAATATGAGAATGTTCCTGTCAGGATAAGGAACTTATTTGTATTATGTATTCCCTGCCCTGGACAATAGTTCTGTACATATTTGACATGCTCTTTTTTTGTACTATTGTGAACTGTTCAGAAATTAACAGTTCCATTTATTTAAAAAAATACTTGATTTAAACAAATACTAAACTACGAATAAAAGAATGTTCTTGGAAGCAGTTGTCTTCACAGCATTGATTTCTTGTGGTTAAAAAGCACAAACACTAAATCCTACATGAGAGTAACTATGTAATTAGAATTAAGTTTTTAAAAATGAAGTATTCTGTGGTCATCGTTACAATTTCATTTATTCTAGGAGGGTAAAGAATCGAAAGCAAAAATAAGTGAAACCTTAGCAGAAATATTCAAGAAGATTGGATCCAAGGAAAACACGAGGGAGGTATGTTATGATTTATTTTTGAATAATTGTAAGTAAATTATTTCTTTAGTTGGTCTTCACTTTTGTGCCCACTAAATTATCGAAAAACCTTTGTTATTAAAATATTTGAATGTAGATCTGAGAAACCTAATATTTTTAGATTTTACTTTTCAAGGAAGTAACTTGAAGGATTATTTACTGTTCCTGGGCATTGCTTTATTCACAGGGATTTCAGAGAGGACTGATGGGCAAAGATGTTCTTACTGAGCCCTTCTGTCAACTTTTGCCATTAGTTCATACTTGGCAAACAGTGAATTTTGGGCAGGTTGGAGAGATCCTTGCACCTTTTTATGTTCGGAGATGTCTGGCCTCATTCAATTGACTGATGTGCTGTTGCACTTACGAGATCATTTATACAAATGTATTAATGTACTTTATGGATTTTCACCCAATTTTTAGAATTGTAATTCTAATTTGAGTCCAGTTTATGTAAATTGTGAACTACTTGAACCATCTCTTGTTCTTGTGGAGCATACCCATTTCGCGTTCATTAATGTGATTTACCAAGTTTTAACTCATTGCTTTCTGCCTCTGAACAGGGTTTAGCAGAACTTTATGAATACAGAAAGAAGTATTCAGATGCCGACATTGAACCATTTTTGAGGAAATCTTCCCAGTTCTTTCAGAATTATGTTGAAAGAGGTTTGCGGCTTGTGGAAAATGAGAGGGAGGGGAAAGGAAGGATATCTTCTTCATCTAGTTCTGGTAAGAATTTTTTAAAGGAAGTAAATTTGATTTAAAACTTAATGGAAAAAGAAATTTATTATCTGAAATTATTTTGCTGCCCAGTGCTTTTTAACTTAAATCAGAGTTGCTCTTCTTGAGTAGCTGATCAAAAGTTCATAGATTACTACTTGAAGTTATTATTTAGATTTTTGTGTACCTTTATTCTTCATAAACTGTAAAACTGTCCACTGACCCCGTAATGCGTTGTATACAAAACTAAGCAGGGAGTTAAACAGCTCAAAAAGCACCCGAGCCAAAGGCTTTCTTCAGGTTTTTATTAAGAAAATTCTAGGAAACTGCAGAAAGTAAAGTAAAACACATATTAACTCAATGCAGAATCATCACACAAATACCTGAATATGCTAATATTGATTATTCTCACTATCAGTATTAAATAAGGTAATACACGTGTGCAGCATTCTGTAGCAGTGCTGTGGGCTAGAGTGAACTGTGGTGCAATGATAGCTTAATGGTTATGAACGATAAATGTATACTTTCTTCAAAGTATACCGACTAAATGTTTACCAGTATTAAGAAAGCTTAAGTCTCACAGTTATTGCTGTTTTGAGATCAAATCAAGAGTGGATGAAAATGGATGTCTTTCTATCAGCTTTGCTCTGTGTTGAAATTCAAATTAATGTGCGCAGGAAATAATGTTTCTTTTAAAAAAAAAGTGCTTATGAGTGGGAAGCGATGTTTGTACAAAACGAACAGCATACAAAATGAACAGTACCTGTAGAGGCAGACACCATATCAATCAAAGACCAGTTTGTTTCCTTGTGCTTAAGTCAGTTATTTGATATTTAAAGGTAATTATCAATCCAGTTGATGGGAGAGGCATAGAAAATCATGCAAGTAGCCAGGAGTAAACAAAAGTCTATTCAATCTGTCATTCATTAATGGGTGGTTGTGACTGATTTTCAGTTTCATTTTCTGACGTCTTGATTCCCTTCAGTGTTCAACTCTGCTCTTCATCTCCTGAGCAAAGAAATTTCTTATAATCTTGATCCTAGACTGCAGGTTGCTGAAAGTTCCATTTTCAGGGTACAGGTTTCCCCCCGCTATCCGAAAGTAGAGCGGATGTGAAAGTGTTTGTAAGCCGAAATGTAAAACAAAGAAGCAATTACCATTAATTTATATGGGAAAAATTTTTGAGCGTTCCCAGACCCAAAAAATAACCTACCAAATCATACCAAATAACACACAAAACCTAAAATAAAAAGAACATGTACTAAAAGCAGGAATGATGTGATAAATATACAGCCTATATAAAGTAGAAATATTGTATGTAAGGTGTAGTTTCATTTAACAGAATCAGGAAGACAGCGAGCCAAAATCGATTCGGAGAAAAAAAATCGGCACGTACGTGCATGTGCACACAACTGCCCACACAAGGCTTCGCGGTCATGGTAGTCTTGGGGTAAACACACGCATAAAGCAGGCGTCTGTTTTTAGTAAAAGTTAAAATCTTCTTTGGTTAGCAAAAACAGGTACGAATGTAGGTCTTCTGTAGCTGTGAGCTGTTGTAAAGCGAACATTTGAAAAACGGGGGCCACCTGTACTCGCTCAATTCTACCCCCAGTTCCTTGCCTCAGTCCTTTCAAGGTCGTGCTGTTTCTAAGACACATGTGAAGTCTAATCCTGGTAGGGCGAAAGAGTAAAATGTTGGGGGGTTAGCAGCAGCATGCAGATAAATCTTGCTGAAAGTGGCAACACTGGTTGACAAATAACTTCAGGTGATCTAAGGAAGTGAAGAATGTCTGGTGTGTTAGCTGCTTAATCTAGAGGAAGACTGCCTTCGGCCTGACCAAACTTAACAGATCTTGTTTGGGTGGGTGCTGAGTGATGGGTCCCCTGTTACAAATCAGTACCACGAAAGAACAAACAGTACACAATATGCAATTAAACAATTGAATTTTATAAATTAATTTGACTATGGTTAGTAAAGAAACAAAATATGAGAAAAGGGCCCATTCTTATGAAACAGTCTAATGCGCAATGTTGGAGCTCATGGTTCTGCTCATTTGTTTCCCATCTACCTCCTCCAAGCATAGCTGACCCTCGCTCTAAATCTCACTCCATCTGGCGGTCTACCAACTCTCTCCATTCACATCTTCTCTCCTCATCTCTCCCCAGCAAAAGACTGCAAAATCCCTGCTCCCAGATCCACAAGAAAGAACAACATCCCACTCATTGGCTAACATGCATTCCAAAGCCCCCATTATCTCTAATCATAACCCAAACATTGCTGCTACAGAGAAACCATTACCTTAGTGAAACATTACAGCATGTTACATGTGTAAGATTTGGGTATTATTTTGCAGCTGTACAAATTATTTAACATTTGGAGTATTGTGTACAGTTCTGGTTACTCTGCTACTAGAGGAAAATGGTAGCAAGAGAGTGGAGTATAAATTCACCAGTATTTTGGCTGATATAGAGGGGTGTATTTATATGGATAGAGTTGGGTAAGGTAGGGTTATTCTCATTGGAACATAGGAGGCTGATAGAAGGCATAAAGAGGATAGAGTCAGAATCTTTTTTTCTCCCTCAGTGCAGGGAGAGTAGAACTATGGTGTTTAGTTTTAAGGCTTGTGGGGCACGATATGTAAAGATCTGAAAGGTGAGCTTTTCCACAGTTGTAATAACCTGAAATGAGCTACTAGAGAAGGTGTTGGAGACAATCACAGTTATAACATTTCGAGGCATTTTAGACAATACTTGAAAAGGAAGGATGCAAAAGGATGCAGGCAGATGGGATTAGCATTGATGGGCATCATGGATGACATAGATGGAAAGGCCCCATTTTTTGTGCTCTACAATTCTGATGTTGCTTTTTTTTATAGCCAATGGTAAATGAAATGTTTCAATTTAATTTATTAATCTTGCACTTGTTTCCTTATCTTCAGTCTGACAGCCCTCTCCCACCCCTCAAACCTCCCATTGGAGTTCTTCGTTCTCTTTCCATGGTTTAGATGTGCTTCATCCCTAATTGAGAATTATATGCTGCCGAATTTCAATCAATGTTTTAAGTTTACTTCTTTGCTTCCTAAACTGCTATTTCAAGGTACTTTAGTCTCAGATGCATTTCAATAGAGGCAGTGTTTTTAAAGTAGGGATGTTCTTAATTAACAGTAGTCTGCCAAATGCATTAATCTTTAGAGTGCAAAGAAAGAGGTTTAAATGCGCCTTCTAACACAAATTTGGAACTGGTGAGGTAGGTTGTTTTTGAGTGTTGATTTGAGTACTTGCTGTTGTGTATTTAGCAGGGGTTTCATCACCTCCCGATGAGTTACCACATGTAGCGAGTTCCACTTCCATCCCTTCTACAGGTAATACTAACGGAGAAGAAGTTGGTCCTGCTGTTTATTTGGAAAGGTTAAAAATTCTACGACAGCGTTGTGGCTTAGAAAATAACTCCAAGGTAACATGCATGTTTTTTGTTTAATTTTTATGTTTTTGTGATGTGGGATTATTTCAAAGGATATAAAAAGAATCTTTTTATGCTTTAATTCAAGTCACATCTACAATAATACATAGAATTTCAAAAAAGTAAGGCAATGCTTGGTAAAATGTTAACTTTTTTCAAATTGTGCAGTTTGTGTTTTGGGTCCAATTCTCTTGGACCCATATTTTTATTCACCCCCTGTATACCCCCTCCCCCAGTAAACTTGTAATATTCAGTTTTGTGATCGCTACAACCCAGGGGTAACTGCAATGAGGTTATTAATGCTGTTTCATTTGAAGTATCAGATTGCATGTACATTGGATGCCTCCAGAATACACTGTTCTTAAAAACAGTCTCAAGTTCTATTTGCTGTCTCCCTCCCCACCCTTCTAGCATTACCCTGCAGAGCTCTGTTGTAGCGATCTTGGTCCACTAGTCAGATATTCTAGGTTCTTTCGCTGCCCTCTTCCACCCATCACACCTTGAAAATAAAAATCTGCTTGTTCTGTGAGCTGCAGTGCTGGAGTGGTATGGTACAAGAATTTATGCAAGATTCCCAGCACACCAGCACTGTCAGTAATATTCTCACGTTCCCTCTTGGCATCGATTCAGTTAGCACACTTGCTACTGAGAAGCGATCTTGAGTATTTAGCAAGATACCCATGTATGTTCTTTTGTAAATTGCTGTGAACTTACTTTCAAAGTATGCCAATAAAAATATTCTCTGTTTCCTTTTTAATGCTTCAATTTTTTTGAGATTATGTCCCTTAAATTTGTACTTCTGACGTTTTTGTTAAGTTAGGGTAAATGCAGCATGTTTTGCAAATGCCATCAAAACAATTCTCTGTACCGGCTGCATCAATATTAAGTTGTTTTAGCAGATATTTTTGGAGTGATTGGGAAAAAAACCTAAATAGTTGGTTACATACCTTTTCAGGTGGGCCATTATTTTGTTTGAGAAATGGAGGTAGTGTACGTACGTAAATTAAAATCCTCCACAAATATCACTACTTTTCTGACAAGCTCCCTTTTATACTCTGCCCTACCTTGTGATTACAGTAATGGTGCCTGTGTACCACTCACGCAAATAAATTCTTGTCTTTATTTCTTCCACTCAGTCCTTAATCTCACTTTGCTGAAATTGGTCAGCCCTGTCCTTTATTGTTGAAACCTTCCTCTCCTTAAATGTCATGTACTGTTCAAAATTTAGGTTGTAACCCTTGGTTCTGCAGCCGTGTTTCTGAAATGGCTATCTGAGCACATTTCATTTTGAGCTCCTGGTTCACCTGCTTTTGTTTCAAATGCATTTAGGAATAGAGATTTGATTGTTACAACCTTTTGTTTGTTCATTGCTAGCTTTGTACACTGTATTTTACTATTATTTTGTACTTTTACACCTTTTTTCTAGTCTTTCCCTACTCCTTGATTTACCACTTCTTTGTCACTTTGATACTTTGTCCCCACTGTTAGTTTAAAATCCTCTTAGTTACGCAGCTTGGTCACAGCGTGATTGGTTTTATTTTTGCTCAGCATAACAAAACTTTCAATTTCCAGGTACACTTACATTTCTTCCCCTCACGGATATCAGCTATTAGAACAGTTCCATCAAAATATAGACATCGCCACAACATCCTATTTATAAAAAAAAAAGCCCTTATTAGTATAGCAGACAGGTTTACATCTACATACTGCAGAAAAAATTGCCATGTTTTATGAAAACTATTTGTTTTTGAGAGTACCATACATGTCAAAAAGTCCAAAGAAATGTATTCCATAATTAATTTATGCCAACCAAAAAGTCCATGGGCCTTATTGGATATCCAACGAAGTAAAATGTTCTTCCTTGCACAAAAAATCAGGATGTTAATAAGTTTTTTTTTCTGATGTGCATTAATAATACGACAGCTGGGTAAGCTTAAGAGAAAAGACACACAGTCCAGTTCAAGCTCCATCTTCAGAATCTCTTCCCTTTCACCCAAAATATCACTCCGGTACGCCTGTAGTTTGGGACAAGTCCAAAAACAGTGTGTGAAAGTTCCAGTATTTACTTTACATTTAGAACACATTGGAGAAACCATTGTCTTAAATTTTGAGAGATGACCTGGAGTCAGATGGGCTCTATGCAGAATTTTGAGTTGCAATGCTTTGGTTCTGTTACAAACTGAAATTTTCTTTGCATTATCACAGATGTCTTCCCATGTTTCATCTGTAATTTCTACTCCCAGACCCTTCCCAGCTGCTCAGCCTCTCCACAAGAACATTCCCTCAGGATGTTGCTTAAAAAAAACCCCTTAGAACAAAATACCATCTTCTATGTCAAAACTATAGAAATCAGTTAACAATGGGTTTTTTTTCTGTATATAATCTCTTATCTGAAAGAAATGAAAAAGATCTTTGTTGGGTATGTTAAATGTCTGTACTACTTGACTAAAAGACATCATCGTTCCTTCATCAAACAAATCTCTTAGATGGAAAATACCCTTAGAAATCCAAATTTTAAATCCAAAATCCATTATGCCAGGCTGAAAATCTGGACTGCCAGTTGTTGGAGTGAAAGGTGATACTTTTCGCTGCGTTGCCCTCAATTTGTTGCACTGCCCTCCAAGCCCTGACTGTATTGTTATTTGATTATGACAATATACCTTAACTAGTTTTATCTTATTGAGGAAAAGCAAATTAATAAGAGGGCATTTTGCTTGTGAAGCTTCAATGTCTAGCCAAATTGAGGAGGGGTCCCTGCAAACCCAGTCAATCACATAAGATAAACAGGAACTTAATTGTTATTTTTTGATGTCTGGAAAATCCAGACCCCGTAGATGACTGGGAAGCTGTAACTTAGACATTTGAATACAGGATCTTTTTTGTTCCAGATGAAAGAAACAAACCAGCCAGTTTTTTAAAGTATTTGTTGGGTAAAATGACTGGAATCATTCGTATTGGGTAGAACAGATGAGGAAGAATATTCATTTTGAGCAAGGATATTCGGCCAAGCCAAGAAATGGGAGGAGTGCTCCAATGCTCCAGATCCTGTTTGAGTTTGTCAAATAAAAGGAATTCCAAAGTATCTTATTTAATAGTTGAGAAGAAATTTATTTCTGACATTATTAAGTTAAGAAAATTAAGATAAAAGTCAGTTTAAGCCAGAGACCATTTTTCATAACCTGACAGTTATTCACAAAAAATCGGACTTTCTTGCCTAAGCTCATTCCAGAGCTGCCAAGCTAATTCTCTTTGCAGCAAACAGAATCAGCTTTAAGAACATAGCTTTAATGGTCTTTGAGAATAATTTGGTGATGGTTTGAAGAATTTGGTTGGGAATAGTTGAAGACAAATGGTTAAGTTTAAATAATTTACATTACTCATCTTCTTATAAGAAAAGGACACTTGTTCATAAAGCTAAATTCTGAAGTAGTCCATGTGTGTAGATTACTTTTACTTCATACTTTAGGACTAGTAATGATCTTTAAGGTACTTTTCCATCAAACATGTCATTTGGTAATTTAATATTTCCATTCTCCTGGATGTATTCTAATCAAAACAAAGTGTGACCATTCTGTCATATTGTCTTGATGCAGCATGAAGAACGACAACCTGCAACCTCGCTTCTATCCAAACCAACATTACCTACAGTTGTATCATCATCTGAGCTTCTGCACAATAAACTCACCCATCTTCGAGATTCACGAGAGTGTAACCAAGAGCAAGAATCTCATCCACCAATACAAACCAGTAGTAGTGCAACCTCAGCAGCTAATCTTGATGATTTGAAGAAAAGACTGGAAAGAATAAAGAGCAGTCGTAAATAGATGGCCTGTGAATAATGGTGCAATGAAGAAGTCTATTGAAATAGAAGGTCTCTTCATAGCTGTTGGCCTCCTATTAACCTAGTGTGTATAATTTCTTTATGTACAATACAGTGAATAACTGTGTATTGTGGCATAATTCATTTCTGTATATAGGCTTCTGGACTGCAATAACAGATATTAAGACCTGTGGTGAACTTGTGAGCACTTTTCACACTAACTCTTGTAAAATCAGTTTGTTATCTTTGATGTTCTCTACTTGCTTTCAAACTGGAGAGACTCCGGGTGGTATCAGAGTAACTCGTTGGCTACTATGTATTGCTCATATCTCCATTTGAGGCTTTAACTTCATCAGGTTAATAAAACTGGGGCTCCAATAGATAATTTCAGACCAAGCTGGCTGTATTTTCATTTTTACTAGTACAGCACTGCCTAATAAATATTGAGGAAGTCTGTTATCTGACTAGATCTATCTGTTTAGTTCTTTTAGAAAGTTCTAATTACTGCTTGTTTTGTGTTTCAACTCTTTGAAATGTGTTGATTCTCTATGGAATCATGAAGCATGGCATGAGGTTATGAATATTTGTGTTTTTTAAATAAAGACAATTAAAAACAAAAGTCTGTGTTACAATATTAACCAAATTAAGCTGTATTATAATTTAAAAGATCTGTTAAAGCAATAATTTTTCATTGTGTATAGTAGTAGCAGTTAATTTGGTAATTTTTATAGCTAGGGCTCTGTGTAAGTCTTAACATTTTATAAATTTCATGGAAAACTCATGACCAGAGTTTTACAATTAGAAAACATTTTTCTCTGAACACTGGGGAAGCATTAATATAAACATAATAAATGATAAATATTTATATCCATTTGGGTTCTACTTATTGTTTTCCCACAAACCTGGTGAGATTTAATTTCAAGGTACTTGGGCTTGTTTTCTCCCAAGTCTAACGTGATAATGGCCAGTGTGTCAGAATCACCACTGATATTGTTTCAAATCAGTTGGGTAGGTTCATTAAGTTGAAAGATAAAGTTTCTATTTGACAAACGTGATTATTGTTTTCTGTATATCTGACTTGCGTAAGAGAATTTTAAATAACATTCAGATACTGATTTATGAAGGATATTGTGTTTTGAACAATGGTCCTTAGAAACCCCAAGAATTACGTGCAAAGTGAAGTCTTTTTGAATGCTGTTGTCGTACATGAAGTATGGTTTGGGCATCAGTGAAATCAAGGAAACCTGGACATTAACTCAAAATGAAAATCTTGATTTAAGTAACTTGTTATTCTGCACTTTTTCAGTGGCACATTAAATTTATTGAACTCCAGTTTAATTGTTCTATGCAATATGACTACCTTCCATTGTAAAATTTTGATTTATGCCCTTTGATTCTAACTATGACTTTACCTCATTGTTGCAGGCTATCAAGTTTTCCACTAATCTTACTACCAGAGTTTTCTCAGCCTTTTCTATCATTTGTTCTTGGGATAACGACAGCAAAAGCATGATAACATAAATAGTAGTTATGGCTGATCTATCTCAACACTGCTTTTTTGTTTACCCCTGTATACATCTATTACTTTAATATCTGGACAAGTTTATATGATTGGATAATACCTATCAAACAAACTTTGTGGAAAAAGACCAAGCTGCCCCCCATCTTCTCCCCCCTTCCCCCCAACAGACCAGGGTACAGAATTCCAGAGATTCAGCACCATTTGGGGGTTGGGGGGGGGGGGGAGAATCCTCATTACAGGCCATTTGGGACCCAAATTAACAGCTACCATCCTGTGCAGCAGTCTAATTAATTTTTTTTTTGCTGTGCTCCTTCAACAGCCGAATCTATTTTCTGTAGGAAAATTAGAAAAGGTCTGATGTCACTAGGCCAAATATATTTGTAGCAGTACATTTGTACTCTTTTATTGGAAGAACTTTAGAGTTGATCTACCATTTTATTTTCTATTTGCCTGCTCTAAATGCATGTTACTTATTGGTGGTTGGTGTTTGAAGATGCCCAATACCCCTTGGACCAGGAAGTTTTGAAATCTTTTGTTTTTTTAAAAAAATGAACATTTCTATTTTACCTGCATACTTCACATTTTTCCACACACCTGCCATGTTGTTATCACTCATAACTTGTCAATTTCCCCAAAGCTTCTGTCCTCAGTACTACACTTCTTTCTACTTTGTTTATAGTCATATGCAGATTTGGAAATGGTGCATTTGTTTCCCTCAACAAGATCACTCGTACAGATTGTGAATGGAGCGCAGGCATAGATTTCTGCAGTAATTCACTGGATACAGCCAGCGGTTCTAAGACCTGTTTATTCCTAAAGCTTTTGTGTTATACAACATGAAATCTATACTTGTAGATTATCTCTAATTCTGTTTGCTAATCTGTTGATTGGCTGTCTTTAGGAAATCAAAAGTGCTCTAAAACTTCAAAAGCATCACATCCTCTAGTTCCCCTTGCATACATCTTCTAAAGAAGTCTCCAAAGTTCAAAGTAAATTTGTTAGCAAAGTACATTTGTCACAAAAGAACCCGGAGATTCATCAATGAAAGACAACACCCAACAGTATAAACAACGTGGAAAAGACAACCTGTGATAATGCTCCTTGTAGGCATGCTCAATGGTGGATAGGGTTTTACCTGTCATAGACTGGGTTGTATCCATGACATCTCAATCTGAGCTCAGCTTTGTCCATCTGTGCTAACTGAGATTGTGGAGATACCAATTCAAACTGGGGCCTGCAGATGAAGTTGATCATGTGCAAGGAGGTATTTGAGGCCTATGTCTTGATGCTTATTGATTAGTTTTGAGAGGGGTATTAAATGCTGAGCTGCAGTCAAGAAGAGAATGCTTATTTATGCATCTTCACTGTCCAGATGTTACAGGGTTGAATGAAGAGCCAATAAAATGCTGTCTGTTGTGATAGGCAGATTGGAGTGGATCCAAGCCACTTCTCAGCTAGAAGTTTCATCACCACCCTCTCAAAACAATTCATTACTGTGGATGAAAGTGCTATTGGATGATGGTCATTGAGGCAAGTTACCACATTCCTAGACATAAGTATAATTGAAACCTGCTTTAAGCAGATGGGTGCCTCAGACTGCTGGAGTGAGAGGTTAAAGATGAACACTAGCCATTTGATCAGCACAGGTCATTAATACTTGGCCAGATACCCCATCTGCACTGGATGCTTTCCATGGGTCTGCCCTTGAATGAAGGTTGCTCGTGTATTGGCCTCTCCCAGAAATCACAGGGTCATTGGGGGCTGTGTGAGTTTGTGAAGGTGCCTCCATGCTTTGAGCATTAAAGGAATTGAGCTCATCTAAGAGCAAACCTTGTCAATTATGTTGCTTGGTTTCACTTTGATTAGATGTGATGGCGTTCAAGCCCTGTAGTGATTCAAATTTAACTGAACTGCCACTTAATGTGTGAAATGGCTTTCCGGAGATTATATCTGGACCTCCTTTACTTTGTCGCCAGACCTGAACACCACTGATTCGGACCTCAGCAGATTACCAGTCTTATGGTTAAACCAGGGTTTCTGGTTGGGGAAGACGGTGAATGATTTTGTGGGGACACACTTGACTATGACTGTTTTATAAAAGTTTGTGCCAATTGTGGTATATTTGTTCAGATCCTCTCTGTCCTTGAACTTGGCTCAGTCCACTAAAGCAATCCCATAGCTGCCCCTCTGACTCCCACAAGCACCATTTCATTGACGTTGCTTTGAGAGTGTTGTTATTTAGCCTCTGACTGTATGCAGATTCTTGATACTTACTTGATTTTGTGCTCGTTAGAGATATTAATAGTACTTCGTGAACCCATTGGAGTAGGTGATGTAGGATCATATGAGGAGCAGCTGATACATATTACAAGTCCTGATTATGCAATTGGTGATGTCAGGCAGACAATCTCTGAAGAGCATTGCTAATGGCTGGAGTCAACAGTCTTGTAAAGACACTGGCCAGAAGAAGGCAATCGCAGACCACTTCTAGAAAAATTTACTAAGAACAATCATGGTCAAAAGACCATCATATGACACAGCACATAATGAGCAACTGAATAGCATTTAATGATACTGATATTTATTCCTCTTTTGCACTGGACACTTGGGCTAATTTTGTTGTACTGGTGCCTGAAATGTAAGGTATTTTAATGCCAACCACCGCCTGTCTAGTTTTAGCCATTAAAGTTGCTCCTAATCTGCCACAGCCTTCCTGTTCCTCGTACCTGTACAGTTTCCTTTGCTTAAATTGAAAACCAGATTTTAGAATGAAATACTGTTGGCATAGCTCATTAGCAGGTCTCCCCACCTTTTTCTATCTGCAATGACAAAACACCCTGAAAGAGTAATTGCAATGCCCCCTAACTCCGCCAGGGAAAACAAAAAATGCTAGTTGTCCTGAATCCATGTCTCTATAATAACAATTGTATTCCATCTGAATAGCCTTCAATCTGATGGCATGAACATTGATTTCATGAACTTCTGATAATGCCCCCCTTCATGATTCCCCAACCTCTTTTCCCTTTCACTTTATCTCCTTGCCCATTTCTGGTGATCCTCCACCCCCCCCCCCAACCCCTTCCAGGACCTTCTGTCCTCTCTTATTAGGTTTCCCCTTCTCCAGCCCTGTATCTCTTTCACCAATCAACTTCCCAGCTCTTTACTTCACCCCTGCCCCTCCAGTTTAACCTATCACCTTGTGTTTCTCCCTCCAATGGAGATTAAAAATTTGAAGAATACTCCTCATTCACTCTACTCCTCATCTTTTTAATCTGCAGTGTGCTGAAGGGTCTCAGCCCGAAACATTGAATGCACTCCTTCCCATCCATGCTGCCTGGCCTGCTGAATTCCTCTGGC
The DNA here is from genome assembly GCF_030144855.1 of Hypanus sabinus. Classification (NCBI taxonomy): domain Eukaryota; kingdom Metazoa; phylum Chordata; class Chondrichthyes; order Myliobatiformes; family Dasyatidae; genus Hypanus; species Hypanus sabinus. Next base: position 155,518,957 of record NC_082712.1, read on the forward strand.
GTTTTGTGTGTGTTGCTTGGATTTCCAGCATCTGCAGATTTTCTCTTGTTCGTTAACAATCGTAGAATACTTTAAGCATTTGTAAAAAATTAATTGTTAAAAGTTCAATATAAAAGCACACAATATTTATTTTGTAGCTGTGCCCTGTATACTGTAATTTCTAACATTACTAACTTTCACATCCAACTTTGCTTCTCTGACAGTCCTTTTGGATCTTACCAAGCCAGTTTGCAACTTTCCAAAAGGATACCACTTGGGCATGAATGGGCAGACACTCCTAAATCTATGAAGAAGATGATGCTGAAGATTTCTACAGCTTTCCATGGTAGAAAATTCCAAATTCTAGAAATACAGTCCCACTCTACTCTATCTTTCCTCTTAAGGTAATCTTACTACCACTGGGACCGGTCCATTGAGTCTTTGCTGTACTCCCTGTGTAGTAAATACACCCTTTCATCGACATTTAGAGATCCATGTGCAGTCTTGGCAAGAATCAGTATCATTACAATAAGCCTTGTATATTCAAATCCGTTTTGAGCCAGAGGAGATAAAGAATAGAAACATACACTTTTGTTCATTTAGTCCATGCCAGCCTGGTCTCTGCCTCATCCCACCTACTGGCACCCAAACAATAGCCCTCCATATCTCCTTCATCCTTGTACCTATGCACACTTTTAACTTTTTGTAATTGTTTAACAGCCTTGTGTACCATTTGCTTCCTTGTACCCATAGGGTAGCTTTTGTGTGCAAGCTGTCCATCTTGTTTTCTTTTAATATCAAATTAACACAGTTAAAAAAATTTTAGGTACGAAGTGGATGACCTTTCTATATTCCTTCTGCCACTCAACTCGTGCATGGCCCTTTACAAAATTCATTAACCTATTATGACTTCAGTGTCTAAATGTTTGCAAAGCATAGCCGAAGTACAGAGAGGGAAGGAGAATGGAGAACGTGTGATAAAAACACATCCAGCTACACACTCTTGGATAGAGAGATGCCCTTAGTGGAAAAAGCGATGGAAGGGCAGACATTTAGAAAGCCCATCGCAAGGGAAACTGAGAAAGCAAGGGATGAAGAAAAAAGAGAGAGCACTGGAGATGGAGAGTTTGGGTGTAGGACAAGATTGGTGAATACTTACCAGAGGAGTAGACATGTAGAAAGGAATACGGACCAAAATAAAGGGCAGAAATTAAAGCAGAATGTGAATGGAAGTTAATCCAAAAAAAAAGAGGTTTGCTGGATGGGGGTGAGGAGAATGACATTTTGTAAGCAATGTGTTAATTATGAGTTTATGGCTTTTGCTTTTTGTTTTCCCAGAAGTCCCAACTTTGAAAATAGTGAAAATCACTGGGCTTATTGATAACTGTGCTCTGCTGCACCCCATACACTCTCATGCATTACCTTTTCCAGCTACACTGCCTACCTCTTTAAACCACCTCATCAATCTTTTTATTTGTTTGCCTGCAACTTCAATGTTTTGTGAACATAGAACAGCATAGGATAGGCCTTCTGGCCCATGATGTTGTGCCAACTCTTAACATAAAAATCAATCTAATCCTCCACTCACATAGCTTTTCATTTTTCTTTCATCCATATACCCATTTAAAAGTCTCTTGAAACATGCCTAATGCATCTGCCTTTACCACCACCCTTGGCAGTGTGTTTCATGCAATTACCACTGTGTTTAAAATAATATATACTTGCTCTGACATCCCCATCTATATACTTTCCTCACAGCACCTTAAAGTTATGCTACCTTTTATTAGCCAATTCCACCCTGGGAAATGGTCTCTGGCTGTGCACTCAATTTATTCTTATCATCATGTGCATCTATATCTAGTCATCTCTCATCCCCTTCAAAGAGAAGAGCCCTGCCTCACTCAACCTACTGTATAAGATCTGCTTTCTAAGCCAAGGTCTATAAGATCCCTTGTAAGTCTTTGCACCCTCTCTGAAGCTTCTGTGTCCTTGCTATAATGAAGCAATGAGAGCTGAACAAACCATTCCAAACATGGTCTGACTAGAGTTTCATAAAGCTGCTATATTGCCTCTTAGTTTTTGAACTCAAACTCACTGTATGCCTTCTTAACCACCCTATCAACTGAGGGATCTATGGAGGGAACCTCAAAACCCTTCTGGTCCAACACACTGTTAAGAATCTTGCCATTGACCCTGTATTTGTGCATGAAATTGAACTTACCAAAGTGAATTACTTCTCACTATTAAGGATTGAACTCTTTCTGCTACTTCTCAGCCCAGCTCTACATCCTATCAATGTCCCGTTGTAACCAGGTCCTGATGAAGGGTCTCGGCTGGAAACATTGATTGTTTACTCTCATCCGTAGATGCTGCCTGGCCTTTTGAGTTCCTTCAGCACAAGTTTATGGTTTTATTTACACAAAGTACTCTCACTCTCCTTCCTGGGGTCTTATTGGGAAATAAACTAACTGTTATGAATCATATTGGCTTCACAATTCAACTTTTTAAAAGAAAGTAATAAATAAAAGATGGAAATGAGCTCTAATTGCATGATGATTTACATTTTTAAAAAAAGATCAAATGTGTTAGCATCTTAAATAGTCAAGTGCTCCCTATAGGACTTGAACGCAGTAGATCTCAGCACGCAAGTTACACTGGAAGTTAGGCACAATTGAAGCAGGAATTGCCTGGTCTTTGATAGTGAAAAATAATGATAAAGAATGCATTAGCATACAAAACAGGACAAGGCCTCGAAGTCTAAGATGTATTTTTGGAAGATGTAGGGATAAGATCAGTCTGGAAATTTGCACTTGGAAAGTAACTGGTGAACTTCAAAGGTTTTAGGAACAGACTGTGATTATCATCTTTGTTGAGCATTTGCTTCTTTGTATTCCATAAACCTTAGTCTTAATGTTTATAGCCAAATATATCTTTACCAGTTGTGATTTGTTGTAGTTATGATCAAGTCCTGAGCTAGATGAAATAAGAATTGACAGATCTTATCTGAAGTGGTTTGACACTTTTCTCAATACGCAACATTTTGCAAATCTGTGGTTCTGGCATACCTGATAAGTGAGAGGATATAAATTTTTCAGGTCAGTGACTTGTCATTAACTTTTATTGTTTGCAGAATGCTATTGATTATTCCAGTTAAAAAAACCACTTACTAGTAATGATTTTGTTACAATAGGCATGAGACTAGAAAACAGCTGATTTAAAGAGTCTGTTCTGATGAAAGGGCTTGGCCTGGAATGTCGACTGTTTACACTTTTCCATAGATGCTGCCTGGCCTTTTGAGTTCCTCAAGCATTTTGTGTGTGTTGCTTGGATTTCCAGCATCTGCAGACTTTCTCTTGTTTGTGATTTAAGGAATGTAAGTTTTGAATTTCTGGATCAAGGCTGGAGAAACAGGTGTGGAATGAAATGGAAAATGCTCAAACATTCACAGGTGCTACCTGAGTTGCTGAGTGTTACCAGTAATTTTCTGCATTTATTTCAGATTTACGAGTATTTGAAGACTTTTGATGTCAAATCATCAAAACATGAACATGCTAAATTGACCATACATAGTGACACTGTGATTGATTATATCAGTATCGAAGTAGGGGATTCGTATGTCTTCTGTGAGTTTGTATGAGTTGTGATAGAGTAACAGTTAATTTGAAGTTGATGTAGTATAGTCAATACCTGAGATCATGTGGTTGAATAGGAGTGAAACTTTGAATAAGTATAATAACAAAACATTCCACTATAGGAATATGAATTTTAATTACAAAATCCTATATGATGGAGGTTACAAAATAATAAGTGCAAAAACAAGCCAATTTTCATTTCAAGTATTGGGGCTTGCAGTTATTAATATAAACCTTAACTTAACAGTTCAGCCTAGGAAAGAAGGACCTGATTGTTCAAAAGACCCAAGGTGTGAATTTGTTCCGTCATAGCATAATTATGCACATATTTTGGTGGGGATAAATACAGTGGCATGCAAAAGTTTGGGCACCCCTGGTCAAAATTTCTGTTACTGTGAATAGTTAAGTGAGTAAAAGATGATCTGATTTCCAAAAGGCATAAAGTTAAAGATGACATATTTCTTTCATATTTTAAGCTAGATTACTTTTTTTTTCCCATCTTTTACAGTTTCAAAATAAGAAAAAAGGAAAAGGGCCCAAAGCAAAAGTTTAGGCACCCTACATGGTCAGTACTTAGTAGCACCCCCTTTGGCAAGTATCACAGCTTGTAAATGCTTTTTGTAGCCGGCTAAGAGACTTTCAACTCTTGTTTGGGGGATTTTCGCCCATTCTTACTTGCAAAAGGCTTCTAGTTCTATAAGGTTCTTGGGCTGTCTTGCATTCACTGCTCTGTTGAAGTGTATCCACAGATTTTTGATGATGTTTAGGTCGGGGGACTGTGAGGGCCATGGCAAAACCTTCAGCTTGTGCCTCTTGAGGTAGTCCATTGCGGATTTTGAGATGTGTTTAGGATCATTATCCTGTTGTAGGAGCCATCCTCTTTTCATCTTTTCATCCTACGAGCAGTTCTCTCAGAAAGTTTTCTTGGTTTTCCAGACCTCAGCTTGACCTCCAAGGTTCCTGTTAACTGCCATGTCTTAATTACATTACGAATTGAGGAAATGGCTACCTGAAAACGCTTTGCTATCTTATAGCCTTCTCCTGCTTTGTGGGCATCATTTATTTTAATTTTTAGAGTGCTAGGCAGCTGCTTAGAGGAGCCCAAGGCTGCTGATTGTTGGGACAAAGTTTGAGGAGTCGGTATTTATAAAGCTTTGAAATTTGCATCACCTGGCCTTTCCTAACGATTGTGAACAAGCCATAACCCTAACAAGCCAAAAAAAGATATGAGATCTTGGTAAAAGTTATCTGAGAGCTCAAATCTCCTGGGGTGCCCAAACTTTTGCATGGTGCTCCTTTCCTTTTTTTCACTTTAAAATTGTAGAAAACAAAAATAATACACTAATTTTGCTTAAAATGTGGAAAAAATGTTTCATCTTTAACTTTATGACTTTTGGAGATCAGTTCATCTTGTACTCACTTAACTATTCACAGCAACAGAAATTTTGACCAGGCGCACCCAAACTTCTGCACACCACTGTATGTCAGAAGAAACTAAACAGAAAAGGATTGAATAGAAAAATGGACCAAATTTAGAATGTTGAATAAAAGATAAAATGGAGTTAGAATGAAATTGGAGTTTTTGTTTTGGATATTGAATTGACTTTATTACTTACATCCTTCAGATACATGAGTAAAAATCTTTACATTATGTCTCCGTCTAAATGTGCGATTTATAGTAATTTGTAATAAATAGTATGTACATCAGGACAGTCAATACAGCATAGAAATACAATTGTATCAGTGTGAATTAATCAGTCTGATGGCCTGGTGGAAGAAACTGTCCTGGAGCCTGTTGATCCTGGCTTTAATGTTGCGGTAATGTTTCCCGGATGGCAGCAGCTGGAACAGTTTGTGGTTAGGGTGACATGGGTCCCCAATGATCCTTTGGACCCTCTTTACGCACTTGTCTCTGTAAATGTCCTGGATAGTGAATAGTGTTGAAATTCTGATTACAATGCTCTTATGGTTTTATGGTAGGATTTGGAATCTGAATTTATTTGTTAAATTAAGCTTCTAGAGAAAGAATAGCTAGCTTATCTGTGATACCTTTAACAGATATTCAGCCAGAAGCATTCAATATAGAAAGGCTTGTACATACAATAGATGTCTACTATGAAATGTGCAGAACAAGACGCAAGAGGGAACAGAAAATAAGCCATGAAAGGATAGAATATTTGTATGGAAATGGTGCAGCCTTTGGGTTAACATCACTGGCAAATCTTAAAGTGGGTGTAATTTAATGTCATGAAAAAATTTGGCCCTCTCTTTAATTTGCTGATAGATTCAATTTGTTCTATTTTAATCAATGTTTGATGTTGCTCTTAATTTTACAGATATAAACTGGTATTCTCAAACTTATGATTGATATATTTCCTACGCTAGACAATTACATTTACAAAAGTACTGTACTTGACAATTAAATTTCTTTGAGTATATGATATATGTTTGAATTTTATCTCAGATAAACTGAGAAACTATCGTTTGAAGCCGTCAGATCATTATTTTTTTTTAGATTACAAATAGAATGTGCAAGCAACAACTGGCAGAAAAGTGATAAAATTTGGTGTTATGGACTACATCCAGAAATGACAGAGGATTCTTTGTTTAAAAATATATTTTTAAAGTGACGAACTAAGTGACTAAGAAATCTTTTCACACAGAAGTAATGGAGTGAGATGAATGAAATTGCATCAATGATTTTTCAGGATTTTATAGTCCTTGTATTTTACATTTTAAGCTTAATTAGCATAAAGTGTGTGTATTTTGGCCCTAAATCTGATATTTTAACAAAAGTATGTTATGTTAGACTGATCTCAAGATATTAATTGCAATGTATGCAATTCAAGGATCTAACTTTGTTGTTACGTCATTTATTCTGCAGCCTAGAATGGTATGGCGTGGGGGTCAGGCATATTAATGTGCATTCCTGCTGGTATGTTGACTGACACTGTCTTTGTTCTTTATTAAATTTATGGAGCTAGTGATGAAAAAACTGAATGCTTAAAAATTATGACATCTAGTGTGTTGACCTTTAAAGCATCTTAAAAATCTTGCAGTGGTTGAAGAGCACTATGCAGGTTTTTAAGATACTCTTGGAGTTCTGAGGATTATTGAAGGAGTTCTCAAAGCAGTCTTGAGTCGCAGGGCACGGCTGTTCTGTGAGGGAATCCATAGTGGAGAGTGGATTATCTTGAGAGTTTATTTGTTCTCTGAAGAGATGGTACCTAACACTGTCCTATACAATGGAGATATTAAACATCAAAGGATAAACTCCTTGAGACAGTACATAAAGGGTTAGGTGTGGTGTGGTTAGGCTGTTTCCTTTAGTTGGAGAGAGCACTGGGAGCCATTATCCTAATGAGAGATTTTTTTCCTCAGGGGGCATTATACATTTTTGGAATCCCCCTCAGATGCTCAGACATTGAGTATATTTAAAGGTTTTGAACAGGGAATTGGTAGTTGTGTGAATCAGAATGCAATATTGCACTGGAGCACAACCATGACCTTATTTGATGACTGAGGGACCAAGCCATCATTTAGTTAATTTTGTAAGATGGTGAATGAGGTGTCCATCAAGAGGTTTGCCTTGGCCTAATACAAATTTCTCTAGGTTTCATTGCAGCTCTATTCATCCAGGTATTAGAACTCGGAAATGTTGGTAAAGGTTTGGGTGACTCCAGAATTCCCAGTGTCCTATAGCTCTATACTTGTGTGACTGGTTGCTTTGTGTTCTTGAACCATGTTGACTCCTTGATAATAGATACGTCAGAAGTGGTGATCCCTTTAAGAAACTGTGGTGAACTACATATACCTGTCTGGACACGCCCCCCCCCCCCACCACTGACTGCTCCTGTGGCTCCTCCCACAGACCGTGGCTCCTCCCACGGACCCCGGTATAAAGGCGATTGGGGACACCGCCCCGGCCTCAGTCTCCAGGATGCAGTGTGGTGGTCAATTGCTGCTTGTTCTTTCTTCCAGCCAATAAAAGCCTATATCTTGTCTCATGTCTCCGAGAGTTATTGATGGTGCATCAATTTTATTGGCTGGAAGTTTTAAAACATGGAAAGCATTTTATGTCCGGAAAAAATTAGACCTTGATCCTCAAGACTCAGAAGCAGCTCTTATCTTTGAACTCTGGCTTGCATGCTTCCAATCATACTTGGAACAGATTCCAGTGACTGAGCCATGCACCATCAATAACTCTTGGAGACGTGAGGCGAGATATAGACTTTTATTGGCTGGAAGAAAGAACAAGCAGCAATTGACCACCACACTGCATCCTGGAGACTGAGGCCGGGGCGGTGTCCCCAATCGCCTTTATACCGGGGTCCGTGGGAGAAGCCACGGTCTGTGGGAGGAGCCACAGGAGCAGTCAGTGGGGGGGCGTGTCCAGACAGGTATATGTAGTTCACCACATTCACCCCCCCTTTGTTTTAAAAGAGAGTCCCCATGCGGTGAAGTTTCTTACAAGTATATTTACAGGTTAAGTCTATCTGGTGGTCGAATCTGTTGCTGCGATCTACGTAGCACTGGCTGTGATTGCACAGGTGCCGGTGGTGATTGCACCGGAGACGGTGGTTGTGCTGGTTCTGGCCTAACTGGAGGTGTCAGCCCACTAGGCATCAGTAATCCCTCATGCATGTGCGAGACGCCCAGTATAGGGGTTTCGTGTGGGCTCGGTGTGCGCAGTGTCACCTCAGGTACAGGGTTCATAATTACCGCAGAGTGTTCGGGGTAGTGGTCTGCTGCTCCTGCGGGCGCCAGGTCACGGACGGAGACCGTGTCCTCCCACCCATCAGGTAAGACCACGTAGGCATACTGGGGGTTTGCAAGTAGAAGGTGAACCCTCTCGAACAGCGGGGAGTATTTATTGCACCTCACATGTTTCCGGAGCAGCACTGGCCCTGGGGATGTCAGCCAAGCCGGTAGGGTGGTCCGAGTGGCAGACCTCCTGGGAAAAGAAAATAGCCGCTCGTGAGGGGTGGCATTGTTGGACGTACATAACAGGGAGCGGATAGAGTGGAGTGCCTCGGGGAGGACCTCCTGCCATAGAGAGTCAGGCAACCCTTTTGACTTAAGGGCTAAAAGTGTGGCCTTCCACACTGTGGCATTCTCCCTCTCCACCTGTCCATTTCCCCGGGGATTATAACTCGTGGTCCAACTAGTAGCAATGCCCCTAGCCAGCAGGTACTGGCGCGGCTTGTCACTTATAAAGGAGGACCCTCTATCACTGTGGATATAGCAGGGATATCCGAACAGAGTGAAGAGCTGGCACAGGGCTTTTATGACGGACGTGGCAGTGGTGTTGGGGCAGGGAATGGCAAAGGGGAACCACGAGTACTCATCGATAATGTTGAGAAAGTAGACATTGTGGTCGGTGGAGGGAAGGGGGCCCTTAAAGTCAACACTCAGTCGCTCAAATGGGCAGGTGGCCTTGTCTGCTTGTTCTTTCTTCCAGCCAATAAAAGCCTATATCTCGCCTCACGTCTCCAAGAGTTATCAATGGTGCATCAGAAACAAAAGTTCAAGTTCAAGTTGCTTTTACTGTCATTTCAACCATAAGCTGCTGATTCAGAACACAGTAAAAAGAAAACAATGTTCCTCCAGGACTCTGGTGCTACATGAAACAACAAAAAACTACACTAGACTATGTGAGACAGTACAAGGCTACACTGGACTACGTAAAACAACATAAAAACTGCACAGCACTACATAAAGTGCACAAAACAGTGCAGAGCAGTACAATAATTAATAAACAAGACAATAGGCACAGTAGAGGACAAATTACAATACAATAATAAATGATATAGATGTCAGTCTAGACTGAGTATTGAGGAGTCTGATGGCTCCTCCTTCGCCTGTTGGAGCTTGTCCGAGCGCGGGCGTGGAGGGGTGGTCCCTGGGTTGGGATGTGGTGCTGTACGCCGTGTCGGGGCATGGCTGCTGTGAACTGCAGTGCCAGAACCGATGGGAAATCCGCCAGGACCCTGGTGAAGTCATTGTCGGACAGCATGATGGAGCCGAGGTGAGGGGCTGGCAACTGGGCTGCACCCAGGGAGAACGTCTGAAAGGTCTCGGCGTGTACCAGTCTCTTCCTGGGCAGGTCGACCAGTAGGCTGTGAGCCCGCAAAAAATCCGCACCCAGAAGTGGTTGGGCTACGGCGGCCAGTGTGAAGTCCCACGTGAACTGGCTGGAGCCGAACTGTAGCTGCACCTGACGGGTGCCATAGGTCCTTACTGTGCTGCCGTTCACGGCCCTCACGGGGGGACCCGGTGCCCTGCTGCGGGTGTCATAACTCGTCGGAGGTAAGACGCTGATCTCGGCACCAGTATCGACCGGTGTCCCGACCTTCTATCCCACACATACAGGAGGCTATCCCGATGGCCAGCCACCGTAGCCATCAGCGGCGGCTGGCCCTGGCGTTTCCCGGGAACTTGCAGGGCGGGCAACAACGGCGGGATTCTGCACCCCACCGCTGGTGGTAGAAGCACCAGTGTTCCTTGGGTCGGGGGTTGGCGGGCTCTGCGGCCGGGCCTGGACTGGTTTGCTGCTGGGAGCGTGGCTGGGAGATCTGTGCGATGGACACCCTGCTCACCTTTTTGGCGTTCCACAGCAAGTCCGCCCGGGCTGCCACCTTCCGGGGGTCACTGAAATCCGCGTCGGACAGCAGCAGGCGTATGTCCTCGGGCAGCTGCTCCAGGAATGCCTGCTCAAACATGAGGCATGTGTGTCCGTCGGCCAGAGACAACATCTCATTCATTAAAGCTGAAGGAGGTCTGTCGCCCAAACCATCCAGGTGCAGTAAACGGGCGGCCCGCTCGCGCCGTGAGAGTCCGAAAGTCCTGAGGAGCAGGGCTTTGAATTCCGTGTACTTGCCGTCTGCCGGGGGCAACTGTACGAACTCCGCGACCTGGGCCGCTGTGTCCTGGTCGAGGCAGCTCACCACGTAGTAGTAGCGGGTGTCTTCTGAGGTGATCTGGCGAACGTGGAATTGGGCTTCGGCTTGCTGGAACCATAGGTTCAGTCGCTGTGTCCAGAAACCCGGCAGTTTCAACGAAACCGCATGAACAGAGGTGGTGTCGGTCATTTCTGGTCCAAAAATCGTTTGGACCGTCGGGGTCACCAATTGTAGCGGTGTGCTACACGCAGCGCTAAAATTACGACACGGAGTCGGTAACTTCAGTCGAAGGAAAAAACTTTATTCGAAATCCTCAGCCTCACTTTTAAGCCTCCCTCAACCTGCCCCCCGTGGCGCAGAGGCTCCAAAGCTCTGTGCTCGCAACCCCCCGCAGGCTATCTAATTGTGAGCCGGTTCGGATGTGCCAGGAAATGGGTCACCACAACAATACATTTGTCACTGTACTTAAGATTTTCTAAGAATTATTTCTTTATCAGCTTTTGTTTACCTTCTTTGACTTCAAGACACTTAGGAAGGTAGTGAAAAATCAGCAAGGGTTGTCAAAGAAATAATTAATCATGAAGCTGGGACACTTCATGTGCACTTGCATGGACCCTAGCTATTGCCTGTCTCTGCTGGTGACATAGAACAGTCCATGTTCTGACTTCCCTGATTATACTCCCCAACTCTTTCTCTACAACACTGATGACTGTATTGGTGCTGCTTCATGCATCCATGCTGAGCTCATCAATTTTATCAACATTGCCTCCAACATCCAATCTGCCCTTAAGTTCTCTCAGCCCATTTCAGACAACTCCCTCCCCTTTCTTGATCTCTCTATCTCCAGCTCTGGAGACAAACTGTCAACAAACATCTTTCATAAATCTACCGATCCCCACAGTTATCTTGTCTAAACCTCTTCCCATCCTATCTTCTGTAAAAATACTATTTCCTCTCCTCAGTTCCTTTGTCTTTGGTGCATCTGTGCCAAGGATGCAACCTTCCTTTCCAGACATCAGAAATGTCTTCCTTCTTCAAAGAACAGGGTTCCCCTTCCTCTGCTATTGATGCTGCCCTCACCTGCGTTTCTTTTCTGAATGAATGAAATTGATTTATTTTGGTCAGTACAAACATCACAAAAAGCATCATTTACAACGATGATTTCATAGGACAAAATTACAACAAAAAACATAGATATTATTTAAAACAGACGGAAAGGGTGTAGGCTGAAGCTACAGCTTATTACGCCTACCCCTCTTACTTATACAACAACTTATTTGGTGTCAATCATCACATCAAAAGCAAAAAAAAATCACAATCTTTTAACACAAAATCCAATTACAAATTTCATTTATTTACATTACTCCCATTCATTTTAAATCATGTATTTATATTTGTTCATTAAATAATTTTTAAATAATTGTTAAAACTTGTTAAGTGTAGTGCATGTTTTTAAATTCCTACTACAACTGTTCCATAGATTCACCCCTTGACTGAAATACAATGATTTTTTACATTTGTTCTTATCCTTTGTGTTTGAAACATACATTTTGCTCTCAATTCATGTTGACTTTCTCTCATTTTAAACAACTTTTGGATACTTTATGGTAGCTGTCCATTTTTTACTTTATACATAATTTGTATTATTTTAAAATCTACCAAATCTCTGAATTTTAAAATGGATTGTTTGGCGCATAATAACTTGTCTTATTTACAATTCGTATAACTTTCTTTTGGAGTAGAAAAATTGAATTTGTATTTGTTTTGTAAGTATTTCCCCAAATCTTTACACAAAGTCTTGTATGCTATAAATGAACAGTATAATGTATACAAAGACTCCTGATTTAAGAAATCTTGCGCTTTGTACAGTATTGCAATAGATTTTGACATTTTTGCTTTGACATAATTTATTTGTGGTTTCCAGTTTAATTTACTATCTATTACCACTCCCAGAAATTTTGTTTCAGATACCTTATCAATTCCAACATCATTTATTCTAAGTTTACTATATGAGTTTGGTACACGGTTTCCAAATACTATGAATTTAGCTTTACTTAGATTCAGTTAGTATCAAACCATTTCTTTATAATTTTTAGTTCTTTCTCCACTGTGTCAAAAAGTTGTTTCAGATGTTCCCCACTACAAAATATAGTTGTATCATCAGCAAATAATATACATTCTAATGTCTGAGAGACCATACATATATCATTTATATACAAAATGAACAGCAATGGACCAAGCACTGAACCTTGTGGAACTCCACAAGTTACTCTCAAAAGTTTTGAATTCGAGTTGTTTATATGTACATACTGATAGCTCTCTTCCAAATAACTACTTAACCAGTCATGTGCCACCCTTCTAATACGATATCTTTCTAATTTTGTTCATAGTTTATGGTCAATGGCGTCAAATTCTTTTTTTAGATCAAGGAATATTCCCACTGTGTATTCATTTCTTTCTATAGTGTTTGATATTTCTTCTGCAAAATCTATTAATACTATTGTAGTGGTTCTGTTTTTTCTGAAACCATATTGCTGTTCACAGAGTATATTATGTTTAGTTATAGTGTAAAATCATTTAACCTTCTTACAAATATTTCCCCAATATTTTGGAAAACTGTGAGAGCAAAGAAACTGGTCTATAATTTGAAAATACATGTTTATCTCCAGCTTTGTATATTGGAATGACCTTGGCTATTTTCATTTTATTGGGAAATTTTCCAGCAATCAAAGACTGATTACAGATATGAGTCAGTGGTCTCACAACACAGTCAATGATGTTTTTAATTAAATACATATCATGTCCATTCCATTCTGTTGATTTCTTGCTCTTTGATTTATATGCTATATCAATTATTTATTTTTCCTCAGTTGCTCTAATAAACATAGTGTAAGTGTTTAGATTGATAATATTACTATTTACTCCATCTTTATTGCTGGGTTCAGTAATTTATATAGGTAATTTAGTTCCCACATTAACACAGAAATCATTAACCCTATCTGCAACCAAATTAGTATCCTTTATTACTATATCATTGTTTGAATTAAAGTAATATGGGTAAATTGTTTTTCTTTAAAATTATTAAAATCCTTTTTAATAATTTCATTTAAAATGCTCCAAGTATTTTTAATATTATTTCTATTATTCTCCAATACTGAACTATAATAACTCCTTTTACTAGATCTTATAATACTTGTTAACTTATTTTTATATATCTTGTATTTAATTTCAGCTTCCTTTGTTCTATGTTTTAAGAATTTCTTATGTAATACATTTTTCTTTTTACAAGCATTTTGTATTCCTTTTATTAACCAAAGCTTATCAATATACTTCTCTTTGTCAACTTTTTAACTAGTGGGCAATGTTTATCATACAAATTAGTTATCACAGAAACAAATGCTTCATAGGCTTCATCTGCATCACCTACATAGACAGTATTCCAACCTTGTTTAACTCTTCCTTAAGAGATTTAATGATTGTTATTGTATGCTTAATTTTGCACTGTTTTAATGTTCCTCATTGGGATTTGGGGTTTTTAATTTGTAAAATGTTTTGAAAAACTAATAAAAAAAATTAAAAAAAAGAGATGTAATGGTACCTTCCGTTATATGTCAAATTAACCTACTAGTTTTAATTTTGTTATTAATCATGATGCAGCTGTCAAAAGCTACAAAAATAGGCAGGTGAACACTAACATCATTTATGAGTAAACCTCCTGTTATTTTCCCATCAGTAGCATTTGTAAATATGTTATCAGTAAGTGTAGCACTATTTACAGTTATCCTGCTTGGTTGTGTGATTGAAGGATGTAAACTCATGCAAAACATTGTACTGATAAAATTTGTTATTTGTGTATGTCCATGAGGATTTAACAAGTCATTATTAAAATCCCCACAGACAAAAACCACCTTCTTTTGTTAGTGTTATCATATAACCCAGCCAACTTATCTTTAAATGTATCTATGTTGGATCCTGGGGTTCTATATATACAGCTTATAATTATATTTTTTGATTTCTCAACTTTAATTTCTGCAGTCACACATTCCATAATATTGTCTAAAGCAAAAGACATATTTTCAATGATTTCACCATTGTAAGATGATTTGATAAATATGGCAATCCCCTCCCCTTTTATTAAGCCTATTAATGAAAAATAAATCATATCCTTCAATCTCAGCCACGGCAATTTGCTCTTCATTTAGCCAAGTCTCAGAAACAGCTATTACAGTGAAGTCCTTATGATATAAATTCAAACAATCCTGGACTTTTAAAAGATTAATACAGAGGCTTCTACTATTAAAATAGATTACTGATATAGTTCCATCCATATTCACATTTCTTTTGAACTGCTCTGCAGTGTAGTAATTGCACTGTCGATACATGCTGGGATAAAAATGGTTGCCCTGCATTTCCCAAACATCTGCAGTCATTCCATTTTCCCACCACCTTGACAGTGGTAGAGTTCATCTTGTCCTTGCCTGCCACCCCTTGAGCCTCCACATCCAACACATCCTCTGCAATTTCTGCCATCTCCAAAGGGATCCTACCTCTATGCTTATCTTTACCTCCACTCCCCCCTTTGCTTCCCCGTCTCTGTGATTCCCTTGTCCATTCGTCCCTCCCCACTGATCTCCCTCCTGGCACTTATTCCTGCAAATGGCCCAAGTGTTAGACCTCCCTCATCTCCATTCAGGGCCCCAAACAATCCTTCCAGCTGAAGCAACACTTCACCTGTGAATCTGCTGGGGTCATCTATTGTGACTGGTGCTCATGATATGGCCTCCTCTACGTTGGTGAGACCCGTCGTAAATTGGCGGACACTTCATTAAGCACCTCTGCTTCATCCAACATAAGTGGAACTTCTTGGTGGCCAAACATTTAAATACCCATTCCCATTCTGACATGATGAGGCCATCCTCAGGGTGGAGGAGCAACACTTTATATTCTTCCTGGGTAGCTTCCAACCTGATGGTATGAATATCAATTTCTCCCTCTGGTTCCTCTTCTTACCTGCCTATCCCTTTCCCCAGATCCGATCCTCCTTCCCTTTCTCCCATGGTCCACTCTCCTCACCTATTGTAGTCCTTCTTCTCTAGCCCTTTACCGTTCCTATTCCCTCGGCTTCACCTATCACATTCTACCTAGCCTCCTTCCCCTGCCCCCACCTTTTTATCTTTTCTCTTCCATTTCAGTCGTGGGGAAGGGTCTCAGCCTGAAAGATTGACTGTTTATTCATTTCCGTAGAAGCTGCCTGACTTGTTGAGTTCCTCCAACATTTTGTGTTTTGTTGGATCTCTAGCATCTGCAGGCTTTCTTGTAATTATGAAGGTATCTGTCTTTTTCCTTTGCTGCCTGACCTAGCAAAAGCCTTTTCTATTTTAATTTCAGATTTACAGCAGCTGCAGTTTTTAATTTTCATGCTCAGATATTCAGAGTCTCCTCAACTGCACAGAAGTTGGCAATTATGGTAAATGAAACCATGTAACGACTCCATTCATTTGAAAGTTCTGGCTGGTTTAAATGGCATCGCTAACCTTTCGAAAGTAACCTAAGGTTTTTTTTTAAGCAAATAAGTATCGCTAATTTACAAAATGAAAATTAAAACAACATACAGATGCTGGTTTCACCACCTATTGTCAAGAAGCTCGCACATACTTCAACCTGTATATGGGCTGAAGAGTAGAAGCCTTAGTTGTAATGGATTGTGCCACAAAGCTAGGTTCAGCCATGGGGGATGAGTGGGCAGTAAATCAGATTTAAGAACAGGACGGTCTGCCATTCAATCTCATAAGGATTATTTCTGGGAAAACCCAGCAGGGGGAGCCAACGATAGCAAAAACTGTCCTGTGCCAAAGCTGGGAGTGTCCAGAGAAGTAACATTTTGAAACAGAACAAAAGCCAGGAAAGTTGAGAATCCAATATACATAATGTATATAATGTTAAAATTAACCTGTTGATATGACAGCAAACAGTTACACCTAAACTACAAGAGAAATGCAGGGATCAGCTTCAACTACAATGCAAGGCCCTTAGTGTCTTTATATTGCAACACTGCAGTCTGTAAAGCATTCTTTTCAGAGTCAGCTACCTATGACAATTGATTTCGACGTTCCATGTGTTTCATGAGCATGCAAGCTAATGTTCTAACCAAGGGGCAAACAGCAAAATCAATCTCAGTGAAGACCTTGGCCCTTGCTCAGGCACATTTAGCATTGCAATACTGTAGCTCAGTTCTAATAAGCTTCCTACGCGTGATGAACCACTGGGAAACCGTTCGCCCTGCAGCAACTACACTGCAGAACCAAGCCAACCTCGGTAAGCAAGTGGAATTTGACAGTTTAGCGTGTAAGTTTGCGGAGTTCAAAATTATTGTCATAGATTTACTAGAAGATGGGCCTGACGTTGATCAGCTCTGTGTGTGTGTGTGTGTGTGTGTGTGCGTGCGCGCCCTTAACTCCTGATGGAATCGCTGGGGCGCTGTCATGACAAGCTTTTTGCACCAATCTTGTATGATTGCTCATCATAAGGCGTGTCTTGGGCACCTGAATCCTGGCAGAGACCATCCCTCCCCAGGTTTAATCAACTGCAAGGGTTTAAAACACTGCTTTGACAATAAGTTCCATTTTGGGCAATACCTCCTGATTAAGGCAAACGTTGGCAACAGACTTCAATGTGACATCTCAGACTTTGGATGATTATGGGAAAGGGTGTCTGAAGATGAAGACCGCCATCTTTGCACAAAACCATGGACTCCTCTGGGCTGCAGTGATCTCTGTAGTCTATTGCTGAGAACTATGCTACCTCAGAAAGTAAGCATTTCAAAGCATTGGAAAGATTCCACCAGTGCTGTCTCTGAAATATCCCCTATATTCCCAGGGAGGAGAAGCAAATATTAGCATATTCTGCCAATACTGAAGGCCAAATAATACTCCTCCTCCTTTGGTCAAGCCATATTTTTCACATATCTGACACGAGATTCTAGAAACAAATATTCCATTCTTTGTTGTCAAGGGAAGGGACCATCAGACAAATTAAAAGATGCATGCATATACTCAAAACCTGATTGAGAAAATGCAGCATCCCAACTTACTTTGGAAATCTCTGTCTCAGGATCCACATGGAGGGTGGACATTCAGAATTGTACTGAAAATTTGGTCCATGCATCGAGAACGCACAGAGGCCTTGCTTCAGCAAAAGGAGCAGATTATCCTGCAGACAACCCATTCAGGCATCTGCACTAGAGTCTATCATCCACACGCTGGAATGACACAGGAAACCATGTGATAGTTACAGAGAGGAAAGGGGTTGAGGAGCCAGTGCAGAGTACCCCTGTGGCCATCCCCCTCAGCAACAGGGATATCACTCCAGATACAGTCAGGGTTGGGGGATGACCTAACAGAGGAAGGTCACAGTGGCCAGTTCTCTGGCACTGAGTCTCCCTCTGTGACCCAGAAGGGAGAAGAAGCATGTTGTGGTGATAGGAGATTCATTAGTTAGGGGAATGGACAGGAGGATCTGTTGGCAAGAACACAATTCCTGGATGGTATGTTGCCTCCCAGGTGCCAGGATCCGGGACATCTTGGACTGAATCCTCAGTGGGAGGATGAACAGCGGGATGCTGTGGTCCGCGTAGGTACCAATGATATGGGTAGGACGAGTGACGAGGTTCTGCATTGGGAGCTCAGGGAGTTGGGTGCTAAGTTAAAGAGCAGGACCTCCAGGGTTGTGATCTCAGGATTGCTACCCGTACCACGTACTAGTGAGGTCAGAGCTAGGAAGATTATACAGTTTAATGTGTGGCTAAGGGGTTGGTGTAGGAGGGAAGATGTGGTTTACAAATTACAATGGGAGACACAATATACATGCCCAAAGGGCAACATTAAAATAGTCATGGGGAATTTCAATATGCATGTAGAATAGGAAAATCGGGTTGGTTCTGAATTCCATGAGGGGGAATTTCTAGAGTGCCTACAAAATTGATCTTTAGAGCAGCTCATGGTTGAGCCCACCAAGGGATCAGTTCTTCTGGATTGGTTGTTCTGAAACGAACCAAAATTGCATCGAGTCCATCTGGTCATGGCACAGGAAAGAATAAATCATGGCAGATTCTTTTCTCCCCTTCTAAGCCCCATTTCCTAACCTTCTTCCCATAACCTTTGATACTGTGTCCAATCAAGAACCTATCAAGTTCTGCTTTAAATATACCCAATGACCTGGCCTCCACAGCTGCTTGTGATAACATATTCACAAATTCACCACCCTCTGGCTAAAGAAATTTCTCTGTATCTGTTTTAAATGAATGCCTCTCTATCCTGAGGCTGTGCCCTTTTGTCCTAGACTCCTCCACCATGGGAAACATCCTTTCCACACCTACTGTCTAGTCTTTTCAACATTTGGAAGGTTTCAATGAGATTCTTCCTCATCCTTCTAAATTCCAATGAGTACAGACCCAGAGCCATCAAATGTTCCTTTCATTCCTGGAATCATCCTTGTGAACCTCCTCTGAACCATCTTGAAGGGCCAAATAGCCTTATTCTGCTCTGATATCTTAGGGTCTTTTAGTCTTAACAATCAACAAAACTGGAGTGGAACAAGTTGTCATTAATTTGACGGAATTACCCAAGAAGAATACATTGATTAAAAACAAAGTTTTTTTTTAATCTCATAAAGGTAACTATCAGCAAAGGCACTGAATAACACACCAAGTTTATGTTGTATTGAAAAATACTTCTCATCCAATTGAGTCACTGAACGTTGTGCTGCTTTTACAGGTGGAATGCTGGTGCAATGAGGTCCCACTCTGTTTCTCACTCCACAGATGTTACCAAGCTTTTCATTTTCTGTAAAAATAATAATTGCAATAAGTTTTAAAAGTTAACTTATTTGTCAAG
This sequence comes from Hypanus sabinus, assembly GCF_030144855.1. NCBI lineage: Eukaryota > Metazoa > Chordata > Chondrichthyes > Myliobatiformes > Dasyatidae > Hypanus > Hypanus sabinus. Next base: position 155,538,361 of record NC_082712.1, read on the forward strand.
TAACATTCAGGTTCAGCTATTCTAAACAATCCTGGGAAGCAGCTGCAAGATTGTTTAGAGGAACTGAATTGGAATTTTACTTGTGCAATGTTTTTATCAAATAGAGGGGGACATGGCAATTTCTCAGTGAGGTGTAAATTGTCCTGCATTTAAAATTCTAATCAGTTTAAATATGTTTGATATAGGCATTTTTTTCAGGAATGCAGTAACTTGACCAAAATCATCTAAGTGTTTAAATTTGTATTTGCTATTCTATAGATTTCCCAAGTATGCCTACAGGAAAAATGAATCCCAGGGTTGTATGCGGTGAGATACATGTACTCTGATAATAAAATTTACTTTAAACTTTTTTGAACTTTGTGCTTTAGAGTAATTACTTTCAAAGACAATGATGTATTTTCCTTATCAAACTTTCTGCAGTTCCTTCCAATAATAACCTCTGAAGTTATTTTTTATTTAATTCTTTACAAGTGTTGAATGTTGTTTTTATTGCATGTTGCACTAACCTATCACAGCAAATTCCTAATGTATGTAAATGCATGTGGTGAATAAAGCTGATCCTTGATGGAGTGCACAGTTAACCCACAAAATGCCAAAGGAACTCAGCAGCACAGTTGCTTGCTATCATTCTTGATAATTCATTTTCAAATTAACACTATTGAACTTTTTTTGAATTCCACAACCTGAGACAATAGAGCCAATAATATTCAATGAAATGAATTAGCTAAAGAAGAACCATTAGTTTATAGTGAATACTGAAAGACTCCATAATAATTGTTTAAGGTTGTGAGGAGCATTCAAAGGAGGATATCTCTCGACTCCTTATTACAATGACAAATCTATTACAAAAAAAAGTTAAAAAAAAAATGAAAATTTAATGGTTTGATCACATTGTGCAATTGTTCTTTGGCATTAGAACAGCTAACAAGGACTACTGATTTGATTTCAGAATCAGAATGAATTTTAATATCATTGGCACATGTCATGATATTTATTAACATTGCAGCAGCAGTACAATGCAATATGTAATAATAGGAAAAAACCCTGAATTTCAGTGTGTGTATGTATACATGTGTATATATATATATATATAATGTGTGTGTGTAATCACTTAACTCAATGACCATATATAGTCATTGGAGGTGGTAAATAGCAATATATTGCAGTTGATGCTTTGTGATTGCATATCCATAAATGAGATCACTATTTTGCTCAATTAGAATAAACAAATATTTGATGGTATAAATTGTATCTTACAGCATCAGCTTGTCAATCAGATTAAGTCAATAATAAGATCAAAGATCTTCCTGAACATACCACCTGAATCATTTTATTGTATTTTATTTTTAATTCATCTATTTTTCCAGCATGTTAAAAGTTTTTGTAAATTTTAACCACATGCGCTTTGATTATACTGATATTCTAATATCTGGAACTTTGTTCTCCCTTTTTGTCCACAACTTCTTCGTTCATATTAAAGAAACATACTATCAGCTGACTAAATAGACCACATCTGCTTCCCCTTTGCTCCACAAATGTTCTGAAGTAAGATTGCCTCAGATTATTAAGGTTTCATTTGTTATTCAGTGTTTAATTTGTTGTGATGGATTATAAGTACAAATTTCCCAGAGGGTGAAAATACTCCCTACAGTATTACCTTAAATTTGAATTACTCAAGTTCTTCAATTCAATTTCTCAAGTAACCGCTGTACTCCTTGGGCCTGTGTCACATATTGACCTTTTTATGTAGTATTCATAAGTATGAATGAGTGTAACGGTAATAACAGAAAATTAAGAACACAGCATTAGAGCAAGAGTAAATTATTCAGTTTTTCAAACCTGTTCCACCATTCATCAAGATCTTGGCTAACCATGAGTGATTTTAGATAGTGATGGAATTTGCTCCAATTCCTATTTCATAAAATTGCAAATTAACTCCACATGAGTAATGCTATAAAGAAAAACTATTTATTTTTATTTTATAAAAAAAGTCTGAAACTCCACTGGATTGTTAGGCAGGGTAGGTAAAGCAAACTACAGTTGAAAACAGAAGAGCAACATAGGGAAGTCATTCTAAGAAATGATGCCGTTGCAGTTTGTCTCCTTAAGGGTAGACTGGTCTTGAAAGGTGAGGGCCAGCTCAACTTTAGAACAGTGAGAGAAGATTTTATAGATATGTGGAAAACTCTGAAAAGTAAATTGAAGAACTGCGGATCCTGGGAATTAGAGGTAAAAATAGAAAATGTTGGAAACGCTCAGGTGAGTCAGCATGTGTAGAAAAGAGGACAGGAGGTCAGACAGGTGATTCTGTGGACACAAGAAAGAAACACAGATGGTAGCTTGCCTCCCAGGTGATGGTTCTGATCGAGTCCACGATATCCTGAAGTGGGAAGGTGAACAGCCTGAGGTCGTGGTACATATTGATACCAAGAACACAAGTAGGAAAAGGGAAGAGGTCCTGAAAACAGACTACAGGGAGTTAGGAAGTAAGTTGAGAAGCAGGACCTTAAAGGACGCGACAGTGAGTATAAGAATAGAGTGAGGTGGAGGATAAATGCGTGGCTGAGGGATTGGGGCAGGGGGCAGGTATTCAGATTTCTGGATCATTGGCACCTCTTTTGGGGCAGGCGTGACCAGTACAAAAAGGATGGGTTACACTTGATTCGAAGGGGGACCAATATCCTGGCAGGAAGGTTTGTTAAAGCTATTGGGGAGAGTTTAAACTAGAACTGCTGGGGGCTGGGAATCAAACTGAAGAAACGGAGGAAGGGGCAGTTGGCTCACAAATAGAGAAGGCTTGTAGATGGTGTGAGAGAGAGGATAGGCAGGTGATAGAGAAGGGATGCGCTCAGACTGATGGTTTGAGATGAGTCTACTTTAATGCAAGGAGCATCATAAACAAAGCAGATGAGCTCAGAGCGTGGATCAGTACTTGGAGCTATGATGTTGTGGTCATTACAGATACTTGGATAGCTCAAGGGCGGGAACGGTTATTTTGAGTGCCAGGCTTTAGATGTTTCAGAAAGGACAGGGCGGGAGGCAAAGAATGGGGCCGTGGCACTGCTGATCAGAGATAGTGTCACAGCTGCAGAAAGGAGGAAGTCATGGAGGGATTGCCTACGGAGTCTCTGTGGGTGGAGGTTAGGAACAGCAAGGGGTCAATAACTATCGGGTGTTTTTTTTTATAGACCTCCCAAGAGGAACAGTGACATTGAGGAGCAGATAGGGAAGACGGATTCTGGAACGGTGTGATAATAACAGGGCTGTTGTGGTGGGAGATTTTAATTTCCCAAATATCAATGGGCATGTCCCTAGAGTGAGGGGTTTCGATGGAGGGCAGTTTGTTAGGTGTGTTCAGGAAGGTTTCCTGACACAATATGTAGATAAGCCTAGAAGAGGAGAGGCTGTTCTTGATCTGGTATTGGGAAATGAACCTGGTCAGGTCTCAGGTCTCTCAGTGGGAGAGCGTTTTGGAGATAATGATCGTAACTATATCTCCTTTACCATTGCATTGGAGAGGGATAGGTACTGACAAGTCAGGAAGGTATTTAATTGGAGTAAGGGGAAATATGAAACTATCAAGCTGGAACTTGGAAGTGTAAATTGGGAACAGATGTTCTCAGGGAAATGTACAGCAGAAATATGGCAAATGTTCAGTAGATATTTGTGTGATGTTCTGCATAGGTATGTTCCAATGAGATGGAAAGGATGGTAGGGTATAGGAACTGTGATGTACAAAGGCTATTGAAAATTTAGTCAAGACGAAAAGAAAAGTTTACAAAAGGTTCACAAAAACTAAGTAATGATAGTGATCTAGAAGATTATAATGCTAGCAGGAAGGAGTTTAAGAATGAAATTAGAAGAGCCAGAAGGAGCTATGAGAAGGCCTTGGTGAGCAGGATTAAGGAAAACCTCAAGGCATTCTACAAGTATGTGAAGAGCAAGAGGATAAGATGTGAGAGAATAGGACCAATCAAATGTGACAGTGGAAAAGTGTGTATGGAACCGGAGCAGATAGCTTAATGAATACCTTGCTTCAGTATTCACAACAGAAAAGGATCTTGGTGATTGTAGGGATGAGTTACAGTGGACCGAAAAGCTTAAGCATGCAGCTATTAGGAAAGAGGATGTGCTGGAGCTTTTGGAAAGCATCAAATTGGATAAGTCACCAGGACCTGATGAGATTTACCCTAGGCTACTGTGGGAGGTGAGGGAGCAGATTGCTGATCCTCTCCAATGATCTTTACATCATCAACGGGGACAGGAGAGGTTCTGGAGTATTGGATGGGTTGCACATGTTGTTCTCTTATTCAAGAAAGGGAGTAGAGATAGCCCAGGAAATAATAGACCAGTGAGACTTACTTCAGTGGTTGGTAAGTTGATGGAGAAGATCCTGGGAGGCAGGAATTATGAACATTAGCAGAGTTATAATATGATTAGGAATAGCCAGCATGGCTTTGTAAAGGGCAGGTCGTGCCTTACAAGCCTGATTGAATTTTTTGAGGATGTGACTAAACACATTGATGAAGGAAGAGCAGTAGATGTAGTGTATACGGTATGTATTTCAGCAAGGCATTTGATAAGGTACGTCATGCAAGGCTGATTGAAAAAGCAAGGAAGAATGTGATCCAAGGGAACATTGCTTTGTGGATTCAGAATTGGCTTGCCTACAGAAGGCAAACAGTGGTTGTTGATGGGTCATATTCTGCATGGAGGTCGGTAACCAGTGGTGTGCCTCAGGGATCTGTTCTGGGACCCCCCTTCTCTATGTCATTTTTATAAATGACCTGGATGAAGAAGTGGAGGAATAGGTTAGGAAGTTTGTTGATGATACAAAGGTTGGGGGTCTTGTGGACAGTTTGGAGGACTGTCAGAGGTTACAATGGGACATCGATAGGGTGCAAAACTGGGCTGAGAAGTGGCTGATGGAGTCCAACCCAGATAAGTGTGAGGGTTGTTCATTTTGGTTGGTCAAATATGATGGCAGAATATAGTATTAATGGTGAGATTCTGCAATGTGGAGGATCAGAGGGATCTTGGATATATAGGACACTCAAAGCTGCTGTTGACTCTGTGGTTAAGACAGCATACAGTGCATTGGCCTTCATCAATCTTGGGATTGAGTTTAAGAGCTGAGAGGTAATGTCACAGCTTTATATGACCCTGGTCAGACTCAATTGGTACTGTGCTCAATTTTGGTCACCTCACTAAGCAAGGATGGGGAAACTATAGAAAAGGTGGAGAGAAGATTTACAAGGATGTTGCTTGGATTGGGGAGCGTGCCCTATGAGAATAGGTTGAGTGAACTTGGCCTTCTCTCCTTGGAGCATGGAGGTTGAGAGGTGACCCAATAGAGGTGTATAAGAAGATGAGACAAATAGCTTTTTGTTTCCATGTGCAAACACTTTCTATAGATTTCATAAGATATAGAAGCAGAATTTTCCAGTTTTGCCCATTGAGTCCTTCTATCATGCCTGATTTATTTTCCATCTCAACCCCTTCCTCTTGCATTCTCCCCACAGCATTTGATGCCCATATTAATCAAGAACCTATCAAACTCTGCTTGAAGTACTCCCAATGACCTGGCTTGCACAGTTGGCTGTGGCAATGAATTCCACAGGTTCACTGCTGTCTGTTTAAAAAAAAATCATCCAATTGCTCTAAAGAGATGTCCTTCTATTCTGAGGCTGTGCCCTCTGGTCCTGAACTTCCTCACTATAGGAAACATCTTCTCAATGTCCACTCTATATATGTATGTCAATATTTGAAAGGTTTCAATGAGATTCCCCACCCCCCCCCCATTTTTCTAAACTCCCCCAAATAGAGGCCCAGAGCCATCAAATACTCCTCATACATTAACTGTTTCATCCCTGGGATCATTCTCTGATGCCAGCAGATTCTTTCTTAGACAAGGGGTCCAAAACTGCTCACAATACTCCAAGAATGGACTAGGAAAGGAATTGACCATGGAGAGCTGTGGAGAAACTGACTGAGATATAGCTTATATTTTTATAGTTATATGGATATATAGTTATATATAGTTTCATGGCTTTCAAAATAACATATGGAGCTGGAAAACAGATTATAGTTCAAGATTATTTAGTTCAAAAATATGTGTTATTTATCTCAGGATATATCTAGAATCACAAAATGCTTTCAGCTTTTGATCCACTGAATCTATCTACTTACAGCCCAGCAAATTATCTACTTTCAAATCCTTACATGTAACCCAGATGAACACAATATTTGAATCCATGTTCACTATAACTCCTGGCAGTGAAATTTCAGACCCTAATTACTCGCAGTCTGAAATCAGCTTTGCCTTGTCAATTTTGGTGAGGGAAGGGTTGGGCAGGTTCATTTGAATTAGTAGTAATTTGCTGTTTTAATGGCAAGGTATTCTGCATTTTTTTTTGCTTGAATCCGTTAACACAACATTTTAGTTTTTTTAGAAGTTGGCTTTATAATGAGTGAAATGCTACTGAGAGGCGGGTACCTTTGACAGCTTCTACGGACCTAAAATGAAAATCAGAAGCTTTTGGTAAACACATGAACTAATGAGTATGTGTTGAACATTACTTTTCTTCACTTTGTCATATTGTGTTTGATTGGCAACATGCTATCAGGTTATATTACTGAAGGTTACGAAGCTTCTTCAGATTTAGTGAATTGCTACTGTACTGCTCAGTGTCCGGGAGGTATGTAACTCTGACTATTTACCTTCTCTGACAAAAAAGAAAAGTTTAAGACGTACTTAAAATTTTGGGTGGAAAGTAAAATCTATTAGAGTTTATCGACTACGATCTGAAAAACACACCTATCATGATTTCTTGCTGGTGCAATGCTTCTCTTAACTGGGGTAAGCACAAACAGCTACAATCCACCACACCATGAACATGACAGGCAACAGTACATTTTTACACAAGAACCAGAGATAGTCCGCAGCCTCCTTTACTGCGGCAATAAAACAACACTTAGGTTGGAGGACCACCACCTTAGCCTCCAATCTGATGGCACGAACATTAATTTTTCAAATGTCCGGAAATTGCACCCCCCCCCCCCCACTCCCCGGCCTCTCTTTCATTATTTCCTGTTCCTGTTTTCCTCCTCTCGCCTTATCGCTTTTTTGATGCACCATCAATAACTCACACTGAGACGTAAGGCGAGATATCGGCTTTTATTGACTGGAAGAAGGAACCAGGAGTGAGTGTCCATCATACTATGTCCTGGAGACTGAGGCCGAGCGTCAGGCCTCAGATCGCCTTTATACAGGGGCCTGTGGGAGGAGCCACAGGAGCAGTCAGCAGGGGGCGTGTCCAGACAGGCACATAGTTCACCACACTTTTGTGCCCATCTGCTGAAAGAGCTATTTTCAAATGACTCTGGTGCTACTCCTTCCCTTTCTTCCATGGTCTGTGATTCTCTCCTTTCAGATTCCCCCTCCTCCAACCCTTTATTCTCGTTCACCAATCAACTTCCCAGCTCTTTACTTCACCCCTCCCCCTCTTCCTGTTTCACCCATTGCCTATTTCTTCCTCCCCTCCACCCACCTTCTTACTCCAACTTTTCTTCCTTTCTTCCCAGTCCTGACAAAGAGTCTCGGCCTGAAACATCGACTGTTTATTCTTTTCCATAGATGCTGCCCGCCCTGCTGAGTTCCTCTAGCGTTTTGTGTGTGTTGCTTTTGGATTTGCAGCATCTACAGATTTTCATGTGTTTGAGAAACAGAGACATCCCTGGAAGACAGAGTTAATCCTTTACACAAAATCTTCCGGTAAATTACCTCCATAACTTTTCTATTGTTTTTAGCTCCCAAAACTAAAATGGATTACCAGGGTAATTTGAAAATGGCTGTACTCTAGCATGTTTCAGCAGCAAGCACATTAAAAAAAATGTGATAAATAAAATTGCAAGAAACTCCTAGCTGAATAATGCATTGTATCTGAAGACTGTGAAAGAACCATGATGAAAGCACTCCCTCAACCTTGAAATTAATTGTGGGCATCAACCGTCGCAAATTCACCGCACCCTGTTCCAATTCCAACCTCACTCCTTCCGAACGCACTGCTCTCCGCTCCCTCTGCACCAATCCCAACCTCACTATAAAACCTGCTGATAAGGGGGGAGCTGTTGTTGTTTGGTGAACTGACCTCTACCTGGCTGAGGCATAGCGACAACTCTGATACCTCCTCTTATTTACCCCTTGATCATGACCCCACTAAGGAGCACCAGGCCATTGTCTCCCATACCATCACCAACCTTATCAGCTTTGGGGATCTCCCATCCACTGCCACCAACCTCATAGTTCCCACACCCCGCACTTCCCGTTTCTAACTCCTACCCAAGATCCACAAACCTGCCTGTCCAGGTAGACCTACTGTCTCAGCTTGCTCCTGCCCCACCGAGCTCATTTCTGCATACCTTGACACTGTCTTATCCCCCCTTGTTCAATCTCTTCCCACCTATGTTCGTGACACTTCTCATGCTTTGAATTTTTTCAATGATTTTAAGTTCCCTGGCCCCCACCGCCTTATTTTCACCATGGACATCCAGTCCCTATATACCTCCATCCCCCACCCGGACGGTCTCAAAGCTCTTTGCTTCTTTTTGGATTCCAGACCTAACCAATTCCCCTCTACCTCCACTCTCCTCCGTCTAGCAGAATTAGTTCTTACTCTCAGTAATTTCTCCTTTGGCTCCTCCCACTTCCTCCAAACCAAGGGTATAGCCATGGGCACCCGTATTGGTCCCAGTTATGCCTGCCTTTTTGTTAGCTTTGTGGAACAGTCCATGTTCCAAGGCTATACCGGTATCCATCCCCCTCTTTTCCTTCGCTACATCGATGACTGCATTGGCGCTGCCTCCTGCACGCATGCTGAGCTTGTTGACTTCATTAACTTTGCCTCCAACTTTCACCCTGCCCTCAAATTTACCTGGTCCATTTCCGACACCTCCCTCCCCTTTCTTGATCTTTCTGTCTCCATCTCTGGAGATGGCTTATCTACTGATATCTACTATAAGCCTACAGATTCTCACAGCTACCTGGACTATTCCTCTTCCCACCCTGTCTCTTGCAAAAATGCTATCCCCTTTTCACAATTCCTCCATCTCCGCCGCATCTGCTCTCAGGATGAGGCTTTTCGTTCCAGGACGAAGGAGATGTCTTCCTTTTTTAAACAAAGGGGCTTCCCTTCTTCCACCATCAACTCTGCTCTCAAACGCATCTCTCCCATTTCCCGCACATCTGTCCTTACCCCATCCGCCCGCCACCCCACTAGGGATAGGGTTCTCCTTGTCATCACCTACCACCCCACCAGCCTGCAGGTCCAATGTATAATTCTCTGTAACTTCCACCACCTCCAACGGGATCCCACTACCCAGCATGTTTTCCCTCCCCACCTCTTTCTGCTTTTCGCAGGGATCGCTCCCTACATGACTCCCTTGTCCACTCATCCCCCCCATCCCTTCCCACCGATCTCCCTCCTGGTACTTATCCTTGTAAACAGAACAAGTGCTACACCTGCACTTACACTTCCTCCCTCACCACCATTCAGGGCCCCAGACAGTCCTTCCACGTGAGACGACACTTCACCTGTGAGTCGGCTGGTGTGGTATACTGCGTCCGGTGCTCCCGGTGTGGCCTTTTATATATTGGTGAGACCCGACGCAGAGTGGGAGACTGTTTCGCTGAACACGTACGCTCTGTCCGCCAGAGAAAGCAGGATCTCCCAGTGGCCACACATTTTAATTCCACGTCCCATTCCCATTCTGATATGTCTATCCATGGCCTCCTCTACTGTCAAAATGAATCCAAACTCAGATTGGAGGAACAACACCTTATATACCGGCTGTGTAGCCTCTAACCTGATGGCATGAACATTGACTTCTCTAACTTCCATTAATGCCCCTCCTCGCCTTCTTACTCTGTCCCTGACATATTTAGTTGTTTTTTTTTATCTCTCTCTCTGCCCATCACTCTGCCTGTTCTCCATCTCACTCTGGTGCTCCCCTCCCCCTTTTCTTTCTCCCTAGGCCTCCCCGCCCTTGATCCTTTCCCTTCTCCGGCTCTGTATCACTTTTGCCAATCACCTTTCCTTTTCTTAGCTTTATCACACTCCCTCCTACTTTCAAATCTCTTACTATCTTTCTCTTCAGTTAGTCTTGACGAAGGGTCTCGGCCCGAAATGTCGCGAATGCTTCTCCTTATAGATGCTGCCTGGCCTGCTGTGTTCCACCAGCATTTTGTGTGTGTTGTGGCCAATGTAACTATCTTGCCTACCAGGAGCACACCGGAGTTGATGATGCTGTCATCTATCTGCTGAACAGAGACTACTCCCATTTGGATAAGTAGGGCAGCATTGTGAGGATCATGTTTTTTTGATTTCTCAAGTCCCTTTAATACCATACAGCCCTCATTGCTGGGGGAGAAGCTCCGTTCAATGCAGATTGGTACTTCCATTGTATCCTGGATAATGGACTACCTGAATGGCAGACGACAGCATGGGCAGCTTCAGAGCTGTGTGTCAGACATGGTTATAAGCAGCACTGGGGCCCCACAGGGGACGGTGTTGGCGCTCTTCCTGTTGACCCTGTATACCTTGGGCTTTAGATATAACCCTGAGTCATGTCATCTATGGAAATTTGCTGGTGACTCAGCAGCAGTTGGGTGTACAAAGGAGGACAGGTGTATTAATACAGTGCCCTGGTGGTGGACATCATCTGCAGCTCAACATCAGTAAGACAAAGGAGACTGATGGACTTGAGGAAGAGTAAGTCTGCATTGCTTCCTGTTACTATTGATGGTGAGGATGTGGATGAGGTCAGGACCTACAAGCACCTGGGGGGGGGGGGGTGCATCTGGATGACAGACTTGGGTGGAGCAACGACACAGAGGTCGTGTGCAAGAAGGGCCAGAGTCGCCTCTACTTCCTTTGGAGTATGCTGGTCTCTACTTCACAGGTTTTTCCAGTCTGTTGTTGCTAGTACAATCCTCTGTGTGGTGGTGTGCTGGGGCAATGGCATCCGCACAGGTAATGCCAACAAGCTCAATATATTGATTAGAAAGGATGGCTCTGTTATAGGAGTCAAACTGGACACACTGGAGGCTGCGGTAGAACAAAGGACCTTACGGAAAATTCTGGACTATTTTCTCAATTTGTCTGAACAGAAGAGCACTTTTAATGCTATATGACATCCAAAGAGTGCTCTGTGAGGTCATCCTACCCCGCCATTAGGCTCTATAATGAGTCAAACTATAGCTGGGGAAGAGATGACCCCCTCCTGTTAGACTGTTTGTTGGAGTTTATCTTTTTATTCTTTCTACTTCTTTTCTAATATTTATATCTGTACATTTGTAATGCTATGTGACACTGTAATTTCCTTTGGGATCAATAAAGTACACTATCTGTCTATCTATCTATCTATCTATCCAAGTTTGAACAAAATGGCACAATGCTTGAGATTCAAATTGTATGTCTTAGTTATCTTAGATTAAGGCCCTTTCAGCTTCAATATCCTGAAATATTTGTTATATAATGCTTCTGCAAGGTGCTGGCTGAAAACCGTGTGTTACCAACTCCTGGTTTGATTTATGCCATTGCTTTTAATGAAGGCAAATTGAAAATCTATTTTAGTTAGTCATGCAACTTCGAAGTTAAGAAAAATGTCAGCTCAATGAATGGAAGTAATAGAATCAAAATCAGACGAAGTAAATGTATGAACTTGATAGTACTTTTAGCAATGTATCAATGTAATTAAAAGCCATCATCAGGCTATATTTTCACTCTAGCAAATTTTGATAAATAAATAACAGAAATACTTGCACTTTTGTAATGCTTTCATGACATTTGATATCCCAAAATGCCTTGCAGTCAATGAAGTTCATTTGAAATGTAGTCACTGCAGTGCATGGAACATGCTAGGCAATGGGTGTGCAATGAGCTTTCACAAAAATGACCAGATCGTCGGTTTTTTAAATTGATCATTAAGAAACATATTGGCCAAGGCAGCAGGGATAACCTTGCTGCTTTACAAAAAGGCCCATGGGATTGACTTTATGCATCTGATTAAAGACTGGGCCTCAGTCTAATCCACATCCAAGAAAGGGCATCTCTTACAGTGCAGTGCTCTCTTGGGCTGTCCCAGAATGTTAGGCTAACGTTTGATGCAGGAGACCCTCGGGTGGGTTTTGAATCCATGATCTGTTGAACTGAGAGGTGAGTGTTTTAATAATGAAGTCGAGATTAATTATTTGGATATTACTAAAAAAAAAGAAAAGATCAGTTATTTCTTTGTAAAATAAGGAGAACTCTAAAGTCATGCTTTCAAGAAATCTGACAAGGTTTGTGGTAATGAATTATTCAAAGTTGAAATTCAGTTTCTGGCATCAAGAGAGACCATTATGTTTAGCTGAAGTACATACAGTAATCAGTAGTATGTCCCCAAAGGATGATGGAGTTGGTGTTAAATTTTACAACTGTTTACGTTCAGGGTTAAATCAATGCTCCTCTAATCAGCTCCTTAAGTTTGAAAAAGATGGTGGTTTACAGCTGCTGGATTCTGTAATCTCAAAGGACAGGAATGTGGAAGTGGTTATTACACTGATTAATGTGCTGCAAATATAAATATAGTGAAAGAAAGCTTGGCAATTGGAAAAGGGGAAAATCTTCCAGTAACAAAAGGGAACAATTATTTTAACTGATAAAAACAGCAAATATTCAATTTAATTAAATATATTTAACAGATAAGGCGGCAAAAAAATTCCTTGACTTATTTTGGCCATGTGAAAAGCAATTAGTCAAAATTGTCTGCCCACAAAAATTAAGTAGCTTTCTCCCTAGTGTAAACACACAAACTCATTAGCTAGCAGTAAAGCATTCTGCAAGAATATTTTAAGGTGCTCTGATTTAGAATTTCAACTTACTCTCGCAGCTTTGCACCTGTTTACCAATGGTCAGTGGATATCCAACCTCCCAGACAATGCCAGCTAGTTTGGATATTTTTCCTTAAGTCACGTGCATAATGGAAAATATACCAGGAATTAACCTAATCTTTTACACCATCTGTATTTTCAGCCCTTTGATCAGACTGTAAATGGATTGTAAACCTAAAGTTTTTAACAAAATGTTTAATGGTTTTTGAAATCAAAGCTGTTTCAAAGGGTGTTTCATACTTGGAGGACTGCAGCTAAATCGTTACGTATTAAAAATGAAATTCAGAAATGTCTATTTGGTATACTGAATTACAAAATGTTCCCTGGTTGTTAACATCTGCTAAATTCCATATTTCTAGTATTTGGCATTGCAAATGTGCAGATGTTGTATGATGTAGAACATATGTATTTTACTATGTGGTACATTTCTGTGAAGGTTTTAATAATTCTGAGGTAAGGATTATTAATCTTCACTGTTGTTACTTATCAAAGATACCTAGTTCTGTTTTGCAGTGTTTGGAATGTAGTGACAACTGAAGATGGGGTATCAGTTGTATTCTGTAAGTACAGTATACAAAAGTAATATTCCTGTTTTTCTAACATGTGGCATAGTGTTTATCTGAAACCTCATTCTAATACACAACTGGGTTAAAAATTATCTGTGTTAGAATGTTTACATGGTTTGGAGACGTTCTGTATAGAAGTGAAACATCAGATGACAGATTGTTTAACTTTAAAGCTACAATCAAAATTAGTTTTTATCTCAGATTTCAACTAATGTAATATCACTAGTGTTAGTCCTTTAACTTAAAATGAACTACTTCATTGTTGGCCTTTCCATAATCTTTCGATGTCATCAGCAGACCAGTTCTATTGCAGCCATCTTCAGTTTAAAATATAAAAGTTGACTGTTCGTGTTTAACATAGCTTAATTTCCAATGTAGATATAAACAAGGATCCAAAGTAGCACTTCTTCCATGTTTGGTTTTACTTTGAAAACACTTAGTAGAAATAGGTTAAAATTAATTGAGAATAAAGTAAATTTTAAAGACAAAATGGCAAGTAAGAATATCCTTTGTAAAATGTCATGAATATGTTTAAACAGGCCTTATTGAGCCTTACTTTCTGGGATTTCTTTAGTTCAATGGCACTACCACATTTAATTTTGCACTTCAGCACTCTAACAACCATTTTCTCATCATTCTTTGGTTCAATAAGGCTTATTACAAAAGGATTTCATAGTAAGCTAAATAAGGTGAATTTCTTAAAAGCTATTCTACTGGAACTTTGTAAAGCTTGTTAAAACGTGTTATTTTTAATATTGCCTCCCAGTCAGGGGTAGCCCAGTAACATTGATCACATTGTTCTGCCAAACTGCATCATCTGTGTTTTATTTTTGCAACCTCATTACAAATAATTTGAAATTTCAAGTCAAAATCATTGTAAAATACATTTTTATTACTAGTGATTGAAATGGGACTTCAGGAATGTGGAATTTAGTTGGTCCCATTAGCGATGTTAGACTGTGCTTCTCTGCAACTCCAAAAATCTGGTTGCAGGTTCAAGGCATAATCAGATAACTTGGTTGTGCTTCCCATATGTTTTGTACCTTAATGAGAACAAATAATTAACTCTGCATTGAAATGTGCGAGTTTCTTGGAACCAGGATTTGCACTGACACAGAAAAATTCTGCTATGGAAACCAAAATGTTGCTGTTTGTATATAAAAAAAAGAGTTGTCATGGCTTGTATTTCCCACTGTATTCTGTCAGATTCAGATGTTCTATAATACTATGTCCTACTCCAGATGTAGATAATAGGTTTCTCTTACGAATCCAACTGTGTATTTATTTTGAAACTTAGCATGCATACAAATTCCATCCAGTTTTCTGCCTTCCTTAGCTGATGGCAGAAGCATTCACTTAACTTCATTCTTTCCATATTCTGACTTAAACAAAAGCAGAAAATGCGGGAACTGCACAGCAAGCTAGGCATATGCATGGAACGAGTGTGTGTGTGTGTGTGTGTGTGTGTGTGTGTGTGTGTGTGTGTGTGTGTGTGTGTGTGTGTGTGTGTGTGTGTGTGTGTGTGTGTGTGTGTGTGTGTGTGTGTGTGTGTGTGTGTGTGTGTACATACAACAGATTTCACACTAACACACACAAAATGCTAGAGGAACTCAGCAGGCCAGACAGCATCTATGGATGTGAATTAACATTTTAGGTTGAGGCACTCCATCAGGACTGGAAAGTAGGATGATGACACATTAAGAAGGTGGGGGCTGGGGATGGAGGACAAGCTAGAAAGTGACAGGTGAAGCTATGTGGGTAGGGGAGGGAGGATGAAGGAAGAAGTTGGGAGGTGATAGGTGGAAAAGGTAAAGGGCTGGAGAAGAAGTATTCTGATAAGAGAGGAGATTGGACCATGGGAGAAAGGAAAAACGAAGGGTACCAGGGGGTGATAGGCAGGTGAAGAGCAGAGGCAAGAGGCCAGAGTGGAGAATTGAAGAAGAGGGAAGGGGGAGGTGAAACATTACTGGAAGTTGGAGAAATCAATGCTCATGCCACCTGGTTGGAGGCTACCAAGACAGAATATGAGATGTTGCTCCTGCAACCTGAGAGTGGCCTCATGTAGCAGAAGAGGAGACCGTGGCCGATATGTCAGAATGGGAATGAGGATAGGAGTCAAAATGGTTGGCTACCAGGAAATCATGCTTTTTGCAGATGAAGTGTAGGTGTTCTACTATGCAGACTCCCAGTCTATGATGGGTCTCACCAATATAGAGGAGGCTGCACCAGGAGCATCAGATACTGTAAACCAAGGGCCGGCAACCTTTTTGCCTCTGTGGGCCGGATCGCGTACTAATGAGTGGGCCGGATAAATACTACAAAACAATTGAAATATAGGAATTATCCATTTAAATACATCTAGTTATGCTTTGCCTCAAATTAATGAATAATGCATGCTAGAAAACCATTTGTGCTTAACCAAGGATGCCAATTAGTGATCAAAGAGCTCAGTTTAGTTGCAATTTATTTCAATCAAGGCATCTTTTGAATCTATCAAAAGGACACAAAAAATCTTTAAACATAAAACGTATGAACGTGATGCATTGAATGGTGGTAAATTAAATATAATAAAAAGAAAATTTTAATGTAAACAGTCGATAAATCAACGTGAAACTTGATGCTGTTTGTTGCTTGAAAGTTTCTCAAAACTGGGTGTCAGACTTGTTGATGCCAAGAGCAAGACATTATCCAGATGGATATCAGTCAATCTTGTCCTCAAATGGTTCTTGGTGTGCTTCATTTTTGAAAACAATTGCTCACACAGACAAGTGTTGCCGAACAATGATGCCATTTTTTTGCATGGTCCACTAGGTTAGAATACTTCCCACTTGGATGAATATATTTTCCATAGAAGTCAAGCACTGACACATCTTCAGAATGAAATTTCGATCTCAATATGTCGTCACACTGCATCTCAGTCAATTCCATTTGAAAAGTTTCTGATGCAGTGTCCACTTCCACATCAAATGGAGTAGCAAACAGCTTGAACTCATTTGCATGCAAGCGATTATCAGCAAAACGAGATTCTCAATTCCTGGACCATATTCACAAAAATGCCTGGATCTTGTGCTTTACTTTTTTGAAAAGTGGGAAAATGTGCACAATTTCCTTTTTGAAGCTGGTACTCCCACAAATGCAGCTTTCTTTCAAAGGCCACATCTGCTGACATTTCTTCAACTCGCTGTGTGATCATTCTTGCTGACAGACTGATAGGTGCAAATAAAGATTTCTTTTCAGGACAAACAATATCCACCACTGCCAGTAAACATTCTTTGACAAACTCTCCATCTGTAAATGGCTTCATCTTTTCTGTAATACGTTTTGAGACTTTGTAGCTGGCACGGGTATTTCCTTCATTTTCATTGCTTTTCTTGGCAAAAAATAGTGTTTGTTTTCCAAAACGAGCCTTCATTCGCTCAACTTCATCTTTCCTTGCTTGCCCAATGAACTTGTTAAAATTTCCACTATGGTGGGTCTCGTAATGTCGCCTGATATTTGTCATCCTCTTCACAGCAACATTTTCTAGGCAAATGAGACAAACTTGTTTCCCAGCTTGCTCGATGAAGAAGTAATCTGGTGTCCAAATGTCTTGGAAATTTCGGCACTCAGTGTCTACCTTCCTGCATTTTGCATTCATTGCCAATGGAATTTTTTCCTTCAATTTTCAGCAGTGAGAGGTGACCTGATAGAGGTGTATAAGATGTTGAGAGGCTCTGATCATGTGAATAGTCAGATGCTTTTTCCCAGGGCTGAAATGGTTGCCACAAGGGGACACAGTTTTAAGGTGCTGGGGAGTGGGTACAGAGGAGATGTCAGGGGTACGTTTTTTACGCAGAGAGTGGTGAGTGCGTGGAATGGGCTGCCGGCAATGGTGGTGGAGGCGGATACGATAGGGTCTTTTAAGAAACTTTTGGATAGGTACATGGAGCTTAGTAAAATAGAGGGTTATAGGTAGCCTAGTAATTTCTAAGGTAGGGACAGGTTTGGCACAACTTTGTGGGCCGAAGGGCCTGTATTGTGCTGTAGGTTTTCCATGTTTCTATGATTTTATTCTGAAACGCAAGTTGTTCAACAAGTATTGCAGCACATGTGAATATCTGGATATTTAGCGCAGATTTCTTGTTAAAACACAGTGACACTGTTTCTGTTTACAAATTTGAACGATCCCATCTGAAAACCTGCACGTGCATGATCAGTATCTAATACATATTAGTAAGGTAGTCTGCCTTTCCCATCATTCGTATATACCAGTGTTTGGTCTGGAGCAAAATGGAACCTGGGGCCAGTGTAACAAGATGGCATGCATTTCCCTCAGAGTGGTTTCGTGAAACACTCAGAATAAGGAAAAATCGCTTGCGGGCCGGATAAGCACAGTATCCAGATATTTGCTTGCAGGACGGTCAAAATACCTTCGTGAATTGGATTTGGCTGTAGATCGCCTACCCTTGCCGTAAACAATCCCCACAGGTTTGCATGGGAAGTGTCGCCTCACCTGGAAGGTCTGTTTGGGGCCCTGAATGGAGGTGAGAGAGGTGAATGGCAGGTGTAGCATTTCTGTCATTTGCAAGGATAAATGCCAGGAGGGAGATTAGAGGGGAGAGACAAATGGACCTGGGAGTCACAGAGGGAGCAATTCCTGCAGAAGGTGTAGAATTTGGGGAGGTAGAGATGTATTTGGTGGTAGGGCCCCTTTGGAGATGGTGGAAGTTGCAGTGAGTGATGAAGATGCTCATGGGGTTGTCGGCGAGGACAAGAGGAACTCTATCCCTGACAAGGTGGCGTGAAGGTGAAACTGAAGAGGGAACCGAGAAGAATGAATTGCATTTTTACAGGTGGCTGGTTGGGAAGAGGTACAGTCAAGATAACCATGGGAGTCGTAGGTTTCTAAACGCTACTGGTAAACAGTTTGTCTCCAGAGATGGAGGCAGATCACGAAAAGGAAGAACGCTGTCAGAAATGGCCAGGGTGGAAATTGGAAGCAAAGTCAACCACAGATTTCACAACATGATATTAACACGATTCTGATTTATCTGAGCAGTTGAGGTAAAATCAAAATGGCCGTTGCAATCCATAGCACGACACCAGTTGATTCGGGAGACTCTCCATGTGCCAAGTTGAAGTGAAAACCTGTGGAACATGCAGCATTTTTGCTGAACCCCATAGATGCTCATATTTCCAACTGCAGCAAACCTTGATTTATCCTCCCTATGCTTTTTCATCGGTTACTAAGGACTGAAGAAACCTTCCACTTGGAAGAGCCAGGATTACATTTTACCGGCAATGTTCCCGCCAACCAAAGTGTAAGAGGTAAGCTAACTGAAATGTAAATTGTACGGTCATGCCAAGATCACTTGTCTTCTCTTCTGTAAGACCAACTTGAAACCATCTTCCTACAACTTATCTGCTCTTTGTCAAACTTAAAATACCATCAGGCAGTCATGGGAAAGTCAGGCTGACTGTCTCAAATATTGACCAATTCCTGCTTTGGCATAGATTGACCCCACAAATTGACAGATAGAATTTCACGGTCACAAAAGTCCTGATTAAGGGTCTCAGCCAGAAACATCAGCTGTTTATTCCCTTCCAAGCATACTGTCTGACTTGCTGAGTTTCTCCAGCATTTTGTGTTTTTGATGCACAGAAATAATCTCAGTATATATTTGTCACAGAAATGATATGAACTTGTGTTTCTATACTTTTTTCTGATTTTCCCCCAAATATAAAGTAGCTATATAAACCAGTACAAGCTATAGAAGTTCATTATTGTGTCGTAGTGAAATCCTCTTCTCCGAGGATCGTCACTCTGCCTTGGGGGAGGGGCCTGAGAATTCCTGTGATCCCGAGACTGTTCCTGACTGGAGTTTAGCTATTTCGTGCTTAGCTCCAGCCAAAGAGCAATCCAACCAGAACTACAATGTTGGGGATAATGACAATTCACAGTGGCAGTGAAGGGGGAGAAAGGCTGCATGAGTTTAGAGCAGGCATGGGCAAACTACGGCCCGCGGGCCATATGTGGCCCGTTAAGCTTTTTAATCCGGCCCGCAGAACTTGATGAAATTATATTAATAAACCTTGTTAACGTTTTTTCCCCGCAATTCTGGCGTTTTCCCAATAGATGACGCACTCTATATACATTTGTGGCGACCCATTTCCTGGCACATCCGACCCGGCTCACAATTAGCCAGCGTTCCGGCTAAGGGAGATAGCCTGCGAGGATTTGCAAGCACAGAGCTTTGGAGCCTCTGCACAGGGGGGCAGGTTGAGGGAGGCTTAAAAGTGAGGCTGGGGATTTCGAATAAAGTTTTTTTCTTCGACTGCAGTTACCGACTCCGTGTCGTAATTTTAGCGCTGCATGTAGCACACCGCTACACATTGACCTTTGTTGAAGTGCAGCGTATTACTCCACATTTGCGCTTTACTCTTTGTTCGGCTCGACCTATTTGTGTGAACAGGCGTTCAGCCTCATGAACATCAACAAAGCCAGCCACAAATCCAAGTTAACTGACCAACACCTCAGATCCATCCTGAGAATCGCCACAACAAAACTAAATCCAGACTTTGATGCGCTGGCTAAAAAGGGAGACCAACAACACTGTTCCCACTGAAATTAAAAATAAGTTTCTTCCTTGTGTTATGTAAAAAATGCATTTGAAAATATTTTTTTTCAATAAGCCTTACATGTTACATGTCATTTCTGTTAAGTGATGGACATGAGTAGTGCGCAGGTACATGTACGTTCTCAAAATAAAAAATGCGCTCCAGATCAAATAATGCGCTCCGCATACTGGCGCGCTGTCACTGTTCTGTCATTGTGCGGGTCGGTGTTGAGTTTTGGCGTAAGGGACAATTGAATAAGAAGGAGCAGGACAAGTAGACCTGCATCTCCTACCGTTTTTGAAATAAAGACAGTCAGGAGGAGAGTGATGATGATAATATCTTGAAGGATAACAGAATTTTCAGTGCTTTAAAATAATAACTGTTACTATTTAAAAAAGCTGTATTTTATTCATTTAATTTTCAGTGTTTTAAAAGTCATTTCAATAAATAGCTAAATACCATGGGACTTCAAAGACAGATATTTTGTTGTAATGCATTTGTTCATTTTCAATTGAAATTAAAGCACATGTTTTCTACATATCCCATGATATTTTATTTTCTCTTATGAGGTGTATTACCAAAACACTCCGTCCATCTGCTCCTGGTCCGGCCCCACTGTCAAATTTTAGAACCCTTTGTGGCCCTCAAGTCAAAAAGTTTGCCCACCCCTGGTTTAGAGACTCAGTCACCTTGCATTCCCTGCCACTGGACCCTAACCTTGACCAACTGAGGACCGTGTGATGGCTACCCGTGCATCAGCCTTTGCACAGTGAACTAAGGTGCACACAGGCGGATTCATCTATGTGGCTCCCAGATTTGCCTCTACAACGACCTGAAGACCTACCAAAAGACAACCCCTTAGGAGAACATCATACTCCACCCAAGTGATCACACTGTTAATAGTGAGGTCTACACTGCTGGATATGGAACTTCCCTTTTCTGATTAATGTGCAAATTTCATATTTCTGAAAACAGTGTTTATATTTCTGCTGTTCTTCTAGAACAGGTATAAATGGAGTTACATGGACATTTATTTAATTAAGGCCTTTGTTAAGCCCTGGTTAAGATTTTTACTATTAACGCTGTAGGGTATTTCATTTCGTAGTCTTCTGTAGAAGCAGTGTTTGGGTTTTAGTTAAAAGGGCTGTGCTCTTCAACTTAGGAATGTTGTGTAAACCAATCAGGAAGGTGGAATGTGAGAAGGTTCTGGAGAAAGCAGAGATGAGAGGATTCGTGATGGATACTGGTGGGGTTTGTGATCTTTTTGGCAGGAGATAGAATGAGGAGAAGATCGAGGGAGATGGGCATTGGGTTCAATCTGATCCGGTGTCCTAGATGGGAAGTTCTACCAGTGAACGGTGATGAGGAGTTGGTGCTGTGAATAAAGGACACATTCAGCTTTTGGAAGATATGAGCTCCAACACGTGCACATTTAGACTGGTTTAATTATAATGGACCTTTTTCTCCTCCTTTTAATATCCGTTTCATACAGCTGCACTAGTAATTGTATTTGTATGCTGTATATGATCTGTTATTTCTTGCTGATGGATAATTGTATGTGGTCAGTATTTACACAGTATTCCTTCAGATCAGGACACGGGTGGTCAAAACATCCCAACATTTTCAGTAAATATATTTAAGACAAGATTGGATAGATTTTTGCATAGTAGAGGAATTAAAGGTTATGGAGAAAAGGCAGGTAGGTGGAGATGAGTCCATGGCCAGAATAGCCATGATCTTATTGAATCCTACTCCTGCTCCTGTTTCTTATGTTCTTTCTAGTCTGGTGGGACCCAAGTCATACTGACCCCAGACGCATGGAGTTTAAGAAAGGTGGCTTTCTCACTGCTAAGCCCAGTGGCTGTTAGAAGAGTGGTTAATGAGACAGTTTTCTATAAAAGCCTGGTAAAGGGAGGGTTGCTCCTTGTTAACATTATTTTATTATAATCTTTCATATATTTCAGACATTTGGATTGCAAGTAAAAGCTACATTCTTGTACTGTAGGGTCAGACTATCTTTCATACAATCATAATTAACCATATAAATATCTAACAGTACAGTTTGCAGCTAGAGCTAGATCACAAATATTCAGCATGCAAAAGCCAGAATTCCATTTGTCCAAGTTAAACTTAGAGAAAGGAATGGAGAATTTTTCAAACACCTAACCTCATCTTAAACCTTTTTTTTTCATTTGACTGAAATGTCTTACAGCTGTTCCTGCGAGAGATGGATGACATTGAGGAAAACTCAATGGGTTTACTGACTACAAAGCAGAACATTTTATAAATTCTGCCGTGATGATTTATCTCAGACTGTGACAACTTCAGGCCATACCTATTTAAAAAAAAGAACAATTTATAAATCTTAAAGGAACAGGGAGGTGTAATAGATTTAAGAAAGATGAAAAAAGAAAACTAAAAGAAGATCAAGAAATGGAGTAGTTGGTGATGTTGTTATTATAACTGGAACTTTGAAGAGGGGAAATTATTTTTCAATGCTAAGCTTTGTTGGTTATTCAGCTTCAAGGATTGTTTTTGTCTAAGTAAACACACACGAGCACAAAGGTACACATAATAGAAGCTAGATATATTGAGCAATACACATAACATCTGGAAGGACTCAACAGGTCAGGCATCATGGATTGAGTGAAATAAACAGTTGATGTTTCGCTCTGAGATCATCATCTAACTTGTACAGTAAGAACCACAATGATACATTTGTAGAATATACAAATAAGGGTTAATTTGAATTTGATCAACACTTGGTAATAACAAAAGATGGTATGACTCAAAGAGCAGAAGAATGCTCTATATATAATTAATTTTTAATTTCCAAATTACATCTTTTTCATCTTTCCCCCACTACTGGAATTTTACTTTGTACTCCACTTCTATAGTTCTTTACAAAAGTAATATTCCTTCAGTAATCTTTTTACTTCGTACCTAACCAGTCTCCAGTACAACCACCCTGAAAGCTACAAACCATTCTCCAGAGATGCTTCCCCAGAGCAGGGGAGGCAATACATTAACTACACTCTTGGAATTAATAAAAGAAACACATTTGGTTGAAATCATTTGAATTTAGAATTAAGCGACCGAAAGAGCTGGCTGTCTTTATATACTTGTGGAAGATTGCAACAACATTTCAATATTATTAACTCATCAAACAATAATTTTATTTTGTAGGACTAAACAAGCAATCAGAGATACAGTGTGTCTGAAGTGGTCTTTGCTATATAAGAGGACCATTGATACTCTAAATATTGCACATTTTTATTTGGAATAGTAAGTAATGGAATGATAGTCTCCTTGCAGACCCACCAGAAGGAGATGCTCAGCAGAGATGGGACTCTCTCAGGGACACTATCCACAGCACTGCACTCAAGGCCTTCGGGAGGAAACAGGGCAAGACGCAGGGCTGGTTTGAAGTGAGCTCACATAAGCTCATCGCTGTCATTGAGGTAAAGCGTGTTGCGCTACTAGAGCACAAACGCCACCCCACCCAGGCAACACTACAAGTGTTAAGGACAGCAAGAAACAAGGCCCAGGAAACAGCCAGATGCTGTGCAAATGACTACTGGCTACAACTATGCGAAAGCATTCAGTCATCATTTGACGTAGGCAACATCAGTGGAGTGTACACGGGGATCAAGAGAGCCGTCGGCCCAACCCAGGGCAAGACAGCTCCACTGAAAACCATCACAGGTGGGACCATCAAAGACAAGGGCAAGCAGATGGAGAGATGGGTGGAGCATTACTCTGAACTCTTCTCCAGAGAAAACAGTATCTCGGACAGCGCGCTAGATGCTGCGGAATGCCTGTCTGTCATGGAGGAACTGAATGCTTTGCCTACTGCCAAAGAGCTGAGTGAAGCCATCGACGGCTTGCCCACTGGGAAGGCACCAGGATTGCATGACATTCCACCAGAGGCCATCAGGTGCACCTTTGGAACATCAACTGATGGCGTCTACCTCCACACCAGATCGGACGGGAGGCTGTTCAGTCTGTCCGAGCCGAGGGCGAAAACCAAGGTTCGTGAAGGGAGACGTTGTTTGCTGATGACACGGCACTGGCAACACACTCTGAAGAGCAACTACAACGCCTCATGGACAGCTTCTCACGAGCATGCCAGGACTTCAGCTTGACCATCAGCCTGAAGAAGACCAACGTGTTGGGCCAAGGCATTGAGCACCCCCCTGCCCTGACCATCGACAACTACGAGCTGGAGGTAGTTCACAAGTTTACATACCTTGGCTCCACCATCATGGACAGTCTATCCCTAGACCCCGAGATCAACAGATGGAGCAGCCGCAATATTCGCCAGGCTGACAAAGAGAGTCTGGGAGAACAGAAAACTGACGACGCACATCAAGATTGCATTCTACAGGGCCTGTGTCCTCAGCAAACTGCTTTATGGCAGCAAGACCTGGAGCCTCTACTTCAGACAAGAGCGGGGCCTCAACGCCTTCCACCTTCGCAGCCTGAGACGCATCCTGGACATCAAGTGGACTGACGGAGTTACCAACAATGAGGTCCTGGCCCGCGCCCAGATACCAGCCTCTTCACCCTGCTCCAACAATGCCGTCTCCACTGGTTGGGCCACGTACACCAGATGTCAGATGGGAGGATCCCGAAAGACCTGCTGTACTGGGAACTGGCCTCTGGCGAGAGAGCACAAGGGCGGCCCCACCTTTGTTTCAAAGATGTCTGCGAGAGAGACATGAACATCGAGAGGTGGGAAGACATTGCAAGCGATCGCTCTTGTTGGAGGCTGGAACTATGCAAAGGTCTAAAAAGAGAAGAGAAGCTGAGGCTCGTTGCTGAAGAAAAGCGCACTTGCCAAGAAAACAGCACCAAGACAACACCGGAGGACAGCGCCTTCAAGTGCAGTTGCTGTAGCTGAGGCTGTCACTCCTGTGTGGGCCTCTACAGCCACAACAGACGCTGCTCCACCAACACCGAATGACTTCCCAGGCGCAGATCCACGGTCTCGCAAGACTAACGGATGCCATCGAATAAGTATAGTCTACTTATAGTATAGTCTATTGTTTATTTTAAAATTACTTTAATTTAATGCATTACATTAATTTCCAGGGGAAAGCTGGTGAAGTTTTCTGTTTAAATCAACATTATAGTTATAGAACGTAAGCACTACAGTGCAGAACAGGCCAACCTTTTAACCTACTCTGAGATATTCTAACCTCCTACATAGAACTCTGTTTTTCTATTGTCCATGCTGCCATGGTTTAAAAAGATCTGATTTTAACATTTTTTTATTGTTATATTACAAATGGAATTTAAATTAATCCCATTTTATTGAGAATAATTATTTTACAGTAATAGTAGTGTGATCACTTGTATGATGATCTCCTCATGGGTTGCCTTTTGGTGGGGCCTCAGGTGGTTGTCGGGGCCGATCCGGAATCCACATATCCTGGTGCATTGTGGGCATTTTAAATGGAGGCTGCGGTAAGTGGTTTGGCCGTTGCTTGGTCTCTCCTTTTGCAGCGGCCGCTTGTTCTCTGACTGTTCTTGTGTTTATGCATCGTAGTCTCCTGCCTGATGGTAGAAAGTCAGAGACGATGCAGGATTGATGGGTGGGATCCTTAATAATACTATGCAGCACTCCTGATAAATGAGTGCTACCGATGGATGGTAGGGGGAACCCTGTGATCCTCTTAGCTGTTCTCACAGTCCTTTGCAGGGACTTCTGGTCCGATGTTCAACTGCTCCCATACCAGATAAAGATGCAACTTGTCAGGACACTCTCATTGGTGCTCCTTTAAAATGCAATTAAGATGGGGGCGGGAGGTTGTGAGGTTGGGAGCCACCCTTGCCTCAATCTTCTTTGAAAGTGGGGCACTGCTGTGCCTTCTTGTTCAGGGGGGTGATATTAAGGGACCAGGTGAGGTCATCCATGATGTAAACTCCCAGGAACTTTGTGCACTTAACTTTCTCTATGGAGGACCCATGTATTTGCAGAGATGGAAGATTTGTCTGCACCTTTCTGAGTCCACAATGATTTCCTTTTCTTCTCCGTGTTCAGACTTAGGTTGTTCTTCTCACACCAATCCACCAGCCACTCCACTTCTTCTCTGTACTCTGTCTCATCATCGTTGTTGATGTCATGGTTTGAGCTGAAGAATCTATTCACTGGTTACTTATTTTTCAAGTGAACTCTTGAATTAGCAATGTATATTCATTTAAATATTCAAGGATTTAACAGCCTGAAATTCCAGTAGTCCAGGGTGGCAAAAAGTAGACCACAGAATTTGGGAGTGATTTTAACACTGCACATATTGGTTGCAGGCCTTCCCACTGCAAGTAGAGTAAAAAAAAACAGATACTCTAAATCTAAAAGAAAATCAGAATATACCAGGCCAGGCTGTGTTTGAGGAGAAACAGAGTCAATAGTCTTCAACCTGAAAAGTTGACAGTTCCTTTTCCCACAGACACAGCTTCACCTGCTTTGTACTTCCATTGCAAAAGAGGGTTGGAGCCACTTTACACTGTAAAAACAGAGGCAATAAATAATAATTTCCAGCCCTTTACTATTGACACACTTTACTATTGCATACGGGCAGTAATATTTGAAGAATGAAGCTGTAGTTCTAAAGTATTCCACATGGTGTTAGTCTGCAATCAATAAATACAAACATTTTGTTTATTTGGTGATCTAAAAACACTACTTCACAACTGTAGGTTTTTGTATTGAGACAGAATTACATGAGACACTCAACAACTTTAGCATGATGTTCGTATTTGTTCATGTGCAAATCTAAAATTTAAACCAGCTGGTTTTGCATGGCTTGAACTTGAGTATAAGTTTAATTTTACTAAGTAAATACATCTTTAAACGAATAACAGTAATTGAATTGTAGTGTAATTTTAACCCATTGACTTTCTCTATAGTTGCACTTTGTTTTAATTCAAAGTCTGAATGTCATATTCTTTTGTTTATCACTAACTAGGAGAAAGATGTGACTATCACAGCTACACTCAAACCCATGGGGTAAGAAACTACAATTTTATAAGCATAACTATTTTCAGTATCATCTTTGAAACAATAATTATGTTTTATAATTGTATCTCAAGTACTCAGTGAAATATTCTACCACAGATTTGAAATCTCCGTGTGCGGTGTTTGTAATTGCTGCTGTGAATTTGTGACACTTTAGTGATTCAGGTTTCTTATTTTGCTTTCATGGTAAGCAATCTCTCTGGCAACAGGAAAAAAAAGGAACAGCACCATCTTTTAAATTCCAAGTGCCGAAGGAATCTTGAATATTTCATGAAACTCTAGGTTTAAATGTGAAGAGTTGCATTTAAGACTTGATCGCTTTCTCCAAAGATGCTGAGAGAGATCTTGCACAATTGTTAAAATTGGATGAAGAACTCCAAGTCTTGTTCAAAGTATTTGACACTGGAGGAATGTTTGACTTTTTCAGAAGTAGTGGCAAGATCGTATTTCCCAAATATTGTAACTTTAGATTGATATGTTGTTTCATCTCAAAAATTCTGAAACAGGCTTTTCAATTCGCCTCTAAGTTCCCAAATTAGGGCAAACTGACATTGGCCATTTAAATATTCTAAAGAATCTGCTATGATCTTAACATCAATCACGAATGCAGGAAGAAAGTGCCTTTACTCATGATCCAAGAGAAATAGTCTCTCCCAGCTCACTAGCAAGAAACATTACCACATATTCCACTCCTTTCAGATGACCAAAAGTATCACGACAGTCAATAATAGCTTCTCCACCCTCATCCCATACTGACTTCAGACTTCAGAGCATGACTGTACACCCTCTTGTCTTCACCCCTGTGTTCACATCCATATTTACCGACTGCCAGCCACCACTCCTCTCCCCTGAAACCAACTTGCTCTATGACTCTGTCATATCCTCCCGACCTAATGAGCCTTTAGGTTGCTGCCCTGGTTTCCTATGGGTTATTGAAAGAGATTTTACTGCGACCTACAATTTCAAAAGACCTAAACATCTTTGAATTTCATTCTTCCGAACTATAAGCAGCCTTCATTATGGATTGCGCCTCCGTGCAAAATCCTAGGCTGGAGTGTATGGAGCTATGCCCTGTGGTATGTTGTAGGATAACTTATATTTCTGTTGTGTTTGTTATTCTATCCTCCACCTCCCCACTCAAAACACATTCGTCACACATCCCCCAACTTGGACCAGTGTGCAGCAGAAGTGATGCAGATTTATACAAGGGTCAATATTATTCAACATATACATTGACTTCCATTAGGAATTTGCTGTGGTGTGTTGATGTGACACGTAACAAAGGACAGCATTCAACAATTATAAAGATTTATATAACAATAGAGTTGGAGGTTGGAATAAAATATGCATAAATACATAAATACCAGCATGTATTAACAATGTAAACAGCATTATAAGAAGTGGTTTGAAGTGTTAACCTTCATTGCTGCCCTAAGTACCAGTAACTAACTAATGTGTTTTCTGTGCAGCCTTATTGCGCTAATAGGCAGCTAATGAGAATAGTTGATCAAATTAACAGCCAGCTGAAAGAAACTTTTAAGATGGTGTCAAACGCTCTTATAGCACTTTTCAGATGGAAGCTTTTGGAAAAGGCAGTTTCCTGGTGGGGAATGTCCACAATGATTTTCCTGCCCATTTCTTTGTCCTGGACACACACAAGTCCTGCAGTGATAGTAGATTGCATCCAATGACCAGCTAGCTGACGTGATAGCTTGCTGCGGTTTCAGTACATTGAGAGATGATGCTGCACCATACTGGACAGTAATGGCTGATGTGAGGATGCTCTCTATATGTAGAATGTGGAAGTGGGCAGAGCTGAAGTAAAACTACTGGGTTACCTGTGATATCTGATTTGCTTTATTTCAGGTTGGACTTTTGAGCCAAAATCAAAATGACTCCATGTAATCCAGACATGTCCTTCTTGCTGGTGACAATTTTTTGTGAAGTGGGATTAGGCTGAATCATTCCTTTGGCTGCACAAGTGCAATGATCACTTCCAAAGTTGTACGGTTACCGGGATTCTAGTCTCCAGTGACAAATCTACCATTAATGTGAGAGAGGATTGCAAATGACTCAGCACAGCGTGAGGAGCTCAGCTGGGACTGTTATAGCACCTGGCAGGATTTTCCTAGCACCTTAAGAAAATAGGGCGACACGGTAGCATAGCAGTTAGCAAAGAGCTTTACAGAACCGGTGACCCATGTTCAATTCCCGCCGCTGCCTGTGAGGAGTTTGTATGTTCTCCGCAAGATCATGTGGGTTTCCTCTGGATGCTCCTGTCTCCTTCCTCATTCCAAAGGCAAATCATAACTGGTCATTGTAAACTGTCCCGTGATTAGGCAATGGTTAAATTGGGGATCGCCAGGCAGTGCAGCTCAAAGGGCCGGAGGGCCTATTCCACACTGTATCTCAATAAATAAATAAATGGTCAATACTTTACAGGTACAGTATATTTGTTCCCTGTGTGCCTTTAAAAAGCAAACTTAGCAAACTGTGTCTTTAACTTAGTTTAGGTAGGTATTAATTCCTGACTCTGCAGGTTCTGTACCTGTAGTGTGTAAAGTTACAGTGGTTGCTAATTTCTCCAGCACTGTTTGGATAAATCAAACAATTTAATGGGAGGAAACTAGAGGGAAGGTCAAGCAGTAATCTTTTTGCAGAGACAGCAGGCAAAAGATTGAAAATCTGTCTGATGACTCCTCCAGGAGATCTTTAAGCCCCTGTACAAATCAGGTACATCTATTCACATTTCACCACCATATGTGTTATTGAAAGGGCATCTGACCTCTTAAAAGAATGCTTTTGATGCCGTGACGCATCTGGCAATATATTGTAATACAGGGAAGAGAAAGTCTGTAGCACTTTATCAGTATGTTGTTTTACGTCGCAACACCACTGTCTGGTGCGGAAAAGAGACAGACATTTACTTAAACCAAAGTACCCAGTATTATGAATTATGGTATGGACGTGGGAAGACCTTATCATACAATGAGAGTGAATGTTTGGAAATAAACTGATTCAAGGTAGTGTTGTTATTATGCAAAGATTCAACAAGACCATCGATTGCTGAGGAAAACACAGGTTTCTCACTGACTGCTTGAAAGGGTGTAAAGGAAGTGGTGGTTTAGTTTATGTGTCCGTACTAAGTAAGGGAGACACATACATTTAGCGAGCTCAATCGGACTGGAGTCCCACAGTTGGATTACCCAGTTACATTACTCTTTACGTACGGCCAACTGTCTCGGGAGCACCACCTGGTGGATATTCGGGGACGACGGCTGTTACAGACGTGAAACTGATATTCCGAGCAGGAAAGATGGAACTTTATTATCGTTCTTTGGATAGTGCAAATTAAATTATTGGATTACTTTGCTGGTATTTATATTTTTATTCAAAAAGGGCAAAGGTAATCTATTGCATTGTATTTTGTTTTCTTTTTGAATTTTAATTGGCCCTTGTTTTTCTCCCCTAGTTGCATCATTCATCAGAAGTCTGGTGAGGCACTCTAAATTGGTCCCACTCAAGAAACAAGATGATCAATTTCTTATCTCCTGTCACATACTATTCTTGACCCTGGAGTAGATTATTTTCCCTCTCAGCCGAGTAACTCTGTATCACTCAGCATTTACACTCTCCACTCCCAGATCGCTGGCTGTTTCAGAGGTTGGAGAATAATCCCTTCAACTGTCACTTTTAAACCTGGCCAACAAGCACATCAGCCGTACAAGATTTGAGGTTATTGCTCTTGTGACTAAACACAATGTTGGCATAAAATAATGATAGAACAAGTGTGCAAAGGAAGAACTCTGAGGGTTAGAAGCACGTTTAATATACCATTAAAGTTCATGACACAGTATTGACACAGATATGTTGCTATAAAAGTATGCATTTTATATATTTTTCTTAATTTCTCTGGATTATACCTATTTCCCCTCTCACTCTATTAGTCATTTTTATAGAAACACTGCAAAACTTTTATTTAAAATATAGTTGTTCTGACCCATATTTATCTAATCAGCCTAACTAGAAGTTACCTAAAGCATGAAGTTTCAGTCATTTCAATTATTTGCTATAGATATATGTCAAGTAACAGTTAAATGATTTTCTTTGAGTTGTGGTTTCAGTTAAAATGTGACAATCTTTCATGGTTAGTGTTCTGTTTGAACTTATCATCTGTTTTCATATAGTCTCAGCCACAGCTGATATTACTACAAGAATGAAGTCACTTTTGGTGCCAACAAGTTGAATTATTTGAGTTTAAGAATGAATATTCCTTTCCCTTAGAGAGTGTTTGCAGCTCCTGCTGGTCCTCACATGGACAGCAGGCTGCCCAGTCTTTGCCTGTATAAATCAGGTTCAAATGAAACACTTTTATAGATCTGCTTGCCATGTGTGCTCATTGTTTGCTTTTTGTAGAGCTGACACTTCATTCTATTTTCATCTGTCATTTCTCCTGTTCCTTCCTTTCAGCATCCTGTGTTTGGAATTCCTTAACTCTCCTGTTCCCTTTCCACATATCCACACTGAATATTCTCCCCTGTGCATTGGATTCCAACTGTTTCCATAGTGTGGGATACTGATCAAAAGACTGGATAAAATGGCAAGGAAGATAAAAAATAAGACACTGCCTGTGCCTTCAATACTGCTAGAAAGTTTATTGGAAGATTTACCTGACTATAACCAACTGTTCAGAATTCAATATGTTTATAATTTCTAATTCTTTTCATTGGAAACCAAATCTATGTACAACATGTTTATATCACTTTCTGAATTTATCCCCCAGTTAGTCTTTCGTTGTGGGTTAGATTTAAAAGTAACTCTTCGTTGTGATTTATTTTGTCTCTTTGCAAGAACTCTGATCCTTACACTTAGAAAGGAATTGATCCTGTGCTGGTTCTGTATTGCTATAGTGAACAACTATTAAATTTATGAACTCCATGCAACTGAACTAGGAGGACTGAAAACAGTCCTGTGTTTAGCACCAATGAATGAAGACAGTCCTTTGTATTTTAAGACAACTGCTCTATTCAGTAAATTTCCACTACATTTTCAGATGTGCTGAGTATTTCCTAAATTACCAGTAAATAACATGGCAGGATTGGCATGCAATAAATGTTCTGTTCATATAAATTTTATATGTGTTTTATTTTCTGAAATTGGTGGAATGAACTTCAGAGGTTGTGTATGACTTGCTAAGGTGACAATTTAGAACAGTTAGTGCTGCCAGTGATGAATGGATTTCCAGTTAAATTTGGCATTGGAGTACTTGCAAAGTTGTTCTATTTGGAGAAAAATTCTTAGCAAAATATATGTTTGCTGATTCAAATTAACGTGGGTATCATGATCAAAGAATTAAGCTTTTTAGATGATATTGCACATGATATATTTAGGTATTTTGAAAACCAAACAAAGCTTTAAAAGATCAATAAAAGGGTCTTTAAGGTCCTTTCACAGGAATGATAACAAAATTTGATATCAAGTGATTGAAGTATTGCAACTTGCAGTGGAAAGAATGCAGCAAAAGTTCACCAGATCATTGCTGGGATGGGAGGCTTGTCGTATAAAGAGAGATTAAGCAGATTGATTGCATTCTCTTACGCTTCCTGACATTGAGATGCATTGGCCTCATTTAGTCAGCCCCAATTTCTGTCATTGTAATCTGGATAAAAGTCAGCTCAGTGCTGTGGATAAGCAGTGAGAGTTGTGATCAGAGATTTACTGGGTATTAAAAACTAGGCAAGTCTATAAGGCTTTAACAGAATAAATGCTAATAGAATTTATGTATCATCTCATAGCATAGGGTGAAAGAAGGTAAGCAGCAATAAAAAATTGTTATACAAACTTTCAAGGGCCACTTTATTAGGTACACCTGTACACCTGTTCATTTGATATCTAATCATCCAATCATGTGGCAGCAACTCAATGCAAAAACCAGGTAGACATGGTCAAGAGGTTCATTTGTTCAGGCCAAACATCAGAATGGGGAAAAATGTGATCTAAGTGATATTGTCCATGAAATGATTGTTGGTGCCAGACGGGGTGGTTTGACTATCACAGAAACTGCTGATGCCTTGGGGGTTTTCACATAGAGCAGTCCCTAGAGTTTACAGAGAATGGTGTGAAGAAACAAAAGGGTGAGTGAGTGCCAGTTCTGTGCCTTGTTTAGTGAGAGAGCTCAGAAGAGAATGGCCACACTGGGTCAAACTGACAGGAAAGTGACAATAACTCGAACACCACATGTTACAACAGTGGCGTCAAAAGAGCCACTCTGAATGCACAGCACATCAAAACTTGAAGTGAATGGCTACGCAACAGAAGATCACAAACATATACTCGGCCACTTTATTAGGTGGAGGAGGTACCGAATAAAGTGACCGCTGATGCATGTGGACTTTATTAGGCTCAGTAGCTGAGCAAAGATGTTGAAAGAGCATTTCAAATGCTTCTCTAGTGTGTTGCCCGTTATGGATGTGTACAGCAGAAATTAGCTTATACTTTCACCAAGCCAAAACATCGCAGGATTAACTGTAAAAAGTATAGATGTTTAAATCAGGGTGGGGGAATGTAGTGATACAGTGGTTATGTTTCTGGATTACTAATCCAGAGGCCTGGCGTAACCATCCAGAGAAACATATGCAAATCCCACCACAGTAACCGCAAAATACAACGTTACCAGTGATGGTTGTAAAAACTTATCCGGCATTCATTTTTTCCAGGGGAAGAAATCTACAGTTCTTGCCCAGTTTTGACAGCAAGACCAAGGAATTGATGGTGGACTTCAGGAAGGGGAAGTTGGGAGAGCACACATTGGTCGTCATCAAGGAGTCAGTGGTGGAAAGGGTGAACAGGTTCCTGTTTCTGGGCATCAGTGTCTCAGAGGATCTATCCTGTACCCAACATATTGATACAAGAGGAGATGACAATGGCTTTACTTCATTCAGAGTAACTTGCTGACTAATGCTCAGTTTGGGTCTTGTGGCGGCTACTTGGCTGCTGACCTCATTTTAGGCTTGGTTGAAACCTAGAAATCCAGAGGTGAGATGAGAGAGACAGCAGTGGACATTGAGACAGAATCTGACCAAGTGTAGCTTCAAAGAGGTTCCTGGTAAGGCTAAGAGCAGTGAGCATCAGTTGGAAAACTTACAACTTTACTACAGCAGCCTGGATCTGGCAGAAGCTGTCAGGATTCTTACTGTAGGTCAGCTGCAAGTGGGCAGCAGACTGACAATATGAGGCCAAACATGAGCGTCTCTGATCTGGGCAAGTTGTGTAAGCAATTGAGTGTTGTGATGCACGACTGATCAGGGCTGTGAGAAATGTTTATAGCTCTGAGGTATAACAGCTGAATTTCTGTGAAGCAGTGAATGGGCAAGTTCGGTATGGACAGTCAACAACCCGTGTATAGCCACATTGTCAGCAACAAGGTTCTTCAGTGAAGTGAAAGATTAAATAAAATAGCAGAGCGTCCAGCCACTTCATCTGAACAAGTCCCCTGCTCATGCATGTGAAATAGAAAGGCCAGCATCTTGCTCATAGATCTAAGGGGCTTCCTTCCCTTCACTTCTCATTCTGCCAGTTGACACAATGATCAAATATTTCATAACACACAGTTAACGAGTTCTATTCAACTGGCCAATATTTCTGTGTTGTCCGATGGCAGTACTAGCACCCAGATGGGTAGAATAAGCAGCAAGACTAACAGTCTTTACTATAATGGAGAATGTCTAACAGTAACCTCTGAAATATGCATGTGAGCAGTTAATTGTGCAGAGACTCTGACTGGGATTTAGAAACCGTCTGACTGCCAAAGGTCAGTGCTGCCATGGGCTTGTGATGGGGGGGGGGAGGGGCTTGAAAGTTATGTCACGTGACAATATTTTCCAATGTGAATTCTGCATAATTACACCAAAGTGACTCAGTAAGATGTACAGTGAAAGGCATAATCAAGGATTAATGAACAGTTAAGATGTTAGAGTGGTTATTGCCAAGTAACCACTCTGGCCCTAAAACTAATTCTCTGAGTGTGCAGATCTTCCTTTGCTTAATTTCTTTTCAGTTTTCTGAAAGTCTTTATTAATGTTTCCTTTTTACTTCTTTTATTTCACTGCTGTTCTTCCTTCTTCCTCAATCTTTGTTCTTTCATTCGGTGATTTTTTCCTATAGCATACTTCACCATTTATAATTTGGGATTATAAACTCAATTAGGATTATCAACCCATGTCTATCTATCGCTGGACTGTTTTCCTGTTAAGATTCAGGTACTACATATTCCCTGCAGAGGGCACCACATTGAATCAGATACCCCACGCTACGCAACAAACTCTAAGAAAATTTCCACCGCAGGCTGGGCGGTGAATGCTATTCCTGATCTTCCTGGATTACTGCTGTTCACCTGGTAAAGGTCCGCCCTCAGCAATACTGTTGAGCAGATTCGTACCCAGCAACAATGAACAATGCCGGCCAGATAGATTCTTAGCGACAGTTAAGGGAACGATGAATGCAATGGCAAACCACTTCCGTAGAAAAGTCAGTAATCTTGGGACTAGCAGATTTCCTGGACTATTTGATATCATTTACATTACCACCCCATCACACAATTAGTCTTGATGCAGGCCCAAGGTGTTAACTGTCTGTTTGCCTCCATAGATCCTGTTTGACTCAATGAGCTCCTTCGGCAGGTAGTTCATTGTTCCATTCTATAACATCTGGAGTCTCTCGTGTTGACACTACTAATTCACTATTTTAAAAAATGCTACACAGTCTTAGAGCTATACAGCATAGAAATAGGTCCTCAGTTCAGCTTGTCCATGCCATTTAAGGTGCTGACCTGTGTGTTTGGCCCATATCCCTCTAAACCTTCATATCCAAGTAACTTCAAAATGTTGCAATTTGTACCTAACTTTACCACCTTCTCCACCCAGCTGCTCCACAGACCCACCACTCTCCCCATGGTAAACTCTATCCTTAGGTCTGCATCAAATGCACCCACACCACTCCCCACCTTAAATCTACGCCCTCTAGTTTTAGACTCTCCTACCATGGGATGTGAGGTGGAGATATAGCTCTACCAAACTAGATATAAGGTGCTCCTTCCCTCCACTAGCCTATAGGTCACCCTTGGTCAAGCTGTAGCACAAGTTTAGCTCCTTGATAAGTGTCACGTGAAGCCATGTGAGCAGGTGGTTAAGTGACTGCTGATGCCAGGCAGACAAACTCTAAAGAGCATTGAAAATCACCCGTTTTGTAAAGACATCACCCAGAAGAAGGCAATGGAAAACCACCTCCGAAAATTTTTTTTGCTAAGTATGATCATGGCCATGAGATCATGATGGCACACATCATATGACATGACACATGATGAAGACGACAATGGGAAAAAGATTGTGACCATAACCTTATCTATGCTCATAATTTTATGCACTTCCTCCGGGTCATCCCTCAGCCTCCTATGCTGCAGGGAAAGCAGTACCAGTCTATGCTGTCTCTCTTTAGGAGTCAAGCCCTTCAGATCCAGTAACATCCTTGCAAAACCTTTTTGTGCCCTTTTCAGTTTAATGACACTCAGATCAGAGAACATGTCTTCCTGCTCTTGTTCTGGGCTGACAGAACTTTC
Organism: Hypanus sabinus; assembly: GCF_030144855.1. Classification (NCBI taxonomy): domain Eukaryota; kingdom Metazoa; phylum Chordata; class Chondrichthyes; order Myliobatiformes; family Dasyatidae; genus Hypanus; species Hypanus sabinus. Next base: position 155,575,089 of record NC_082712.1, read on the forward strand.
TAGGTTTCAATCTTCTCAATCTTTCAAACACAAGTTCCTAAGTCCACTACGTTCTTCTTCGCCCTTCCTTTCTAGTCCAGATGAAGTGTCTACTGTTCTTTCTCCTCCATAGATGCTTCCTGAATAGCTGAGTTCCTCCAGCACTTTGAGTGCGTTGTTCAAGATTTCCAACGATCTTGAATCTCTTGTTTACAGCCTACAATCTTCCAATCACGGGATCTTAGGTCCAATATGTTGAATTACATTATACAGGGTAATCCCCTCATCTCCCACCTTGTGAACCTTCATTGCACTCCCTTTATTGCCTTTGTTATGCAGCGAGATCAGAACTGTGCTTGATACTCCAGAGCATAGTCTCACTGGATTCCTTGCTGTTTCATTAAGACATCTTTACTCTTGTACTCAAGTGCATTCGCAATAAAGATCTGCTTGCCTTCCTAGTCATTGCAGTTGTGTGTTAGTATTCGTCATTCAAATACAAGTACACCCAAGTCCTTCTGATTACAGATGTCTTTCAGTTTCTACAATAAAATTAATTTTTAGTATTTCAGCAAAATGGATGGCCCCTCATTTTTCAGTATTATATTCTATTTGACATGTCCTTATATATCCACATAGACATTCCATATTTCCCTGAAACTTGTCTAATCCCCCATAGCCTTTATCTATGCACCTCACAACCCATACCACCACTTTGCTTCGTATCATTGGAAAACTTGGATATGCAATACTTGTTGTCTTGGTGAAAAGGACACATGGTCCCATGGTTGAGATTATTGACATACATTCAGTGGCCCCTTTATTAGGTACACCTGTACACTTACACCTGCTTCTTAATGCAAATAGCTAATCAGCCAACCATGTGTCAGCAACTCAATGCATAAGAGCATGCAGACACTGTCAAGAGGTTCAGTTGTTGTTCAAACCGAAGATCAGATTGGGGAAGAAATGTGATCTAAGTGATTTTGACCATAAAGAGATTGTTGGTGCCAGACGGGGTAGTTCGAGTATCTCAGAAACTTCTGATCTCCTTGGCTTTTCACACACAACAGTCTCTAGAGTTTACAGAAAATAATGCGGAAAACAAAAAAAACATCTAGTGAGCTGCAGTTTTGTGGGACAAAATGCCTTGTTAATGAGAGAGGTCAGAGGGAAATGTCCAGACTGGTTTAAGTTGACAGGAAGGTAACAGTAACTCTAATAACCACATGTTACAACAGTGGTGTACAGAAGAGCATCTCTGAAACTTGTAATGAATGGTCTACAGCAGCAGTAGATCACGAACAAATAGGCTCCTGCGAATCATCACTGTGGCACCCAAATGCTCTATGACTCCATATCAGGGGTTTGCAACCTGGGCTCCACAGGTTATTGGCAGGGTTCCATGGTATAAAGGTTGGGAACCCCTGATCTTCGTGATCATCACTGATCTCATCAGTTCCCAGCAACACATCCCCCATCATTCCACGTCTGTCAAAATAATTTACTTATTTGGTTAATTATTTCTTGGGCTTCATCTTTGCCCATGCCACACTGGAATCCCTCACCCAGCAAAGGCCACACCCTACACTCAGTACGTATTGCAAACTATGCTAAAAGATGCTGTGGTTTCACAGAACCCATAGATTTATATTCCCAGGCACCGAAGTTCTGAGTCAGCTGACAGTAACTTCGGTTAGCCAATTGTAGCTGGTTACCTAATTAACTGGGAGACTGGCAGACTGCTTGCTTACCACTTTTTACTACATGCTTACTACTGCAAATGAAAAAATATTAAATAAATAACTATTTAAAATGAAATCATCCTCTTACCCATCAATGTCTGTACTCTGTAGACATTGCATTTAAGGAGCACTGCATACTACAATAACACATCACAGAACCCACACTTCCTGGCACCATAAAGTCAGGATTTTTTCTATAAACTTAAGAGAAAATAGATATGATCAAATGTTTTTGTGTAGTCATTTTTACTTCCCTCTAATTATCTATCCATTCAAGTAATCAAAAGGAATAACTGTTTCTGCACCTTGGCAATTGGCAATTGAATTATGAAACAAATACTCAAATGTGCGCTAGGACGATGCTGACTGACATACCCTTTTTGCCCTCTCCATGGGAACTACTTAATGTTTATACAGACCTCAATGTGGGGAATTATGCAAGACAACCTTTCCCCTACACTCCATAGTAGAGTTAGTAATGTACTATCAATTAGATTCTCCTTAAATAAAGATCCTTCCTAATTAAAATAATTGCTCCTATCCGGTAGTAGCATTAAGAAAAGCATACATAGTGTCCCAAAGGTTCTGACTCCTGTCGTCAAGTTATTAATTGCTACGTTGATTGCTAACCAATAGAGATGTATAAAGCAAAAGTTTAGTAACTTTCAGGGACCATCCCTGCTACAGCTTTCACTGCCTTTGAGATGTATATTTTGTTAAATGGTCCCAAAAGATTTTCGAAGCACTCAGAAAATTTATAGATGGAGCTTATTCTAACAATGGACACATGCTAGAACTTCTTGGCAAGATTTCCATTTCTCTTCACTTCAGTTGTCTCTTTCCCATTGAAGGCTATGATGTACTGCTGACAAAGTGTGAAGTAAATTTGAAATTTTATTCTGCCTGGGCTGATAATGCTTTATATTGGATTATGAAGACAGAATCACACCTGGAAGGTCCTAACAACTTTCTATATAGTGTCTCGGGACTGAGGCTGACTTGCTTTCATTCATATCCCGAAGTGGCTGATGAAGCATTGTAGGCCTGTAAGCTTTGCCACTAGTGACGTAAGAAGTGTTAGCTTAGGTGGCTGGGTCATTTGAGAGTGGTGTGTTCCTTCTGTTACTTGTTCAAAGCTCTCAACACACAGACAACAGATTTTCAATGCCATTCCATTTTGAGATCATTGTGCAGGGCTTCCCATAAATCGGTGGGAAGGCAACATTTTTTCATAGAAGATTTGAGAATATCCTCAATTTTTTTCCTGCCCATTTGTAATAAGACCATAAGCTATAGGAGCAGAAGTAGGCCATTTGGCTCATTGAGTCTTCTCCACCATTTCATCATGGCTGATCCAGTTTTCCTCTCAGCTCCAATCTCTTGCCTCCTCCACATATCCCTTCATGCCCTGACCAATTGAGAATCTGTCAACCTCTGCCTTAAATGTACATAAAGAACTGGCCTCCACAAATGCTCCTCCATTCTGATGCTGTGTCCTCTGGTCTTAGACTCTCCCACCATATGAAACATCCTCTGAACATTCACTCTATCAAGGCCTTTCACCATTTGATAGGTTTCAATGAGGTCACCCCTCATTCTTCTCAGTTCTAGTGAGTAGAGGCCCATAACCATCAGACAGCCTTCATATGGCAAGCCATTCAATCCTGGAATCATTTTTGTAAATTTTCTTGGAACGCCTTCAGTTTCAGCACATCTTTTCAAAGATAAAGGGCCCAAACCTGCTCACAATACCCGATAAAGTTTCGTCATTACATCCTTGCTTTTATATTCTAGTCCTCTTGAAATGAATGCTGACATCACATTTACCTTCCTCATCACAGACTCAACCTGCAAATTAACCTTTAGTGAATCTCACAAGAACTCCCAAGTCCCTTTGTGTCTCAGTCTTGTTTGCATTTTCTCTCCATTCAGAAAATACACTTCCCAATGCTGCCATCTGCCATTTCTTTGCCCGTTCTCCAAACCTGTCTAAGTCCTTCCGTAGCCCCTTTACTTCCTCAAAACTACCTTCATATCATCTGCAAACTTTGCAATAAGGCCATCAATTCCTTCAACCAAATCATTGACATATAATGTAAAAAGAATTGATTCCATCACAGAATCCTGTGGAGCACCACTAGTCACCGACAGCCAGACAGAAAAGGCTCCCTTTATTCCCAGTATATGCCTCCTGCCAATCAGCTACTGCTTTATCCATGCTAGAATCTTTCCTATAATACCATGGGCTCATAGCTTGTTAAGCAGCCTCATGTGTGGCACCTTGTCAAAGGCCTTCTGAAAACCCAAGCACACAGCATCAACCAATTCTCCTTTGTCTGTCCTGCTTGTTAGTTCTCCAAAGAATTCCAACAGATTTGCTTGGTAATATTTTCCCCCGAGGAAGCCATGCTGACTACAGCCTATCTTATCATGTGCCTCCAAGCCACTTCTTCCAGAACTCTGGGGGTGTTTACCATCTGGTCCAGGTAGCTTACCTACTTTCAGTTTCCCAAGAACCTTCTCTCTAATTATGGTAACTTCATGACCCCGTCACCTGGAACTTCCACCATACTGCTAGTGTCTTCCACTGTGAAGACATGATGCAAAATCCTTATTCCGTTCAACTGCTATTTCATGGTCGCCCATTACTACCTCTCTAGTGTAGTTTTCCGGTGGTCCAATGTCCAATCTTGCCTCGCTTTTACAGTTTATGGAATCCCATGGCATGGCACAGTCTGGAATAATGGGCCTATTTTGGAATTCTGGAGCTGAGCATGTGAATGGTGTGGCTTATCATTGGAATAGACTTTCAGGTTTGGGGGTGTTTTGCAGCGAGAGGATACAGCTGTTGGTTTGCTTAACCTGCCTTTGAATTTGGAGGATTTTTGCAGAGACTTTGAGCTATTTTTGTAGTTAATTCATATCTCAGGAAAACCACTACTTGATTGTCATTGAGCCTTGTGCCAAGTTTGAGATCTTAATCTTCAAACATTCTTTTCCCCATGCTGTGCTAGTGCACTAAAGGCAATGGTGAACTATATTTTTTGAGATCTTAACTGAGACGTGGTTCCTGAAATATGAGAAGAGACCAGGCAGTAGCGAGAACCCACTGTACATTTGGGTTTGTTCTTGAAGATGGTTGCAGGGGTGACTGAAACTCCTCTCTACCAAGTTTTAGAATTTCATCAAGTGTACTACTGTCAGCATCTGAGGTGCTGCTTCTCTGTGTGCATGAGTCCTTTAGACCTTTTGTTGATCTGTGGTGACCGTCACAGTGAATTGACAGTTTGCTCTGTAATGAAGTTACCGGTGCTCATGCCAAGCACAGAGGTGTGGCTGAGTCACGAAGTACCTCTCTGTCCTCAGTGAATTAGTTTCTGTTTTTGGCTCTTGGCTTGGTGATCCCCTGGGCGTTCAGGCTTGTTAATCGCCTTGACTGCATTGTAGAATCCATCAGTGATGGCTATCAATGAGTTCCTGGGCCTTTCCACTGACAAGTTGTTCTGCATAGGTTTTCTGTTGATTTCTGCCTTCAGGTGCCTGGGGAGCTGTCTGCATTCCCTTGTGGAAGAACTTGGAATCCAGGAATACCTTGAACTGACTCTCCTGATCAGCCTGGTGTTCTGTTGTAGAAAGACCAGGGGCTTCTTCACATCTATTAATTGTAGTGGACTTCAGGGCTGTCTTGATGCAGTAAGCATTCAGAAAGATGGTGGTTCCACCTATCCTCACATCCAGGCCCACCCTATGGACCATCATTCATCCCCTATATTCCCTTGTCAGCATTCTGAAGGTGATGCAACAATTGCCATTCTACCTCATTTATTTGCACCCAGGCAGGGGAACAGTCGAGGTGAAGCTCTTTCACTTCTTCCACTTTGGTATATTCGATTCGCTGTCCATTTTCATGATCTCTACACTGGAGAAGCCAGTGGGGAAGATTGACTTCAAATACAATGCTGAGGCGAGTGCCGATGGCTGTAGGCCACAGCTGCAGAGCTGCTTCAGTGCTGAGGAGAGTAAAACCTCTCAGAATAGTGAGTTGGACACTGGTTCATCCTTTGCTCTTGGCGTCAATGCTTTGATCTTTTTAATCCGGCTCAGAGCTTAAAACGGCCAAACATTGGTTTGATATCCACACTTGGGCCTGGGCCCTGCCGCTTTGATCCAGCCTGAAGTTTCAATCTGGCCCTGAATCTACTGCATCCAGTGGCAGTACTGTATCTGCATTCTCGAGAATCCAAATCACTAAATCCTTCAGGGTACCATTAAAACTTCAGGTCATAGAGACAGTTCAAAAGCACAACTTCCAAATAGAAATTACAGGCTGTGAATTGAAGTGATCATAGTCCAGAAAAGGTATAATTGATAGAATAGCTCGTAGTTTTGTTTGCAAAATGTCACCGTGTCTTGCTGGCACCATCTTGGAGGAAATCACTACCATAAGGACAAAATATAAAGAAAATAGCTGGCATAGACTGTGTAACTCCTAAAGTTTGCACTGTTGTTGGATAACTACTCTTCTATTTCAAGTTACTTTTCTATCATACATACATTTTCTTTGTCTCTTATTTATCAGTCTCATCCTTGAGTTTGTGCTATGACTCAGCATTCACAGTCTTCTGGTCTAGGGAATTTCAAAGATTCATGACTCTTTCTCCTTCTCTTCATTCCTAAATGTCCAATCCTCTGTCCTGCAACGATACTTTATAGTTGGAGACTTAGTAAATAGCTTTCCAAAATCTTTATGTCCCCTTTTTTCTTTTCCATTCCCCAGTCTGTCTCCCCTCTTACCACTGCTGTTCTGCTCATCTGCCCATCACCTCCTTCTGGTGCCCATCCTCATTCCCTTTCTCCCATGGTCGGTCCACTGTCCTCTTCTATCAGATCCCTTCTTCAGCCTTTTACCTCTCCCACTTATAATAACTTCGCAGCATCTTACTTTATCACCCTTCCCCCACTCCCCCACCTTTCCCCCTCAATTGGTTTTACCTGTCACCTGCCAGCTTGTACCCCTTCCGTCACCACCTTATTCTGGCTTCCGCCTGCTTCCTTTCCAGTCCCGCTGAAGGGTCTTTGCTGGAAACGTTGACTGTTTGTTCCCCTCCATAGATACTATGTGACTTGCTGAATTCCTCCACCATTTTCTATGTGATCCTCAGGATTTCCAGCATCTGCAGCATCTTTTGTGTTTGTGTTTCCTCTTAGGATGTTAGGTGCTAAAATGTGATAACCTCTCATTCTTTTGCACTGCATTGATTTCAAGTCCTTTTTATATATTATCTCTTCATAGTTCAAACTCACCACTCTACCAAACCTCTGAAGCACTACCTCCAAAGCAACTATATCTTGGGTACAATGACCAAATCATCACATGGTATGGGAGATGAATTCTTATCATAGATTGTAGTAAAACTTCCCTAGGCTCACTCACTTGGAGTAGAGGCCATTCTTTCTGAGTTGCCTCAAAACTTGTGTGACACCCTTATTTTTTTTTCTACGACCCCAAGGTTTCCATGGTTATCAGTGTTTAAAGGGTTCTCAAATCTTACCTTTCTATTTCTTCTGCATTTTAGTCAAATTCTGACTCCTTCATCCTGTAGATAATGTTATAATGAAGCCAGCAGATTGTTACTTTTTAGCAGTCATATATCTAGTCTATGAATTGTATCTATTCCTCTGGGTTACTTTTGTCAATTTTTATTATTTTCCTTTTGCCAAACCTGTGGAATGTGCCTTCTGTGCTTTGGTGGAACAGCCCACATCTGTTGTTATAATTGGCAGAAGTCATTTTTTAAAAATTAATTTTGGGATCTGGGAATTAGTGGCAAGATTAGAATTAATTCAGGTTGTAAAGATGCCAGTGAGTAATCATCTTAAATCACTGCAGTCTTTTTGGGGAAGATATTCCCAGGGCACCTATGAGCAGGGAGTTTCAGATCCTTGGCCAGATGAGGAATGCAGGGCCTAATTCCAAGTCAGGACAGCGTACAGTTTGGAAAGGAGCTTGCTAACTGTGTTGTTCCCATGTACACGGATCCCTTGCCCTTCTTGGTGATTAATGTCACAAGTTGGAAGGTGCTTTTGGAGTATTCTGGGAGAGTAACATCAGAACGTAAGAACATAAGAAATAGGAGCAGGAGTAGGCCACCTGGCCCATCGAACCTGCCCCGCCATTCAATAAGAATCATGGCTGATCTGGCCATGGACTCATCTTCAGTTGCCTGCCTTTTCCCCACAACCGTTAATTCCCTTACTATGTGAAAATCTATCCAACTTGGTCTTAAATCTCTGGTGTATTTTGTACCTCTCTCCACCAGAAGTGAAGGAAAAGAATATTTAAGTGCCAATAAAGTGGAATGCTTGGGCCTGAATGAGGATCTGCTTGAACTGTTGAAACTGCAGTCATACAGAAACTGGAATGCATTGCATCACCCCTAGTGCTGTGCAGGTAATGGAGAGGCCTTGGGATGCCTCCCACCCCAGGGTATATAGCTTTTGACCTGTTATTGCAGTCACTGTGTTTATGTATCTGGCCTCCTGAGTTTCTGACCAATGTGCAATCCCTTGAATTTTGATGCTGGGAGATCTGCGATCATGATACTCTTGGATGCCAAAGGCAGGCAGTTAGATTCGCACTTGTTTGCAGATGGTCATTCAATGTGTTGTTAATGTTACTTGTTATTTGTTTGCCTGTGCCTGAATGGTGTTTTGGTTTGATACATGTGGGTATGGGTTTTGTCATTTGCTGAGGAGTTGAAAACAGATTTATGCAATCGTTACCAAATCTTCCCACCTCTGACTGTATGGGTGGAAGGAAGGCTATTGGTGAAGCAGGTGAAGACACTGCCTGATGAAATTCTGCAGTAATAGAATTGGTATGATTGCTGACTGACAACCATTACCATTTTCCTCTGTGTTATGCACTTCCCCTTTGATGAATATTGCTTTATGCTTTGCTGTATTGATATATGGGATTATGTCACTTAGGAGAAATAATTAGGCATTAGGAAAGAGGACAATTACACAGGCCATATTGTCACGTTCCAGGTTGAAAAACTGGCTTGAGAACTTATGCTTCACATTTTATACTATTTGCATCAGCATTTGTAAAACTAGTGGCATAAAAGGCTTATAAAATAAATTTTAACACTGGGAATAAGAAAATAGATGAGAAGTGCTTCGTTAATTAAATCACTACTACAGTTTTCTGTTTGGGTACCTACATTTAGAAAAATCTGTGCATTTCTTTTGCTGGCAGAGCGCCTAACAGAACCCTTCCAATAATGTGCTGCAGGTTTGCTGAGAATGTGTTGATTTTGTATCCTTTTAAATCATCCTGTAGAATTGCTGGAGGCTGCCCTGGAGAACCTAGAAGAAGAGTGGAGAAACAAGCAAAAATAACTCAATTACATAAATGTCCAGTTTGTGAACTGAGCATTGGAAGGCTTTTGAAAAACAAGTTTACCTGCTTGATGTTGTTATCAGGTCCGATATTTAACTAACTGCTGTCTTCTCCTTCAGCCAACTCTTTTAATGTATGTTATCATTCATATCTCATTCATTTTTAATTCATTCACAAAATACAGGCATTTTAAATGCAAGGTCAGCACTTCAAGTTTGGTCTGTAATCCTCTTTGAACTGAATGGATTCTCAATAGGGAATTAAGAATCTGGGGTCAGATATAGGGCAGTTTTTTCTCCCCCTAAGGAATGTTAGTGGACCAGACGTTTCTTTGTTTCTGTTCTATAATTTCATAGTTACTGTAAAATGACATCATTCCAGGTTTATTTCAATACCTCAGCTACTGTGGACGGATTTGAACTTCTGCCTCCAGGTCATTAGTCTGGGATTTTAGATTCAAGCCCAGTAATTTGACAATTATGCTAAGTCCTGACTTCTCTTCATTTTGTTTTCAAAAGTTGCTGATCAATGTTATCTGTGGAAGATTGGACAGTGTGTTAGAAGTGTCAATGTTCTTCTTCAATTTACAGGTAGCACCTGACAGACCAATAGCTTCAGTATTTTCTGTTTAATACATCATGACAGAATTAGACTGTGAATAATGAATAGTAATGTTTGTTTTGAAGAAAAAACAAAGACGTCAAAGGTTTCTACAGCAAGAGCTAATGCGATTAAATCACTATAGAAGAAGCAACCAATATAATTTGCCACACATAAATCTGGTAAATGCTTCTATGTGTAAATAAGAATATTTTAATTTGGGCGAGGTTTACATTTTAAAACAAAAGATTGTTGCATGAGGTTAATTCTAATTGCATAATGTTTAAATCCAGAACTGTAGATCGACAGCTAAAATATGATTTTAGACTGATGCATTCCTGCTGAATGATGACTAATAAATCTCAGTCATCCATTAGATGGAGCACTTTGCATTTCAGAAAAGGAAAGGTCAAAACCTTGTAGATGAAGCTAGGTTAACAGCGCTGGAAGGTTGTTGTCAGTGGGGAGACTTTCTTTCTTGCTTAGTGTGTTACCGGAGGAGCATCAAACTAAGCAAATGGTGTTATCTTGTGTAGCCTTTCTAGGTTAGATGATGTATGTAAGTTGCAAAGGGACAAACGTTATTGTGGCAGGATTGCATGGAAGGAATCACTGCTGAGCTCTTGGGACTCCTCTTGGAGAAAAGCCATAGTTGGAACTACCTCCACACAGTTTCAGAGGCTGTTTGCTTTGACTGACATCTTAAGGAAACTGGAGTGGAGGCTCCAGATGTTGTATACACAACACTTCAAATAGACCGCAAAGCATTTTCTAAACTGAAATGGGCACCTTTAATCAGGCACAGTGAATAGTGGCAGCATATCCATTCAGGCCCCATGCAAACCTTGGAATGTACAATATCTAGAGGTTTTCCCAAATTCCAAGTTTCATTTTACCTGTGGCTATATTTAGTCTCATTTTCTAGGTAGCTAATGTTTCTTTTTGTCCTGAGTAATGTAAAGCTTTAAGTTGCTTTTGATGTTTCTTCAAGCTGATAAACATTATGTAGTGTTGCTTTCCATGACGGGCAAGTGAAGCAAGGATAGCTGATAGAAATGAGCTATAAACCGAGGAGGTCCAATAAAAACATGATCTAATTGAGCTTTCATATCTATACTAAATGCGAGCGCTACGTGAGGGGTAGGTTCATAACATGTGACATACAGCTTCATATCCTGTTGTGGTCAAAGGTCAAAAACCAAACTACTTTGTAGCACATAGTTTACTCGAGGTTGGGGTCAGACCCTGCTGTAGTGTCAACAAGACTGAGTGGGAGAAGTAAGATAAATACAGAGACCAAAAGGCTGATTAAGAGGTTAGAAGTTGTAGAGAAGCAAAAAGTATAAGAATAATGGAAGTTGATTTCAATGGTCAGAGAACAAGAAAGGTAGGCCCACACCCAGCAATAGAACGTGCTGTCATCAGCAATATCAAGTCTGGAGGAACTTGACTCGGTTGCCTTTTTCACTACAGGTCAATTTCCGTCCAATACCTTCAGTACAATGCTGATTTGTTGGCAACTGGGTGGTAGAGTAAGTCATTACTACCATCAGGCACAAGGTACAGGAAGTAAAATCTAGTTACTGTGACCAAGATGTGATGAGTTATGACCTCAATGACTGGTTGAATGGGCATGGAACCCTGCTGATTCTTTTGTTTCTTGTGTCATCTGTTGGTAAATACTTGGAAAAGGAAAATGTCGTGCGTATATGGATTGGACAGGGTATCAGAAAGCACAGTGGCACAGCAGGCAGTACTGCTTCTGCACAGCATCAGAGCCACAGGTTCAATGCTGACCTCGATCCCCATCCATGTGGACGTTGCACGATCTCCCCTAAACCTTGGGCCCCACACCGCCAGGTTCAGGAACAGCTATTAACCATCATGCTCCTGAAGCAGCATGGATAACTTCGCTCACCACAACTGCGAACTGATCCCACAACCTACAGGCTGACTTTCAATGACTCTGCAATCCAAGTTCTCAGTACTATTTATTTTTTATTTGAACAATTTGTCTTCTTTTGCATATTGATTGTTTGTCAATCTTTGTTTATATATATTTTATCATAAATTCTATTGCATTTCTTTGTTTTTCTGTAAATATCTGCAAGAAAATAAATCCCAAGTTAGTGTATGGTAACATATACAGTACGTACTTTGATACTAAATTTACTTTGCCTTAACTGTGTAGGCATCAGCAGTTCTGTGGAACCCAGGAAGGAACTCCCAGTGATTACCCTCGCGAGGGGATCGGAATTCTCTAGGGTGAGAGGACTACAGATTCCTACTACTTGTGCTTGAAAGAGATTTCCTACATGAGGCTGTTCTGCAGAGAAGTGCTCAGTGGGCAACTACGTGGATTGCTGAGCTATCAATCCAGAGATACAAGCTCAGTTCCAATCATGAACAGTCGGGAATTTAAATACAAGTATTTGAATCTGGAGTCAAAAGCAGTGACAATGCTACTGTAGTACTGGAGTAATGTAGTACTGGACTATCACGAACAAAACATATGGTTCGCTAATGTTATTCAGCGAAGGAAATCTCATCCTTGGTCTGCTTTACAAGCGACTCCAGACTCTCAGTTATGTGGTTGTCTCTTTACTGCTTTCTGAAATAGCCTGGACTGCCAGTCAGATCATGGGCAATTAGCGATGGGCAATAAATGTTTACCCAACCCACGTCATGCACAAGCTATGATTTTATAAATAAGACAGAGAAACATTTATTAAACTGCCTATTTGGCCCCCTTCTGGTCCTAATTATTCTTTTCATTGGGTTCTCCTGATGGAAAAGCCACAAAAAAACATTTCTACTCTGGCTCCTGGTTGTGCCCCATTAACATCATCAGAAGATATTTAATGAAGTTTTCTGCATACTGAGAGTTGAAATATAATGAAAGACCACCTTAAAAGTCAAATTTAAAATACATCCATACCATTGAGTCGTAGTTTTATATCTGAATAGTATCCAATTTGGAAACTTGCTTAGACTACCAAACTTATTGATGTATCTCTGATTTTTTTAATATTGTTAAGAGATTAAGGAATACAAAATAAATAACATGTCTTCATGAAATCACAACTCATTGGCCAGAGAAAATCTGATTTAAATTTTTATCTAGAACATAGAACATTACAGCACCAGCTTTTAGCCTATGATGTTATGTTAAACTTTTAACCTACTCTTAAGATCAATCTAAGCTTTGTTACCTACGTAGCCCTCCATTTTTCTATCATCCATGTGCCTTTCTAGGAGCTTCTTACATCCCCTAATATTTCACACACTCACCATTCTGAGGAAAAAAACTTCTCTGACATTCGCTCTAATCATCTTAAAATTAAATCCCCTGGTATTAACTATCTTAGCTCTGGGAACAAGTCTCTGGCTAACCACTTGATCTGTGCCTCTTATCATCTTGTACACTTCTGTCAGTTCACCTCACATCCTCTTTCACTCCAAAGAGAAAAACCCTAGCTTCCTCAGTATCCTGGTAAATCTCCTCTCCATCCACTCTAAAACTTTCACGTCCTTCCTATAATGAGGTGACTGGAAAGGAACACAATATTCCAAGCTTTATCTAACCAGTGTGAAACAGAGCAGCAACATTACTTCATGGCTCTTCAACTTAAAGCCCCAATTCATGAAGGCAAATAAATCTTGTGCCTTCTTAACAACCCTATCAACTTGTGTGGCAACTTTGAGGGACTTTTGGATTTGGACCCCAAGATCCCTCTGATTCTCCACACTGTTAGGAACTAGTTCTTAATGGGTTTGCCTGCTGCTACAAAGCTGATACCCTGGGATATTTAAAAATTATTCTGGTTGAGAAATCAATTTTTCCATTTAATATTTAACCTCCTTATCATTATAATTTACATATGAGTGCAACCAACAAATGGTCAGCAGTCAATGATACCTTATACGAATGGTCACTGCATTTGTAAGAGAACCTGAGCCTTTGGTTTTGGCAAATTCATCCTTCACTTGGCTTTCATAGGATCTGCCTTTTCCACATTAAACTGTGACTAGGAATGAGAACTGTGGTTAGAGCCTTTATTTATATTTTGCTCCCAAGCCCAGAAACAAAGAAGTCAGTTGCGATTCATTCCTTGTCCTTCTTCTGGAGATCAAATCCAGATCCTTGCTGGTTAGAACCATGCCAGATGGTATATTTGAATGGGTGTTGATTTGTAGCACTACAAATTTTTAATTTCCCACTAAATACACCGACTTGTGTAATTTCTGACAGATCAAGATTGACTTAACAACTTAAACAGGAGGCATTGTGCAGCAAAAAATAAACTTTGAAATTGACCTCAAGCTTTTCACTCTGGGGACAGATGAGTTTATTCTGTGCTGGTTTAATGCTTGCTTAATAAAGTTAATCCACAAAAAGGCTCCACTACTGTACTTTAATGATTACATTTTCAAGATAAATACTGTAAAGCTAGCAGAATCAGTTTTCTTAGGGGAGCAGCAGGATAGTTCATAATTACAATACATAACAAGTGGGCTATTTTGTAACTTCAGAAATCTTAATAGAAAAAATATTCAACAGCAAAATGGTTAGCTATTAGCACCATGAATGTATCTTCCAATGTTTTTCTCAGCTGCAAAAACAAATGGCAGCTGTGCAGTACTTTTCAATTTCTGCTTTTTGACTTTGTGTGGATCTTGGTTGGATTTAATGCTAAGACTCATCGTACTCCAAGTTTAGAATTTCTAGTGGAATGGTATTTTTAATAAGGATCTTAAACCAATGCCACCAATTTCATTGCTAGAAACATTGTTCTATGTCTGGTCATCTGCTGGCTTTCACCACCATAAATAATCCACCCTTTTTTTCAAAACGTTTTCAGCAGTAAAAGAAAGTCTAGTCCTTTGGAGCCTGTAACGCAACTCCCTGCCATGAAAGAGTGTACCTGTGCTGTCTATCCAAACTTCAATGGGGGATAATTCCATTTATTTATAACAGACTTGTACAAAGACAAACTCTACTCAGTTTCAAACTAATACAGCCACAGGTCGAGTCAAGACTTGTGAAACCCAAACTCAATCCTGTATAAAGTTTTGGTGAGGTATACCTCCCTGTGGGGGGCATTCTCTATAGTATCTAGTTTCTACAATAGAAGAATTTGAAACTGGATAATGCATGTCCAGTTTAGGACATTAGCCCTGTACATATTTTTCTTCAACCTTATTTTGTTTAATTTTTTTACATACCAAAAGTCTGCTGCTTCAAACTTGATCATAGCAGAAGTTCCTTTGAAACTGAAATGAGTAAACAGACAATTGAGATGCCTGTAATATTTACCCATCTCAGTTTTCTCATTTTACTGTCTGGGATGACTGTATATCTGTAATTGTTATTTAACACTTGTATTGGTTAAATGATTTAGGATTCAATATAATATTCAGTAATTAAAACTTGCAGTAAGAACTCTACTTTTATTGAAAAGGAACACATGGATAGCAATAAATTGTTTGCAGTACTCTTTATTTTGAATGCGATTTTGTAATTCCAAAGTTCTTAGAAGAATACAATTCAAGTGCAAAATAATTTACCTTTTATGTAGATTTAAATTATAATTTTCAGCCCAAGTATTTGATTGCAATGCAACATTTCTTTAAGAGTCTGACTTCTGGTGCTGAATATGTTTTCAGAATTTACTGTAAGGATACATGTCACTGCAAAATCAGATATTCTCTGCTACCATTTTAAATGAAGTTTCCAAAACTAAAAGCGACTGTTGCTTAACTTAATTTGTGAATATTTAGTTTAAATTATATTCTTCTGAATTCCTTTTACAATCAGGCTAAACTTAAGGAAAGGATATATTTGAAAAATGCTCCTTTTTGGCATATTTGAATTCATATTTCTTGTCAGTACATTCTAAACAGATTAAGAATTACCTGAGTTTAAAACTAAGACTGTGGGAAGCTGGGACTTAATTTCGAATCCTGGCTGATTTTGTTTATCCCTTTCTCTGAGACACCAGTAAATATTTTCTTTAAAAAAACACCCCGGAGGCTATGAAAAAACATCTTTCTACTGTCTCAGAAAGAAAGCAGAGAGTTCTAATTGTCCTGTCCCCAAAACCACTCACAGCACACTTCATGGTTTTGGTAATGACTCCAATCTCCTTCCAGCAACACAATGGTGGACTTTGAAATGTCAGTACTAAGTCATCGCAGTGCAGAGTTTGTTTGGCAAATGGACATTTTGGTCTTCAACTTCTGTCTTAAATATAAATGTAACAGAGGAAAGAATTTCAAGTTTATTCCTGAATTTTTGTGTGCTAGTTGGCTGTAGGTAAAAAATAAAGGTCAGACATTTGTGATAATGTTCTGTACTAAAGGACACAAGTTAATGTTATTTGCTTACAAGGTCTAATGCTATTTATTGCTTTGCTGAATTTTTAAGTGCGTACTACCAGACAATTTAAAACAATGAATTCCATTCTTATCTATCTATTAGTGGTTGAATGAGAGTGATGAAGTGTGGTAAATGTTCCCAATATTCCTGGTATCATCATTTAAAGTAAAATTGGATAGGTATATGGACAGGAAAGGAATGGAGGGTTATGGGCTGAGTGCGGGTCAGTGGGACTAGGTGAGAGTAAGTGTTCGGCATGGACTAGAAGGGCCGAGGGCCTGTTTCTGTGCTGTAATTGTTATATGGTTATATGATAATAAAGAAAATTATATCATAAGACACGATGTTGCAGCAAAAAAAGCTCTGTCAGTGAATTTTATTACGTTTGTGACAATCAATTTTTCTATCCTTTCTAAAGTGTAATTGAAGTTTTATATTGTACACAGAGGGTGCATGAACAATGAAAATATTATGTATTTTTTTGTAATATTTCATCCATACTGTTTATAGCAAGGCATTGTTGGGTAATGCTCTAACTTGATTTTAGTTTGCTGGATAGATTGATATTGTGTAATTCTGCTTTTTATGTAACTAAACTCATAAATTACTATCTGATTTTTAAAAAATTAATTTTGCTGATTCACTACTACTATAGCCAATCAATTCTGAGAAGTGCTTTCCTTACATTTAATGAGCAGTTTTCATTACCACATGAACTTTAACATGATAGGAAGAGTCACTTTAATGGCATAATAGGAAGGCCATTAATGCATTCTATCTGCCTTGTTCCCCGTATGCATCTTTTCAACTAAATTGGCACCTTAATAATATGAACATTACTGATTACATGTACAGCCGAACTTGTAGCAAAAGATTCTGGTGCTTTCAAAACTATTGACACTTGCATGGTTCCAAAGGAAAGAATTTTCTTTCTTGGATTTGTAGATTTTTGCAAGCATTTTGTTATCTGCACGTTATATAGGTATTTTCAATGTGATTGGTTTCTGACGAAGTTCGTTCAAGCAAGCCATCCATCATTGCAAATTCAGCTTTCCTGGTGTCTGCTGTAAAACATTGACCAGACCTGCGTTTCTCAGCAAATGTTTAAAACATGTATCATGTTTGATTCTGTGAAGGTAGGAAGATATTTGGATTGTAAGGGATATAATAAATCATTGTAAACCTGCAAAAAATATTTGGTGATAATGTTTTCAATGATATTATCAGATGTGTAAACAATAATTATGTTTTTCTTGAGTTATTAATTCTTTGAAGACTATTGTAAGTTATATATTTGAAATCAGTTTGTGTTTTAAATATTTCAGGAAGCATTGAACTTTAAAATACATTATACTAATTGCTTTCATGAGTTCAGCCATGTGGGTCCCTTGCTGTGATTGCAAACAATTAGTTAAATGACCTCCTGTAGGGATATGCTTACCTCAAGAGCAAGTTTAACCGAAATGTAAACATGAGTAAACAAGTAAGCAAGATTGGTAGTGACTCGGAATAAGTAAAGATGCCATTTGCTATCACAGTATAAGAGCTAGAAACAACATTTTGAAAATGATCTATTCAATTGATTGAGTGTTTATTAGGAATGATGAAAGCCTTGATAAAATTGGAGAAGCTCGCTGGGAAGGAATAAAATAGAACTGTAAATTCTTCAAGTTCAAGTTTGTTATGTATTTAATATTTCAATAATACTTGAGTAATATTGTAAGTAAATTGTTCAATTAAGCATTGTTTACATAATTCATTATGGCTTATATGTAAAGTATGTGACTGGCATACATCATTATGCCACCATTTGTGTGCCACACTAAAATAAAATCAAAACGCACAGGAGATATCCTTGGCTCTTCTGTGTTTTTCTTTCAATTAGTTTTATGCTTTGGAGTTACAAAACACAACAGTAGTGACAAGTAAGTTTTAAAATGAGCCCAAGATAAATATCTGTTGAAGCACAGTGAAATTTCAAGTTTTTTAAAAAAGCACAATGTGTTTTATTTCCTTTGCAAGTGGAAGAAAGGTGGTTGAGTTTAAAAAAAGGCAGAAAACAGACAAAATTCACAAGTTCATAAATCAGGAGTAATGGGTGATAATAAATTAATAAACGGATGAACAGAAATGGCTGACTACATCATAAAGATATAGACACTCTAGTGTACAAAAGAAAACTGTGATGTATGTTGAGGAAATTGAGCTGTAGTTTAAAGCAAATGGAATAGCTGATGAGAAACGAGAGCCAGTTTTACTGAATGTAATAAGTGGAAGAGCATACAGGTTGCTTAGAAGTTTAACTGTTTCAACCAAACCAGATGAAATGAGTTTTGCAGGTATTGTGAATGTAGTGCAGGAACATTTAGAACTGATGCCATTATTGATTACTGATCGCTTTAGGTTTCATAAGCAGTATCAAAAGGCAGGCGAGTGTTTCAGCTTACGTGAGTGGCAGTCAGGAATGAAGGTGAGCATAAATAAAATTACAATGTCTAAACAGAAAGTGTCTGGCCAAACAAGTTGTGTTATCATTATGTCAGGTGCTCACACACACCAGACCAATGTAGGTTTATAGGCAAAACTTGCAGAAAATGCAACAAAGTAGGATACATATAAAGAGCACGTTGGGCAGGCAAAAATGAATGGATTGCACAGGTAAGAGATAAAGCTAAAAAGTCAAGTTGCAGTTTCAAAAAGAGCACTAACCTGCATGCTGTTGATGAAAAATTTGAAAAAGATGAGTGTGACATAGGACTGGGTAGCCTTGACATTTATATGTGAAAACTAACAATAGATAAGCAGTATGGCTTACAGCAGAAGGGAACAGCAAATCAATTACTGTAAAATGGAATTGGACACTGGTTCTGCTGTTCCACAAAAAGAATTTGAATGGCATTTCAAAGATACCAAACTGAAACTTGCATATATCCAACTCAGAACTTCTACTGGAGTAAAGATAACTCATGTGGGATATGACATTTGTAACAGTGAAATACAACACCCAACAAGCCACATTAGGCTTGTACGTGGTGAAAGCAGGAGGACTAGCATGAGGGGGTTTAAGTGACTGAGAAAACAACAACTTGATTGGACATCCATCTACCATTTGCATGCCACATCTACTGCAATAGCATCAACTGAAAACGAATTAAGAGAAGTACTAAATGATGCCATGGCAGTGTTCAAGGGTGGCATTGGAAACTCAAAGATAAAAGGAGTAAAATAGTGTTAAATGAAACTACCACACCCAAATTTTGCAAAGCCTGTCTAGTTCCTTCTACCATCCATGATAAAGTAATCAGTGAGCTGGATCACATGGAGGCTAAAGGGATTATTTCCAAAGTTAAGTTGAGCCCATAGGCTCCATCTGTCATTCCAAAAGCCACGAAGACTTGGTTTGCCAGGATTTGTGGTGACTTAAGGTCATCATCAATCCAGTACTGCAAGTAGATCAATACCCTCTGCCCAAGAGTAGCATCTGCACCTGTTCTCTGGCAGAAAGCTACAGGCCAGGTGCTGCAAGGCTGCCCAGGCACTCAGTGTTACCTGGATGACAACATTGTTGCCTGTAAGGCTGGCAAGGAACATCTCCAAAATCTCAAGACAGCATTAAAAAGATGAGAAGATTATGGTCTCAGAGCGTGATGTGACAAGTATGAAATCTTTAAACCAAGCATCATTTACCCTTGCACAAGATTTACACCAGTGTGCTGAGAAAATTCATGCAGTGGTGGATGCCCCAAGGCCAAAGGATGCGTCACAGTTGTGGTCCTTTTTAGGATTTGTCAATGACTATAACAGATCCCTGCTAAACCTGGCTACTGTGCTCCAGCCCGTAAATTCATTGCCATAGATTGGGAAGAAACGGTGTGAGAAGTGTGAGAAGCAGTGTGAGGTGTCTTTCCAAAAGGTAAAGAAAATGTTGATGTCAGACTCTGTACTGAGACATTATGATCAATATCGTCCCGTAAAACTTGCCTGTGATGCCTCATCTTATGACACAGGTGCGGTCGTCTCATATGTTTTGAGTGATGGAAGTGAACAGCCCACAGCCTTTGCATCATGTTCCCTTGCTGCTGCAGAGCTAAATTACACGCAGATTGGCAGAGGGGCCTTGAGTCCACTTTGGGGTGTAAAACCTTTCAGACAGTACAAGTATGGGAGAGAATTTACCCTTATTGCCAATGATCAACCACTAATGTCAATTTTCAATCCACAGAAGGGTGGTTCAACTAACAGCAGCAGCATGAATGCAGAGATGGGCTCTGTTCCTTGGAGAGCACAATTACAAGATTGAATTCAAGAGGAAAGCTCATCATTGAAATGCTGATGGATTGTCCTATTTACCCTTGTAGCGGTGTGCTACACGCAGCGCTGCAATAACGACACTGAGTCGGTGAGCTGCAGTTGCAAAAGAGGATTATTCAAACTTCACGGCCTAGCTTTAAAGCCTTCCTGATCCTGCCCTCCCCGGGCGGGAATGCTGTAGGGGGCATGTATTCACAGTCCCGTCCTGCGCGCGGGCTCTTCCCCTTGCTGGTGAAGCAGGCTTGGCGCCCTCTTTGGGACCTGCCTCAATGCTGGCGTGTGCCGCTTTGTGAGCTGGTTCGAGTGCGCTGGGAAGTGGGTCGCCACATAACCCCCCCCCCCCAAGAACCGGCGATACACCCCTCAATGTCCACAGTCTGGGTTGGACTCTGTTTGGGAGGTCTGCCTCTGCACCGCGGTGCCTGAACCTCGACCGGCTGCGCCAAGTCCACATGGGCTGGTTTGAGTCGGTCCACTGTGAAAACCTCCTCTTTACCCCCAATGTCCAGCACGAATGTGCACCCGTTGTTTCTGATCACCGTAAACGGCCCCTTGTAGGGCCGCTGTAGCGGTGCCCGATGTCTGCCCCGTCGTACAAAAATGAACTTACAGTTTTGCAGGTCTTTGGGTACACAGGTCGGGTTCTTCCCATGCTGCGGTGGGTATGGGGGCCAAGTTACCGAGCCTCTCGCGTAGTCTGCCCAGGACTGCTGCGGGTTCTTCCTCTTGCCCCCGTGGGGCTGGTAGGAACTCCCCGGGGACGACCAGGGGCGCGCCGTATACCAACTCGGCCGACGAGGCGTGCAGGTCGTCCTTGGGTGCTGTGCAGATGCCGAGTAGGACCCAGGGAAGCTCGTCCGCCCAGTTGGCTCCTCGCAGGTGGGCCATGAGAGCTGACTTCAGGTGACGGTGGAAACGCTCCACTAGTCCGTTCGACTGTGGGTGGTAGGCAGTTGTGTGGTGCAGCTGAGTCCCCAAAAGGCTGGCCATAGCTGACCACAGGCTGGAGGTGAACTGGGCGCCTCTGTCAGAGGTAATGTGGGCCGGTACACCAAAGCGAGATATCCAGGTGGCGTTCAGTGTCCGGGCGCAAGATTCGGAGGTGGTGTCGGTGAGCGGGACCACCTCTGGCCATCTTGTGAACCGGTCCACAATAGTCAGGAGGTGCCGCACTCCTCGCGACACTGGCAGGGGGCCCACGATATCCACATGAATGTGGTCGAAACGCTGGTGGGTGGGGTGGAACTGCTGCGGCAGTGCTTTGGTGTGCTGCTGCACCTTGGCTGTTTAGCAGTGCATGCACGTTCTGCCCCATTCACTGACCTGCTTGCGGAGTCCGTGCCAAATGAATCTGTTGGCTACCATCTGGATGGTTGTCCTGATGGAGGGGTGCGCTAAGTTGTGAATGGAGTTGAAAACGCGCCGCTGCCAGGCTGCCGGAATGACGGGGCGGGGTTGGCCGGTGGTGACATCACAGAGTAGGGTCCTCTCACCTGGTCCTATGGGGAGGTCCTGGAGCTGCAAACCGGAGACTGCAGTCCTGTAACTAGGGATCTCCTCATCTGCCTGCTGCGCCTCCGCCAGCGCTTCATAGTCTACCCCTGGGACAGGGCTTGGATGTTAGGGCGGGAGAGGGCATCTGCCATGACATTGTCCTTTCCCGAGACATGCCAGACATCCGTCGTGTATTTGGAGATGTAGGACAGATGTCGCTGCTGGCGGGACGACCAGGGGTCGGATGCTTTCGTGAACACAAAGGTAAATGGTTTGTGGTCCGTGAACGCGGTGAAGGGCTTACCTTCTAAGAAGTACCTGAAATGCCGGATTGCCAGGTATAGCGCCAACAGTTCCCGGTCAAAAGCACTGTATTTGAGCTCGGGTGGTCGTAGGTGTTTGCTGAAAAACGCCAGGGGTTGCCAGCGACCCTCGATGAGTTGTTCCAGCACCTCACTGACTGCCATGTTGGATGCGTCCACTGTGAGGGCGGTAGGGACGTCCATTCTGGGATGCACTAGCATCGTGGCGTTTGCCAAGGCTTCTTTGGTTTTAATGAAAGCAGTGGCGGACTCCTCATTCCAGGTAATGTCCTTGCCCTACCCGACATCAGGGCGAACAGGGGGCGCATGATTCGGGCAGCTGAAAGGAGGAAGCGGTGGTAGAAATTCACCATACCCATGAATTCCTGAAGGCCTTTGATTGTGTTGGGTTGGGGGAAATGGTGGACCGCGTCTACCTTAGGGGGCAGAGGGGTTGCCCCGTCTTTAGTAATCCTGTGGCCTAGGAAGTCGATGGTATCCAGCCCGAACTGGCATTTGGCTGGGTTGATTGTTAGACCGTATTCACTCAGTCGGGCGAAGAGTTGATGGAGGTGGGACAGATGCTCCTAACGACTACTGCTGGCTATGAGGATGTCATCCAAATAGATGAAAGTGACCCAGGTCGCGTCTCAACACGTCCGTTAACCACTGAAACGTCTGTGCAGCATTCTTTAGACCAAACAGCATGCGGAGGAACTCGAAAAGGCCGAGAGGGGTGATGAGTGCCGTTTTGGGGACGTTGTCCGGATGCATCGGGATTTGATGGTATCCCCAGACGAGGTCTACCTTGGAGAAGATCCGTGCACCATGCAGGTTTGCTGCAAAGTCCTGAATGTGTGGCACAGGGTAGCGGTCAGGTGTTGTTGCCTCATACAGCCTGCGGTAGTCGCCGCATGGTCTCCAGCTCCCTGTTGCTTTGGGCAGCATGTACAGGGGGGAGGCCCATGGGCTGTCAGACCGCCGTATGATCCCCAATTCCTCCATCCTCTTGATCTCCTCCTTCGCCAGCTGGAGCTTGTCCGGGGGAAGCCTTCGAGCGCAGGCGTGGAGGGGTGGTCCCTGGGTCTGGATGTGGTGCTGTACGCCGTTTCGGGGCATGGCTGCCGTGAACTGCGGTGCCAGAACCGATGGGAAATCCGCCAGGACTCTGGTGAAGTCGTTGTCACAGCGTGATGGAGTCGAGGTGAGGGGCCGGCAACTGGGCTTCACCCGGGAGGAACGTTTGAAAAGTCTCAGCGTGGACCAGTCTCTTCCTGGGCAGGTCGACCAGTGAGCCCGCAAAAAATCCGCACCCAGAAGTGGTTGGGCTATGGCAGCCAGTGTAAAGTCTCACGTGAACTGGCTGGAGCCGAACCGTAGCTGCACCTGACGGGTGCCGTAGGTCCTTACTGCGCTGTCATTCGCTGTCCTCAGGGTGGGACCCGGTTCTCTGTTGCGGGTGTCGTAACTCGTCGGAGGTAAGACGCTGATCTCGGCTCCGGTGTCGACCAAAAAGCGGCGTCCCGACCTCTTGTCCCACACATACAGGAGGCTATCCCGATGGCCAGCTGCTGCAGCCATCAGTGGTGGCTGGCCCTGGCGTTTCCCAGGAACTTGCAGGGCGGGCTACAGCAGCGGGCTTCTGCTCCCCACCGCTGGTGGTAGAAGCACCATTGTTCGTTGGTCTCCTCACTCCTGCCTCTGGGGTTAGCGGGCTCTGCAGCCGGGCTTGGTCTGGTTTGCTGCTGGGAGCGTGGCCTGGTGATCTGTGTGACAGATGCCCCACTCTCCTTCATGGCTTTCCACAGCACGTCTGCAGGGGCCGCCACCTTCCGGGTTCACTGAAATCCGCGTCGGACAGCAGCAGGCGTATGTCCTCGGGCAGCTGCTCCAGGAACGCCTGCTCAAACATGAGGCAGGGCTTGTGACCTCTGGCCAGGGACAGCATCTCATTCATCAAAGCCGATGGTGGCTTGTCCCCCAAACTATCCAGGTGCAGTAAGCGGGCAGCTCACTCGCGCCGTGAGAGTCCGAAAGTCCTTATGAGCAAGGCTTTGAATTCTGTGTATTTGCCATCCTCCAGGGGTGACTGTATGAACTCCTCAACCTGGGCGGCTGTCTCCTGGTCGAGGGAGCTCACCATGTAGTAGTAACGTGTGTCCTCCGAGGTTATCTGCTGAATATGGAATTGGGCTTCTGCTTGCTGGAACCATAGGTGAGGTTGCAGCGTCCAGAAACTTGGCAGTTTTAATGAAACTGCATGAACAGATGTGGCGTCGTTCATCTCCGGTCCAAATATCGTTTGTGCTGTTGGGGTCACCAATTGTAGCGGTGTGCTGCACGCAGCGCTGAAATAACGACATGGAGTCGGTGAACTGCAGTTACAAAAGAGGTTTATTCAAATTTTGCGGCCTCGCTTTAAAGCCTTCCTGATCCCGCCCTCCCCAGGCGGGAATACTGTAAGGGGCACGTATTCACAGTCCCGTCCCGCACGCGGGCTTTCCCCTTGCTGGTGAAGCAGGCTTGGCGCCCTCTTTGGGACCGGCCTCAATGCTGGCACGCGCTGCTTTGTGAGCCAGTTGGAGTGTGCTGGGAAGTGGGTTGCCACACCCTTGTCATTGAGTCATAGTGTCACAGAAACAGCCCTTCAGCCCACCTAGCCAATGTCAAAACTATTTAAGCTACCTACTCACCCCGACTTCCATTGAAACCATAGTCTTCCATATCCCCACTATCCAAGTATGTACCCAAATATCTCTTAAATGTAGAAATCAAGCTTGCATGAACCATGTGCTGGCAGCTTGTTCCACACTCTCATGACCCTCTGCATGAAGAGGTTTCTCCTCAGATTCCCCTTAAACTTTTCTCCTTTCACCCTCAACTCATAACTTCTGGTTGTAGTCCCACTCAACGCCTGCTTGCATTAACCCTATCTATAACCCTCATAATTATGTACACCTCTATCAACTCTCCTCTCAATCTTCTACATTCTAAGGAATAAAGTGCTATCCTATTCAATCCTTCCTTATAACTCAGGTCCCCCAGACCTGGGAACATCCTTGGAAATTTTCTCTGTACACTTTCCACCTTATGGATGCCAACACATACCAAAGGTGGCAAGAGCAATGACTATCCATCCCTGGGAATGTCCTGCATTATTGTGGAATTTTGCTGGATCATTCATGGGCACAGATTTCTTGGTAGTAGTGGCCAGAAGTGTTCCCATAGCCCCCAAAGTTTGTCCAAAGTTTAAAGAACGCACTGCAAGCAATGTCAGCAGAAGATGCTACACTGAATCAGAAGCTCACCAATTTCCTTGCTGCATATCGCAATGCATCACACTCCACAATCAACAACTCATCAGCTCTGCTGCTCCTGCATCATCACCTGCATTCATGTTTAGACCTCCTCAAACCCAATCTCAGGAAGAGTACTCAGCTGGGACTCCTCAACCAAGGAGGTTTGATGGTTCTCTCCTGGAGAAGCAGTCCTGTTGAGGGACTACAGGGGTGATTAAAAGTGAGCATGTTGAAGGACAGAACTGGCCCATTCTCCTACAGAGCGGAGATTGCATCTGATGCCATCTGCAGACAACACATCACTGAGTTGAGAAGGGCAGAGTCAATTGTTAGGGAGGAAAGCTATCCAGAGGTATCAGAGCCACTTCCTGCAGTCGCAGAGTCAACTCCTACAGGAGGCCACAGAAACGGAGATTGTTTCACAACCATAATTCTCACCACCTGCTAAGGGTGATCCTCCTTGTCAGGAACAACATTATCCCACAAAAGTAGGAAAATATCCACAGTGATGAACTCTTTAGGTCTGAGTGGGACAACTTAAAATTTACATGCTCTGGATGTTCTTTAGTAGTTGTATTATATAGTGCACACACACACACACACACACACACACACACACACACACACACACACACACACACACACACACACACACACACACACACACACACACACACGTATATATTCAACCCCTCCCAGAAGCTTTCATGTTTTATTGCTTTACAACATTGAATCACAGTGGAGTTAATTTGGCTTTTTTTGACTCTGATCAAAAGAAAAAGACTTTTATGTGTCAAAGTGAACCTTACAAAGTGATCAAACTTAATAACTTAATTCCAAATATAAAACACAAAATAATTGATTGCTTAAGTACTCACCTCCCTTTTAATATGGCACATCAAAATCATCACTGGTGCAGAAATCACTTAATGGAGATCACCAAGTGCAGTCAATCGATTGTAGTAAAAGTACACCTGTAAATGGGATGTCCAACTGCTGGTGAGTCAGTATCCTGGCAAAAACTACATCATGAAGACAAAAGCAGCTCCACAAAAAGGTTATTGAAAAGCACAAATGAGGAGATGGATATAAGAAAATTTCCAAGTCACTGAATATCCCTTGGAGTACAGTAAAGTCAATCATCAAGAAATGGAAAGAATATGGCACAACTGTAAATGTGCCTAGATGCAGGCCGTCCTCATAACCTGAGTGACTGTGCAAAAAGGGACTAGTGAGGGAGGCCACCAAGAGATCTCTGGAGGAGTCACAAGCTTCAGTAGCTGAGATGACAGACTGCACATACAACAACTGTTGCCCAGGTGCTTCACCAGTCACAGCTTTATGGGGGAGTGGCAAAGAGAAATCCACTGTTGGAAAAAAACTCCCAAGAATTCTCAGCTAGAGTTTGGCAGAAGGCATGTGGGAGACTCTGAACTCGGAAGGAAGTTCAATGGTCTGATGAAATCAAAATTGAGATTTTTGCCCATCAGACTAAAAGCTATGTTTGACATAAGCCAAGCACCACACAACCTCCCAAGTACACCATCTCTACCATGAAGCATGGTGGTGGCTGCATCATGCTTTTGGGATGCTTCACTGCAGCAGGCCCTGGAAGGTTTGTGAAGGTAGAGGGTAAAATGAATGCAGCAAAATACAGGGAGGAAAACCTGACACAGTCTGCAAGAGAATTGCAACTTGGTAGAAGGTTTGTTTTTCAGCAAGGCAATGACTCCAAGCATAAAGCCAAAGCTGCACAGGAGTGGGTTAACAACAGCAAAGTTAAGGCCCTGGAGTGGCCAAGTCAGAATCCAGACCTCAATCCAATTGAGAATTTGTGACTGGACTTGAAAAGGGCTGTTCACTCACGATCCCCATGCAATCTGACAGAGCTTGAGCAGTTTTGTAAAGAAGAATGAGGAAAATTTGCAGTGTCCAGATGTGCAAAGCTGATAGAGACCTACCCACACAGACTCAAGGGTGTAATTGATGCCGAAGGTGCATCTACTAAATACTGACTTGAAGGGGGTGAGTAATTATGCAATTAATTATCTTGTGTTTAATAATTGTAATAAATTTGAACCCATCCCTCTCTGGATTTTTTTGGAGCCAGCTGGATTTGAACTCGGGAACTTTGGTTCCGAAGTCCAGCACTGATGTCACTACACCAGCCAGCTCATATATAGATAGATATATATAAAAATACAGTATAATGTTGAGATGTATTCTTTATTGGGGTTTATAGCTATTAGCTGAGCAGGGAGGAGTGTTGTGGATTTTATATTTCAGTAACATTTGAGTGAAGTTGTAAATATATTGTTTGATTAACCGTTCTTTGTTGTTTACATGATTCATTACAGGTTACATATAAAAGTATGTGAATGGCATACATCATTATGCCAACATGTTACACTGGTGCACCTCACTAAAGTAAAAACAAAATGTTTTTTGCCCAGTTCTCCTGCATTTTTTCTTTCAATTAGTTTTATGTTTTAGAGTTACAAGGCATAACAATGTCCAAGTTCAAGTTTAATTGTCATTCAACTATATGCATGAATACAGCCAGAAGATACAGCGTTCCTCTGGATCCAAGGTTAGAACACAGACCCAACAATCACACATGGCACACGATACATAGAATGCATGCAGCTATTTTTTTTCTGCTATCATAATTATATAAAAATCTAATATAGTGCAAGTTCCTGAATGTCATGGCATAGATATTGTCCTGGAGCCAAGTTCCTTTGAGAACAGAGTGCAGCATTTCATCACAGACAAAGTGCTGCTCACTGAGCAAACACTAGATGGCAGTACCAATGGGAGGACACAGCCTCCACCCCAGCATGGAATTCACAGCAAACAGCCAGCTCTGGAGTCTCCTTCCCCAGCAGCCGGAACAGGCAACACTGAGGTATGAATAAGGGCCTAGTGCAGGCCACAACTGAGACCACGCAGCTTCTCCGCTGTTGCTCTTGCAAATGAACCAGTGAATCGGGCTTACAGTGTTCTACATCACCAATGTCCAACAGGGTTTTGCGATCACAGCAAAAAAAAGGCCAAGCCAATCACCCCCACCATCTGTTGGATTGTGCATGGCCTCTGTGCACTACCACTGATGGTGCCGTCTTCCCTCTTCATATAAATAGTCTGGAAACTATTTAAGTTTCTCTTCCATTCATTCACAAAAATGGAGGCGGTGTGGGCAAGAGCAGCATTTATTGCCCACACCTAACTGCCCTCAGACTGAACGTCCTGCCAGTCATTCAAGAGATCAGTAAGATAAGCGGTGTAGGGGTGAAAGAATTAGCTTGTAGGCTGGGATGAGGAAGGATAGCACAGCTCCCTTCTTGAATGACCTTTGTGAGAAATGTGGGGTTTTATTCCAATTCAGCAGTTACAAGGTCATTATTGCTCACTTTCTTATTCTACATTTATTTACTTCAGCACATTTAAATTCCCCAGCTGCTGTTGGTGGACCTGCGCCCTTATATGCCGGCCTCCGGTTTGCTAGTACTACGCCATTATGCTACCATACCCCAGGTTAATGCATCATAATCAATATTAACCCTTCAAGGACTGGGTTTTAGTGGAGTAGGTGAACAGATTCCAAAAATATAATGCAATATTAAGGGAAAAGTATGGGCTTTATATGATTTCCTGCCATTTATATACATCTGAATTGTGACCATATCTGCCAAAGATGGAAGTGTATCTCTTGGCCTACTTTAATAATTCTCCCAAAAAACATTGAGATGTTGCTTCTTAATGGAGGTTTCAGAAGTTAACTTTTGCAGTCTGTTAGAAACTTTGGGTCACCAAGTCTATTTTTTAAAAACCCTACCATTATTTAAAATAATCTGATAATTAGGGGTACAATTTTAATTTCTTAGTACTACTTTATATTTAGTGATTTAGGCCATTCAAAATGTAAAAAAAATGGTCTTGAATATGTGACCTTCACTGAAGTTACTTGGAGATATGGTGAAGGTTAATTGTGACAAGCAAACCTTTGGTGGGCTGCCATGACAGGAAGCAGAGCAGGGCTGCTGTGGTAAAAGGAGACTGAGATTAGCATTGATGAAAGAAGATGGTGATTTTTTTTTTGCTTGGTGTTGAGTGGGAGGCAGCAGTTTGACAAAACGCAGACCCGCAGCATAAATCTGCCAAAAGGAAAGGCTAAAGTTTCTCTTGCAGGATGTATGGGCTGATAGACCTGTACAACCTTAGTAAAACAACAAAATGATACAGGCTTAAACAAGTCTCGCAGCATATTAAAACAAACATGTTAATCATGTTCCTATTAAAATGATGAAGCCTCCCCCCAAAAAAAGTTTCACAAAAGCATCTTGGAGAGAAAATAAGTGATTTTTATTTCTTTATATTTAATAATATTTGACATTGGCAAATGAAAAAGCTGTCCTTAAATGAAAATATTGCTTTGTTCTGGTGCCTATTATTTGTCAAGCACATTAAGCTGCTAATTACCTATTTACAAATATTAATTTTTTTAAAATAGGGTCACCATATCGTGAACTGAGGTTCCAACAAACTGCACTGCAGATGGATGAGAAGTAGGTTTCCATCTACTCTTCAAGCTCTGTGGTCCACTAAACATACTTAGAATGGATGACACATGATTTGAAGCAAATCCAATTCAATCCTTCTGCTCTCTTTGGCCAAACATCTGAAGATAATGAGGATGCTCACGCAGTAAAGATGGAACCAATTTGATCATTTAGCATGTGGAGAAGGAAGTGCTGATTACATATCGTCAGGACACTGAAGCAGATGGTTTTGGTTACTGAACTTTCCCAGGTGGCTAAAAACTAGGCAAGTCACTAGGTTTATACAAATGTACATGAAATATAGCAATATCTTGATAGTCTACAAGCACTTTGAATTTTGTCCTTTCTTTTTCGATCAGGTAAGAACTGATATGGTATAAACCGAATTTTGTATAATATGACTTCTTTCATCCATTAAAATAAAATCTATCTTTGCAACCCAGGTAAACCAATTTAAAAAGTCTTCAGATTTATCTGAAAAATTAAAAATGCCTTAAAAGATGTAATGTGACTGAATTAATGCATTTAAGGGTTCTTCCAAATTCATAACTGTAGTGAACTAATCCTATATCTGAACCCTACACTCTCTAATTATTTTTGGTCTTTGGGATTAATTTGTATTTTTTTAAGTTGACGTTGCTAGTGATATATTGTTATAATAGAACTTAAAGTTTTTGAGTCTTGTCATGAATCTCATGTTTTCTAGTGGGATAAGTTCAGAGGAAAGACGGTTTTCACGAAATCCTTACTTATACAGGTTGAGTACCCCTTATCCAATATTCTAAAATCTGAAAAGCTCTGAAATCTGAATTTTTTTTTGAGCACTGACATGCTGTTACAAATGGATAATTCCACAAGATGCTGGGAAGATTCCTGGGTGATGCGCAGGCCTCTGTGTACCACAGACAATTCTGTGAAGTGAGTGTACCTCACATATGTGATGAAAAATAGAAAAGCACTACATAAAATGAAAAAGACTCAATTGTATATTGTCAGTGTCAGAATGAACATATACCACCTAACAGTATGCTGATCGTGAATCAAGTAAAGATCTCTCATGACAAACTGAAAATTGAGGGTAATCGTGAATATTCAGCAGGCTGGTTGCAGAAATTTAAGAAAGAGCATGACTTAAATTTTTAAAGCATCTGTTGATCACAAAAATCTAGCACTAGAACAAGTCTATGATGCTGTTAATTTTTATTCTTTACATAGCCATTACATTTTTAAAGCTTTGGCTGATCATGAAAATCTAGCACCAGTATAGGTCTATAATGCTGATTGATTATATAGCTTACATAACGGCATTAAATTTTTAAAGTTGCTGATGAAAATCTACCACTAGAACAAGACTACAGTGCTGAATGTTTTAATACCTTACATAAAAGCTGAAAAAGATGCAAAATACAAGTACAGTGTACTGTAACCTTTTAATCAAAACACAGCGTGGGTGGGGACGGAAAGCCTGCCGCTGTGTGTTGTTGTTCTACAGCTGTTGCAGGTTTTCTCCTGATGCTGCTGGGCTGCTTTTGTCGCCCCGCACGCATTATATTTTCATTATATTAATGGTATGTAATAATTTTACTGTTAAGTACATATGTCTTAAGAACAAGTGTAAGATAAAGTCTGTTCACCGGTAGTGAGTAAGTTCTGGAGATTTTACTTAAATACACTGCAACATCATGTATGGGAACTGTGCTTCCCTCGATCACAGGACTCTGCAGAGAGTGGTGCAGACAGCCCAGCTGTGACCTTCCCTCTATTCAGAATGTTTACAGAGACAGATGTGTAAAAAGGGCCCGAAGGATCATTGGGGACCTGAGTCACCCCAACCACAATCTGTTCCATCTGCTACCATCCACAGCATAAAAGCCAGGACCAACAGGCTCCAGGACGGCTCCTTACACTAGGCCATCGAACTGATTAAGTCATGCTAATAGAATTGTATTTCTATGCTATATTGACTGTCCTGTTGTACATACTATTTATTACAAATTACTATAAATTGCACATTGCACATTTAGATGGAGACGTAACATAAAGACTTTACTCCTCATGTTTGTGAAAGATGTAAGTAATAAAGTCAATTCAATTCAATAATAGAACAGAATCTACACTCTGTGGCCACTGTAATAGTTACACCTGTATACTTCATTAATACAAATGTCTAGCCAGCCATGTGGCAGCAACTCAGTGCATAAAAGCATGCAGGCATGGTCAAGAGGTTCAGTTGTTGTTCAGGCCAAACATCAGAATGGGAAAGAAAGTGACTTTGACCATGGAACAAGTTTTGGCAACAAATGGGGTGCTGTAAATATTTCTGAATCTGTTAATCTCCTAGGAATTTCATGCACAACAGTTTCCAGAGTTCGCTGAGAGAATGGCGTGCGAAACATAAAACATCACTGAGCAGCCGTTCTGTGGACAAAAATGCTTTGTTAATGAGAAGGGACAGAAGTGAATGGCCAGACTGGTTCAAGCTGAGAGAAAGCAACAGTAACTCAAGTAACTGTACATTATAACAGTGGTGTTCAGAAGAGCATCTTTGAACACACAACATGTCAAACCACGAAGTGGATTGGTGACAGCAGCGTAAGAGCACAGGCATACACTCAGCATCCACTTTATTGGTACAGGAGGTACCAATGATAGTAAATGGTACAGTATAAACAGAGATACACATAAACTATACTGTAGTTCTGTTGAATATTTTGATATAATTCAAAATCAGAAGCAGGTTTAATATCCCTGGCATATGTCATGAAATACATTTTTCCAGCAGCAGTACTTTGCAATACATTGTAAAACAAACTATAAAACGTAATAAGAAATGTGTATATATATATAGTAGGGAAAAAGAGAGAGAAAAATAGAAAATAATAGTAAGTTAGTATACATGGGTTCATTGTCCATTCAGGAATCAAGTGACGCTGGAAAAGAAGCTGTACCTAAAACATTGAGTGTGTGTCTTCAGGCTCTGTACCTCCACCTTGATGGTAGCAATGAGAGGGGGGCATGCCCTGGATGATGGGGGTCCTTAATGATGGATGCTGCCTTTCTGAAGCATCACCTTTTGAAGATGTCCTGAAAGCTGGGGAGGTGAGTGCCCGTGATAGAGAGCTGAGTGTGCAACTTTCCACAGCCTTTTTCGATCCTGTGCAGTGGCCCCTCCACACCAGATGGTGATGCAGCCAGTTGGAACGCTCTCCACAGTACATCTGTAGAAATTTGAGAGACTCTTTGGTGACATACCAAGTCTGCTCAAACTCAATGATATATACTGTAGCTGCTGTCATTCCTTCTTTGTAATTGCATCAATATGCGAGCCCACAATAGACCTTCAGCGATGTTGACACCCAGGAACCTGAAGCAGCTCTCCTTTTCCACTACTGATCCCTCGATGAAGACTGGCATGTGTTTCATTGACTTCCCCTTCCTGAAGTCCACAATCAATTCCTTGGCCTTACTGACATTGAGTGCAAGGTTGTTGTTGTGATACCACTCAACCAGCTGATCTACCTCATTTCTATATGCCTCCTCGACACCATCCGAAATTCTGCCAACAACAGTTGACAAATTTATGAATTGTATTTTATGTGAGCCTAGCCACACAGTCATGGATGTAGACAGAGTAGAACATTGGGCTAAATGCAAATCTTTGAAGGGCGCTAGTATTGATTATCAGTGAGGAGGAGATGTTTCCTGATCTGCACTGACTGTGGTCTCCCAAAGATTCCTTGAAGCCCTCTTGACAGGTGATTCTGCTTCCACTGGCAACAGATCATCCATAGCGCCATGGTCCGTAACACTATCAACTACAACATGAAATTACGTGACACATTTAAGAGTGAAATTTCCATGCATTTCATTGGAAGGTTGTCGAGCAAAATTTGACACCACACTGAATAAGCCATAGAGAGATTTAAAAATAGGTGGGAAAGTTAAAAGCAAAGCAACATATGAGAAACGGACATTGTAAATAGACCAAAAAGGCAAGTGAAGTGGAAAAATATGTACAGAAGATGAAAGGTTTCATGATAGTTGTATGGAACAAAGGGAGCTGGTATAATTTGGCAAAACACACAAAATGTTGGAGGAACTCAGCACACCAGTTTGCACCTATGGAGAGGAATAAATATATTTTGACATTTTATGTCAAAGCTCTTCACTAGGACTGGAAAGGAAAGGGTAAGAAGCCAAATTTGTCAAATATTTATTCCTCTCCTGATGCTGCCTGACCTGCTGAGTTCCTCCAGCATTCTCTGTATGATGCTCTGGATTTCCAGCATTTGCAGAATCTCTTGTGATTAGAATGTGACAGGACTGGTCTGAAAGCTTCACTGAGAGTATCAAACTTGTAGCCAGCTGTTTTTTATCTTCAGACTTGACCATTACAGCATATTCTTGTTCACCTTGTATTCTAGGGGTATATTTTCTTGATCAAAAGAGCTCCTCCTGTTTCAGAGCCATGTGTAAACCTCTGGCTTTGATAGCAAGTCAAAGTTTATTGACTTGGGATTGCCTCATTCAGTATCAGAGTATCAACTAGAGAGATGCTGAAGTATGGAATTGGAAGGGGCTGCTGTATAACGAGAAAAGGTTGCATAGCCTTAGTATTTATCTACTGGAGTTTAGAAAAATGGGTAGAGACCTCACTGAGAAACAAGAGGTCCTGAGGTGTCTCGGTGGGATGCATATTTCCCCGTGTGGGAGAATCTAGAGCAAGAGAACTTTTCAAAAGAAAAGCTTGCAGAGATGAGTTGAATTTCCCTTTTGAAACACTCTTCTTCGAATGGAAATGAAGGCAGTATTGCTGAATATTTTTAAGGTGGAGGAAGACGGGTTCTATGAAAGGATATCCTGGGTAGGTGGCAATGCAAAGTTGAAGTTCCATTCAGTTTAGCCTTGTACTTGAATGCTAGTGAAAGCTGACCACTCTTGATATACGTCTATGTTTGAAAGTTTGCTCACCTGGACCAATCAATTAGCTACCTCTGCATGAATAACATCCACAAAGAATATTTGTTAAGAGTATTCTGTTCACTGTTGCATAATTCATTCAGTATTTGGTTCAGGTTTAGTTTGAAAACCCCCCGCTAAGTGCTTTGGTATGGTGCACTATAAAAGCAATTTATTGCTAAGTTATGTGTATACATTTATATTAAGTTTCAGGTATTAAAAATTGAAATATCCACTTCATATTTCTGAAGTTTCTTGTGTCCTGGTTCTGATTTTCAGAGGGATATGGATTACCATCCTCTGAAAAGTATTTCCGGGGTACTGACACTAGAATAACTATACTTCATTTAAACATAGATGACAGGTAACCAAATAAATCTCACAATACGCCTTTTGCTTGAATGTGAATTGGCTCCTCCATCAAGTTCTTGTAACAAATCTGTTGAATTACGTTTGGGATATTGTCTTGACAGCAGCTAGATTTAAAGAATCCTCATGTGAATTTAGTGAGATCTAGAGCTTGGAGAGATACTGCATGCAGTTGGTGGCTTGTCACAACAACTTGAATACATTATTGTGCTTTCAGTTTAATTACCTAATACATGTAAAGCATCAGTTTCTGGCACCAGGTTTTGAAAAGCCAACCTACAATGGCTTGTAATTAAGTTCTGGAAATGCCTACAAATTTAAGGTTCAACAGAAAATGTTTAATATCCTTCCATTGTTGCTATGCTAAAACATACAATCATTATACCAGTACATCTTTATTTTGATTAAGATCTCATCAGACTATAGTGGGCAGAAACATAAAAATATTTTGGTATCCAACAGGTTGTCCATTACCTTTGACTTGTACATCTTATTTTGGATTTAATTATTGAACTTATGAAAGTAAGAGAGGAGTTTGAAGAATGGCACAGTTTATGTATAAGATATCCGGCATCATTCCACAATCAGGTAAAACGTAAACCCTTCACTCTGCTCCAGTCTAAATGCTCCACATTAATTTGAGAACAACGATCTCAACTGAAACATTTCCCACGCTAAGTGTGGCAAGTTAGACTCAATTTATTATCTGTTGGCCTGATGAGGAGAAGTGCTGAATTTACCAAGCTAACCACGTGGGATCCTTATCACCAGTGTCCATGAGTAATCAATGAACAAAAGTCCCGGCAATCAAACAGAAATGAAATGCTGGATGTGGCCGGTTGGCAGCACTAGTGGAGGTATTTTAGCTTGACTCCATTCCTGCCATATTGGGCACTCACAAATATGTTTACCGACAAAACCGCTATACGATGAATGTCAAAGCATCTGTCATGCACTTGGCCCTGACACACCTAGCAAGCAAGGACACATGTCAGAATGCTGTTTCTGGATTTCAATTCAGCTTTCAACACTATTGTTCCACAGACCTTGGTGAACAAACTCCTGATGAAGGGTCTTGGCCTGAAACATTGTCTGTTTACTCTTTTCCACAGATGCTGCCTGGCCTGCTGAGTTCCTTCAGCATGATGTATGTGTTACTTTGGACTTCTAGCATCTGCAGATCTTCTCATGTTTGTGAACAAACTCCTGCTCCACGGTCTAAATACACTGTAAAGTAGGCGATGAGCTTCTTAGCAAATAGCCCTCAGATAGTCAGGATGGACACCTGCTCCTCCCTCCCCATCATTCTCAACACTGTGCCCTCGAGGGCTGTGTACCGAGCCCATAGCTGTATGGCCAAACATGACTAATCACATTGTCCAGTTTGCTGATGATGTGACAGTGGTGGGGCTCGTCACCAACAACGATGAGACAGTTTACAGAGAGGAGGTGGAAGAGCTCGAGGCCTGGTGGCAAATACCTCTTCCTCAATGTCAACATGTCAAAGGAGATGGTTATCGATTTCGGGAGAACTTGCAGCCTTCACACTCCTCTGTACGCTGGCGGCACAGCGGTGGAAACTGTGAGCAGTTTCAGACTCCTGGGAGAGTACATCTTGCACACCCTCTCATGGTCCCAGAACACATTTTGCACAATCAGGAGAGCTCATCAATGCGTTTACTTTTTGAGAAGGCTGAAGAGAGCCGGATTATGCACAAGTATACTCATGTCATTCGACCCTGGTCCATATTTTACTGTTATGCTGTATGTATTTCATTTTGGCAGTTCTGTAAGAGCATTCTCTTTTACACTTGGGTACTGAAGATGACATTAAACAATCTTGAATCTTTCAAGCCAATATGTTCATTCTGGTTTTCTTCACAGATGTTCTCAAGCCTGTGACTGTTACTATCATTACCATAGATGCCATGGTACATAGAGGTTAGCATGACACTGTTACATCTCGGAGAATTCTGGAGTTTGGATTTCAATTCCAGCATCATTCTGTAAGGGGTTTCTGCACACCCTCCCCGTGGAATGAATGGGTTTTCTCCAGGCGCTCAAGTTTCCACCCACGGTCCAAAGATGCACCGGGTAGGTTAATTGGTCATTGTAAATCGTGTCGTGGTTAGGTTAGGGTTAATCAGGTTTGTTGGTGGCTGCTGAGGCAATGTGGCTTGAAGGGCGGGGAGGGCCAGAAGAGCCTACTCCCCACGATCCCACTAAATAAATAAATAACCTGCTTTTATTTCAGGCCACATGTTACAGTATTGACAGGTAAGGCACAGCTCTGTCTGCTGTTTAAAATCGATTTGTTGCCATGTTAATAGATCCTTCAACTATAATTTTAGAATTTCCATTCTGCCAGAATATGTTCAAAAACACTTCTATGTAGGTGCATTGCTTGAAGAATGAGTGAAAGCATGGTTCTACGTTTTGCTCCATTTCATTTGGATTCTCCAGTGTTCATTGAAGACAGTGTGACATGCAGGTAGCTACAAGTTGACAATAGCGTCAGAACAATAGACTTGGTCAGGGAATTCCTTCCAATTACTCTAGACACGATTCAATACCATAGTTCAGACCTTGGCACAGCTCACTACACAGTTCTGTGTAGTGAAATCACCTCGCAACTTGCATGCATGTTTGTTATTCTTGTTGAGGCAATACTGTATTAACACTTTAAACACCTTGAAAGAATTGTAATGGTGAAATGTAATTAAAAAAAAGTCATTTGAATTTTTTTTCTAGTTTTCATTTATATTTTATGCGTCTTTCCATGTCTGCATTTTAAAGGTAAACACGGCAGCTGATTGCACTGTAAATTTCAAATCTGAGGTAATCTTTATGTTTAATGAACTATTATCCTTAAGTTAGGATATTTCATTTTCTACCTAAAGCTTCTAAGGATGTTGTTCCAATTATGACGTGTCAAAATTGATCTGGGACCAATCTGTGGGTAACAAACATGAATTCAGAGCAGGTTTGTGTTCTTCAAAGGATCCAAATGCTGCTGGGGAAATCTTTAACTACACTTGCTAAAAGCAAGTTAGGACTATAGTGGTGAAAAGGTAAGCTTTGATTCAATTAGACTTCTAATAGCTGTTTAATTTGCTCATAGTCCAGTGGACATGTGACAACTTATCAGCTGAATGGTAGCCAAAAGATATTTTTGCCATCAAGAAATTATTTTCTCAGATTAAACAATTTCATATGTTCTCATTTGCTAAGATGTAATGTAAATGAGAACTTCTGGATTTTAGTGTAGATAACTCCTTCTGGCAAACTTCATTTGACCCATCATTAGAATGTTCCCACAACAAATGGACTCTCTTTCAAGCATTTTTCATCTCATGTTCTCAATATTTATTTAATATCATTGTTTCTTCTTTTTGCATTTGCACAGTTTATTGTCTTTATTGCCATTCTAGTTCCCTAGTTGAACGGTCTTTCATTGATTCTGCTGTAGTTATTATTCTACAGATTTGTTGAGTATGCCCATAAGAAAATGGATCTTAAGGTTGTATATGGTGACACAGATATACTTTGTTAATAAAATTTACTTTGAACACTGAATTTCAAAGGAGATGATGAAAAATATTGATAAAGCACACTTCCTATGTTGTACAATTTGTTTAACCTTGCTGAATTTAGAATAGTCCAAAGCTATAAAAGGATTGCTGCAGTCCATTTTGAGGGGAAATAGACAAAAAAAATTGTAATGTTTTATTGGCTCAGAAAAAGATAGGGAAACTCCTTCGTGGTCCATAAAAACACTGACATGCTGTTGGTTTGTTCAAAGTCTCTGCACCTCAAAGAAAACTGTTAGGAACTAATAAAAGTGAATACAACATAATATTTCCACCTGGGAGAATGAATCTTGTCTGTTTACAACATGAATACTTTTTTCAGATATTCATTTATTTTGTTTAATTCCTTTAACACAATTAAAGGGCCGTATAGTGATAGGTATGTTCTAATGAACTTATCCCTTTTAACACCCTGGTTAATAATCAGAACAAATTCTATATTTACTATATTTTAGATTATTTTAGGCTACTGTAGACTTTATTGTGGACTTAATTTCTGCTATTGTGATCTAAGTGGTAGTGTGCAAAGAGACTGCAGAGGAATAC
This sequence comes from Hypanus sabinus, assembly GCF_030144855.1. Classification (NCBI taxonomy): domain Eukaryota; kingdom Metazoa; phylum Chordata; class Chondrichthyes; order Myliobatiformes; family Dasyatidae; genus Hypanus; species Hypanus sabinus. Next base: position 155,614,629 of record NC_082712.1, read on the forward strand.
ATACTGAATAAATGTAAGTGTAAAAATGTGGTTGTTGAGTTTACTGAGAGATCTTAGGAGGAAGAAAAAGTTAACCAATATTTTAAAGGTCAGAATAGAGTAAATGTTGGTATACAGAATGATTTGGTTGTTCTGGGGTATGCCAAAGTATTTTGAAAGCAAGTGTGATGTGGCCTTTGTTGCAAGAAGCTTACAGTATAGGATAGAGATGTATTTCTGCAACTTGTTCCCAATTTGCTGAAGTAGTGAAATTATTTCATTTGCACTTCTGGCCATTTCTGGCTTTGTTGAGTACGGCTCCTGGAGTATAATACAGTGGATTCTGGTTAATTGGGGCAGCCAATTATTTGAGGCAACATTAAAGAACAAAAACAAATTGAGAAAAGAGTTGGGTTTCTCTTCATTTGTTTGGGACACTATGCACTTAAATGGGCAGCAGACTGTTGGTGAACATTTTCTAACGAGCGTCAGTCACATCACATTGTATGGCCATTAGACACAACACCATGCTTAGAAAAAAGAGTTTTAAGATAGCTTGTATGTCACTTGCATGTTTGTGTTCAAAAAGCTGTGATTTTTGTCACTGAAATTTGGTGAGTTATAAACAGTAAGACAATTCAGAACTGTTTTGCTCACTGTGGTTTCAAGCATTCTAGCTTGAAGATGCCAGAGATGGCCAGGAGTGTAAATGAAATAATTTCACTGCTTCAGCAAATTAGGAACTATGAATAAATTGAAGCTATTGCAAATCATCTTGTATGCTACAATGAGGATTTGGAGAATGCAATTGTCAAAAGCACTGTTTAAAGGCAAATCACTATTTGAATTAGGTGACTGCACTGATTTTGTTCAACGGTCAATCAAAAGAACACACCCCGTTCACTAAATAAATTCCTCTGTCAATAACTATTAAAGGTTTCAAAGATACATTTAATGTCAGAGAACCGTATACAATATACATACTGTAATGCTTTTTCTTCACAACCATCTGCGAAAGCAGAGGAGTTCCCCCAAAGAATGATTGACAGTTAAATGTTAGAACCCCAAAGATCCCCCCCAAACTTCCCTCCCTCCTGTGCATAAGCAGCAGCAAAGCAACAATCCTGTCTCCCCCCACAAGCAAAAAGAAACATTGCCACCCACCACCGAGCACTCTAGCATGCAGCAAAGCCACAGCAAAGATGCAGACTTGCAACGATTACTCATTCACCTGGTATTTGACATACCACAGGCTCTCTCTCTCCTTAATAAGGGTGAAAGAGGTGTCTCTGTTTCACAGCAAGAGGGGAGACATAACAAACAACTCACTGATTTACGATGTTAAAAGTCTGTTGCGTCGCTTTTTCCGAGCTCTGTTGCCAAAGATCTTGAGTCTCTGGACACACAGCCAGAGATCTTCCAACTTGCAAGACACACTGATTTCCTGCTGGGACATCAACCTCCCATCCACCTGTCTCAGAGCCACGAGATCCCGGACCTCCAAAGGTGAGCTAAGCTCTTAGGCCGCATCCTTGGCTTGTCAAATAACGGCCAGTTGTGAAACCCTGAGAGCAGCTCCCAGCCCCACAAAGAACCGAAGTCTGCGTGTAACTCCTGGTCAGGGTCTTCAAAGAACCCTGAAAGGGAAGAATAGAGATATTTAAGATGGAAATAGAGTTTTCTAGTAGGAACTAACACACAATTTTATAGTACTATAGTAGTATTGATAGAGTTCTAATTTTTTCTGTATTTCATTTAAATACATAATTTGTTAGTTGAATAGTAGTTTGTTTTACCTTGTTAACCATTTCCATGAAAGTTCAGCTAATTGGGACAGCTGCTTAATTGGTCCAAAATGTACTGGTTGCAATGTGTCCCAATGAATCAGAATCCACCGTATACAGTTTAACTCTCCAAAGGAAGGAGAGAGAGAGAATGGTGAGAGCATAGGTTTGCTTTTGCTAACCAGGAAGTCTAGAAATCAGGTCCAAGGCAGACAAGGGTCAGCAAAGATGAAGAGAACGTTCTTCATTGAAATGTATAAATCATTGGATTCCTCTTTCTTCAAAATCTGTGAATATATTCTGACCCAAGCTTTTTGGCATTCAGAAATTAAACAAATGTTATTAGTGAAAATAATATACTGCATTTCAGCAATTAAAAAATATCTGCATGTGATTGCTTTGCAGACAGTCAGTCTGTTCTGATCTCATTATAAAACAGCACTATTCTTTTAATAGGCATTCATTAGGAATGCCAATTTAAACTAATATTTTCTGCTCAATTTGGTATTCCAGAGCACTGTTGTATGCTGAGTAAGGTGGCAAGATGGCGTCAGAGGCTGTCATCCAATGAATTGTTTGGACTTGGAACACCTTTGTGTCACGGTTATTGATTTGACAGCACTTTCAAAAAAGTGGTGCACATGAGGTTAATAACCAAAATTAGAGAACACATAACTGAGTGTAGTGAATGGCATTGATTCAATTTTGATGAACGGAAAGAATGCAGAACCAGAAGTGAAGGCATCTTTGGATTGTGTGGCTGCTGCAAGCCCCCAGCTGTTCACAATCTGTATCAATTATTTGGATGAGTGAACCAAATGTACTAGGGGTGATTGATAAGTTTGTGGCCTAAGGTACAAGTCAATTTTAGAAAACCTAGCACATTTATTTTTCAAGAGAGTCCCCTCCTACATTTACACACTTAGTCCAGTGGTCGTGGAACATACGGATCTTGGACTTCCAGAAAGTGTCCACAGCATGGGTGATTGATAAGTTTGTGGCCTAAGGTAGAAGGAGATGAGTTATACAGCTCTCGTTACATGCACATGCAGTTCAACTCTTTCAGTGAGTATGCAGAAAGTTTGAAGTTAATAACTCATCTCCTTCTACCTTAGGCCACAAACTTCTCAATTACCCATGATGAGTTATTAACTGATGAGATATTAACTTCAAATTTCTGCATAATCACTCAGAGTTGAACTGCATGTGCATGTAATGAGAGCTGTATAACTCATCTCCTTCTACATTAGGCCACAAACTTATCAATCACCCTTCGCATTGCATCCATGTCTGCAGATGAGACAGCACTGAGTGGCAGTCCGAGTATAGCAAAGATTCAGAGGAGCTTCACAGACACATTGACAGGCTAAGTGATTGGGAGAGGTTGTGTCAAATGAAACACACTCAGTGGGTTTAATAGGTACACCTGTATACCTGCCAATCATATGGTAGCAAGAGCATGCAGATATAGTCCAGAGATTAAGTTGTTGATCAGATCAAACATAAGGATGGGCAAGAAATGCGACCTTCTTATGACTATGGTCGAAGTCACTGGGGAGACATTGAAGCTGGTGATATAGAAGTCTTTATTCGTCACAACAAGCACATATTATTCTGGAGATTCTCTCCGTAGAGGTTCACAAACTCAAAGCTACATCACATTTTTATACTCTTAAGAATCAAAGGAAACAACAGGTTACTGCAACTTCAATAGTTACAATAACATCATTCACTTCAATATTTTAGGTTGACTATGCTTCCTTTGAATTACATATCTACCGTGGGAGACACCTTTGAATGTTCAAACACCTTTGTCACAGAGTAATTCACACAAATAGTCTAAAAGCTTCTGAAGACAGAAATCCCAGACACCCAAAATTAATGTTGTCAGGACTGTCTCTGAGTTATTGATTGGCTATATCTGTGAGCATGTTTGATATGCTGGGTGGACTGTCTGGACTGCCAGATTGAACTCAAGTCACAATAGTGCAAATAACTTAGCCCATGTTGCCTGGTTTGATGCAGGTCAATTAACCCAACCTTCCTAACAATCTATGATCCTGGAATCATTTCTAGGCGGGATGGTTTGGGTATCTCAGAAACTGCTGATCTCCAGAGATTTTCATGCACAAAATCTCTACAGTTTACAGAGAGTGGTGCATAAAACAAAAAAAAACATCAATTGAATTGCAGTACTGTGGGCGTAGATGCCTTTTTAATGAGAGGTCAGAGGAGAAGCCAGACTAGTTCAAGCTGTCAGGCAGCGAAAAGCTGAGAGCTCTGCCAGGGCCGACTGCCTGCCCCTCTTCCGAGGACATGTTCATGCCCAGCTGTCTTTAGAGAGGGAGAATGCGGTCACAATGGGTATAGTAGGGGATTCCTGGGAGCAGTGGACCCCCAAAGAATTGACCTTTTTATAGACGGTAATAATCATATTTTAATTTTAATTTATTCACTGTCTTGTAAATACTTAATGTTTGTATGTTGTATATTTGTGAAAATAAACTTCTACGATTTTGTAAAAAAAACTGTCAGGAAGGTGACAGTAGCTCAAATAACCACACATTACAACAGTAGTGTGCAGAAGAGCAGCTCTGAACGCACCACTCATCAAACTGTGAGGTGGATGGGTTACAGCAGCAGAAGACAACAAACGTATATGCAGTGTCCACTTTACTTTGTACAAGAAGTACCTAATAAAATAGTCACTGAGTGAGTTGTGGAAAGATGAGAGATCATGCTTTTCAGTAAAAAATAGAAATGCATAGTCCAGTTTTTAATTTTGAGAAATGAAAAATGTTGTCTTTAGAAGGTGGCTGGGTGTCCTTGTACAGCAGCTTAATGTGCAAGTGTGGCAGCAGTTAGGAAGAAAAGTACCTTTGTAGAAAGAAGATTGGAGAACAAGAGTAACAATGTGTTATTGGACATATCTAGGCCACTGGTGAGACCACTTGCAAAATATTCTATGTATATCTGGTCTTTCTACCAAAAAATGGATACTCCTGTGATAAAGGGATAAATAAAAGTTTCACCGATGTGCTTTGTGAAAGTTTGGGGGTGGGGGGGTGGCGCACAGAGTAAGTCCTCTGAGGTTGAAAGATTGAACATACTAGATTGTACTCTCTGGATTTTGGAGATTTGGGAGGTAATCTCATGGTAACAGAAACTTATGTAGGCATTAACAAAATGGGTTTATCTGGCTGTAGTATCGTGAACCAGGAGCACACCTTTTGCACAATGTGTTAACCATTGAGAATTGATCTAAGCAGAAAAGTTTCTCAAAGAGATTGTGATGAATTATTGGAAATCTCTACTCAAGTGGGCTGTGGAGGCTCATTTACAAAGTACCTACAAAGGTCAATGGATTTTTGGAATATTAAAGAAATCAAGACATGAGAATAATACTTGAAAGTTGTGCTGAATGAGAAGATCAGGTATGATATTCACCTGAAGCCTAGGCAAGAGAGACTGAGCGGTCAAACTCCTGCTTGTTCTTTATGTTCTAGCAAAACAAAACTCAAATAGAAAATGGTGGTGATTCTCAGCCGGTTAGGCAGTATCTGAGAAAAAAGAGAAACAAAGTTCACATTTGAGATTGAAGATCTTTCGACTGAATTGACCAGAAATTTCAATTCTGTTTCTGCTTTCACAGATGGGGGTAGCAGGGCAGAGTGGTGGTTTGAGTAATGCTTTACAGCTCCAACAACCTGGGTTCAATTAATGCTGCTGTCTGGAGTTTGTACGTTCTCCACATGGCTATGCAGGTTTCCTCAGGTGCTCCGGTTCCCTCTCACAACCCAAACATGTATGGGTTAGTAGGTTGGTTGGTCACCTGGATGTCTGAGCAATGCTGGCTTGTTGGGCCAGAAGAGCCTGTTTCCATTCCGTATCTCTGCTTGATCTCCAAGAGGACCAGAACCTTGTTCTGCTTTGGAGGCCTGCATGCCTCAATGACCCGGAGAGCTATGTTGGCTGGAGTTTTATGCTTTGGCTTTTGGTAGGTGTGGTGAACTACGTGTGCCTGTCTGGACACGCCCCCTGCTGACTGCTTCTGTGGCTCCTCCCACAGACCCCTGCATAAAGGCGATCGAGGCCTGGGGCCGGCCTCTCAGTCTCCAGGATGTAGTATGGTGGTCAACCACTGCTGGTTCCTTCTTCCAGTCAATAAAAGCCGATATCTCGCCTTTACGTCTCAGAGTGAGTTATTGATGGTGCATCAGTAGGGTCACCCAAACAGATCAAAGGGTGGATGACAGACTGAAAATGGTCCTCTGGTCCTCCAGATTCAGTGGTTCAGCTCAGGGTAACAATCCTGGCTGGTAAAACAAAATTGTTACAGAAATGGTAATGAAGAATTCTTCTACTCTTGAGCGTGCCAGTTTTCCTGAGCTTCCACCCGGGATTTGCATGACTGACAGTAGTGAAAATTGGGAGGAAGCTACTGATATCATGAAGGAAGTCCTAAGCACTGCCAGAGATAGAGGACCTTCATTGCTGCCCTAAGCACCAGCAGTGTAACAGGCAGTAAGCATCTCTAAATGAAATAAAAATAACAGATGCTGTCTGACCTGTTGAATGTCTCCAGCATTTTCTGGTTTTATTTCAAATTTCCTGTAATCTATACTTAAAATATGGAATCACATTTGACCATAAATCATTCATTTTACCCTGTCTGCATTGAAGATATCTTTCTGTTTTTAGTGCAAGCGGGCTCCTCTGTAGCTGAACAAGCTATAAAGATCTTCCTGGTCCTAAGTAGTATGTTGTTTGGCAGTTGTATCTCCCACTGCACACTGCCCCATTCCAGTTCCTACCTGCCAGCTGGTTGGGAACCGGAAATGGCAACATTCAGCCCTCCATGATGAAACGTTGACTGTCCACTTCCCCCCATAGGTTCTGCCTGACCTGCTGAGTACCCCCAGCTCCTTTGTGTCCTGCTACAGATTGCCAAGTGCTTTATCTTCATCATGTAGAATATGGAACAGTATAGTACAGAAACAGCCCACCATTTAAACTAGTAATCAAATGCCCAGCTAAACTAATCTCTTCTGCCTGCACAATATTCATAACCTTCCTCATGTTTACGTGCTTATCCAAATGTCTCTTAAAAGTCTCCAATGTTTCTGCATCTTGGCCACTTACCCCTGTTTTATACCTGCATGGCATTCTACCCATTTCTAATGGATTCTCTTGTCATGATCAAAAGTTGGTGCAAAACATAGGACTTTCAGTGGTTTAATGGTCTTTTGTTTTTTAAACACATTCCTTTGTTAAGTTCTAAGCGTTTCTGACAAAGACAATACCTACTACCCCCATTATCGTTAATCTGAATTATATCAGCCCCACCATCGAAGATCAAGTGAAGATGCTGGCAGACTAAATAAATCCGTCGTAGATGACTTTCAAGGGAGTTCCAATTTGGATCGAGAATGTGCAAGATCAAGTATTCTTTTAGCCAGCCGCTGGTGTAGGGCATTAAGGCGAGGGGTCCCAGGTTCGAATCTAGTTGGCTCCTTGCACACCTCCCTTCTGTGCTGAGCTGAGCGTTGAGCTAGCAGCTCAGCTTTGTAATAAACAGACAAGTGCTAAAGAAATGGCAAGTTTGCCACCCAATGCGCTGAAGAGGAACGATAACAAGTATTATTTTAGATGGTTAGGAACTAGGATCTGTGGAGTTCCAAAGTTATTTATAGATTCTCTTGGACAGCTGAACAATCAGGGATGTAAACTAATGAAAAAGGCGATGAATTTTAACTTTTGTAAAAGGGAACTGAAAAATAAGAATGATAAAGTTTTTGTTAAAACTACACAAAAGAAATACAGTTTGTCATCTACTACTTTGAACATTGTTTAGGGTACTGTAAGTACCTTAGAAAGGATTTAATCTTGGAGAGAATGCAGTGAAAATGGTCACCAGAGTTAAACGAACATGATGTAAATTGGGCTTGTGTTCTCTGAAAGAGTGAAAATGTTATTCATTAAATTTGTTATGATTTGGTCAGGAAATAGAGGGAATACAGAGAAATTTTCCCCTTTTAGAGTGTCCAAGACCAAAGATGAAACCTTAAGATCAGGGCCAGCCCACTTAGAAGACAAGTTAAGAAATACAAATCTTGCAAAGGGTGATGAAGTGTGGAACTTTCTCCTGCAGACCACAGTGAATGCTGACTCTGTTAATAATTTTAAGTTTGATAGATGTTTGCTAAGTGAAGGTATTAAAAGACATGGAGCCAAGGCAGGTGGATGTAGTTAAGATATAGATCAGTCAGGAGCTCATGGAATGGCAGAGTAGTCTCAGGGGTCTGTATGCTCTCCCACTGCTTGTGGTAGCAAGAATAAAATAACTCCCCGAGGCCTTTAATTAAACAAGTACTGCTGCAGCCAATATCAAGTCCATTTGCAATTTGGAAAAGCGTTTACTCAATATGTACAGTACCTAGACTGGGCAGAATACTTAAAAACACCTGTGAGTGTCTGCATGCTTCTTCAGATAACAATGAAGAGCAATTTTGTTGAAACCAGGCTCTAGGAAGCTTTCAGAAACAAAGTCGAATTGAGAGTGTTGTCGTCACTTTTTGAGTTATATATAAAATTGATGGGAAACCAAAAAAAACAGTTGCTCTTTTAAACAAAATTTTAAAGCTAGTTCATATGATCTCACTATTCTGCCCAAGAGTGATTTATGTTTGTTGTTACGTATCTGTTGGGAAGGGAAGTGTTAAAAAAGGATTTGTCACTCTGACTCTCCCCATATGGAGCACTGATGCTGATGTATATGTTTAAAGGGCTGCTGGGACAGTGCCAAGGCGAAGAGATGAACCTTTGATTCTCTTCTTTGAGGCTGAATTTGAACTCCCCTGGGGCCGCTCTCTCCCTTTCACACACTAAATTCCTTACTGCTTTGAGTATGGTTTTCCAAGTCCCTCAGAGACACTAAACACCATCCCTGCTTGTGTAGTCTGGCTGTGAGGCTGCCTTTGGGTCTGGCGTCAGCTGTAATTACCTTGGTTGGAGACTTCAATAACATACCTGCACTTAATTAAATCAAAAGTGGCCTTTGTCATGCTTTTTCAGAATGCAACTTGGAATTTCATTTATGATGTTGGAGAGGAACGAGTCCCCATGTTACTTTCACTGTTATCAGTGTGTCAGATCTTGCTGATAATGTTTAGATTTCAATGTCAGCTGCGATCAAGGGAGACCCAAAGCACAGATTTAGGTCAAGTTTAATTATTTTCTGAATTCACCCTTCAGGACCTATGGCTGAATTAATATATACTGCAGGACGTTATGCTTCCAAAATTTGTTTTTGCTGCATTTCGTAGGAATTTTGGGTTCATTGTTTGTGCATTAAATAGATAACATGCATTTAAAGAATATTGTTGGAAAATTATTTATAAATATTCAGCAAATCGTTTTTGATCCACCCTAAATAAACCACTTGTACTGCAAAATTGCGCTAATATTTTTCAATGGTTCAAAGTTCAAAGTATGAAGTAGATTTTATTATCAAAGTACATATATGTCACCATATACAACCCTGAGATTCATTTTCTTGTAGGCATACTCAACAAATCTATAGAATAATGACAATAGCAGAATCAACGAAAGACTGTCCAGTTAAGGCTTTCAACTAGAGTAATAAGGCAACAAACTCCACAAATGCACGAAGAAAGACAGTAATGTTAAATACATAAGCAATACATATTGAGAACCTGGCATGACGAATCCTTGAAAATGAGTCCATTGGTTGTGGGAACATTTCAATGATGGGGCAAGTGAAGTTGAGTGAAGTTATCCCCTTTAGTTCAAGAGCCTGATGGCTGAGGGGTAGAAACTGTTCCTGAACCTGGTGGTGTGAGTATTTTGTACCTTCTTCCTGATGGCAGCAGTGAGAAGAGAGCATGTCCTGGGTTGCGGGGGCCCCCAATGATGGATTCTGCTTTCATGCAACAGTGTTTCATGGAGATATGCTCAATGGTTGGGAGGGCTTTACCCGTGATGGACTGGGCTGTATCCATTACTTTTTTGTAGGAATCTCCTTTTAAGAACATTGGTGTGGCAGCCAGTCAATATACTCTCCACTACATACAGTATCTACAGGAGTATGTCAAAGCTTTAGATGTCAGCTAAATCTCCACAAGCTCCTAAGGAAGTAAAGGTGGGTGTCGTGCTTTCTTACTAATTGCACTTATGTGCTGGGCTTAGGACAGGTCCTCCAAAACAATAACAGAGAGGAATTTAACGTTGCTGACCCTCTCCACCTTTGATCCTCTGATGAGGGCTGCTCACGAACCTCTGGTTTCCTTCTGCTTAGTGTTGCTGACATTGAGTGAAATTTGTTATTATGACACCACTCAGTCAAATTTTCAATCTCCCTCCAATATGCTGATCGGTCACCAGCTTTGATGGCATTGTTACTTCAAAGATTTAATTAAAGGTTGAATGGAAATGAAATCTTAGACACAAATCCATCACTACAAATTCAACAAGGGAAAATAGTTTTCAAATAGTGTAGAACATTTGTAGATTGGAATAAAACAATTATTTTTAGTAGACTTAACAGCAGTTTAATATACTTTATGTCTTCCTATTGCAGTGTGTGAGCCAGAGAAGTACCTAGTGGAGACTTTAGTTCTACCCTTTTCTTTCTTTTGCAATGCAGTTGGGTAGAGAGATGCAATCATGGCAAAGAGTTACCAATATATTGCCAGTTCAATTTGATGTGTTTTTTGGAGTGGAACGTGCAGGTGATGGTGTTCCAATACATTTGTTTCCCTTCTTCAGGGTGGTGAATGTTATGGCTTTGGGAAGTGATGTTAAAGGAGACATGGCAAGCTGCTATGGTGCATCCGGCAGATGGTGCCCACTGGAGTCATGTTGTGTTGATGGTGGGGACAGCACAGAAAACATTAAGGCTAAGAAATATTGCCATGGAAAGAAGGATGCGGTGAGAGCCAGTCATATGTACTGTATAAGGTACAGCTGAAAGGAGATCAACATCAAATGATACCTGCCAGAAACCTGAACAGAATGCCAATAAAATCTAATGATTACTGTGTCCTAAAGCTGTTTTTATGAATAATAGAACCATAGGTAATAGAACACAATGCTGCCAATGGAATCTCTCCTGTATAACGTCTAGCAGGTGCTCACAAATTTTAATAAGGAAATTGTTTATAACATCATAAGTGCTTCATAAATGTGTTGTCTTAGACATTGAATTTTCCTCACTGCACTACTTGTTTAGTCATTTTAATTACAAAAATTTAGCACAGTACGATCAATTGCTTAGGTGAATATTTACTCTACAAGTTAAGAGTTTGTGAGACAGGGAAAATTGATTAACTGACTGAAAGCAGTATGGATACGTGAATCATTTTCATCTTTACAGACTGTACTTAGTGAGGTGTTGCAGGGACCGTGTTTGTCCTTACAGTTTCAGCTATTTATAATTTAAATTTTGAAGGCAACAAGTCTATTGGTCTGTTTGTTGACATTATCAAGAGAAATGGGAAAATAAGTTGTGGCAAAAGTCTGCAAACAAAGAGAGACATGTTAGCAAGTGAGAAAAAGGTTGTGCATACTCAAACCACCCCATCTGGCACCAATAATCATTCCATGATCAAAGTCATTTAGATCACATTTCATTCCCATTTTGCTGTTTGAGCTGAACAACCGAACCTCATGACTGTGTCTACATGCTTTTGAGCATTGAGCTGCTGCCACGTGACTGGCTGAGTAGATATATGTATTAATGTACAGGTGTACCTAATAAAGCAGCCAGTGGTTGTATAACATAGGGAAATATGTGGTTGTTCATTTTGGTGAAAAGAGCAGGAAAACAAGTTACAGTGCAAAAGGAATTAAATTAGAGGAATCTGGTTTCCCTCATAAGAAAGTTAGTGGTGAGTAGTTAGGACTGCAAATGGAATACACTGTTGGTGCTGTTGGTGTAGGATAAAAATAGAGACCTGGTTAAATTTTGCATGGGTTTAGTAAGGCCACACCTACAAAACTGTTGCAATTTTGTTCTTCTTATCAAAGGAAGTATATACCTGCCCTAGAGTGAGTGCAAAGAAGATTCACAAGGTTGGTACCTGGAATGGAAGGATTCCTTTGAGAGGAAAAAAAGTGTAGATTGAGCATGTATATTCTGGAGTTTAGAAAAATTTGAAGTGATAAAATTCAGAGGCTTGACAGAAGATATTTGTCAGCACTGGTTCAGCAATTTTTCTGGTAACAATGGATTCTAAGAGATGAAGTTTTGAGCAGTTTCCACCCAAATTGTACCAGTGGAATGGAACTATAACCATACTCCTGCAGGATAATTATGTTGGAGCTGTCACTGAGTGAAAGAAATAATCTCTTATTGTAGATGTCTCCACCACTGCAACTGGAAGCTTAAATAATGGGGAAAATATACATGATTCAAATTAATTGATAGTCACTGCAGGACAAATACAGCTTCACAATAGTCGGAGGATATCTTGTGGATATGCTTGGCCTATCAGAGTCTGTTGGGATGTCTATTCTTTAGATAATATTGCCCCCTCCCTGTAGCCAGCACCTACCTCAAACATGCAATTATTTCACAATATATTTGTTAAAACTCTTAGAATTAGTCAGATCTTACTCTACTTTTTCTTTTGGCTATAAATCTCTGCAAATAATTGTCTTTGGATATATGATGGGTATTACTGGATAGACATTTCTTTTATACACATATTCAGTACGGGGCCAGGAAGTACAAGAATGTAGCCGTCAACTCCACATGAATGCTAAGTCACTGTGGACCCAAGCTTGCTCCCCTCCTCATTCCTCTTCTCTTAACCCCTTCCAGGTAAATGTGCCTACAGGTTGCATTTGAGGCAGGTGGCCCACATTGGATCACGACAAAAACATTTGAAAGCATCATAAGTGCTAACAGCTCCCCAAGTTTACTTAAACACTGCCTGAAGTCCCAATTTTTGTGGATTCTCATGTTCCCTGATCCAAACACATGCTGGAGGTACACCATCAGTTCTGCACCAGATAATATGCCATAACCAATTTTTACCATATGGAAAATGTAACTCATTGCTTTACTCTAGATTTTAATCAGCATTTTCTTTTTAAAATGTTGCTGTCATTACGTGTTTTAAACTTATAATAGCCTATTTTCTTTTCAGTTGTAGTCACAGCCGCCTTTTGTTTTTTGCTTTATATTTAGGCTGTTCTTGTAAAAATATCCTTTTGATAACTTATATTTGCTATTCTAGAAAAGCAATAATTTTGTAGTGAAATTGGCTTAGTCCTGAAACTACCCTAAACAGCTATGACAATTTATCTGTATTGAGATACGTTTTAATTTAACACTGACATTCTTTTGGTGCAGTGTGTCATAAATGACAAATTTCAAATTTCAGACTACAAGGCTGTTTGCAGTTAGACAATATCAGTGCATGTTGCAAGCAATGCTCAAAAAAAGAGTTCAGATTTCTGCTTTGATTGCAGGACAGCTAGACACATATGGAACTTGACGGAAGAATGCTTGTTAGAGATAATCATCTGAAAATTTCATTTTAGCTGTAGTCAGATGGTCTGAAGATGAATTTTTGTAAAATTGTTGCATTATTTTGACTGGTTCTGTTGTCTGAAATCTGTAAAAAGTATTTGGCATCTTCTTAATTGATGTGTTCATCCTTGGTTAAGATGGCAACATTAAATGCATGTTTAATTTCTCCCTATGAGGTAGTATGCGCAATGTGAAGTTAGTTTTGATCTGAACTGCATGACTTGCAATGCCAGTAATACCATGCTGTGATAGAGAGATCATTCTGTTTCTTTGAGTGAAGGGTAAATCATTTTGTCACCAAGGTATCAGCTATGATTTAGTTGGTAGCACTCTCACTGAGTCAGAAGCTTGTTGCTTCATGGCCTACCCTACTCAGCCTTGGCCACGTAATCCAGACTGACAATCCAGTGCAGAAGTGAAGGAGTGCTACATTGTGAAACGAGTTACCATTTCAGTGAGGTTTCAATTCAGAGCCCCATTTGTTAGGTGTAAACAATCCCATGATGTGATTTGAGAAAGTAGATATTATCACAGGTGTCTCGCCAATAACATTGCTACATAGCTCTTCAGAGGAGCTTACTGTGCACCAGACCTAAACAATATTTGCTGTAAGAACTTTGGGATGCCCTGAGGATGCAGGCTTTTCCCTCTCTGTTATAAAAGTTAAGAGAAGTACCAGAACTTTCCATCCTCAATTGTGCAATGAGAATTATTTGATCAAACAGAACAGGCAGATAACACCTTTTGTTAGAGTCTTATCCAAAGGTCAGTTGATTCTGTTGACATGATCCTGGCCATACCTTCATAAATGCCAGCCAGTGGCTATTTGTTTTTCTCATCAAATTGTGTGCTGTCCAACTAGGTTTAATTGCGACATACTTTCCTTTGCTGGGTAGCAATCAGACACAGGAGATTGGAAAAGTGGCTTAATTAATCCTCTACAAGGTAGGTCTGGCTGGATATAACAATGTATGATATATTCAGCACTCAGGGTAGCAGTGAAGGTTGTCAGTTTTGGTCATTTAATACAGTACTGTGTAAAAGTCTCAGATGTAGCTAGGGTGCCCAAGGGTTTTACACAGTACTGTGGTAACCTGTTGTGTTGCACAGTACGGCTGAGTGAGTGATGATAAACCTGATTCAGATATGGGTCTCTATTGTGGACTGAGAAGGGGAAGGGCGCAGGGAGAGGGGAATCATAGTTGGGAAAAGGGGAAGGGAGTGGGAAGCACCAGAGAGACATTCTGTAATGATCAATAAACTAATTGTTTGGAATCAAATGACCTTTCCTGGTGTCTCATGGCTGGGTGTGTCTGCACCTATGCCACCATTCCCCCCACCCCCAGCAGTCCTCTGCCATCTGTCCCACAACCCTCCCGTCGCACTCCACCCTCGCCATTCCCAACACCTTTTGCTGCCATCAGATTTACAAACTCACTCTCTACTCCATGTTGACCAACTGAAGTACTGTGCAAAAGTCTTAGGCACCTTAGCTATATCCATGTATGGCTAAGACTTTTTCCACAGTACTATATTTTTGACCAAAATGCATTTATTGCTTTTGAGAATGTCTTCATCATCTGCAGTCCTTCCTGTGAGGTTGCTTTCAGCTTTCTATTAGGATTACAGGGCATTGATCCAAGGACATTAAACATACAAGTCAAGATGGCTTGTGGTTTAAAGAAAATATGGAAGTGATAGTGTTCCAGGAAGCTCAAAAATTTCTCCTTTGGCTCCTTCCACTCCCTTCAAAACAAAGGTGTAGTCATGGGCACTCTAATGGGTCCCAGCAATGCCTGCCTTTTTGTCAGCTACATGGAGCAACATATGTTCCAAACTTACACCAGCATCGGTCCCTAACTCTTCCTAGGCCACATCGTCAACTGCATTGATGAGCTCATAAATTTCATCAATTTTGCATCCAGCTTCCATCCTGCCCTCAAATTTACTTGATCCATTTCTGACATCTCTCTCCCCCTTCTTGATCTTTCTGTCTCCACCTCTGGAGACAATCTATCTACTGATATCTTTAATAAACACACTGACTCTCACAGTTATCTGGACTAGATGTCTTCTCACTCTGTCACTTGTAAAAATGCCATTTCCTTCTCCCAGTCCCCCCGTCTCTACCGCATCTGCTCTCAGGATGAAGTTTTTCATTCCAGAACAACTGAGATGTCCTCCTTTTTCAATGAAAGGGGCTTCCCTTCCTCCACTATCATTGCTGCCCTCACCTGCATCTCTTCCATTTTATGCACATCTGCCCTCACCCCATCCTCCCGCCAACCCACCAAGGATAGGGTTCCTCTTGTCCTCATCTACCACCTGACAAGCCTCCACATCTAGTACATAATTCTCTGCAGCTTCTGCAATCTCCAGCAGGTTCCAAACACCGAGGATATCTTTCCCTCCACCCACCTTCCACTTTCTGCTTTCTGCAGGGATCGCTCCTTACACTTCTTTATTCACTTGTCCCTCTCCACTGACCTCCCTCCTGGTGCTTATCCTTGCAAGCGGAACAAGTGCCACATCTGCCCTTACATATCCTCACTCACTGTAATTCAGGGCCCCAAACAGTCCTTCCAGGTGAGGCAACACTTCACACTTGAATCTGTCGGGGTCACCTACTGTATCCAGTGCTCCCAGTGTGGCCTCCTGTATGTCAGTGAGACCTGACATAGATTGGGAACGCAAGCACTCTCACTCAGTTCAACACAAAAAAGCAGGATCTCCCTCTGGCCACCCATTTTTATTCTACTTCCCATTCCCATTCTGACATGTCAGTCCATATCCTCCTTTATTGCTACGATGAGGCCACACTCAGGTTGGAGGAGCAACACCTCATATTCTTGTCTGGGTAGCCTCCGATCTGATAGCATGAACATTGATTTCTTGAACTTCTGGTAATTGACCCCCACTCCTCTCCTTCACCATTCCCCATTCCTGTTTCCCTTTCACACCTCTACTTCCCTTCCCTTTCCTCCATGGTCTTCTTCCCTCTCCTATTAGATTCCCCCTTCTCCCGTTCTTTATCCCTTTAACCAATCAACTTCCCAGCTCTTCACTTCACCCCTCCCCCTCTCCTGGTTTCACCTATCACCTGCCACCTTGAACTTCTTTCTCCCCTCCCCCCACCTTCATTGTCTGACTCTTTCCCCCTAAAATGGTGGATATAACAGCTGATCAAAGGAACTGTTCAGTTCGGACTTTACCATGACATACTCTTCAGTGTAATTTTAGTAAATTCACCAGTTTTCACAATTTGTTGTTCTGCTTGTGAGCTCATTTTATTTTGTGATGTCGTTCAACCACGGGGGGAGATGATAAAAATATAATCGATAGCTTTTTGAGAATGAAAAAGAAAAGATGTGGATACTGTAACTTTATTAAAGGGATCACTCCCAGCAAGCGATAGTACAAACTTATCTTTGATATTGTCAAAGGGGATGTGTTATCTCCTTGCCTGCCCATCACCTCCCTCTGGTGCTCCTCCCCACCCTTTTATCTTCCATGGTCTTCTGTCCTCTCCTATCAGATTCCCCCTCCTTCAGACCGGTATCTCTTTGACCGATCAACTTCCTAGCTCTTTACTTCATTCCACCCCCCCCCACTCTCAATTTCATCTATCACCTCGAGTTTTCCTCTCCCTTCCCCCACCTTTTAAATCTACTCTTCATCTTTTCTCCCCCAGTCCTACTGAAGGGGCTCGGCCCAAAAAGTTGACTGCACTTTTTTCCATAGATGCTGTCTGGCCTGCTAAGTTCCTCCAGCATTTTGTGTGTGTTGCTCAGATATCCAGCATTCACAGATTTTCTCTTGTTAGCCATAGGCGCAATTGAATTGCAGTCAGGAACAGGCCTGGCTGAACAAATTGTGCTGCCTTTGTGGCAGGGGCTTACATACACCAGACCAATGCAGGTTTAAAGGCAAAACCTGCAGAAAGTGCTAACACAGTAGAACTCATACAAAGAGCATGTCAGGTAGACAAAAATAAATGGACTGCACAGTGAAGAGAACATAGGACATAGAAATCTACTGCTCATTACAGGCCCTTTGGCCCACAATGTTGTGCCGACCATGTAACCTACTCTAGAAATCGCCTAGAATTTCCCTAACCGTAGCCCTCTATTATTCTAAGTTCCATGTACCTATCTAAGAGGCTATTAAAAGACCCTATTGTATACATTTTCATCACCGCCACGGGCAGTGCATTGCACACACCCATCATTCTCTGTGTGAAAAACTTATCCCTGACATCTCCTCGGTAACTATTTCCAAGCACCTTAAAACTATGCCCCCTTGTGTTAGCCATTTCAGCCCTGGGAAAAAATCTTTGAATATGCACACAATCAATACCTCTCATCATCTTATACACCTCTATCAGGTCACCTCTCATCCTCCATCGCTCCAAGGAGAAAAGGCCAAGTTCACTAAACCTATTCACATAAGGTACACCGTCCAATCTAGGCAACATCCTTGTAAGTCTCCTCTGTATACTCACTATAGTATCCACATCCTTCCTGTAGGGAGATGACCAGAACTGAACACAGTACTCCAAGTGGGGTCTGACCAAGGTCTTACATAGCTGTAACATTACCTCATGGCTCTTGAACTCAGTCTCACAGTTGATGAATGCCAACACACTGTACACCTTCTTAACAACAGTGTCGTTAAGAGAAAATGATAAAAAGTCAAGCTGCATTTTCAAAGAGAGCATGAATCTTCATGCTGTTGATGAAACTTCCAATAATTTTGAGAGTAATACAGGACTGAGTAGCCTTGCGATTTACAACGTGAAAGCTAACAAGAGACAAGAAATATGGCTTACAACAGAAGTGAGTGGCAAATTAATTAAAATGGAATTGGTCACTGGATCAGCTGTTTCAGTCCTTCCACAAAATCAGTATGAATGGCATTTCAAAGATATTGAACTGAAGCCTGCAGATCTTCAACCAGGAGCTTATACTGGAGAAAGTATAACTCTTGTGAGAATGATATTCATAACAGTGAAATACGACAACCAACAAATCACATTGGGCTTGTATGTTGTAAAAAACAGAAGGGCTGTGATTGGCTGAGAAAACATCAAATTGATTGAAGATTCATCTACTATTTGCATGCCACATCCCCTGCAATAGAGTCGACTGAAAATGTATTTAACAAGGTACTGAATGACACCGCAGCGATGTTCGAGGATGGCACTGGAAAATTCAAACTTATCAAGGATAAAATAGTGTTAAATGAAATGTTAATACACCTGAATCCAGTTCCTTATTCTATCCGTGATAAAGGTCTCAGTGAGCAAGATCACACGGAAGCTGAAGGGGTTATTTCCAAGGTTGACTGGAGCTCATTGGAAACACTAATGCTCTCGGTAGCCAAAAAGAATGAGTCTGTCAGGATCTGTGGTGATTTTAAAGTCACTATCAACCCAGAACTGAAAATAGATAAATACCCTCTGCCCATGATAAAGGGAACCTTCGCAAACCGTTCTGGAGGGTTCAGCAAAGTGGACTTAGCTGAGGCCTACCTACAGATGGAGTTGGAAGAAGAGTCCAAAATGTTTCTCAACATAATCACTCACAAAGGGCTTTACCACTATAACAGGCTTATTTTTGGACCAACATCTGCACCTGCACTCTGGCAGAAAGCTATGGAGCAGGTGCTGCAAGGCTGCCCAGGCACTCAGTGTTACCTGGATGACATCATTGTTACTGGTGAGGATGACAAGGAACATCTCCAAAATCTCAAGGCAGTGTTAAATAGATTGGAAGATTATAGGTTCAGAGCACGCCGCAACAAGTGTGAATTCTTTAAACCAAACATCTCTTATTGTGGTCACAGCAGATTTACACAATTGTGCTGAGAAACATCAAACAGTGGGAGTTGCCCCAAGTCCAAAGGATGTGTCAAAGTTGTAGATCCTTTTTAGAATTTGTCAATTACTATAACAGGTTCCTGCCAAACCTGCTACTGTGTTCCACCCTTTGAATTCATTACTACAGATCGGGAAGAAATGGCAAAGAACAAAGAAGTGTGAAGTGGCTTTCCAAAGGGTAAAGGAAATAGTGACATCAGGCACTGTACTCACACATTATCCACATCATCCAGTGAAACTTACCTGTGATGCCTGAGTGATGGAAATGAATGTCCATTGCCTTTGTGCCACTTTCTCTTACCTCTGCAGATAAAATTTACTGATGGACAGCAAGGCCTTGAGTCTGATTTGGGGTATAAGAGGTTTTGACCAGTACCTGTATGGGAGAGTGTTTCCCCTCACTACTGACCAGTAACCGCTGATGTTTATTTTCAACCTGCAGAAGGGTGTTCCACTAATAGCAGCAGCACAAATGCAGAGATGTTTCTCGAAGGGCACAATTGCAATATCAAATTCAAGCACAGAACTGATCATGGAAATGCTGATGGATTTTCCTGTTTATCCTTGGAAAAGAAACTGCCCGGAAATTTACAAAGGGAGACATTTCTTTTGACCTATTCCCCATAGTACAAATTGAAAGTCTTCCTATTATGGCAAAAGTGATCCAAAAGAGAAGCCAGAAAAGACCCCACACTGCCTCGGGTCTTCAAGGCCACCCAAAATATCTGGAATGTGCAGCACAAATTTGAGTTCTCTCATTTTTACCAGCACCAGGATGAACTTGCCCTTAGCAGTAGTTGCCTTATGTGGGGATTGAGAGTTGTTGGAGCGTCCAGGCTGAGAGCTAAACTGTTGGAGGAGCTGCATCCTGGTCATCTAGGTGTGGTCAAAACGAAAGTGTTGGCTTGAAGCTTTGTCTGGTGGCTTGGGTATAGATTAGCTGATGGAGCTGCTTGACAAGCACTGTTCGGGATGCCAGCACATCTAGGAGCAGCACCTCTCCATCCCTGGGCATAGCCTGCGTTGCCCTGTCAACGGTTTCATGTAGATTATGCTGGACAAATGGGCACAGATTTCTTGTCTATAGTGGATGCAGCTATAAAGTGGCCCGAACTGTTCCCAATAACCTTTACTGCAGCCTCACACACTGTTCTCAAGGACTGGTGTTCCAGAACATTAGTCAGTGACAATAAATCATAGTTTGTTGCGGAACAGTTTCAGTCATCCCTGAAAATGAATGGAATAAGTCAAATTACATCTGCACCATACCACCCGGCAACAAATGGCTTGGAGGAAAGGTTTGTCCAGAGTCTAAAGAACACACTGCAAGCAATGTCAGCAGATCACACTACACTGACACTGAATCAGAAGCTCACCAATTTCTTCCTTGAATATCTCGATGCAGCACACTCCACAAGCAACAACTTACCAGCTATGCTGGATCTAGTTTGTCCCTTGAGCTCACACCTGGATCTCCTCAAATCCAATCTCAGAAGGAGCACGCAGGACAAACAGCTGAGACAAATTGAGGACTCCATCAACAAGGAGGCTTGATGTTTCTCTCCTGGACAAGCAGTCCTGGCGAGGGTCTACAGAGGAAATCAGAAGCGGTAACTTCAAAAGGTTAATGACAGAACTGGACCACTCTCCTACTCAGTGGCGATTGCGTCCGATGCTTTCTGGAAATGGCACATCAATCAGTCGAGGAGAGCAGAACTAATTGTTAGAGAAGAAACGTGCTCAGTGCTGTCATACCCACGCTGCAATCCCAGAGTCAACTCCTACAATGACCATGGAGGAGGCTTCAGAAACGGAGATTGCTTCAAAGCCACAAGTCTCACCTGCCTAGCAGCATGACCTCTCATGTAAGGAAGACACTATCCCACAGGAGTAAGAAATCCTCCACAGTGATTAAATCTTTAGAACTGAATGGGACAATTTAAAATTTACTGTGCTGTGGATGTCTTTGTAGTAAATGTATTATATAGGATACTGTGTTACATATATATAAAACCATAGAGTAATATGCTGAAAATTTGAGTTGAATTGCATTTTATCCCAATTTAGAGTTTATAGCTAAGTAGAGAGGAACATTGTGAATTGAATATTTTGGCAATATTTGGGTAATACTGTTAATATATTGTTTGATTAAGCATTCATTGTTTAAGTAATTATTTACAGGTTATATATAAAATTATGTGAATGGCATATGTCATCATATATGTCATATGTACACAGCTCACTAAAGTAAGAAAGAAGTGGACACGTTATTCCCAGCTCCATATTTTTCTTTCGATTAGGTTCTGCAGTTACAACATATAACAAGAATTGCCTCTGGTCTTCTGTTTTGGAGAATAGGCCACTCATCAGGTGTAATGATGTCACATTTTGCATTAACAGTCTTTCAAAGAATGTGGTTTTGAAACGTTTGTTCTGTTTTCTTTCTGCACAAATGTTGTTTGGCCTGAGTATTTCTGGTGTCATCAGTTTTGTCAAAAATCTCCAGCATCCTGCTGTTAAGCAGGGATCCTTTCTGAAACATGCCCCAGAGCAGGCAAGTGTAAAGGCAAGCTACCTGTGCTGGAAATAGTTGGTTCTTTGTGGTAAAGTTCAATCTAGTTCCGCAAGAAGCCTATTGCTTTGTAGATGACTACAAATTCTTGGCCAAGACATTCGCACTTGTGGCCGTAGGTATAATACAACCCTAAATAAATTCCATGATGAATTCAGGAGAATCATCTTTACTCGGAGGCTGGTTAAAACAAGTAATCTGTAATTACAGGTACCGATAATATTTGCGTTCCATTGCATAAATGGATTTACATGGAAGCTACCAAAGTTTGAGGCATAGGTTTGAGAAAGTGAGACGGAATAAGGTATGTGTGTAGCAAAAGTGGCAGAAATAAGCTAGGCCTCATGACCTGTTTCTGCTCTGAACATTCACTGTGGAATCGGAATATTAAAATTATTTAATCATTGTTCTCAGCACTAGAAGCTGTGATCATGTTCTCTTTCATTCCTTTAATATTCTCTTAAACAACAAAGAAAAGAAAAGTGGCTTTGGCTCGGCTGACCCCTAACATCTTATGTCAGCAGCTTTGCCAACCACCTCCCCCACCCAATATTTAAGGTAAAAATGTTAACAACATTTGACGTGCTTGTTGTCAGAACACCAGTTCACTTGAAAGCTGATGAGGATGAGAGTGGAATATAACCAGGTTAACATATGGACTCAGCTAACTTCAGTACTTCCTTTATGTCTGGGTTAAAACTGAGCCAAGTGATGAATACAACAGCACTTATAATTTAAAAAAAAGGTAATATCCATTCTTCTGGTTCATTAATGAGATTAACAATTGAATTAATATGCAAATTTTGTATTTACAACAGAATGGAAGTATAAAAGATTAAATTTATGGACTATTTCATTTTATTTTTAAAACAGATTTGGCAATCCTGCAGGCTGAAATGTCGCATTTTGTTCTCATTCGGACAGCTAATGAGCCAGCAGTCTGCTCCATCAAGGTCAAGTCAGTATGCAGCCTACAGTAAAATTGATTTCTAATTGCAGGATACCCAAATGACAATAAAAAGAATGATAGATACTGGAGGAGAGGATCTGTCCAGTACCCTTTGTCAGAACAGGCTGTGTTCCCAAAATCTTTGTTTAAAAAAAAAATCAGATGGCTAAATCTGCTATACCGTTGCTTTCATGAACACAACTTATTCTTGTGGGGCATTATGTTCACATTACAATGAAAAACTATTTCACACTTTAAAAAAATAAGCTGACAAATTTCTATAGATTGTATAAAATTTGAGGATGATCGATTTCTCAGTCATGTCCCTTCTTAACCATCAGCTCCAACAGCAATAGCCATAACCTCATAACTGTCTCTCATAATTGAACAGTCCATTCCAGGCAATGTTCTGGTGCATCTCCACTGCAGCTGCTCGATGATTAACGTAGCATTTTACGAGAAGACAAAGAAAGAAAAATAGCCTGAAGGTATATGACCATTTATGGTGTTAAGAGTATTTTATAACTAATAGTTTTGAGGCATAATCACAAGAATCAGCAATTTATGGCAAAGACAATCAGTAGCAGATTATACCTTCTAACCGGACTCTGAGTTAAGAAAATTCTCTAATTTCATCATTGGATTTATTTATGGCCCTTAGGCCATAAATAAACCCAATGATGAAGTCAGAGAGTTAGCCAAAAGAGGAACACCTTGATGCAGAATATGTAGTTGGATGTAAAGTAACAGAGCTTTCTATTGTTCTAGACTGAACTTTTCCAGAAAGATCCAACCCTCTGTGGCAAACAGCTCCCCTTTCCAATATCCGCTCCTCTCAGGAACCAATTCAGACAGTATCTAACAGCATCTCCAGAGGCAGAATCAGGCGAATTGGTTCAGGCTGACTATGTCTGAAGGGTTATCCATGTAAAGTGTTAATCATTTGGCATTATTGGGTTTGCTGATAAAGATGCAGCAATTTGTCATTCTTAATAAATGTTATGCAGATCTAAAAGATTAGAGTACATGTGTATATCTAAAGGAGAAATAAATATGGTTATATTCTAAAACAAAATGCAGAAGATTATAATATAAATTATCCTTTGAAATATACTTTTAACAAAATTAGAGCAAACTTATAAAATTAGCTTTACACGACTAGATAATTTGTTAGTTAGCAACTATGGTTTAGTATCCCATTAAAACCACCCTTAAACCATAAAAAAGCTTTTTTCACACCACAGTCTTGAGGAGACACTGAGTTGCATAGATGGAGAGCATTAAAAAGAGATTCAAAGTCTGAAGTAAATTTATTTTAGAAGTACACATATGTCACCATATCCACCCCAGAGATTAATTTTCTTCAAAGTTTGAATTTCAAAGCACATTTATTATTGAAGTATATATACATTATGCACTCTTGAGATAAGTCTCCTTACAGGCAGCCGCAAAACAAAGAATCCCAAAAGAATCCATTTAAAAAAAGGAAGACTGTCAGACACCCATTCTGCAGAGAGAAGAAACAAACAAATCGTGCAGACAATATGAGAAAGCAAATAGCATTCAGAGTGAAAGTGAGTTCACAGAGCCGAAGTCCATGCAGCAGGAGCAGGCCACAGCCTCAGTTCGGCAGAGAAGTGAGTAAATGTCGTGGGGTGGCAAACAAAACTGGCCTGAGCCTCGTCTCTGGGCCTGACACACTGCCTTTTCAAACTGGCCTGACGTTTAAAACGTCCAAACATTGGGTCATTCCCCACTCTAGGATCTTGGTCACATTGCTTCAATATGCTCTGGGCCTTGACCTCACCACCATGTTTCTGGCCTTTTCAAATCGGCTTGGTGCTTAGGTTGATCAAACCTTGTTCTTTTTCCAACTTTTGGCTTAGATAGACAAGACTTGACTCTGCCTTGTTTGCTCCAACTTTGCCTTGCCTCGAATATGCCTCAACCTCGTCTCGACTTTGCCTCACTCCACACCCTCACTTCACTCCTCAACTCTGCCTCACCTCTGTTTGTTTTGACCCTCAGGTCTTCCTCACTACTGACCAGCTCTCCATTGTTTGCGGTGATCGTTTACCATATATTTTACCAGAAACTATGTTATTAATAAAGTATTTAGTTGTATTCTTTGTTTTGTTTGCTATTATTTAGTAGTTGCTGGGCTTCACCAGCACCATTTTAACTCAATAAATCTATAATAGAATAGTAATTGTAACAGAAACAATGAAAGATCGCACCAACTTGGGTGTTCAACCAGTGTGCAAAAGACAACAAACTGTGCAAATACAAAAAGAAAGAAAAAATAATAATAATAGGTTGTGGGAATATCTCAATGATGGGGCAAGTGAAATTGAGTGAAGGAAACCCCTTTGGTTCAAGAGCCTGATGGTAGAGGGGTAGAAACTGTTCCTGAACCTACTGGAGTGTGTTCTGAGGCTCTTGTATCTTCTTCCTGATGGCAGCAGCGAGAAGAGAACTTGTCCTGTGTGGTGGGGGCCCCTGATGATGGATGCTGCATTGCTACGACAGTGTTTCATGCAGATATGCTCAATGGTGGAGAGGGCTTTACTTGTGATGGATTGGGCCGTATCCACTAATTTTTTAGGGTTTTCCATTCAAAGACAATGGTGTTTCCATACCAGCCAATCCAATATACATCTATAGCTGTATGACAAAGTTTCTGATGTTATGCCCAATCTTCACAAATTTCTAAGGAAGTAGAGATGGTGTTGTGTTTTCTTCATAATGGAGCTTACGTGCTGGGCCCAGAACAGGTCCTCTGAAACAATAACACTGAGGAATTTAAAGTTGTTGACACTCTGCACCTCTGGCCCTCCTATGAGGACTAGCTCATGGATCTCTCCCGAAGTCAATAATCAGCCTCTTTGTCTTGCGGACATTAACTACGAGATTGTTGTTATGGCACCACTCAACCAGATTTTCAAACTCCCTGCTATATGTTGATTCATCACCACCTTTAATTCGGCCAATGACAGTGTTGCCCTCAGCAAATTTGAATATGGCATTGAGGCTGTGCGTAGCCCCACAGTCAATAAGTGTCACCTGAGTCGAGCAGGGGCTAAGCACACAGCCTTGTGGAGCACTTGTGCTGATGGAGATTGTGGAGGAAGTGTTGTTGCTAATTTGAGCTCACTGGGGTCTGCAAGTGAGAAAATTGAAGATCCAGTTACCATGTTTAAGTAAAGCCATTGAAAAGGTTGTTTATCAGCAATTTATTAGCTTTTTGGCACTAAGCAACAGTATGAATGTTTTCCAGGCTGGATTTCGACAACACCATAGCATTGAGACTGTTCTGGTCCAGGTTTTAAATGACATCCGCTTAAAATATGATGATGATAACATTTCAGTTTTTGTTTTACTGGATCTTAGTGCTGCTTTTGACACAGCTGACCATGGCACGTTATTGGACTGAATGGAAAACTGGGTGTGACTTTTCAGTACAGTCCTTAAGTGCTTTAAATTGTATTTACAGGACAGGGACTATTTTGAATTGATTGGTAGCTGAATATCAGACCAAATAAAAATTACATGCAGAGTGCCTCAAGGGTCAATACTAGGGCCTCTTTTGTTTAAAATATACATGCTCCCTCTAGCTTAAATAACAAAATATCTTACTTTAATTATGCAGATGACACTCAGATCTATATAACAGTGTCATCAAGTGACAATGATCCCATACAATCACTAAAAAGACTGTATTGAACAAATCACTGATTGCATGAGCCAAAATTTCCTCCAGTTAAACTAAGAGAAAACCAAAATAATTGTTTTCTGAGCCAAAAAAGAACGCTTAAAAGTCAGTGCTCACATAGAATCCCTTTCATTACAGACCCCGAACCAACTTAGAAACCTTGGTGTTGTGATGGACTCTGACTTAAATTTTAACTGCCACATTAAGACGATTACGAAGTCAGCCTACAACCATCTTAAAAATTATAGCGAGGGTTAAGGGGCTTTTGTCTCATCCAGGCATTTATTTTTAGTAGGCTTGATTACTGTAATGGCATTTTCACAGGTCTCTGTAAAAAATCCCTCAGAGAGGTGCAGCTCATTCAGAACGGTGCTGCTAGAGACGGAGAACGTAGAACTCATCACTCCAGTTCTCAGATCACTATACTGGCTTCCTGTCTATCAGAGGATTGACTTTAAAATATTACTACTGGTTTATAAAGCACTGAATGGTCTCAGGCCAAAATATATCTCTGACCTCTTGCTGCATCACGAACCTTCATCTGGGGTGAGTCTGCTTACTATCCTCAGGGTCAAAACTAAACATGGTGAAGTAGCTTTTAGTTACTATGCTCCATATATCTGGAATAACCTTCTAGAGGATCTGAAGTCTGCTCCAACTTTAAGCTCTTTTAAATTGAGGCTTAATGCTTTTTGATGTAGCTCTTAATTTATTTAACTTCTATTTATCATATTTATTTTTGTGTGATTTTATTCTTTTATATATTTTTTATACCTTGTTCCATGTAAAGCACCTTGAACTGCCTTGTGTTTGAAGAGAGCTATACAAATAAACTTGCTTGCTTGCTAAGGAGGTATTGAGGCCAAAGTCTTGGAGCTTATTGATTAGTATTATTTATTAGAAGCGAATGGGAGCAGTCAGCATTTCTTGCATGGCAAATTCCCAAGGAAACCCCAGATTGTGTAGTGAGAGAGAAAGTTTAAAAGAAGTGAGTGGGAGCACTATCCTGCCTAGCATACACACTGCTCTAAACGACTAGACTCCCATGGTAGGAGAGTCTAGAACAAGAGGGCATGACTTCAGGATTGAAGGATGTCCATTTAGAACTGAGATGTAGAGAAATTTCTTTAGTCAGACGGTGGTAAATCTGTGGAATTTGTTGCCACGAGCGGCTGTAGAGGTCAAGTCATTGGCTGCATTTAAGGTAGAGATAGATAAGTTCTTGATTAGCCAGGGCATCAAAGGGTATGGGGAGAAGGCAGGGGAGTGGGGATGACTGGAAAAATTGGATCAGCCCATGATTGAATGGTAGAGCAGACTCAATGGGCTGAATGGTCTACTTCTGCTCCTATATCTTATTTTCTTATAGTTGACACTTTACATGCACCATAGTCCCGAGTAAACTTTGGATTGCACATAATTTGCACAGCAAGGGACAATAAAAAGAAGTTATGTTTAAGCAGAGTGACCATTGAGGGACTGGCCATTGAGCGAGTGGGCTAGTGCCAGATTGGGGAGTTAAGGTTTGGCTCATTGAGGCTTTAGTGAGGTGGGGCGTAGGCCAAAGATATTTTTGTCATTATTTATTCTTTATTTCTTTCTTATTGCTCATTTAGAGTGGTGTGGATACTAAGCAGGATAGAAGAATGCTCCTCTTATGGGATGTGGGAAGTCAGGGAGACCTGCAGTGTCCCTGACGACTACACCTTCAAGAACTGCATCCAGCTGTTGCCTCTAACAGACCATGCTAAGCATGGTGACTGGGTGAACTCCAGATCATTCGGGAGGCTGAGGGACTGATAAACAGGACATACAGAGATGTAGATACACCCAAAGTGCTGACACAGGTAACTATCAGGAACGGAAAGGCAGTTAGTGCAGATAATCCCTGTGGCTGTTCCCCTCAATAACGGGTATACTGCTCTGGACACTGTTGCTTGGGGGAGGATAACTTAGCAAAGTTACAGCGGTAAAGTCTCGGACTCTGAGTTTGGCTCTGTGGCTCAAGCGGGAAAGGGGGTGATGAAGCGAGTTGTAGTGATAGGGGATTCATTGGTTGGGGGAACAGAAAGAAGGTTCTGTAGATGAGAACAAGATCCCTAGGTGGTTTGTTGCTTCCTGGGTGCCAGGGTCAGGGACATCTCAGATCAAATCCACAGCATTCTTCAGTGGGAGGGTGAGCAGCCAGTGGTTGTGGTTCATGTTGGTGTTAATGACGTGCGTAGGATGGGTGATGACATCCTGCAAAGTGAGTTAGGTGCTAAGTTAAGGAACAGGACTGCCAGGGTTGTGATCTCAGGATTGCTACCTGTGCCATGCGCTAGTGAAGCCAGAAACAGGAAGATCATACAATTTAACACAGGGCATAGGAGATGGTGCAGGAGGGAGGACTTCAGGTTTTTGGCTCATTGGGCTCTCCTCTAGGGAATGAGTACCTGTAAAGATGGGATGGTTTGCACCTGAAGTGGAGAGGGACTATAGGCCTCTGTTAGTCTTGATAGATCATGGAAAGCACCTTGGAAAGTTTCCAGAGCGCAAGCCTGGGCAAGGTTTTTTTTGTGGAAAAAAGGCAGTTGCGGAAGCTGCAAGTCTCCGCTCTCCATGCCACCAATGTTGTCCAAGGGAAGGGCATTAGGACCCATGCAGCTTAGCACTGGTGTCATCGCAGAGCAATGTGTGGTTAAGTGCCTTGCTCAAGGACACACACACGCAAGCCTCAGCCAAGGCTTGAACTAGCGACCTTCAGATAACTAGATGAATGCCTTAACCACTTGGCCACACGCCAACATATGGAGAGGAACTAATATCCTAGTGGAAAGGTTTTCTTGTGCTATACAGGGAGAGGGGCAGCTGTAAACTAGAGTTGCAGGAAGATGGGAACAAGAATGCATGAACAGAAAGTGCTGTGATTTGGGGAAAAGATGTTGTTAATCCTACATACAAAGTCAGGAGTCAAAAGGACAACCATGGTGGGACTAATGTTCTGAGTTGTGTATATTTCAATATAAGGAGTATTGTAGGAAAGGCGGAATGAGCTTAGGGCATGGATCAGTGTGTGGAATTATGAAATTGTAGCCTTTATTGAGACTTGGTTGCAGGACGGTCAGGTTTGGCAGCTTAATGTTCCAGGGTTCTGTTGTTTCAGACATGGTAGAGCAGAGAGATTAAATGGGGAGCGGTGATATTACTAGTTAGGGAAATTGTCTCAGCAGTGCTCAGACATGACAGACTGGAGAGCTCGTCTAGTGAGGCTTTACGGGGAGCACTCAGAAATAAGAAAAGAATCACCACATTAATGGGATTATATAGTCTTCCTAACAGCCCGCAGGATTTACAGGAGCAAATTTGTACAAATTTGTTTGCAAGAAATGTAAGGTTGTGATAGTAGGTGATTTTAACTTTCCACATATTAACTGGGAATCCCATACTATAAAAGGACTAGATGGGAAAGATTTTGTCAAATGTGTTCAGGAAAATTTCCTTAATCAGTACACAAAAGTTCCGGTTTGACTGAGTGTGATCCTGGATTTTCTATTAGGGAACACGGCAGGGTAGGTAACAGAGTTTGTGTAGGGGAACACTTTGCACCTAATGAACATAATGCCATTAATTTCAAGGTAATTATGAAAAAGGATAGATCAGGTCCTCGGTTTGAGATTCTAAATTGGAGAAAGGCCAATTTTGATGGTATCCAAAGGGATCTGGCATGTGTGGATTGGGACAGGCTGTTTTCAATCAAAGGCGTACTTGCTAAGTGGAAGTCCTTCAAAAGTGAAATTTTTGAGAGTAGTGTTTGCATGTTCCTGTGAGAATAAAATGCAGCATAAGAGGTTTAGGAAACCTTAGTCTTCAAGAGATATTGAGGCCCTGGATAAGAAAAAGGAGTAGCTGCATAGCAGATATAGGCAGGCAGGAAGAAATGAGGTACGACGAGTAAAAGAAATCCAAGAAGACACTTGAGGAAAAAGTCAGGAGGGCTAAAGGAAGGCATTAGTTTGCTTTAGCAGACAAGGGGAAGGAGAGTCCGAAGGGCTTTTACAGATATTGTATATTAAGAGGATAAAGGATAGCAAGGGTTAAAATTGGTCTTCTGGACGATCAGAATGGTAATCTATGTGTGAAGCCAAAAGAGATGGGGGGAGATGTTAAATGGATTTTTTCACATCTGTAATTTCTGGGAGATGGATACAGTGTCTACAGACGTGAGGAAATACAGCAGCAAGGTCATGGACCTTATACAGATTATAGAGGAGGATGTGTTTGCTGCCTTGAGGAAAATCAGAGTGTAGAAATCCCCAGGGCTTGACAATGTGTTCCCTCAGACCCTGTGGGAGTTAAGTGCAGGGGCCCTAGCAGAGATATTTAAATCATCCTTAGAGACAGGTGAGGTACTGGAAAATTGGTGGATAACTAAAGTTGTTCCGTTGTTTGACAAAAGCTCAAAGAATAAGCTTAGAATTTATAGGCAGATGAGCCTGATGTCAGCAGTGGAAAAGTTATTGGAAAGTATTCTTAATATCTACATGCTCAAGCTTTTCAGTCCACTGCAAGTCATCACTACAATCACCAAGATCCTTTTCCATAGTGAATACTGAAGTAAAGTATTCATTAAGTACCTCTGCTATTTCCTCCGGTTCCATACACACTTTCCCACTGTCACACTTGATAGATCCTATTCTTTCGCGTCTTATCATCTTGCTCTTCACATACTTGTATAATGCCTTGGGGTTTTCCTTAATCCTGCCCACCAAGGCCTTCTCATGGCCCCTTCTGGCTCTCCTAATTTCCTTCTTAAACTCTTCCTGTTAGCCTTATAATCTTCTAGATTTCTAACATTACCTAGTTCTCTGAACCTTTCGTAAGCTGTTCTTTTTTTCTTGACTACATTTACTACAGCCTTTGTACACCACAGTTCCTCTACCCTACCATAACTTCCCTGTCTCATTGGAACATACCTATGCAGAACTCCACACTAATATCCCCTGAACATTTGCCACATTTCTTCCATACCTTTCCCTGAGAACACCTGTTCCCAATTTAAGTTTCCAAGTTCCTGCCTGATAGCCTCATAATTCCCTTTACTCCAATTAAATGCTTTTCTAATTTGTCTGTTCCTATCTCTCTCCAATGCTATTGTAAAGGAGATAGAATTATGATTACTATCTCCAAAATGCTCTCCCACAGAGAGATCTGACATCTGACCAGGTTCATTTCCCAATACCAAATCAAGTCTCTCCTCTTGTAGGCTTATCTGCATACCTACACCAAACAAACTGCACCCCATCTAAACCCCTTGCACTAGGAAGATGCCAATCAATATTTGGGAAATTAAAATTCCCCACCACAACAACTCTTTTATTATTACACCTTTCCAGGATCTGTTTCCCTATCTGCTCCTCGATATCCCTGTTATGGTTGGGCAGCCTATAAAAAACACCCAGTAAAGTTATTGACCCCTTCCTGTTCCTAACCTCCACCCACAGAGACTCTGTAGACAATCCTTCCATGACGTCCACCTTTTCTGTAGCTGTGGCACTATCTCTGATCAATGGCTAGATATTAAGAAAGAGGATGTGCTGGAGCTTTTGGAAAGCATCAAGTTGGTAAGTCACCCAGACCGGATGAGATGTACCCCAGCCTACTGTGGGAATTGAGAGAGGAGATTGCTGAGCCTCTGGCGGATGATCTTTGCATCATCAATGGGGACAGGAGAGGTTCCGGAGAACTGGAGGGTTGTGGATGTTGTTCCTTTATTCAAGAAAGAGAGTAGAGATAACCCAGGAAATTTAAGACCAGTGTTTCTTACTTCAGTGGTTAGTAAGTTGATGGAGATGATCTTGAGAGGCAGGATTTATGGAGAGATATAATATGATTAGGAATAGTCAGCATGGCTTTGTCATGGGTGGGTCGTGCTTTATGAGCTTGATTGAATTTTTTGAAGATGTGACTGAACACATTGATGAAGGAAGAGCAGTAGATGTAGTGTATATGGATTTCGGCAAGGCATTTGATAAGGTACCCCATGCAAGAGAAAGTAAGGAGGCATGGGATCCAAGGGGACATTGCTTTGTGGATCTAGAACTGGCTTGCCAACAGAAGGCAAAGAGTGGTTGTAGATGGGTCAAATTCTACATGAAGGTCAGTGACCAGTGGTGTGCCTCAGGGATCTATTCTGGGACCCTTACTCTTCATGATTTTTATAAATGACCTGGATGAGGAAGTGGAGGGATAGGCTAGTAAGTTTGCTGATGACACAAAGGTTGGGGGTGTTATGGATAGTGTGGAGGGCTGTCAGAGGTTACAGTGGGACATTGATAGGATGCAAAACTGGGCTGAGAACTGGCAGATGGAGTTCAACCCAGATAAGTGTGAAGTGGTTTATTTTGGTAAGTCAAATATGATGGCAGAATATGGTATTAATGGTAAGACACTTAGCAGTGTGGAGGATCAGAGGAATCTTGGCATCAGAGTCCAGAGGACGCTCAAAGCAGCTGCGCAGGTTGACTCTGTGGTTAAGAAAGCGTATGGTGTATTGACCTTCATCAATCATGGAATTGAATTTAGTAGCCGAGAGGTAATGTTGCAGCTATATAGGAACCTGGTCAGACCCCACTTGGAGTACTGTGCTCAGTTCTGGTTGCCTCACTATAGGAAGGATGTGGAAACCATAGAAAGGGTGCAGAAAAGATTTACAAGGATGTTGCCTGGATTAGGGAGCATGCCTTATGAAAACAGGTTGAGTGAAGTCGGCCTTTTCTCCTTGGAGAGATGGAGGATGAGAGGTGACCTGATAGAGATGTATAAGATGATGAGAGACATTGATTGTGTGGATAGTCAGAGGCTTGTTCCCAGGGCTGAAATGGCTGCCACAAGTGGGCACAGTTTTAAGGTTCTAGGGAGTAGGTACAGAGATGTCAGAGGTAAGTTTTTTATGCAGAGAGTGGTGAGTGTGTGGAATGGTCTGCCAGCAATGGTGGTGGAGGTGGATACGATAGGGTCTTTTAAGAGACTTTTGGATAGATACATGGAGCTTAGAAAAATCAAGGGCTACGAGTAACCCTAATAATTTCTAAGGTAGGGGCATGTTCGGCACAACTTTGTGGGCCAAAGAACCTGTGTTGTGCTGTAGGTTTTCTATGTCTCTATGCATTCTAAGGGTTGGATGTATAAACATCTGGATAGACAGGGACTGATTAGGGATAGTCAACAATGCTTTGTGTGTGGTAAATAATGCCTAACTAATCTTATAGGAATTTTTGAGGAAATTACCAGGAAGGTTGAAAGTAAGGCAGTGATGTTGTCTACATGGACTTTAGCAAGGCCTTTAACAAGACCCTGCATAGGAGTTTGGTCAAGACGGTTCAGTCGTTTGGCATTCAGAATTAGGGAAAAAACTGGATTAGACATTGGCTTTGTGGAAGAAACCAGAGAGTTGTTGTGGATGGTTGCCTCTCTGACCGGAAGCCTGTGATTAGTGATGTGCCACAGGGATCGGTGTTGGCGTCTGTTGTAGTTTGTCATCTACATCAACAGTCTGGGCGATGCAGTAAACTGGATCAGATGACATCAAATTGGGGGTGTAGTAGACAGTGAGGAAGACTATCAAGACTTGCAACAGGATCTGGACCAGCTGGAAAAATGGGCTGAAGAGTGGCAGTGGAATTCAATGTGGACAAGGGTGAGGTGTTGCACTTTGGGAAGGACCGACCACGGTGAGCATTACGGCATTGAGGAGTGTGGTAGAACAGAGGGATCTGGGAATGGAGAACCTTAATTGCTTGAAAGCTGTGTCACAGGTAGATAAGGCAATCAAGAAACTTTTGAAGATTGGCCTTGTTGAGATGTTATGTTAAAATTATATAAGACATTGGTAAGGACTAATTTGGAGTATTGTGTGTAGTTTTGGTCACCTGCCTACAGGGAAGAAGTAAAGAAGATTGAAGGAATGCAGAGAAAACTTACAAGGATATTACGCAGAGAACCTGAGTCATAGAGAAAGGTTGAATAGGTTAGGGCTTTATTTACTAGAAAATGGAAGTGTGAGTGGAGATTTGAGTAAAGTATACAAAATTATGAGAGGTATAGTCACAGTAAATGCAAGCAGAGGTTTTCCATTGAGGTTGTGTGAGACCACAACCAGAGGACACGGTTTAAGGGTGAAAGATGAAATGTTTAAAGGGAACATGAGGGGGAACTTCTTCACCCAGAGGGTGGTGAGAGTGTGGAATGAGCTGCTAGCGCAAGTAGTGAATGCAGGTTCGATTTCAACATTTAAGAGAAATTTGGATAGGTGCATGGATGGGTATGGTCTGGGTGCATGACTAGACTGGCTGAAGGGCTCATTTCTGTGCTGTATTGTTATGTAGTTCAATGGCTAAAATTACCATTAATGTTGACAATAGTGGAGACAGATTTAATGTAGGTAATTTCTTTCAAGGAAAATTTACAAGGAAATGGAAAAAAGGAAGTAAGAACTAGCTGGCTTGAAATTGCTAGTCTAGAACTGATAGGCCGAATGGTCACCTCCATAGCTGCAAATTTTTTGTGGGTTTGTGAGAAACCATTCTGCTCATCACAGATGCTGCTTGATGCATTGAGTTGCTCTAATAGTTTGTTCTGTTGGTGACTGCAAAAACTATTTTGACCAACTCTGGGTCAATGTTTTTAATGTAAGGACTTTTATTTTGGAATTCATCTGATTATTGAACAAAAATGGACTTTTTGGGTAAATAGTTACTGGACCTATGTCTCTCCAAATCCCTTAGCCTTGCAAAAGCAGCAGTAAATGGTTTTTATAGTAACATATATTGTAGCGTAATTATGTGCGAGTCAATAGACAGCAATGTATGCTGAATCAGAGAATAGAGCTCTGGGGAATGAAGGACGTCACTTTACAGGAGCCAAGGTACGATGATGTACTGTCAGTAGTCCATAATAAAAAAACTCTGTTCAAAGTATGTGTGGATCAAAGTGTTTCCTCCTGTTTTGCGGCATTATAATCCTGATTAATGCTTTCCACATGTTCACAATCAGCAGTATGGCTCTCCTCAACCAGCAGCTTGTAGATGTAACTATGAGCTGTGCGGTGCAAGGGATTCACCCCAAGCTAAACCCTCCCATCTCTGTTCGGTTCCCTGCTGCATCTGTATGCAGTTGTGCCCACAGTCTAGATTAATGATCATTTATCTTTATCATTAAGTCTCTGATTGAAAGTCTTGACAATCGATAACAGAAAGTTCACAAAGTAGGAGGTTCATAGACTCAGGGTAACAGGATAAAGAAACAGGCCCATTGGCCCAATTCATCTATGCCATCAAAGATACCTATCTATATTCCATGGATCTCCAGCAACCATCTGTTGTTGGATCTCCTTTGTCTTACTGTTGTTGAGCTGTAGATGATACAGCTTGCACCATTTGACTAAGTCCTCCACCAGGGCCCTGAATTCATCCTCCCATCCTCCCTTTATACACCCAACTATTGCTGAGACTCAGAGAATTTCTGCAGATAACATGACTCAGTACTGTATCTATAGTCCAAGGCATACAGGGTATACAAGAAGGGAGTCAACACAGTCCCCTGTGGGGCCCCAGTGCTGCTTATAACCATGTCTGACACACAGCTCTGAAGCTGCCCATGCTGTCGTCTGCCATTCAGGTAGTCCATTATCCAGGATACAATAGAAGTACCAATCTGCATTGAACGGAGCTTCTCCTCCAGCAATGAGGGCTGTATGGTATTAAAGGAACTTGAGAAATCAAAAAACGTTTGAAAATCAAAAATACTAGACGGCATTCATTCAAAACTTTTGGTGGCCCTTCTTGGGTACTGGGACCACAGATGATGTTTTCCACACTGTCGGAACCCTTTCCAGGCTGAGACTATCATTGAAAATTCACAGGAGAACTCCACACAGCTGCTCAGCACACTCCTTCAGAACCCTGCGATTCACAACATTTGGTCCCAATGCTTTGCCGTGCTTGAGTTTTCCCAGAGCCCTTTTCATCTGCTTGGTAGTGAAGAGGAGTCCCTGATGACTAGGGTGCTGGTGGAAGGCAGGGGCTGGGGGAGGTGATGATCAGGACTATAGCAGTTGGTATGTGAAGGTGTGGATGGTAGGTGCAGGGCAAGGAGGGGATATAGATAGTGGTAGCCTGTGTTGTTCATCCATGTGCTGATTTGGAGGGAGGAGGAGAGAGGAGGGGAGGTTTTGGTGCTAAGGGAGCACTGGGTGCCTTTACATCTGGACTGGTATCTGAGGGGGGTGTGCACAGGAGGGTAATTGTCAAACCTATTGACAAGTGAGATTAATTCAGTAACCCATTCATGGCTGCATTCTGAGGCTCGACAGCCAGGATGATTGAAACCAGTGATGTTCTTCATGCCTCTCCACCCTTACCATCGACTACTCTCCAGCTTTCTCCTGTATTCCTTTTTAGCCACCTTGACCTTCTCCTTCAGCTCTCTCTACACATGTTTCAGTTCTTCCCTCTCTCCTGATCTAAAAGTGCTCTCCTTGTGGTTGAGACCAGCCTTTAGATCACTGGTGACCATGGTTTATTGTTAGGGAAGCAGCGAACGGTCCTCGCTGGTATTACCGTGTCCACACTGAAGTTGATGTAGCCAGTGATGCAATCGGTAAATTTGTTAATGTCCTCCCATATGGTTCACAAAGCACATTCCAGTCAGCAACCTCAAAGCAGCCCTTCAAGGCTTCAGTGGCCTCTTGAGGCCATTTCTTTACTATCTTGGTGGTAGCTAGCTGTTGCTGTACTTTGGGCTTATACAAGGGCATGAGGTGAACCAGGTTGGGATCTGATCTTCCAAGTGGAGGGAGAGCTGTGGAGCCATCTGCATCTTTAACATTTACTATTAACACTTTAATGTGTGACTGTCCCATTACCTTAATGTTACCTCCGATCCAGCTGATATTTCACTCATACAGAAAATAAATTCATGTTGTTTTATGCTCCTGAACAGAAAATCCTACATAAGCTAGAGGATACAGGTCCACTGCTCCACGAGTAGAGCCCTCACCACCACTGAAGATATCTACAAGATATCTTGTCGCAGGAAAGCAGCATCCATCATCAGGGTCCCCCACCACGCTGGACATACTCTCTTCTTACTGCTGCCATCAGGAAAAAGGTACAGGCCTCAGGATTCACACCAGCAGGTTCAGGAACTGTTATTATCTCTCAACCATCAGGCTCTTGAACCAAAGGAGATAATTTCACTCAACTTCACTTAAGCCATCATTGAAATGTTCCCACAAACAATGGAGTCACTTTCAAGGAATCTTCATCTCATGTTCCTGACATTTATTGCTTATTTATTATTATTGCGTCCTTTGTTTGTATTTGCACAGTTTGTTGTCTTTTGCACTCTGGTTGAATACTCAAGTTGGTGTGGTCTTTCATTGATTCAAGTATGGTTGTTATTCTTTTATGCATTCATTGAGTATGCCCACAAGAAGATGAATCTCAAGGTTGAATATGGTGATGTATATAAATAAACTTTTATAATAAATATACTTTGAACTTTGAGACTCAGGAATTTGGAATTTTATTGTGACTGAACCTTGTCTAAACCATGGTTAAGGGCAAGCGTTTGATGGAAAATAAATTAATATAAGGCCTCTGGTTATCAATCAAAGACCTTTGCAATGAAATGATTAATAAAATGATTGAGTATCTTCTGCTATGAGTTGAGTTCCTGAATTCAGCAAGAAAAAATAAACTGCTGAAGAACTCGATGGGTCAAGTTGCATATCTGGAAGCAAAGGGATGATCGATGGAGATCCGGTAACAGGGATACTACTGGCGCTGCTTGAAGATTAGCTTTATTTGTCACATAGGCATTGAAACATATAATGAAATATATCATTTGTGTCAACAACCAACACAGCCCGACAATGTGCTGAATCTCAGTCTTCCAGGGCCAACGTAGCATGCCCACAACTCACTAACCCTAACCCATGTGTCTTTGGAATGTGGGAGGAAATTACAGCAGCCCACTCGATCAAGAGGAGGATGCACAAACTCCTTACAGAGAGTGGTGGATTTGCAGCCAGGCCGCTGCTGCTATAATAGCATTATGCCAACCATCAGACTGCCTTGCAGCTCCACTTGACCTGCTAAGCTCTTCCATCAATTTATTTTTGCTTCAGATTCCAGAATTTGCAGTCTCTTGTGTCCCCTGATTTCACTCATTTCTAATCTTGGTAGGAATCAAGATGGCAGGAAACAAAGTCAATCCATTGATAGCTTGGTTAGAGGCATAAGAACACTAGAAATAAAAAGCAAGACGGGTTATGTGGGTCTTCCCTTCAATATTTGACTATTGGATTCCACTTCCTTCAGTCCTTTATCTTTTTCATCTATCACCTCCCAACTTCTCACTTCACCCCTCCCTCACTCTCCTACACTCCCCCTCACATGTCTTCACCTATCACCTTCCAGCTTGTACTTCTTCCTCTCCTCTCACCTTCTTATTCTGGACCTGATGAAGGTTCTCAACCCAAAATGTCCATCAGCTGAATATCTAATGCATCTTAGTTTCCCTCCCTTCTCACCACTGTTTCAAACATTTGACTCACTCTAGCCAATGACAGCTCAGTATGTTGGATAAACTGTGGCTGTAGTGCTGAAGACTAATATTCCAGGACAATCTACAACTCCAGCTGAGATGTTGTGATGGAACTTCCTGAATTGATAAATTGCTCAGACGTGTCTAGTACTCAAAACGAGGGTAATTAAAATCCAGCGAACGCAACTCCAAGTGTTGGCATTTAGTCATCAGTAAGTGGGCAGTACATCATGGTTTTTACTCACCAATAACTTGTTTAGCTTGCATTCAACTGTGAGTACTCTACTTTCACTTTACAAGTGATAATTATACAATCTTTACTTCAATTTGAACTCCTTGGGGAAGAACATGTGCCAGCACATATCGGAATCAGAACCAGCTAAGTACAATGGCTGCAAGAACAAGTTAATGTCTGATTATTTGTCCTCAATGCATGTGTTACACTTGCTTTGGTGAAACTGTATCTTGAAATAATATAACTCAGTCTCCCAAACTAAAGGGGGAATAAAATTGCAAGAGAGGGATACAATAATGTCCATTCATCATGCTGATTACTAGGATACCAAGGTTGACTTATGAGAAGAGATTAAGCAAACTGTGTCCATATCCACATGGATTTAGAGGAACAGGAGGTGAACTTATGGAACTGTATAAAATACTTATGGGACTTGATAGCATAGATGCACGGTTAACGTTCATTTCTTCGACTGTCTGGAAGCAACCCTTGTTCCAAGCTTAAAATAAGGTGCTGTCCATTTAGGACAAAGATGAGGAGAAATTTCTTCAACCAGAAAGTAATGAATCTTTGGCAAATTCTCAACCCAAAGGACTGTAGAAGTTCAGGTACACAGTATTTTCAAAAGATCAGAAGATGTTTGGACATAAAGGGATTTTGAATGAGTGCAGGAAAGTGATTCAGAGATGAAAAAAAATGCCATGATATTATTAAGTTGCAGAGCAAGCTTGAGAAACAAAATAGTCTGCTCCTGGTTCCATTTCTTACATTTATTATTTTGCACATTTACAAGACAGTTCCTTTAATCCATTAATATGTTACTCCAGTTTGAACCACATTTTCCAGGGGATTTTTATTCCTTAAGGGATGTATATTAGGTGTCAATGATTAATTATTTGTTTACATAATTGCTACAGTATGATATAGAACTACTGCTGCAGAGGTCTTGGATTCCATTATATCATTTTTCCTCGTGTTTGCATTCTTAAGTTTGATTGGGTTTGGATGTATGCAGATTTTGGTGACATGTCAGTCAGGAAGAATTGCTTGATAGTTGCACACAGAAAGTTCAATAAGTAAATTCTCAGAGCATTGTGGGAATGATACACACACATTAGCGCTATTCAAGATTTCTGGCTGCAGATAGGACTGTCAGAGTTAACACATGAGAAATTCTCACCTGTATAATATTCCAGCTGCACATAACCTGCTCAAGTCAACAGCTTTTAAATTGAGGCCCTTATCTAAGAATGGATGTGCTGGCATCAGAGGAGGTTCACAAGAATGATCCCAGGGATGAAAGGGTTAATGCATGCAGAGCATTTGATGGCTCTGGGCCTGTTCTTGCTGGAGTTTAGAAGAAAGAGGAGGCATCTCATTGAAACCTATCAAATATTGAAAGGAGTAGGTAGATTGGACATGGAGAGAATGTTTCCTATAGTGGGAGAGTCTAAGACCATGGGGCACAGTCTCAGAATAGAAGGGAGTCTCTTTAGCATAGAGATGAGGAGGAATTTCTTAAGCCAGAGAGTGGTGAATCTGCAGAATTCCTTGCCATAGAGGGCTGTGCAGTATCATTGGTATATTGGATACATCTGAAGCAGAGGTTGGTAGGTTATTGATTAGTCAGGGCATCAAATGTTTTGGGGAGAAGGCAGGAGAATGGAGCTGAGAGGAAAATCAGCCATGATGGAATAAAAGAGCAGACTTGTGGGAGAATGATTTAATTCTGCTCCGATGTCTTATGGTGTTTGGTGCCTTAAGTTTTCAGTTGCAGTTGATTCCTCTTCTTATCCACATCTCTATAAACTACATGACAAAGGTGTAGCATTGGGAAATTTTCACTGGACACTATCACAGCCGACTATCTGTACCTGTTATATATTATACCCAAAACCCTTGTGACAGCTTGTGCTACACATTGTTTCTGTGCTTTATTGATTCTGTTGGAGGCTTTGGAGAAGTCATAATCCATGGCTTCAGAAATTTCCCTTGATGAGCCTCACATATTGAAAGCAATCTGAGATTCCAATGATGCAGTGGTACTTGTTCCAGGGCGATGTATCATATACTGGATGAATAGTGACATCCTCCTCTTCGAGTTATCATTGTTTGCAATGATATGATTGAAATCTCCTGCAGCTGTTGGTTGCTGAGACTGAGCAACAACTTATTAATCACTTGCTGAAGTTCAACTGATACATGTTAGAATGACTAAAAGCTGGTATGAGGCATCATTGAAGCAAATGGCAGCCTTGTGTCTTTGGAATGTGGCTGGAATCTGGACCTAACAGTGCAGAACAACACAAACAGCCTGTTTATTGTCAGCCTCTGAACTGAAGTTTCTTTCAGATCTCTATTTCACACTGAATACCTTCACTGAAGAGATATAATAATGGAACCATCTATTTCTCACCATTATTTTTCCTAAATAAGGTTTTGATAAACTTGTATACCAATTTTTCATATTACAAGTAAATGGCAGTATAAGCTAATATAACCAAATGTGTGCTCACCCAGGGCCAGCATAGCCTCAATTGCCAGCACTCAATTGATTGAGGTTCAATTGACTGTCTGTAAGGAGTTTTTAAGTTCTCCCTGTGACTGTGTGGGTTTCCTCCCACTTCTTCCCAAAGGCGTGTTGATTAAGGTTAGTAAGTTGTGGGCATACTATGTTGGTGCTGGAAGCATGTGGACACTTGCAGGCTGCCCCCAATACAATCATCGCTGATTTGTTTTGATGCAAACAGCGCATTTCCTGTATGTTTCAATGTGCATGTGACAAATAGAGCTAATCTTTTACCACCAATAGTTCATTTTTATTCAGTTACAAAAATAAATTAAAGAACTATCAATCTTGGCTTTCCTTTAAAGTTAAAACCAAAGAAATGCTAATTATCCAGTTTTGCTTTAAATTTGGAATTCTTTGAAAACTTTTTGTTTACAAAGGCATAGTTGCTACCCCTCTTTGAAAGTTACTTTCATTTCCTTCGCATATAGCAAGAAAACCACCAAATTGTTTAAGTCATGGTGTTTGCCCTAACACCCGCTAACTGAAGTGCATCAAATTGTCATGATTGGTCTTGAACTGGGAAAAATAAACCTTGCCTTACCTCTGCTCTGAGGCTTGCATCTCATAATTGCTGATCTGAAGTGGGCAAGGGAC
The DNA here is from genome assembly GCF_030144855.1 of Hypanus sabinus. Classification (NCBI taxonomy): domain Eukaryota; kingdom Metazoa; phylum Chordata; class Chondrichthyes; order Myliobatiformes; family Dasyatidae; genus Hypanus; species Hypanus sabinus. The sequence continues at coordinate 155,657,049 of NC_082712.1, forward strand.
AAGTTGAAGTCTATGGATGTATGTCAGGGGGTCAGATGAGATGCAAAAACTTCATAAGCTTCAGGCGTGAGTCAAGTCGGCCTGCAGCCCATCATGTTCAGGTTTAATAAAGGGGTAGACAATCAATTTGCTCCAATAAATATTATACTTGATAATAAATGTCAGAATGACTTAATTGATAGCATTCTAACCTCTAAACCCAGGGGTTATAGGTTCAAGTCTCACACTCAGGATTTGAGCATAGAGAAGAACTGGCTAAAATTTCTTCTCTGGCTGGTCATGCTAATATGCTATAGAGTAATGAAAGTGAAATTCAGGGAATGAAGTAGAATTTCAAAATAGTTATCCTTCAGATGAAACGTTAATCTAAAGCCTTGCTGCCCTCTCAGGTTGTAGTCAGATAAACTATGACACTATTTTAAAATATGTATGAGAACTATCCTGCAGTGGTAGTCAGAATTAATTCTCCAGTCAACATAATTATAGCCAATTATTTGGACATGTTTGAGGGTCAGCTGTGCACTAATTAAATGCAACAATTCCTTTATTATAATATCTGTGCCAATTAAGTAACTTGTTCACGATAATATTCTAACTCTGTGGAATGCTCTAAGAAATGTTTGCCTTCCCACCCACCCCACTCCCAGGAACAGTTGTAGGTTAGAAAGGTCCAAGCCATCAGCCTCCCACACGCCAGAATGCTTTGTTTGATGAATAAAGGTTGGTGCTTGTGCCTAACGTTGAATATTTATTATTGCAAATGAGAATCAGGTGGCTTCAGCACTGAAATCTCAAATGAGTCAGGCTCATGCATCAAAGAGGTTTCATGGGAATCGCTGATCATTTGCAGTTTTTCATTTTGACGGAGTTCTTTGAATCTTGCTGCTCCATTCAATTCACTTCTAGCACTTTTACATTCTTTCCTGAACAATGTGTATTTCGTCACATTTTGAGGGTGCCAGATCCAAAAATAAGTCATTTTAATTTATGATAACTATTCTCCTGAAAGATGGATTTTAATTATGGACGTGATACTTTGAGGGAGAAAACTGACTCAACTCAAATCCATTTCTCAAAAACATAGCAGCTTAAAGCAGAAGAGATACTGTAGAGGAGTGGTTAGTATTACATAATTACAGTGTCAGTGACCCAGGTTCAATTCCTGCCACTGTCTGTAAGGAGTTTCTATGTTCTCCCCATGACAGAGTTTCCTCTGCGTGCTCCAGTTATCTCCAACATTCTAAAGGTATAAAGGTTAGTAGACTAACTGGACCATGGGTCTTTAGGGTGGAGTGGTCTCATTAGTCCAGAGGTGCCTGTTGCTGTGCTGGTTCTCTAAATAAATAAGATTAGTATATCATATTGGAGGATCAGCAAATTATTTTAAATATAACTACAAGATACTTCTCTACTTTATCACAACTGTATTGAATTAAAGTCATATCATAGTTTGATTCTTTTGTCAAAGGACAGAGTTCAAATTTTATGATCTTGACATCACTTTCATTCAAATTGCATAATGTGCTCCCATTGTAAGCACATAATTCACTTCAGAGAGAAGGCACACTTATCATGTATCACATAGCCTTGTCTAATACTGTTAGCAAGCAGATTCAATTGGCCAAATTCAAGAGGGAACATGAAAGAATTTGGTTTTAGCACTTACATCAAAGTAGTTTGATTCGGTACAGGTCGTTCAAATCTACTTGATAAGAACAGACAATTGTGTATGTGTTTTAAAATGGCAACAAGTGTCATTTGATGTGATAAATCAAGTTTTATAAAATTCTAATGACAAATAATAAAGACAAATACATCTGTTTCAAAATCATCAGTAATTTTACAAGAATGTGCATTTGAGTTCCCTGGTAACATATTGAATCAGTCAATAGAGAACTTTCCAATTCACTTTCAAAGGAGTACATCTTAGTAATTCTAGGGAAGTAAAGGAGATGGTGATGGACTTTATGAAAACCACTCCTGCACTGCACCTTGTTACTGTTGATGGTGAGGATGTGGATGTGGTGAGGACCTACAAGCACCTGGGGCTGCACCTAGATGACAGACATGAGTGGAGCACCAACACAGAGGCTGTGTACAAAATTGGTCAGAGTCGCTTCTACTTCCTGAGGAGACTGAAGTCTTTTGGAGTAAGCAGGCCTCTCCTTCACATGTTCGGCCAGTCTTTTGTCACCAGTACAATCTTCTATGTGGTGGTGTACTGGGGCAATGGCATCAACAGGGGTGATGCCAACAGGCTCAATAAACTGATTAGAAAGGCTGACTCTATTATAGGAGTCAAACTGGTCACAGGGGAGGCTGTGGAAAACAACGGACCCTGCAGAAAAAAACTGGCAATCCTGGGCAATTTTTTTCAGCCTTTAGATGCCACCTTGGCTGAACAGAGGAGCACTTTTAGTAATAGACTAAGACAACTGTGCTGGTCCAAAGAGCTCTTTCTTATCCTCAATCCTTAGGCTCTATATTGAGTCAACCAAGAGCTGGGGAAGTGATGACCCGCTCCTGTTAGACTGTTTAAGGTAACTTATTTTTATTCTTTCTGACTTCTCTTCTAATAGTTGTATATCAGAGCACTTGTAATGCTACTGTAACACTGCAATTTCCTTTTGGATCAATAAAGTGTCTGTCTATAAAGAATAATTAGAAAACATTGTGTCCTTAAGCAAAGAGTTTTCCAAGAATATTTGGTTCAAAACATTATAAATGATATAAAATTTGTCTATGCTGCTAAAATTACAAATTATATTTTTAGCCCAATGTCTGTCTAGATACAAGCAACAGACGATAGGTGGTTTTAACCAGAATTCATCTGAATCTTTAACTTAATTCTGATTCCTTTAAATTCCCCACAGAATCCCCTTAGACTGCATGAAGAAGAACAAAGTGTATCTGCCTGTTGTATTTTAAATTGTAAGATTACCCAAAATAATGTTGTTCTGCTTCTTTTATTTCCTTCAGCAACGAAAGTTCATTTTTTCAGTATCATTGGTTAACAACTTAAACCACTCAGTGAGAGGGGTTATTCATTTACTTTAGTTGTATTGTATATTTTATATGGCTTCACTAATATTATGGGAATACCACTGTACAAAAAAATCTACTTCTGAAGATTTTTGTTTGTCACCACATGCTGCAGATGAGTGATATTTCCAGATTAAAATTCATGTGCTGTTTAAAGTCTAACCATGTCAACATGGTGGGCATTTTTGTTTTGCTTGTGATATTTTGCTGCATCTAATTTTGGCAGGCTGACTAATTTCAATGAAGCAACACTGTAGGCATAACTGTGGATGCTGATTTACTTTGACGTGGAGGAGTTCACAACAATGACCTTACAAACAGTTTGACATTTCCTTCATGTTTTATTAATTTCAATGGAAAACTGGAATATCCACTAAGCAACCAGTACAAGAAGTGGATCATAAGACCATAAGACATAGGAGCAGAATTAGGCCATTCAGCTCATCCAGTCTGCTTCACCATTCCATCATGGCTGATCATGGATCCCACTCAACCTCATACACCTGATTTCTTGCCCTATCCCGACCAATCAGGAAATGAATAAGACCTTTAGGTAGTTTGAGGTCAAAGTTTACTGTCCTGTTCAACAGTCATTCATTTAGATATTATTGATCTAAAAGGAAGGCAGCAATGGAACATAATTTTCTAGTTAGGTTAGTCAGAAGCCATGGATCTGATTAACAACTAGGTGAAATGTATATAGGCATCAAAGGGTAGAATTGGCAGAACAACATTTAAAGTAAATTATTATCAAAGTACATTTTGTCACCATATATGATTCATTTTCTTGCAGACATTCACATTGAAACACAATAGAATCTATGAAAAACTGCACACAATAAAATGTACAGACAATCAAAGTGCAAAAGACATCCAACTGTGCAAAGCCAAAAAGAAAAAAAAACAAAATAATATTAATAAATAAATAAGCGATGAATATTGAGAAGATGAGATGAAGAGTTATTGAAAGTGAGTTCATAGATTGTGGGAACAGTTCAGTGCTAGGGTGAGTGAAGTTATCTCCTCTGGTCTGTTGAATGGGAGATTGCAGATTGAGTTGGAGACAGTTCCTTGTGGACTTTACATCCAAAGTATAAATGATCTTATGGTCATAGTAACTTAGCAAGTGCCAATAAAAGAAACTCAAGATGTAAGCGGAGTGATCATTGTTGGAGTAGGCCAGTGTTAGAGTTAGGCTCTGGTTCAACAGGCTTCGGTGAGAACAGCGTATGGTGCTGAGTCATTTGAAAGCATTTAGTTGATTGTAGCATTTAAGTTTAAGAAGTTGGAGCCAAATGTATAACAAGTCATAGAGTCAAGGTATCATAGAAAACTACAGCACAGAAACAGACCCAGAAACATGGCCCATCTAGTCCATGCCAAACCATTTAAGCTGCCTGGTCCCATCAACCTGGACCACAGCCCTCCCACCACGGACCTATTCAAACTTCACTTAAACATTGAAATCGAACTCGCAGGCACCACTTGCACTGACAGCTGATTTTACACTCTGATAACCCACTGAGTGAACTTCCTGATCAACCTCTCATGCATGATCTTGTCAAGTGCCTTGCTAAAGTTAATGTAGACAACATCCACTCCCTTGCCTTCATCAACTTTCCTGGTAACTGGCCTGCTATGTTCCACCAGCATTTTGTGTGTGTTGTAAGGATTTTACAGATATGTCAAGAGCAGAAGGATGCAATGGGAAATTTGGCCCTCTGGAAGATCAGAATTGTAACCTATGCATGGAGCCAAAAGAGATGGGAGGAGATTTTAAATGGATTTTTTGCATCTGTATTTACTAAGGACGCAGAAACAGAGTCTATAGAAGTGAGGCAAAGCCGCAGCGAAGTCATGGACCCGATAAAGTTTACAGAGGAGGAGGTGTTTGATGTCTTGAAGCAAATTAGGATGGATAAATCCCCAGGGCCTGGCAAGATGTTTGCTTGGACCCTCTCTGTTCAGAAATTGCTGGTGTCCTATCAGAGATATTTAAATTATCTTTAGTGACAGGCGAGGTATCGGATGATTGGTTAGACCAGGGGTCAGCAACCTTTACCACTGAAAGAGCCACTTGGACCCGTTTCCCACAGAAAAGAAAACACTGGGAGCCGCAAAACCCGTTTGACATTTAAAATGAAATAACACTGCATACAACGTTTTTTTTGCCTTTATGCTATGTATAAACAAACTATAATGTGTTGCATTTATGAAATTGATGAACTCCTGCAGAGAAAACGAAATTACATTTCTGCATGCAACAAAAACATTTTGAACTCCGAAAAAAAGACGTTGGGTTGAAAGTTACTTTTAAGTAAAATATTCAATGTCTATTTGAGTCCTTCTTGTATTTATGAAAAACGCCGAACTTAAATTTTCCGCCAGCAGCAAACCAAAAATAACGTCAGCCAGCTGTCATCCTGAAAAATGAAAGGACTATTTCACTGAACAATGAAAAAATATGAATATAAGTAAAATAATAGGCAATTAAAATATTTATCATACTTGGTTAATGGGATTTCTGCTCCTGGACCTCAGCGCACAGCGTCTGCACATCAGGGCTGTATGATGTCACCTTCATCTTTACACAGGATCGCAAGCTGTCATCTGTGAGGTTTTCAATATCACTCCATTTGTGTTTCTGAGCAAGAACGGCCTTCTGACGGGCAACATCTTCAAGGTCTGCTGTCAAGCGTCTAAACTTGGACACCCATATGTCTTTGTCGGCTATGTCGGCCAGTTCCATCTCAAGATCAGGTTGACTCACACCTGCCAATGCAGTCGTATTCAGTAGGGAAGGATCGATGCTTAAGGGAGTGACCGGGAAGGATAATGTGTTTTTTTCCTCTCTGAACTCACAGAAGCGTTTCCCAAACGATGTTTGCATTGCGATGATTGCAGAATGTAAATACTCCGAAATTATCATGTCGTGACCTTGTTTGAACTCTCTCAAATTGGGGAAGTGAGACAAAGTGCCTTTCTGTAAATCTCTGGCAAGCACTGTCAACTTGCGCTCGAATGCCAAAACATCCTCCAACATGTGCAGGGCTGTACGTCCTTTCCCCTGAAGAGCTGTGTTCAGCGTGTTCAGGTGTGCTGTCATGTCTACCATGAAGTGTAGCTTTTCCAGCCACTCTGGCTGTTCCAGCTCAGGAAAGGTGAGCCCTTTGCTGCCCAGGAAAGTTTTCACTTCTTCCAGACACGCGACAAAGCGTTTCAGCACCTTCCGTCTGGACAGCCAGCGATAAAAACACGTTGTAGCGGTGTCAGTAAACTGCAGTCAAAGATAGCTTTATTCGAACTAAACAGCCTTGCTTTTAAGCCTCCCTCAACCCAGCCCCCATGGACGCAGATGCTGCAAAAGACGCGTACTCACAAACCCCCGTAGGCAATCTCCCTTAGCCGGAATGCTGGCTAATTGTGAGCCGTTTCGGATGTGGCAGGAAATGTGTCGCTACACTTAGGTTGTACAAGATCACCATAATTACATTTCAAAAGCTAACAAACTAACATAAAATACATTTTAATTAAATACTGACCAATTATTTCCCAAAGCCACAGGGAGCCGCAGCACAGAGGTGAAAGAGCCACAAATGGCTCGGGAGCCGCAGGTTGCCGACCCCCGGGTTAGACACTACTTACCATGCATAATGCCATGGTAGGAGGCTGAGGGCTATGATCTGGGTGCAGATAGATGGGACTAAGCAGCTTAAATGGTCTGGTACTGTCTAAATTGGCTGAAAGGCCTATTTCTGTGCTGTAGTTTTACATGACTTTAACTGTACGCCTTCAAGTCAAATGCACTCAGCAAAATTGGTACTCGTTTCTCAGTGGCTACTTCATTTACTCAGTTCATTCAGATACAACATATAGTTATCTGGTGTGTATTCAAACACATACATCTTACTGATATAGCTAGCAATTTCAGCTTTTTTTTTTGTGAACTGGTTCTCACTGTTTATCAACCCATGAATTCTTCCGTTTTCTGCCTTTTAAAAAAAAATCTCCAACTTGCGAACAAAAAGAAAATATGATGCATGCTTTTTTTTGTAACTTCGTACGGCTCACTGTGCTTCAACAGGGAGGTAACTCCAAAACATTAAACTAATTGAAAGGAAAAGATGGGAGTTCAAAATGAGAGCTTAACTTGGTGTTTACTTTAAGCGAGGTACGCACATATTACATGGTGGCGTAATAACATATGCAATTCACATGCTTGATACATATAACTATAATGAATTATTAAAATGAAAAAGAATCCTTAATCAAACAGTATACTTACAATATTACTGATATATTAAATACATAACATAAAAAACTGCTTGTTCTAAGCATGGTGTAGTGTCTAATGGCCACATATATGCATGTGACTAACACTAGTTAAAAACTGTTACACAACAGCCCCAAACCTGCGGGGAACCTCCGACATCCTTCACTTTTGGCTGCAGACACTTATCCATGTAGTGCTCTCCAGCTCTTCTACAGATAAACTGTCTTCAGTTGGAGCCAAAAATTTCAAATTTTGACTCATCACACCAGAGCACTCGCTGCCTTACTCAACACCCCAGTCCTAGCGTTCTTGTACATTGGTGAGTCTCTTGGCTTTGTTTCCACTTTGGAGGAATGGCTTTTTGGCAACATGAAGACCACTTCTGACAAGACTTCTCCAGACTGTAGTAGAGGGTATACTTGGGTTCCAGTAGAGTTTGTGAGTTCAGTGCTGGACTTCTTCCGCAGGGACATCAGTTTGATATAACTCTTGTCTGCTGCACTCAGTATCCATGGCTGACTACTGTGTTTCTGGTCCTCAATCTTGCCTGTTTCTTTGTGTTTCTTCAGAAGAGCTTGGGCAGTGGATTTTGAAACAACTGTCTGTGGTAAAATTTCTGCTTGGGAGAAACCATGCTGATGCAGGATGACCACCTCATGCTTTGTTGCTGTGCTCACTCTTGCAAGGGTGTAACAATGGATGATTTGAAGGTTGAAGTGCCTCATCTTCTTCTTCTTCTTCTTCATCTGAAGTCTTATGGTGGTTATGGTCTTATGGTGCATTATTGCACCTTCTGAACTAGAGTGTGGGTCGGAATATCTAAATCTAAATTTGATACAAATTTATATTTGTATTAAATTCTATTAAAATAAAGTCCTGTATTGTTAAGGAACCACAATATAAATTTAAACCAATATCTTGTGATCCTTTCTGCAAAATATTGTTAATGTCATATTGTATTTTATTCTGTGATAACTTTCAAATCAACCATCCCCTCTCTTGATAATATCTTGAGCACTTCACCAGTACATGCTAAACTGTTTTTTGTTGGTTACAATACTCACACCTTCCATTGTTGGGTTTCTTCTCAATCTCAATATTATCACCTCCTCCCTCCTGCTCTTTCCTGCATTTCCTCAACCATCCCACTTCTTTCTGAATATTATAAAGATGTTTTACTGTTCTCTATCCATCCCATTGTTTCATCCACATTTTTTATTTCCCTTTTAATCATGTTTTTCATTACTGTAATATATTTGAATGTCCACTACTGCTCATTTAGTTGCCTCTTTTGCTAACTTATCTGCTTGCTCACTCCTAAAACCAACATGTGCAGGAAACTCTGGAGTATCATCATTTGAATTGTAAAGAAGGTGTGTATTATCTCACACATAATGTCTGGCCTTACCTCCAAATGTAAGTACTTTAGACTGGAATCAGACATTATTCCAACTCTCATCGGTCTCATTTCCTTCACCCACTGCAAAGCCTAGAGTATTTCACCTGTATACACTGAGAAATCATCATTTATCCTCAGCTCATTCTTAATGTTAAAATTAGACACTATGAATTCTACCTCTACTATTACCATATTTGAAGCAACTGTGTATATTTGTAAATATCCATAATAGTTATTATTTACATAAGATTCAAATATATCTTGATGTTAAATCACTTCTCTATTTTTCTGTCTCCTTTTGAATAATTTAAGATCTACCTGGGGTGCTTCACACAGCCATGCAGGCAGCCTAGGAAAAGGCACAGAAGCACTCACTGCTTTATTACTAATTTCTGTCCTTTCTACTTTTCCTTGCAAAACTTCTGATTTTCTTCCTCACCTTAACAGACCATGGATCTAAAAGCTGTATAGTTGGAGGATTTTCTCCAGGCCCTTGTAGGTTTACCCAATCTGTTAATGCAAGCTGGGTTCCTCTCAGCTCTGGAGGGTGCATCTCCCAACTACAACTGCATTCCCTCCACTGGTGTGGTCCTTATTGCCCCACTGATTAACCTTAATGCTTGACTTTGAATTATATCCAGTTGCTTGAGCATAAAACTGTCACATGTGAAGAGTAAGAATTTCAGGTTGTATACTGTATACATGCTCTGATATTAAATTGAACCATTTGAATATCTGTCACACTCTCAGCTTTTAGTTTAGCTGTCTTTCACCCAGTTTGATTCTGCCTATACCCATTTCTGTTTCAGTTAATCAGTTTAGTTCACTCAGCTGATTGTGTCATTAATCAATAACACCCGTTTGTTATCTTTGCTTAATCATGCACTGGGCTACATACCTATAAATCATCAAGTTTTAATTTGCAAAATGGTCTATTAGTTAAACTTTAATAAAATACAACTATTTCTCTGTTACATTTAATTTTTTGGAAAGTGAATGTTTGGAAATCTAAAATCAGCTCTTTTCTACTGGCACATTAGTGCAGAAGACAAAAACTAAACATCTAAAACTATATATGTATAAAATCTAGGGTACCTAAGACTTTTGCACAGTGCTGTATGTTCTAGATAGAAAATCTTTCAGAAGAAATAAAGAACTAATGGCTACACACACAAATGCTGGAGGAACTCAGTAGGCCAGGCAGCATCTTTGGAAAAGATGAAACAGTCAGCATTTCGGGCTGACACCCTTAATCAGGACTCCAGCAGTAAATGTCCACTGTTTTCTCTTTTGCATAGATGCTGTCTGGCCTGCTGAGTTCAACCAACATGCTGTGTGCATTGCTCTGGATTTCCAAGCATCTGCAGATTTTCTTGTGTTTGAAGAACTAATGGCTGTTTAATTATGGCACTAGAAAAAAACTATCAATGCACTTGGTACTTTAATTGAGCCCTATGCTCTTATGATCTTACAACATCTCAGCATTAAAAACAGGCTGAACTTCATTTCTTGCATGAATTGTATTTTCTGTATTAATTGCCACCACATAAAACGCTTTTCACATTCTTGAATATGGCAGCAGTACATTTAATGTAACTGGATTAACAGCAAGCATTCTAGATGACAGATTGAGAGACACGAGTCCAGATCCTACTATGGCAACCAGGGTATTTCAGTTTGAGTAATTAAATAAATCTGCAACTTAAACTAAAGTTAGTGCGAGTGTGAGTAACCATGAAGCTGCTGGATTGTTATGAATATATATCTGGTTCACCAAGTGAGCTTTATCTGCTAGCTTTCCCCAGTATGGCCTCTGTGTGACTCCAGATGCACAAATGAGATCAATTCTCATCTGGCTTCTCAGATTGAGAGTAATTAGAAATGGAGAAGCGACTACCACATCTTAAAAATATACTTAAAGTACACAAATAAAAATATCTGCCTTTTTTCACTTTGAGGTCAAGGAGCATAAATAGGTAAAACTAAATACAGACAGAAGTCAATACTTCCATATACATATAGTACACAAGATCAAAGAACAGATTTTCCCATGGTCTCCACTCTTCTATTCCAACCTTTCCCATCTGTCAGACTTTCATGCTTGTGTTTAGTATCTGCTTTCTTAGAGAACCTAATTTGGTTTACATGTTTCAATTAAGATTGCAATACTGAAATGGAGCATATTGGACATGTTGTATTAAATACATGTAATTATGAAATTTATAATTTAGTCTCAAATTAAATACAAATTATTAATGAGCATTTTTTTAGTTCAAGAACACTATTTGAACTCATTTTAAAAGAGTTTATGAAGTTGGTGCATTAGTGTAGCGGTTAGTGCAACTGATGTACTGTGCAAGCAATCGCCCATCAGGGTCCTATTCTCTGTAAGGAGTTTGTACATTTGTCCCATGACTGTTTGGGTTTCCTCCAGGAGTTCTGGTTTCCTTCAACATTACAAAAGACAAACGATTAGAGTTAGTGCAGATGCTAGACGGCAACTCTTAGACATCTCCTCATATCTATCCTTTGAAAAGGACCCCAATCTGAATCATCACCATCTCTAACCTCATCAACTCTGGAGGACTCCCATCCACTGACACCAAACTCATAGTTCTCTTACCTCACTCTGCTCATTTCTCCCTCCTACCCAAGATCCTCAGATTGACACTCTGGCTAGGCCTATTGCCTCTGGCTACTGTTGCCCAACTGAACTCGTGTCTGCATTCCTTGACTCTACTCTATCCCTCTTGGTTTAGTGTCTTCCCACCCACATCCACGACACTTCACGTGCCCGCCATCTCAACAACTTTCAATTCTCTGGCCCTCTCCACCTCAATTTCATTATGGATGCAAATTTTCATTATGGATTTTCAATATGGATGATATACACTTCTATCCTCCATCAAATAGGTCTTAAAGCTCTCTGCTTCTTTCTCAACAAAAGACCAAAACAGTCCCCTCCATCACCCCCTCCTGTGTCTGGCAGAATTGGTCCTCACCCACAACAATTTTTCCTTCGGCCCCTCCCACTTTCTCCAAAGTCTAGGGGTAGCTATGGACACCCATATGGGCCCCAGCTATGCTTCCTTTTTTTTGATGGCTATGGAGAATGTTCCATATTCCAAGCCTTCTCCAGTAATGGTCCTCAATTCTTCCTTCGCTGCATTGATGACTGCATTGGTGCTGCTTCATGCACCCATACTGAACTTGTCAATTTCATCAACATTGCCAGCAACCTCCACCTTGCCCTTAAATTCATGGTCCATTTCTGACACCTCTATCCTCTTTCTCAATCTCTTTGCCTCCATTTCTGGAGACAAACTGTCTGCCAACATCTTTTATAAACCTACTGATTTCCATGGCTATCTTGTTTATAACCGCTTCTCACCCTATCTCCTGTAAAAGTTCTATTCCCTTTGACTCTGCCACATCTATTCCCAGGATGAGGGTTTCCTTTCAGGACATCAGACATGTGCTCCTTATTCAAAGAACAGTGTTTCCTTTCCTCCATCATTGATGCTGCCCACACCCACATCTCCTCCATTTCCTGAACATTCACGCTCATTCCATCTTCCTGCCCCTTAACAGATATTCCGCTTGTGCTCACCTATCACCCCATAAGCTCTGCATCCAACATATCATTCTTCAGAACTCCCACCATCTTCAATGGGATCCTACCACCAAACACATCATTACCTCCCCTCCCACCCCACTCTCTGCCTTCCACAGGAATTGCTCCCTCCATGTTTCCCTTGTTGATTCATCCCTCCCTGCTAATCTCCCTCCTGGCACATACCCCTACGAGTGATCAAAATGTTACACCTGCACACTTACCTCCTCCCTTACCCCCATTCAAGGTCCCGAAAATTTCTTCCAGGTGATGATGTCAGTTACTGTGTGAAAACCAATGTAAGTTGGGGTTGGCTTTGTCAAGCACCTCCACTTCATTAGTCAAGAGCAGAAGTTCCCGGTAAACAACCACTTTAATTCAGTCCATGGCCTCTTCTTTTGCCATGATGTGGCCAATCTCAGGGTGGAAGAGCAACACCTCATAATCTGCCTAGGTAGTCTCCAACTTACTGGCATGAACACTGATTTCTTTTTCTTACCTCTTCTCCTCACCCATCACTTCCCTCTGGTTTCCAACCTTCTTCCCTTTCTCCCACGGACCACTCCCCTCACCTATCAGATTCCTTCTTCATTTATCATCTCATAGCTAGTACTCCTTCCCTTCCCCTACTTTTTATTCTGGTATATTCCTCCCCCCTTTCCATTCTGGAAAAACAGTCTTGGCCCAAGACGTTGACTGTTTACTTATTTCCATAGATGTCTCTTCACCTTTTGAGTTCCTCCAGTATTTTGTATGTTCTGCTCAGGACCCAGATATTGCTTCTCCATAATTGTTACAGTTGTGATCAACACAACTATTCATCTGATGTAAACTTGAAATTACTTGCACAATCTTAACTGTAGAATCCAATTAAATTTGAGGCTACTTTGACCAGGTGGAGTTGGTGAGTAATGTTTGGCCCTACAAAAGCATTTTATACAGGCCTCGAATATTATTCTTCAGAATAATATTGAAAACTTGTATTTTTTTCCCCAATAACATGAATACATTTACTTTTTAAATGCTTGATAGAGATTTCTTAAAGTTCCCTTCTGGAAAGCACTATAGGGTTATTAAAACAAAAAAAATCCTGACCATTTTAAAAGTTTCTTCCAGCAGGCAATTAATCTGACCAACCATTCTTGTCCCCTCTAATATCCCCTCTAATATCACCTGAGTCACCATTTTATAGTGCTCTTTACATTGTAAATACATGCCAGCATTTATGCATTTAGGCACATTCTAATCCATTTCCATACTTTAACCTTTAGCTTTATTTTTATATAATTCTTTATAATTGTTGAATGTTGGTGTTTTTGTTGCATGTTGTGCCTTGACCAACACATCACAGCAAGTCTCTAATATGAGTAAATATATATGGTGCACAGACTTGATCTTTAATCTCATGTGAATATCCCATTTCTATTTCACGATGCACAACTCTAACTTCTGTAGTTTGCTTTCCTTGTTGTAGTCTAAGAGAGGTTTATCCTGATCAGCTAATTATTACCTGATAATGACTGTGTTATTGCTGGATGCTGCAAGTGGCATCAGATTCAAAGTTACATCAGAGTCTTTGTGGGCAGACTTTTTTTTTTGAAGTCAGTGATGCCTTCAACTTTGGGTTGTCTGTAAAATCTGTTATCTTAAAGTCCTCAGTAAGAATTTCTCTTTCAGCTCATGCATTGAGGCACCCAATTTCTGACAAATACTTTGACCTCTTGTACTTACTAAAGGTATTGCTCTTCCCTTTTGAAAGTTTAAGTGCAACCTTCTAATCACTGAAATAAGGTAAAAGGCTGAGGAATGTATAGTTAGCTTTAGATGCATATAATGGAGAACACTTAATAAGAATAATGGATGCAAAACTGGAAATAGAAATTTGATTCCTAAAGATATCTCATAATAATCATTACTGTAAAACAGCATAGCATAGGTGGTAAAAATTATTTAAACATAACATTTCACCGTAATATCTAAACTGTGTAGAATTCTCCCATTTATCATGTCTCATTACTATTAAATAATAATAACACCTTATGTATTTCATTTTCATCAGTAGGACTACAAAACACTTCTGCCTGAAGGTGAGAAGAAACAGTTCTAAAGAAACTTTTGAGAGGAACTAGCTGCCTGCAGAAGTGGTGGAGTCAGATACATTCACTGCACTTAAGAAAAGTATTATGCAGGCACTTAAGTAGCAAAGCATAAACTGATACAGATTAACTGCAGTCAGATGTGACTAGCGTAGCTGGAAAAAAGGGTTTGCATGGATGTGGTAGGCTCAGGGGGCCGTTTCTATGCTATAACAATCGTGGGCAAATGGACATTGATGGGATTGCTCTGAGATCCAGATTTACTCAACTGGGGCAAATAATCACTTTCTATGTCATAGGAAAATGTGAGTAATGTGAAAACCATCATGATTCCATAATCGATTGGAAAAGAAGATGACGACTGCGCTGCAATGGCTGGAATTTCTGGGAGCAATTCAGAATGTCAGGATCTATATATCCCAAAGAGGAAGAACTATTCTAAAGGCAGGATGACCCAACTGTGGGTAACAAGAGAAGTTAAAAGCAACATAAAAGCCAAAGAGAGGGCATATAATAGAGCAAAAATTAGTGGGAAGTTAGAGGATTGGGAAGCTTTTTAAAATCAATTGAAGGCAACTAAAAAGTCATAAAGATAGAAAGGATGGAATACAAAGGTAAGCAAGCCAATAATATTAATGAGGATACCAAAAGTTTCTTCAGATACATAAAATGTAAAAGATAGGTGAGAGTAGATATCAGGCCACTGGAAAATAATGCTACAGAGGCAGAAATGGGGACAAGGAAATGGGGGATGAACTGAAGCTTTGCATTAGTTTTGCACTGTGGAAGACACTAGCAGTAAGCTGGAAGTTGGTGAGTGTCACGGGACAGAAATGTGTGAAGTTGCCGTTACTAGGGAGAAGGTTCTTGGGAAACTGTAAGGTCTGAACGTAGATAATTCTCCTGGACCAGATGGTATACACACCAGGGTTTTGAAAGAGGAGACTGAAGAGATTGGGGAGGCATTAGTAATGACCTATTAATAATCACCAGATTTTGGAATAGTTCCAGAAGACTGGGAAATTGCAATGTCACTCCACTCTTCAAGAAGGGAGAGAGGCAGAAGAAAGCAAACTATATATAGTCCAGTTAGTCTGATCTCAAGATGTTGGAGTCGATTGATAAAGATGTGGCTTCAGGGTGCTTGAAGGACTTGATAAAATAGGCTGTAGTCACCATGGTTTCCTCAAGGGAAAATCTTGCCTGACAGATCTGCTGGAATTCTTTGAAGAAATAACAAGCAGATAGACAAAGTAGATTCGGTTGATGTTGTGTACTTTGATTTTCAGAAGGCCTTTGACAAGGTGCTACATGAGGCTGCATAACAAGTTAAGAGCCCATGGTATTACAGGGAAGATTCTAGCATGGACAAAGTAGTTGCTGATTGGCTGGAGGCAAAGAGTGGGAATAAAGGGAGTCTTTTCTGCTTGGCTGTCGGTGACTAGTGATTTTCCATGGGGATCTGTGTTAGGACTGTTACTTTTTACGTCATATATCAATGACTTGGATGATGGAATTAATGGCTTCGTGGCCAAATTTACAGACAATACTAAGATAGGTGGCGGGGCAGGTAGTTTTGAGGAAGTAGAGAGTCTACAGAAGAATTTAGATAGGAGAATGGGCAAAGAAGTAGCAAAAGGGAATACAGTGATGAGAAGTACATGGTCATATACTTTGGTAGAAAAAAATAAAAGGGTAGACTAATTTCTGAAGGGAGACAAAATTTTAAAAATCTGAGGAGCAAAGGGACTTGGGGATCCTTGTGCAGGATTTTCTAAAGGTTAATTTGCAGGTTGAATTGGTGGTGAGGAAAGCAAATGTGATGTTAGCATTCATTTTGAGAGAGCAAGGATGTAATGTAAAGTGAGGCTTTTTAAAGCACTGGTGAGGCCTCACTTGAAGTATTGTGAGCAGTTTTAGACCCCTTATCTAAGAAAGGATGTGCTGGGATTGGAGAGGGTTCAAAGGAGATTTACGAAAATGATTCCAGAATTGAAAGGCTTTTCATATGAGAAGCGTTTGATAGCTCTGGGCCTGTACTCACTGGAATTCAGAAGAATGAGGGTGATTTCATTGAAATCTATCGAATATTGAGAGGCCTCGATGGAGTGGATGTGGTGGTCACAGACCATAGGACACACCCTCAGAAAAGAGGGGCATCCTTTTAGAATGGAGATGAGGAGGAATTTCTTTGGCCAGTAAGTGTTGAATCTGTGGAATTTGTTGCACAGGCAGCTGTGGAGGACAAGTCATTGGGCATACTTAAGGCAGAGGTTGATAGATTCTTGATTAGTCAGGGCATGAAAGGATATGGAAGAAAGGCAGGAGATTGGGGCTTGGTGGGAAATGGATGAGCCATGATGAAATAGTGGAACAGACTCAATGGGCCAAAGGGCCTAACTCTGTTCCTCTATCTTATACTTATAAAATACAAATTAATGTATGGTTATTCAAATCAAGCTATGCAATATCTAAGTGTCTGATTATCAAGCACATTAATTTACATGATCTTTCTAAAGTGGGGCAGAGGAATCTTGTCATCTTTGTTGGGCAAAGAAAACAAATCTCAGTCACACTGTTTTGGGATTCTTTGAGCATCTGCAGATAATGTCCAGATTGTACTTACCTGTCAGACCAGGCAAGTCTTGGTTATTAATTACAGCACTTCAGACACAGCTGGGGATTATTATTCACACAAATTAGTTCCTTCAGCAGTTGTGAAGTTGAAAAGATTGAATTAAATCAAAAATCTTGTTAAGCCATGGAGTTAATCACATTTTTTCTTTGAAAATTCTTCTATTTTTCTTAACTGATTCTTACGCATAAACCCCGAGCCGAGAAGATGCTGTTTCTTAATGCCAGCCAATCGTAGATAGTGTTCCTGAGACAGCCACTAGGATGTGGACAAGAGCAGCATAAAACTCCCAACAACAATTTTCTTTCATGCTTCTTTTGCCAGCAATTATATTGAATTGTACCGTACGTCCTCTGTTGTCTTTGACATTCATTAGCAATCATGCATAGCCAATAAGCATCCAGCTTGAAATGAGATGCAATATTACAGCTGTTAATTAAATATCACTTTTCTCTTTTTCATACTGTTCATGGAAACACCAATGCTCTTGAACGGAAACTTCTACAAAAAGTAGTGGATACAGCAAAGTCCATCACAGGTTAAGCCCTACCCACCACTGAGCATATCTACATGGAGGATTGTCACGGGCAGGCAGCATCCATTGTCGGGGAGCCCTGCCACCTCAGATCACACTGTCTTCTCGCTGCTGCCATCAGGAAGAGAGTGCAGGGACCTCGGTACTCACACCAACAGTTGTTACACCTCAGCCATCAGTCTCTTGAGCCAAAGAGGATAATTTCACTCAACTTCACTTGTTCCATCACTGCAATGCTCCCACAACCTGTGGACTTACTTTTGAGGACTCTTCACCCCATGTTCTTGATATTTATTGCTTATTTATTTATTATTACTATTTCTTTCTTTCTGTATTTGCACAGTTTGTTGTATTTTGCACACTGTTTGAACACTCAAGTTGGTGTGGTCTTTCATTGATTCTTTTGTGGTTATTATTCTATCATGGATTTATTGAGTATGCTCACAAGAAAATGATTCCCATGGTTGTATGTGGTGACATATATGTACTTTGGTAATAAATTTACTTTGAATTTTAAATTTTAATGACTAGAAGCAACTGTAACAAGAACAGTTATAGGCTTTTGAAATCACAGCTTCAGTTGCCATTTGGGCAACAGGGCACCTTAGCAGTTAGTTTATAGGTGGAGGAAATTCTTTGAAAGGTCTAGCTCCTCTGCCTGAAGAGCAGTATGAACAAAATTTTGGAGATACTCAGGAAGTCAGGCAGAATTTATGGAAAGGGAAGCAGAATTGACATTTCAGATCAATAGCCCTTCATCAAAAGATTTCCAGCATCTGCAAGATTTTGACTTTGGAAATCCATCAGATGCTGTTCATGAACACCTGGCTTGTGGAGAGCCCATACAAATGAACAAGCATTTGGGAGACAGGTGGCTAGATCTGTGTGTTGCTGCAGGTCTGCCATGAGAGAAGAAAAAGTCAGTTGAATACCCTGGTTTACCTAAATTTCACCACTGGTTAGCCTATGTTTTTATTTAATCATATTTGCTGGTGCGGGCATTTCCAACTAATGAACTGTTTTGGTTAGTCTCTGTGAGTTAGCATCTCTGTGAGTTCACTGGGATAATTGAAGGCCCAACGTCTGTGTGTTCGAGTCAGCTGGAGGCCAAATAAGTCAGCCTGGCTTGGGGTTAGGGAACCGTGTATGTGCGTAGGTAGGAGGGAGGAATGGGACTTGTTTTGTTGCTTGTTGTGTTCTTTGTTGTTCTGCCAAGTATTGTGGCATGCTCCATTGGCGCCGGAACATGTGATGACACTTGCAAGCAGTCCCTAGCTCACCCTCATTTATTAATGCAAATGAAGCATTTCACCATGTTTCGATGTGCACATGAGAAATAAACTCGAATCTTGAATCTTTATTTTTTATTTTAAATTTCTAGAACAGTTTCTCTCTCTCTCTCCCCTCCTCCCTCTCCTCCTCCCCTTCCCCTTCCCCCTCTCCCTCCCTCCCCCCTCCTTTCAATTCCTGCTTCATTCCACTCTCTGTTTCTGCTTCTGCCCTGAAGCACTGAGGTCTATTAAATACTGTAAAGCACACATCTCTCCTGTCAGACAACCAGATTTGTACAATTAATGGTCAAAATTCGATTCTCTCCTTGTAGACAAGGGGAACAGATTATGTAGACGGGGAGGTGGGAAGTTGCCCTGTTACTTCTTGTGTACCATTTCACTGTGAAATACAGTAGATGCTAGAGCAGCAGTAGGACTCACAGAGAGGGAGAATGGAAGTGGGTGGGAATTTTTTTTCATTTTTAATGTGAAGTGATTTTCTACTGGAATTGTTTCATCTGACATGGAGCATAGCGAAACCAAAGGGAGAGCCAATGAGTGAAGGATTGTAATGTAAAAACACAGATAAATGTGAAGGGAGCAGAGATGCTCAGCAATGTCAAGAGTAGGTGAATGGTCTTGGAAACAAAGGGTGGGTAAAGAGAACCTTGAAGACATGGTCTCAGAGGGGAAACACTTAAATAAGAAGGAGATATGAGAAGAGGAGCAGTATTCTTCCAGAGCAGGTAGCAAGGGAAGGAATAGATGTTTGATTCCCTGGTGGTCTAACGATTTGTCTGCATCTGTGCTGCTGAGCAGTATGATTTGAGGAATGTATCCGTGTTTCCTCGCTGCCTATGAAGGCTTACACACAAGACTGTGGTAATTGGGTCCAGATTTAAGTTTTGTGAATAGATTTAGGTTTTCAAATTTAAAACTAAAACCATAAGGTCTTAGTCACGATCCAATTTTACTGCTGGTCATGGTTGCTCTACATCCTCGATTTGGGTTGGTATTGTGTTTTTGGTGGAGAATTAAGTGGTCACTGTACAGAACTATTACTGCCCAAGTATTTTAATGATTGACTCAGATATAATGATTTTAATTCACTCTGCCAGCCGACAGCAGAATACTCTATCGTGATAACATTTACAGGAACTTTGATAAAATGTGCTTAACCACAAAGGAAAAGATATGACTGATTTGACTTGAGTGGAAAACTGGGCCAGAACTTGTTTCCAATGTTGTCTGTAAAGGCATATACTGCTACTACTATGTGAAACGTTTAGTGGTTTGTAGCAAGGGTGCAATATGCCCTGAGAAAACACATTTTGTACTGCTTAACTGTTAACTGGAACTCTCAACCAGCCTCCACACAAATGGCAAGAAATTAATTAATTTATGCTGTAAGTATAAACTAACTTCACTGCAGAAAATTAAATTCATTTTTATTATGGTGTGAGAATCCTGTTAATGGACTAGACTCTGTACCAATAACTTTGCTTTTAGAAAGCGGTTAGCAATTACGTGATAATTGTTGTGCACATGCCACAAAGTGTGCAATCAGGATGCAAGTTAAACTGATTTGTTAAATTGATTTGTTGTGGATTTGGTTTGGGAGGAAAGTCAATGCTAAAGTCCTGTCAGCTGCCCAGGGCTATCCCCTCATCCAAGGAATGTGGGCTCATTAATTTGCAAGTAACTAACAATCACCATGATACATACATACCTTCCCCTGTAACACAGCTGGGCATTGCTATAGAATGGAGTTAGCTTTTGCAAATAGAGAGCAACTGCCCTTGTTTCCTAAAATACATGAAAGGAAAAATAATCACACATTGTAGTGGTTAGCACAAAATATTACAGTACCAGAAACCTGGGTTCAATCCCCGTCATTGTCTGTAAATAGTTTATTTGTTCTCCTCAAGATCGCATGTGTTTCCTCCGGGTGCTCCAGTTTCCGCACACAGACCAAAGACATGCCAGTTGGTTGGTCAACTGGTCATTGTAAATTGTCCCGTGATTAGGCTAAGATTAAACTGGGGGACTACAGTGTGGCACTTCTTGAAGGGCTGGAAAGGCCTGTTCTGCGCTGTATCTAAATAAATAAATGAAATAAGAGACTGTCTTGTCTATTGACAAAAATAACTTAAATGCATATTTTACTGCTTGCAATTTAGTAACTCATATGTTTAACACCTCTCTAAAGCTTTAGGAATTCTTAAATTTCTTTGGATAAGGCTACAGACTACTGGTAATTTTTATGCTATGTTATAGACAATAGACAATAGGTGCAGAAGTAGACCATTTGGCTCTTCGAGCCTGCACCGCCATTTTGAGATCATGGCTGATCAATTATTATCAATACCCGGTTCCTGCCTTGTCCCCATATCCCTTGATTCCCCTATCCATAAGATATCTATCTAGCTCCTTCTTGAAAGCATCCAGAGAATTAGCCTCCACTACCTTCCGAGGCAGTGCATTCCAGACCCCCACAACTCTCTGGGAGAAGAAGTTTTTCCTTAACTCAGTCCTAAATGACCTACCCCTTATTCTCAAACCATGCCCTCTGGTACTGGACTCTCCCAGCATCTGGAACATATTTCCTGCCTCTATCTTGTCCAATCCCTTAATAATCTTATATGTTTCAATCAGATCCCCTCTCAATCTCCTTAATTCCAACATGTACAAGCCCAATCTCTCTAATCTCTAGACAGTCCAGACATCCCAGGAATTAACCTCGTGAATCTATGCTGCACTTCCTCTACAGCCAGGATGTCCTTCCTTAACCCTGGAGACCAAAACTGTACACAATACTCCAGGTGTGGTCTCACCAGGGCTCTGTACAAATGCAAGAGGATTTCCTTGCTCTTGTACTCAATTCCCTTTGTAATAAAGGCCAACATTCCATTAGCCTTCTTCACTGCCTGCTACACTTGCTCATTCACCTTTAGTGACTGATGAACAAGGACTCCGAGATCTCTTTGTATTTCTCCCTTACCTAACTCTACACTGTTCAGGTAATAATCTTCCTAGATGCCTGTTGATTTTACAGTATTGTTACTACTACCAAGTCCAGCAAGTGAGCTGAAGAGTAAAGAAACAAGTGTAATGTCTAATTAAGTGACTCCATGCTATCTTATTCTGCTTTATTAATAATAAGTCAAAGGATTTAATGGTCTTAATCCCCACAGGCGCATAACTGCACAAGATGACGTTGACAATATATTAGCAAAATCCTCTGCCATTCTCAGAGATCAATGTTTAGATTAGAGCAAAATTACTACCGTTGCGCAGGAGGTACAAGAACCTTAGGGCCCAGCATCAGCTTCGGGAACAGTTATTACCCTTCAACTTTCAGGCCCCTGAAACAGCATGGATAACTTCACTCAGCTCAACACTGAACTGATTCCAGGGCCTATAGATTCACTTTCAAGGACTCGACAACTCATATTCTCTGTATTAGTTATTTAATTATTTTTACTTTTGCATGTTTTATCTCCTTCAGTACACTGGTTGTCCATCTTTGCTTATGTATAGTTTTTCATAAATTCTAGTGTTTTGCTTTATTTTCCTGTTAATGCCTGCAAAAAATAAATCTCAAGGAAGGATATGGTGACATACAGAATAAGTACTTCAATACTAAATTTACTTTAAACTTTTAAGTTAAGACTGCTAGACAAGACAAAAGCACAGAATGGCGAATTCATAGTACATGCGGTGAATTTCATCCCTTCTTGTTGCTCAGTTCTGGTCTTTCACTGTTTATTACAATGATCAGCAGTGGATTGTTGTGAAGATAGCTATCAATTCCCTTCAAATTAATCTTGCCTTAGGCAATACCATATGATGCTGTGGCTTAATGTTTCAAAATGGTGTTGATCAGAGATATCTTTAATGATTAAAGAATCACATGGTCTGTTACTGATCTTTGCCCACCAGGAAAAGTCTCAAATTTGATCTTTAGTCTGCATAGATTACCTTTTGTACGATAGTATGTTAAAAGGAATATTAGAGATAGAAACATTGAAGCAATGAAAATCTACAGCACAATACAGATCCTTCGGCCCGCAAAGCTGTGTCGAACATGTCCTTACCTTAGAAATTACCTAGGCTTACCCATTGCCCTCTATTTTTCTAAGCTCCAGGAGTTTCTTAAAAGAGTCTATTGTTTTTGCCTCCACCATCGCCACCGGCAGCCCATTCCACGCACTCACCACTCTCTGCATAAAAAAGTTATCCCTGACATCTCCTCTGTACCTGCTCCCCAGCACCTTAAAACTATGCCTTGTCGTGATAGCCATTAAGATGTTTTTAGCTTCCCGGAGGGAGGTGTGATGTGAGATCTGGTGTTCTAAGGAGGAGAGGTGACGAGATTGGGGAAGAAGAGGAAGGGGTCAGTAAGAGTTCTTGGTCTTTGTTGCAGTGCAGTAAATGCAAAACAGGAAAACATACACTGGCACGTTAAGTGAAAACAGGATCGGATTTAAATTAAACCCTCAACTTCCTCACTAGCGGCACTCTATTTCCACAACAGAATGTGATTGAGATGGGGGTGGAAAATGTAGGAGGCGGTGTGGCACGGTGGGCTTCTGTGCTGGATTAGGGCTGGCCCCTCCTGTTGATGCTGCCCTCCACTGTTTGCTCAGTGTTTGCGGCTGCACCTGCGCATACTGAGGACTCCTGTGCGCACAGCTTCCCTCTAAGCTGTGAGCACACACCTGTTTTTCAACCAGCTCACAAAGGAAATTAATGTGTGCACAAAAGGTTAGTTACCTAAAATAATGTAGTAATTAATAATTATACTTATTGAACACAATCTTTTAGCTTAATGTTTCTGTTAACATGTGGTTTTTCAAATATCACTAATTTACGTCACCTCACCTTTCCTGTTCCAGTTTGTATAGCTGCATCATGGCGGCAGCCATCTTTGGCGGACAGTGTGCATATCGTAAAGTTCATATCTGTTTCAAATCCTGTAGATAGCTTACTAAGTTTTTATTGAAAAAATATTGATTCACTATGTCGAATTCAAAAGAAGCGAGGGGTGTGAAGCGCAAAAGAACTGCGAAGTTGTTTAAAGTTGAATGGCTTAACAAAATAGTAGAAACTGCTACATCGAAAATGTCACAGTAGATACAAGTTCGCTGTTGACTTTTATAAATAGTCTTTGTGTTCATTTAGAAGAAAGGTTTCCTGAAGATGAGGTAAAAGAATGGTCAGCTTTTGATTTCTCCACAATTGCAGATTGTGACTTCACATTTGGCAATGAACAAGTTAATGCCTTATATCTAAGATATCATGATTTTCTAGCTGAAAATACTGTAGTTGGACAGTTTAATGATTTCAAATTATCCGTGCAAGAAAAAATTAAATCCAAACTGATTTCAAACTTTGCTCAAATGGTGGCATTTGTACTTCAAAATGAACAGTTTTCGACCTTGCACAGTCGATGGACATTGGGGGAACCTTTCTTGCGTCTACTGTGGACTGTGAGCAAGGTTTTAGCCTAATGAATCAACTGAAAAACAAGCTGAGAAACTGTTTAGGTGAATATCATTTGGATATGTTATTAAGAATCAAAAGCTATCAATTGGATGGACGTTCTATTAGTCTTGATAGAGTTTAATAAGAATGGGTAAATGCCAGACAGGAGAGAGAAAAAAATAACTGAGTAACTTAAATATGTATGTTATTTTGTTGTTATTCAGTGCAGTTTGATGTCAAATATTTTGTAAATCTACATAAACTGTGCCATGTGTGCATTCAGTGCGTACAAACTTTTGTCACAGGAAAAGAATTTGCACAACATAAGATTTTTGCGCACACTGACTACTAAAAATTAGAGGGAACATTGCTCCTGTGGGCTTGTTTTGCAGAAATGTGGCTCCAAGACAACATCCCATGATCATCAATCTACAGATCATGACCTTCAGGGACATGGGCTATATTATTATTGTTTTTGTGACTGTATGTTTTACTGATATTGTAATTACATGTGGTACATGTGCTGTGTTTTACTTCTTGGCTCTGGAGCAATGCTGTCTCATTTGGCTGTATTCATGTGTATGGTTGAATGACAATTAAACTTGAGCCTGAACTTAAAAATTCCTGGACAAATCACACTTCTCTGACATGAAAGTTGATGGCAGATTACACAAAGGTTGGTGGCTTTGTAGACAGCGTAGAAGGTTGTTGTAGATTACAATGGGACATTGATAGGATGCAGAGATGGGCTGAGAAATGGCAGATAGAGTTCAATCCACAGAAGTCTGAAGTGATCCACTTTAGAATGATTAACTTGAAGGCAGAGCCCAGCGTTAACAGCATGGGTCTTAGCAGTATGGAAGAACAGAAGGATCTCAGACTCCATGTTCATAGATCCCTCAAAGTCACCATAAGAGTTGATAGGATTTTTCAGGCACATGGTGTGTTGGCCTTCATTAATCAGGGGATTAATGAAAAGTACACTGTAGATGCTGTGGTCAAATCAACGCATACAAACAAGCTGGAGGAACTCAGCAGGTCGAGCAGCATCCGTTGAAACGAGTAGTCAACATTTCAGGCCAAGACCCTTCGTCAGGACTGAAGAAGGAGGGAGCAGGGGCTCTATAAAGAAGGTGGGGGGGGGAGGGTGAAAAATCAGTAAGAGGAAAGATCAAGGGGTGGGGGAGGGGAAGCAGGGAGTGGATAGGCAGGGAAGGTGAAGAAGGAATGTAAAGGGAAAGCACTATGGGTAGCAGAAGAAGGCAGAATCATGAGAGAGGTGATAGGCAGCTGGAAGAGGAGGCAAAGTGAAACTGGAATGGGGAAGGGAGAGGTAGAGAATTACCAGAATTCCGAGAATTCGATGTTCATATCAAGGGGCTGGAGACTACCCAGACGGTATATGAGATGTTGTTCCTCCAACCTGAGTTTGGCCTCATCATGGCAGTAGAGGAGGCCATGTATGGACATATCCGAATGGGAATGTGAAGCAGAGTTGAAGTGCCGTTTGCCACCCACTTCAACTGTTCAGAGAGCCATGAGGTAATGCTGCAGTTCCATAAATCTCTGGTTAGATCACACCTGGAATATTGTGTTCAGTTCTGATCCCCTTATTATAGAAAGGATGTGGAAATTTTAGAGAGAGTGCAGAGGAGGTTTACCAGGATGCTTCCTGGATTAGAGCATATCTTTTACGAAGAAGCTTTGAGTGAACTATATCTTTTCTTTTTGGAGTGAAGGAGGACAACAGGTGACTTGATAGAGGCACACATAGAGTGGATAGCCAGAACAATTTCCCCAGGGTGGCAATGACTAATACTTTAAGGCAGTTGGAGTAAGTATAGGGGGAGATGTGAAGAGGTAGGTTTTTATTTACACAGAGAGTGGTAAGTGTTTGGAATGTGCTGTCAGGGGTGATGTTAGAGGCAAATACATTAGGGACATTTAAGAGACTCTTAGAAATTCATAAGGATCAATGTTAAAATGGATGGCTATGTGAGAGGGAAGGGTCAGTTTGATTTTAGAGAAGGTTGAAAGGTCGGAACAACATTGTGAGCCAAACGGCCTGTACTGGGCTGTAACATTCTATGTTCTACAAAATTCAACCAGGCATTTTCAGTGGCAAATTGTGCTTGTGCCGTTGATGTTATTCGCATGACAGATTTTTAAAGAATGATAACATTCTCCGGCAGGAAGTTCCAATAGAACATTTTAGGAAATTAGGTTAAATCATTCCAAGAACACTGCCAATAGCACTGTTCAGAATAAACAGGTTTTAAAGATGCTGTTATAGAGAAATCTCCAGCCTACAGTTGAGAACCCCATTCAGGCAGCTTCCCTTGCTTAACCCCTTTACCTTCTTCCCAATGTGACGTTAATGTCCTCTCCACCAATCACTGATCACACTCCTCTGCCACCATATCCTTAATCACTGTTCACTCATGACCACAACCCATGGTCAAAGCCTAACCAAGGCTAGATCTGACTGCAGGCTGCTATTGATCCACAAGGCCTGGATCCTGTTTTGCTTGATCCGACACACACACAAACCGGAGCTGGTGCTTTATTTAAATTTGAAGATTATTTTGGACAACATCTGCTGAAAAGCTTTGAACCTAGCAGCCAGTTTCATAATAAATCCATAATGACTCAGTGGTAAATTCCAAAGCACGGGGGGTGGTCTAGAATCCAAATTCCACACACCCACAAATGAAAGGAATAGAAATCCATATCTGAGACTTAACTGGGATTCAGGCTTAAATAAATAAAAATCAGATTAGATGGATTCATTTGAAGGAGTAAATGCATTATTAACAGAATCACATTTCATTACCTAGAATCAATAGTGGTATTATTAACTTTTCTGACTCTGGACAAAAATATTCTATCTCCTTATGAAGAAACTAATTTGCCATAAAAATTTGATGCAAAAGAAAACAAAAGACAACTCTTCTTTAATATATTTAATGGCTCTTTGGATGCTAATTTTGTCACAAGTTTGGGATATAATAATGAGAACCTATTTTCACAATAAATAAAAAAAATGACATGTGATTGATCAGACTCAAAGGTTACAAAATCTACTTCACCTACAGTGTCCTTACCAGATGAATTAAGAATCTTTATGAATTCTTATGTGAACTTTTGACAAGATGTTCTCTTGCAGAACACTATTAAAATCAACCTTCTAAAAAAGTTCAGAATAACTTAAAACCTTTGTCTTCTCCTGATCTTACTTGAATATTTAGACCTTATGATGCTCAGATTATACAACTCAAACTGTAACACTGCTAAATTAATGTGCAACCACCTAGTTACTGGGATGTCTTTACTGTTCTCAGTTTAACTGATATTCAGCCAAGTCCTGTTCACACATTGGTTAAAAATGTAAGATAATAAAATGGTTGTGAATGAAAAGATGATAAAATGCTAATATTGATTATGAAACCTAGTTTTTTAAAAGTGTGAATCTTGGAAGAATAACTTTAAAATAATGTCCATGTGATGGTCTGATTTTAGTTTGATGGCATACTTACTTTGTTAAGTATATTTGAGATCACTGCATTAGCAGTAAAGTTATTTTCATGTCTTACACAAAAAAATCAGCAGCAATATAAAAAATGCACATGGTTTAATTAAACCTGGAGAGCACTATTTAAACAGTCTAATTTACTTCTTGATTATAATTGCATGGTCTATAAATGCTGAGAGTATATCTCTCCACTAAATTATAGTATCCTTATTTATTCCCTGACTGTTTGTATAGAAATAGCAGGAATTTTGCATCATAATTACAAAGAGCTATTGATCACAAAATTGTAGAAGCAGGGGTTTATTACAGTTTGTGTCAATATGTTGGTGTGATCTGTATGAACTCTGTCAATATGAATCCAGTATTTTGATTATATAGCAGCTCATGAGAGTTGTCAATTGAACCAATGTTTTTTCATTGTCCAGGGTTTGTTGCAAATTACTTGTAAAGAAATAATGGAAACATATCAAGAAATTAATTATTTTGGCCATAAGAGTTAGATTCAAACTGAAAGTTTATTCATCAGAATCAGGTTTAATATCACTGGAATATGTCATGAAATTTGTTAGCTTTGTGGCAGCATTACAATGCAATACATGATAACATAGAGAGAGAAACTGTGAATTATGGTAAGAAATGTATATAGATAGATAGAGAGATATACACAATAGCTAAATTAAATAAGTAGTACAAAAACAGAAATAAAATTAGTGAGATAGTGTTCATGGGTTCAATGTCTATTCAGAAATTGGATGGCAGAGCGCAAAAAGCTGTTCCAGAACACAGTGTTTATGCTTTCAGGCTCTTGTACCTCCTTGGACCTCCTTCCTGATAGAGAGGATGTGTCCTGGGTGGTGAGGGTCCTTAATGATTGTTGCTGCCTTTTTGAGGCACCACTCCTAGAAAGATGTCTTGGGAATGGTGCCCATGAAGGAGATGACTAAGCAAAGAAATTTGCATAGGAAGCTAGTAGAATTAACAAAATAAATCTACAAAAAATGCCTCACATGTAGAGCTGAACATCATACTCTCCAAAATCCAGTAAAATTATATGCAAAGGATGGTTATTATCTTCTTATTGGATTAATGGCACACACTTTATTCTTTCTGTGCTCTGTGGTTTCAGTCCACTGGTGAACAAAATGCTCAATTTCTCTCTTCTTGACTGCAGTCTATAATTTTCAGATTTGTGTCTCTGGGATTGGAAATGGAGCTTTGACAGCATTCATAAAGTCATTTTATTTGAATGAGTATGATGTTCTAACAACATTCATAAAGCCATTTTATCTAATCTAAGGGTTTTCGCAACATCTGTTGTAAATTGCTATTGAGAAGTTTCTCCCCAGATAGCAAGGACCTGAAATTAAACATCCCACAATCCACTTATTTAGATCTTTGCATTACACACCTCATTTATACCAGAAATCGTTTCTTTGTCAGTAAAAGCTAAAAATGTTGCAATGAGGAACTCATCTACTAAATTTCCATTGCACTTCACTGCTTTCAAGCTTGAGCTGATTACAAACATACATTTTCCTTTCTGCCAGGGTTCAACACTTTAAGCTCTCCCAACTGATTTTACTAGTTCCTCCAACAGCATTTAACATTAAATAAAATATTTGTAGTAGACCGATGCTAAACTTAACCATACATTTTTCCTTCAAAGCTAGTTTTCATCTGGTGGTGTTAATGGGATTGTCCTGCATTTTAAACTGAAATTCTGTCATGTTTATCAGCCTAAAATACACTGCTATTGCATTGGAATAATATTTCAGTTGTTTTTCATTGTAATGCAGCAGTGAAAATTGGTCTAGATTCATATTAACCAGAAAACAGACACCTATTGACCCTTGTGCTTCATACAATAGAAACTTTTATGTGCAAAATATTAGAATTATTTCATTCAGGCAGGCGCACAAACATTGTAAATCTACTATAATGTGCAATGTCTTAGAACCATCTGAGTTACTGTAGACAGAAGAGTGTGTTCCTCCTTGCCCAAGGGTTCAAAAGTCATACACACTGCAGTTGTTGGAGATGACCCAAGAGCCTGTGTGAAGTGCTGGAAAAAAAGTTTAATGACCACAGTAGTATGGTTGGAGTTAGTGAAACCTTCAACGTATTCCATTCTTCACATCTGTCACACACTACCTCAAGCACAAGTCTGCACCATACATCTAACAACAAACTCTGTCAGTAAGTATTCCGGTTTAACGTTTACTTGCCCCAGTATTCACACGTGCAAGGATGTTGCTGGGATTTGAGAAACTGAGTTATAGGGAAAGGTTGAATAGGTTAGGACTTAATTCCCTGGAATGAGGAGAGAATTGATAGAGGTATATAAAATTATTTGCAGTGTAGTGAGGGTAAATGCAAGCAGGCTATTTGTGAGGTTGGGTGAGACTAGATCTAGAGGTCATGGATTAAGGGTGAAAGGTGAAATGCTTAAGGGGAACATGAGAGGAAACTTCTTCACTCAGAAGGTGGAGAGAGTGTGGAAGAGGTCGATTTCAATATTTAAGAGAAGTTTGGATACGTTAATGGATGGGAGGGGAATGGATGGCTGTGGTCTAGGTGCAGGTCGATGGGAATAGGCAGAATAATAGATCAGTATTGACTAGGTGAACTGAAGGCATGTTTCGTGCTGTAGTGCTCAATGACTCTATGCAGTATATGCACACTTCCCATTCAGCCCCAGGTGCACCAACCAGGCTACACATTCATGAATGGGCATTGGTCCTGAAGCATGCAATTACTGCAAAAGTAAAACAATGCAAATGCTGTTTATGTGATCTAGAGCTTCTGGAAATGCTCAGGCTAATTGATAAAGTTTAAACTAAATTTATTATCAAGGTACGTATATACAGTACAACCCTGAGGTTAATTGTCTTGTGGGCATTTACATTAGATACAAAGAAACACAATAGAATCATTGAAAACCTACACAACAACAAAGAAGGACAAACAACCAAGATGCAGAAGATGACAAACTGCACAAATATAAAAAGAAAAACAATGAATAATAACAATAATAAATAAATAAATGCTTTTAAGTAACTTAAGTAATTACAAGTAATTTGTCATATTTGGCATTCTGCTCAAATTCCATCTATAAATTTGCTGATGATACAACCATTGTTGGCAGAATCTCAGATGGAGATGAGAGGGCATACATGAGCAAGATTTTTCAGCTACTTGACTGGTGTCGCAGCAACAACCTGGCACTCAACGTCACTAAGACCAAAGAGCTGATTGTGGACTTCAGGAAGGGTAAGATTAGGGAAATCATACCAATCCCCATAGAGGGATCAGAGATGATCAATTTCAAGTTCCTGAGTGTCAGTATCTCTGAGGACCTAACGTGGTCTTGGCATATCGAAGCAGCTATAAAGGAGGCAAGACAGTGGCTATACTGTATTTCATTAGGAGTTGGAGGAGATTTGGAATGTCACATAAAACACTCAAAAACTCTACAGATGTACCATGTAGAGTAGTCTGACTGGCTCCATCATTGTCTGGTTGGGGGTGGGGGTGTTGGTATTACTGCACAGGATTGACGTGAGTTGCAGAGAGTTGTAAAATTAGTCAGCTCCATCATGAGTACTAGCGCTATAGTATCCAAAATATCATCAAGGAGCGGTGCCTCAAAAAGTCGACATTCATCATTAAGGACCACCACCACCCAGGGCCTGCCCTTTTCTCACTGTTACCATCAGGAAGGAGGTACAGAAGCATGAAGGCACACACTCAATAATTCAGGAACAGCTTCTTTTCCTCCGCCATCCAATTTTTGAATGGGCATTGAAACCATGAACACTACCTCACTACTTTTTTATTTCTGATTTTGCTCTACTTATTTAATTTAATTATTTAATAGACTGTATATATTCTTAGTGTAATTCAGTTTTTTCCCTATATTATCATATATTGCATTGTACAGTTGTCACAAGGTTAACAAATGTCACACCATATGCTGGTGAATCTGTTTCTGATTGCCCTTCATAAATCAATGTGTTGAGTATAGGAGACAGAACGTTATGTTGAACTTGTGTGAGAAATTGGTGAGATCTAATTTGGAGTATTATGTTCAGTCTTGGCCACCTTCCTACAGGATAGATGTAAATAAAGTTGAAAGAGTACGACAAAAATTTACAAGGAAGTTGCCAGGTCTGGAGGACACAAGTTATATGGGAAGATGGAATAGGTTAGGACCTTATTCCTTGGAATGTAGAAGATTGAGAGGAAATTTGATAGAGGTGTACAAAATTATGAGGGGTAAAAATAGGATAAATGCAAGCAGGCTTTTTCCACTGAGGTTGGGTGGGACAATAACTAGAGGTCATGGGTTAAAGGTGAAAGGTGAGAACTTTAAGGGGAGCATATAGAATACTTCTTCACTCACAGGGTTATGAGTGAGTGGAATGAACTGCCAGTGTGAGTGGTGCATCTGAGCTCGATTTCATTGTTTAAAAGAAGTTTGGATAGGTACATGTATGGCGGGCTCTGGGCCTAGTGCAGGTCAATGGGAAATAGCTTGGCATGGACTGGATGGGCCGAAAGGCCTGTTTCTTTGCTGCATTTTTCTCTGACTCTACGACTTTAAATAATATAGAGAACATGGGACATGTAGTCCTGAAAGTGAGTCCATCAGTTGAAGGGTAATGACTGTTCCTCAAACTCGTGATGTGGGACTTAAGGCTCCTGTACCTCCTTCCCAATGGCAGCCATGAGAAGAGAGCATGGCCTGGACAATGGGGACCTTGAAATCAGTGCAGAGAAAAACAGGTCTCACCAAATCGAGCATGGTACTCATCAAATTTCGTGGACAGAACATTCTCCTTAAATATGTGCAACATAACTCAGCTCCTTCAATAATTCGAAAATCTTCACAAGGGAATAGATGCTGACATAACTAGCTATGTGACCATCACAATTCTGATACAATGATATTAGCACTGCGGAAGTGGAGTACAAAAGGTATGCAGTGCCCATAAAATACGTTCACCAGATCTCAAAGAGATACTGCATTTTTTTTTTGGCAGAAGTCATCATCATCATTATTGTGCCATGTCATGTCACTTAGGCAATCATCATGTATCCATGACCATGATTGTTCTTGGCAAATTTTTCTACAGAACTGGTTGCCTTTGCTTTCTTCTGGGCAATGTCTTTACAAGACAGGTGACCCCAGTATTATCAATACCCTTCACAGATTGCCTGGTGTCAGTGTTCGCATAACCAGGACTTGTCGGGATGCGTACCAGCTGCTCATGCGATCATCCACCCACCTGCTCTCATGGCTTCTTGTGACTGATCAGGTGCTATGCAGTCCCTAAGGGTGACCTGCAGGCTAGTGGAGGGACAGAGAGCCTTGCACCTCCTTTGATAGAGATGTATCTCCACCTCGGTATTCATCAAAGTTTTTTAGTTAATTTATTCATTTTTGGGGTTTGAGTGCTGCTATCAAAAGCATCTTTATTGCCCATTTCTAACTATCCCTTGAAAAGGTGGTGACAAACGTTACTAGGCCATTTTTAAGAATTAAGAAGCACCTATTTGTTGTCAAGATTTTTTTCTGTATTTTTATTTCTGAAAGCTCTTCTCTCATACTGGTGACTTCCATCCTTCCTAAAATGGATCTATTCACATGAGTTGCATTTGCAAGTTTACATTTCATATGCTGAGTCGGTTGCGTCTACTCAAATGAAATGAAGATGTTATAAATAGCCTTATAACAGAGAATACCAGAAAATACGGATTTCGGTGTAAAAAGAAATAGTAAGCGTTTTAGATCTGTGATCTTTCACTAGAAATAAGAGTTTCTCCACTTGGTTTAATTGTTCGTCTTTCCACAGATGCTGCTTGGCATGCTGGGAATTCTCCCCAGCACTTTTTTTCTTATTTCAGGTTCCCAGCATCCTTAGTGTGGCATGGTAGTGTAACGGTTCACGCAACACTTCACAGATGTGGACTGTAAGACTGGGGTTTGATTCCCACTGCTGATTCTCCCCAGGACTGTGTAGGTTCTCTCCCACATTCCAAAGGCTAGGTTTAGTAAACTTGTGGGCACGTTATGTTGATGTTGGAAGCGTGGTGACTCTTGTGGGCTGCCCAGCACAATCCTCACTGATTTGACTTATGCAAATAATACCTTTCACCATACATTTTGACATACATGTGACAAATGAAACTAATTTTTAGGGTTTTTTTTAAAAATTAAGGTTTCAAAGACTGCCCAAGCCCAATTTCAGCTGTTCTGATACCATCTTGAGGGAGGAAGAACTGAATTTTTCCTAGAGTTTTACTGTAATACAGGTAAACTATGGACAGTAACCAGGCATCCATTTCTAATTTCACTGTTTGATTGGCATTGGTTTCAGCTCGTATCAAGGCCCAGCTGGAGAGGTAGGGTGGTGAAGTCTATAGTGAATATGTGCATCTTGTAACAAATTTATACTTTTTGACTCTATATTATAATTTTTCAATAATATTCAGGCCCTTTATTTTGAGTAGCCCTTTATTTTAAGATTGGAAAATGCTTGGGACAAGATTGAGGCCCTCTGTTAGTTGGGGCCAACCATGGATGTTGCGCCCTAGCTGTCTACGTTGCCTCCATCAATCAATATGCAAACCGGGGCAGTAGGATATGGAGACCAAGCTGTTTCCCAGGCACTCAGCTCCCCCTCTCCACACAGCTGATAATTCCAAAGGAACAGTAGAGACTGATGTGGTTTGGCACCAGTGGTGTCACGGGAATTGCCAGTTGGCATTGGATTCTAGCTCTGGATTTTTCCTTGGGGGTTTACTCCTGAAGCCTTCTCCAACACTGTGTATAGCCACAGGGCAGTGGAAGTTTGAAATCAGAGTTTTACTTCTCCTAGATTAGCTGCCAACAACAGCTGACAAGCCCCATCTGACTAGATAGGGACAAGAGGTGCTCTAAAAATGATAAGGTTCATTTAATTCTGCAGCAGCATGAACACCCATATCAGCTGAATGCAGGCCTACCTCCTGATAAATTAGATCTGTTTAAACATTCTAAACAGCACAATATTTAAGTTAAAGCCATAATGTTCCCTTTTATGTCCAGCTTCTTGATGCATTGATCTTATTAACGATTCCCTCTTCTGTGCGACACTTTGCATAATTTCTACATCCTAAAGCTTATTTAGTATGTGTACCTTCAAAGAGCATAACCCTTGTGAATGATGTCACAAGGACAGTAAAACATCACTCTGCATGTTGTAAATCAAATAAAGTTGTAGGCTGTAACAGTTTAGGACAAGTAACTGCTTGACTGATTTAAATCTAAATCAAAAAAATACTTCACTTAAACTTAAATGTCAGCTTGTGAAAACTGGATGAGATACCATGATTCTTCAATAGCAAGAAAAAGAAATAACAGATGAATCTTGCAATAATTTCCACGTCGGCTCATCCCACTTCCCTCATACTGTAGGTGTAGCCATGGGCACTCGCATGGGTCTCAGCAATGCCTGCCTTTTTGTCAGCTATGTGGAACAGTCTATGTTCCAAGCCTACACCTGTATCACTCCCCAACCTTTCCCTACATCAACAAATTGCATCCTGCACCCTTGTTGATTTTGTCAACTTCATCAACTTTTCCTCCAATTTCCACCCTGCTCAATTTTATCTGATCCATTTCCAACACCTCCCTCCCCTTTCTCGATCTCTCTGTCTCCATCTCTGGCTATCTACTGATATCTTTAATAAATCAGCTAATACCCACAGCTACTTGGACTATATCTCTTCCCACCCTGTCACTTGTAAAACTGCCATCTCCTTCTCTCATTTCCTCTGCCTCCGCCATATTTGCTCTCAGGATTAGGTTTCTCATTCCAGAACTAACGACATGTCCTCCTTCTTCAAAGAAAGGGGATTTCCTTCCTCCGCCATCAACACTGCCCTCAACTATATCTCTTCCATTTCACGCACATCTGCCCTCACCCCATCCTCCCACCACCCCACCAGGAATAGGGTTCCTCTTGTCCTCACCTACCATCCCTCCAGCCTCCGTGTCTACATATAGTTCTCAGCAATTTCTGCCATCTTCAACAGGATCTGACCACTAAGCACCTCTCCCTCCGCCCCCATTTTATGCTTTCCACAGGGTTTACTCGTCCAACACAACTCCCTTGTCCAATCGTTGCACCCCACTGATCTCCCCCCCCCCCCCATACTTATGTTGCAAGCGGAACAAGTGCTTCACCTACCCCTACACCTCCTCCCTCACTACCATTCAGGGCCCCAAACAGTCCTTCCAAGTGAGGCAACACTTCACCTGTGAGTCTGCTGGGGACATTTTTACTGTATCCGGTGCTTGCGGTGTGGCCTCCCGGTCCTGTGAGACCTAAGGTAGATTGGGAGACAACTTTGCTGGGAACCTACACTCTGTCTGCCAGGAAAAGCAGGATCTCCCGGTGGGCACCCATTTCAATCCTACTTCCCACTCCCATTCTGACATGTCAGTCCATGGCCTCCTCTACTGCCGCAATGAGGCCACACTCTTTGGAGAAGCAACACCTTATATGCTGTCCGGGTAGCCTCCAACCTGAAGGCATGAACATTGATCTCACAAGCTTCCAGTAATTCACCGCCCCTCTCCTTCACCATTCCCCATTCCTGTTTCTCTCCTCACCTCATCAATTCCCTCCGGTGCTCCTCCCCTTTCCCTTACTTCCGTGGTCTTCTACTCCCTCCTATCAGATTCCCCCTTCTGCAGGCCTTTAGCTCTTTCACCAACCAACTTCCCTGCTTTTTACTTCACCCCTCCTCCCCTCCCAGTTTCACCAATCACCTGATACTTCTTCCTACCCTCCTCCCACCTTTTTGCTCTGACTTCTTATTTTTTTCCCCTTGTCCTGATGAAAGGTCTCAGCTGGAAACATTAACGGTACTCTCTTTTCCATACATGCTGCCTGGTCTGCTGAGTTCCTCCAGCATTCTGTGTGTGCTGCATGAATCTTGCAACATGCTTCTCTAAATTGAGACTGGAATTGATCTAGTCTTGGACGTGAGTGAATTTAAGACTGTGCTAATTAATTGCACAATGAGCATAAATTAAATAAACCAAATGTATTCCTGGCATCTCCTTCCAATAAACCTAATGTGGAGGCACTATCAACTTTCCAACCACAAACAATGGGCAGTAGGGGACAGTAATCACTACTTAAATTCGAACTGCATTTGAAAATTTTAAATAGATGTATGTTAGAAGCAATTTTATTAGTTTAAAATTTAATATTTGAATGCAACAATGTATTACCATTCAGTGCCCAGAATAACGCTTTTGTTGAATAAGCCAGATTCAAATGGCACAGAACACTGAAAAAGTTTTTTCTTCTTCTTCAAGTTGTTGCCATGTCCCAGAGCAACAGGGCATACCACTTCTTTGATTTTGGATTTGTTACACTAAACTGGCTGAACGGAAGTACTGTGGTCTGGAACTTTAATTCTGAGCAGGGGTCTAATCTTGGCACTATCATTGTTTCTGGTTAACATAGGATTTTAGTTAACACCATGACTTCTGCCAACAAATTGCAGCCCCTAAATGTGATCTTGATTAAACACCACCGTCAAGAAATGAAATTGTTTAATGCATTTTGGTCACAGCATATCTCTGGCAGTGCAATTCTACAGTGAATATATAATTGTGAATGAACTGTGACCATTAGGACGTGACCAAGGGCAGTAGCAGATGCTCCTACCAACATTATTTCTTAAATTCATATGACTAAGTGTCTTCAGAAGTGGAAAGAACTCCCAGCCTCATCATTCTTACTCTAAGGCAATTATTAACTACTTCCAGATAAACCACTCAATAATTTTAAACACCAGAGATTCTGCAGATGCTGGAAATCCAGAACAACACACACACAAAATATTAGGGGAACTCAGCAGGTCAGGCGGTGTCTATGGAAAGGAGAAAGGAATCAAGGGTTGATGTTTAGAGCTGAGACCCTTCATCTTGGGACAGAAAGGAAGAGGGAAGAAGGGGGAAAAGTACAAGCTATTAGGTGATAGGTGAAGCCCAGTGAAGGGGAAGGTAGTGAGGTGGGGGTTGGGGGATGAAGTGAGAATCTGGGAGATGAAAGTTGGATAAGGTAAAGGGCTGAAGAGGAGGAAGCTGGTAGAAGAGGAGAATGGACAATGGGAGAAAGGGAAGGAGAAGGGGCAGGTGAACAGAAGAGAATAGGTAAGGGAGGAGCCAGAATGGGGAATGGAAATAGAAAGGAAGTGGGGAGAAAATGCTGGAATTTAGAGAAATTGATGTACATGTTGACAGTTTGGAGGCTGCCCAGAAGGGATATGAGGTGTAGGTACTCCAACCCGAGAGTGGCCTCATCGTGGCAGCAGACAAGGCTGTGTACCAACATGTTGAAGTGGGAATGGGGAGTGGAATTAAAATGGTCGACCACAAGGAAATCCTGCTTGCTCCAGATGCAAAGGTGTTGGACAAAGCAGTCCTGCAATCTATGTAGAGGAGGCCACACTGATAAAACAGATTCACAGGTGAAGCTTTGCCTTACCCAAAAGGAAAATGGTGATCAGGGAGGAGGTGAATGGGGAGATGTAGCACTTCTTCCTCTTGCCTGGGTAAGTGCCAAAATAAGAGGTCAGTGGGGAGTGATAAATGGACAAGGGAATTTTTGGACTATTGCTATGTACTTGTATTTCCATAAACTATAATTGTTTGAACTCACAAACTTTACAAGATGCGTTGCATTGATGCTCAAGAAACTTCAGTGGAAGCTGCTTGCAAGCTGATATGTGAAATATTATTATTATTATTACTATGGTTAAGGTAAAGAGCAGGGAGCTTGGGTAGCAAAACAAGCTTCTGAAAAAACAAAGTTGATGAGGTGGAGAAAGGTTCTTAGCAGGAAACCATATCTGGTCAAACAGTATTTCTGGCATCTGAACCTCGCCAAGCAGTTCTCACAGAATCCTGTAAAATTCTAACAGTGCTAGGTGGACCAGATCCAAGGAGGATGTTCCCAAACCAGGGGTCAGAGGCTCAGGATACTGGGTATATTATTTACAGCTGTGATCAAGAGAAATTTCATCATATAAACCTATGGAATTTACAATAAAAAGGTCTGTAGGAACAATCATTAAATATATTTAAGAAGAGGGTAGATTTATCCCTTACTTCCAAAGGGATCAAGGGAAACAGGAACAAGGTACTGAAGTGGATGACTAAAACATAGAGCATAGAACAGTATAGCACAGGAACAGGCCATTCAGCCCACAATATTGTGCTGAACCAGATAAAAAATAAATTTAAAAAAACCAAAAATTAATTCCTCCTGTCTACACAACGTCCTTTTCCCTCCATCTTCCTCATATTTGTGTACCTATCAAAACTTCTCTTAAAAGTCTCCAATATATTTGCTTCTACCACCATACCAGGCATCCACCACTCTCTGAGTAAAAAACTTACCCCTCACATCCCCCTCGAACCTACCCCCTCTATCTTCAATGCATGCCCTCTGGTATTAGACATTTCTACCCTGGGAAACAGATACTCCTCTTCTACTCTATCTATGTCTCTCATAATCTTCTAAACCTCTCTCAAAATTCCCCTCAGCCTCTGCCGCTCCAAAGAAAACAACCCAAGTCTATTCAGCCTCTTGTGACGGCACGTGCCCCTCTAAACCAGGCAGTATCCTGGTAAACCTCTCCTTTACCCTCTCCAAAGCCTCAACATCCTTTCTATAGTGGGGCGACCAGAACAGTACTAACCAGAGTTTTATAAAGTTGCAACATCACCTCTTGACTTTTGAACTCAATGCCTTGACTAATCAAAGCAAGCATTCCATAAGCCTTCTTAACCACCCTTTTGGCCTGTGTAGCCACTTTCATGGAACTATGAACTTGGATCCCAAGATCTCTCTGCTCAGCAGTACTATTAAGGGTCTAGCCCTTAATAGTTGACTGTTTCCTTGCATTTGCCCTATCAAGGTGCAACATCTCATATTTATTTGGGTTAAACTCCATCTGCCATTTCTCTGCCCATATCCGCATATCTATACTGTGCTGTATTCTTTGCCAGTCTTCTACACTATCCACGACTCCACCAATCTTGGCGTCATCTGCAAACTTACTAACCCACACAGCTGCATTGTCATCCAAGTCATTTATATGCATCACAAACAGCAGAGGCCCCAGCACAGATCCCTGCAGAACTCTACTAATGACAGACCTCCAGCTTGAATGAGTACCTTCAACCACTACCCTCTGTCTTCTATAGACAAGCCATTTCTGAATCAAAATGGCAATTTGCCACAGACATGCACCTTAATTCTCTGGATGAGCCACCCTCGGTTGACTTTGTCAAGTGCCTTAATAAAATCCATGTAGGCAACATCCGCAGTTCTACCTTTATCAAACTTTCCTATCGCTTTATCAAAAAACTCAATCAAGTTGGTAAGACACGACCTACCCCACACAAAGCCATGCTGATTCTCCCTAACTCTCATTTAATGCAGAGTAGTCGGAGTTGAATGCTCCTCCTGTCAGATGTGGGAATTCAGGATACCCAATGGTTTCCCTGGTGACTACCTCTGCAGGAAGGGCACCCAACTTCAGCTCCTGACTGACTGGGTCAATGAGTTGGAGCTGGGGCTGGATGTACACTGGGAGGCTAAAGACATTACAGAGGAGACTTTTGAAGAGGTAGCCACACCCGGAGTACAGGCTTTGGCCAGTAGATATGTGACCACCAGGAGAGGTAAGGGGATTAAGTAGTTAGTGCAGGATTCCCCTGGCTATTCCCCTCGGTAGCAAGTACACCTCTTTGGATACTGGGGGACGGGATGCAATGGCCCATCAGGCACAGCAGCACCCAAGCTAGTGGCACTGTGGTTAGCTCTGAGGCTCAACCGGGAAGAGTAAAATCAGGCAGTGAGTTAGTTATAGGGGACTTGATAATTAGGGGGACAGACAGGAGATTCCATCATCACCAAAGAGGGACCAGGATGGTGTCTAGGGTCCAGGATATTTCAAAGCAGCTGCAGGATATTTTCAAGGAAGAGGGTGAACAGTCAGAAGTCATGGTGCATATTGGCACCTATGACATTGGCAGAACGGGAAGAGGTCCTATGTATAGAGTGTATAGAGCTAGGAAAGAGGCTGAAGAGAAGGACCTCCAAGCTAGTGGCATGGGATAGTGCAGGTAAGAATGGGATGATAGCACTGATGATTGAGTGGCTGAGCAGATGGCACAGGGGGCAGAGTTTCAAGTTCCTGGATCATTGGATCCTTTTCTGGGGAAGGGGTGAGCTGTACAAGAGGGACAGGTTGCACCTGAACCGGAGGAGAACCAATATCCTGGCCGGAAGTTTACTAATGCTGCTCAGGAGGGGTTAAACTCGCTTTGCAGGGAGGTGCAGGGAGCACCAGGTCAGTAAGTGAAGGATCAGACAGGAACGTAGATGTCAGGAAAAGTATTGAAAGGCAGAATCAAAATAAAAGGATTGATGCGCGGATAGTTTGAAGTGTGTATATTTTAATGCTAGGAGCATTTTAGGTGAAGGTGATGAACTTAGAGAATAGATCAGTACATGGAACTACAATGTTGTGGCCATTACAGAAACTTGGCTGAGAGAGGAACAGGAATAGGTGCTTAATGTCCAAAGGGGTTGATGTTTTAGAAAAGGTAGAGCAGGATGTAAAAGAGGGGGCTGGAGGAGG
Organism: Hypanus sabinus; assembly: GCF_030144855.1. Classification (NCBI taxonomy): domain Eukaryota; kingdom Metazoa; phylum Chordata; class Chondrichthyes; order Myliobatiformes; family Dasyatidae; genus Hypanus; species Hypanus sabinus. Next base: position 155,698,648 of record NC_082712.1, read on the forward strand.
TGCACTACCACTCACGGACAATGTCACTGCTGCACTCAGGGGAGACATAATGGAAGGTTTAAATAGAGTCCATTTGCATAGAACTCAGGAATAAGAAGGGTGCAATCAGACCGATGGAACAGTACTACAAACGCCCAATAGCCACCGGGACATTGAGGAACAGATATTGGTGCATGTGGCCCTGTTGGTTAAAGTGCCTGCCTGGTAAACAAGAGATTGCAAGTTCAAATCCCAGTGGTGGCCTTATTTTAACGGGGGCCATGGTAGCATAATGGTTACAGCTTGGGCATCAGAGTTCAGTGTTAATTCCCGATGTCATCCCCATGAATGCATGGGATTCCTCCAGGTGCTCCAGTTTCCTTCCACAGTCCAAAGACGTACCAATTAGTAGGTTAATTGGTCATTGTAAATTGTTCCATGACTGGCAAAGGATTAAAATCCATGGGTTGCTGGCAGCACAGTTTGAAGGGCTAATCCTTGTTGTATCTCTAAATAAATAATAAAAATAATGCCAATAGCAAATACAGTGGATTCCGGTCAATTGGCGTACACAGGGCTCAGCACATTTTGGCCCAGTTAAGCGTCACCCCCAATTAGTTGAAATTATGTACAGTATTTACATGAAATTCAGAACAAATTAGAACACCACTGTTCTCTTTTGTAACTCAAAAATATAAAAATTAATTAAAAGAACACAGGAGACTAAGAGACCATGCATGTTTCATTCTTATCTTAGTAAGGTGTGCGCACTTATGACGTGGTGCCATAATGACGTATGCCATTCACATACTTTTACATGTAACCTGAATGACTAATGTAAACAACAAAGAATGCTTATTCAAACGATATATTTACAATATTACTCAAATATTATTGAAGTGTTAAAAACATAATAACTACCATGATCTCTACAGTACTACAAAACTGTATTACTTCCTATTAGTTATTGAAGGGATTCATCCAGTGCAAACTGCCGTGTTCTTATGATTGACTGTAAATGAACAAAATCAGCGTAAGCACCTAGTGCAGATAATGCACTGCCTTCATGCAATGCTTTCGACGATTGCATCCTGCAATTCTTCATTTTCATTTTAGTACTCAAGGTGACTAAAAATACCTTCAAATTCTTCATAGTTCCTAACTTGTTGAAGTTGTGAAATCATTTCATATTCACTCCCTGCTGTTTTTAGCATCTTTGAGTCTGAATGCTTGAAACCACAGTGAGCAAAACCATCTTGAATTGACTTACTGCTTATTGCTAATTAAATATCAGTGACAGAGATCACGGCTTTTTGAACACAAACACACTATTGACGCTATTTAAAAAGTTTGATAGCTCTGAGTCTGTACTCGCTGGAATTTAGCAGGATGTCAGCAAAACCTTTTGAATGTTGAAAGACATAGACAGAGTAGATGCAGCAAGCATGTTTCCCATGGTGGGAAGTCCAGAACAAGAGGGCTCAGCTTCAGGATAGAGGGGAGTCCATTTAAAACAAAGATGTGGAGAAATTTCTTTAGCTAGAGGGTGAATTTAAGGAATGTATTACCACAGGCAGCTGTGGAAGCCAGGTTGTTGGGTGTATTTAAGGCAGAGATTGATAGGTCTTTGATTGGACACAGCATCAAAGGTTATGGGGAGAAGGCTGTAAAGTGGGGCTGAGAAGGGGGAAAAAGGACCGGACATCATTGAATGGCAGAGCAGACTCGGACCAAATGGCCTATATCTGCTCCTATGTCTTATGGTCTTAACCAATGGCACAATTAACTGGAATCCACCATACATAATAATTGAAAAACTGGAAAATGCTGCTTGCACACTGATGCACCATCAGTAACTCCCTTTGAGACGTAAAGGCGAGATAATCAGCTTTTATTGACTGGAAGAAGGAACAAGCAGTGGTTGACCACCATACTACATCCTGGAGACAGAGAGGCTGGGCTCAGGCCTCAATCGCCTTTATACCGGGGTCTGTGGGAGGAGCCACAGGAGCAGTCAGCGGGGGGGGGGGGGGGGGGCGTGTCCAGACAGGTATATGTAGTTCACCACACGCACGTAGTTTTGCGTGATCTGCCATAGATAATTTTACATAATCTATTGTCAAATAAAAGCATATAATTCACCAAATATTTTCTCAAAATAGAACAAAATTAGACAATTATTGGAACCTAATGCAAAAAAACTTAAAAACATTGTACATCCACATTATCCACAACAATAAGCAGCAAAGCCAAAACTGAGAAGACAATAATATTCACTGATGCAGACCATCTGCTGATTTTTGTTATCTGGTGCAGTTAAAAACTGCCACACAACTGTTTCCTTCATACCAGTAATAGTTGTAGACAATGGGCTGTTCAAGGATTATTGCAAATACTGGGTCTTACGCAGGCTTAGCAGAATGCAGTAAGTAGGTAGAACTAGACTAAAACCAAGCTTGCTTTCTCTAAACTTAAGAGGGCTTGTTTTAAGTACTAGAATGGAAATTTGGCTTGGAGAACATGTTGTTTACAATTAGGTTTGATGTAGCACTAACAATTATTACTGTTTAGATTTGGCTTGATTTATTATGAGTCTGTATGTAAAATCTAGGCAGTAACTTTTGAGATGGAGCACTGAATTTAGGTGACGTTTTGAATGTTAATATTTCATTTTTTATTATTGTCACATGTACCAAGGTACAGTGAAAAAGTTGTCTTTTGCACCATTAATACAGTTCAATTCAATGCAAAGTGCAATGAGGTAGTACAAGGTAAAACTATAACAGAGTACAGAATTCTGTGATTGGGCATATAATACAATTCAACACCAAACTAGTTTGCATTGCCTTTCCCCCAGTGTGCACACCAGAGTCACCTTTAAGCCATGCAAGATTGCTTTGATTCCCTTCAAAGATGTTCAGCAAGTTGCAATGAAACTTTAAAAAAGTGAAACCATCAAGATTAATTAACCATGAAGAGACTTTGAACTCAGGAGAAGCTATGTTAACATTGCTTTACGCTTTCTCTGGGAAATTCCTGTTGGTATTGTCAGAAGTCAAAGTTTACTCTGGGTATATTAGGAGTTATAGTTTTCATGTTTTCCATAAAATATGTACAGATGTTATGTTGTCTCACACAATTTCTGTTCTCAGGTGAATGATGAAGTGCGGCACATCTAGTCTTGCACTTATTTGGCTTTTAGTAATTACTTGTAATTACACTTCCTACTTCCAGTGTCTGCAAGAAATCACATTTCTGTCAACTGGAAATGTGGCCACACCCAACCCAGCTCAAAAAAATTATAATGATACATTCTCAAACAGATTCAGATCCTGATTTGTTCAGATTTGGAAAGTAATCTGTGAGAGCTCTGCTTGGCCATAAACAAACCAATTCACCTGGAAGCAATCTACTTTAAATTGTCTCCATATTAAGTTTGAATATCTCTATTGTAATAATTTAATACTTGATATGTATAAAGGAAATGGAACACAATTAAGTCACTTTTGCTAATAAATGTACAAAGAAGCATTAATCATGTTTAAATTAGTAGTAAAATATTTCACACAAAGGATGAAGGGTGTTTAGATATCTACTGTAATAAGATTCAAGACCATTAATTGTCATTCTTCAGTACAAAAGTTTAATGGAGAGTGAATTGATTGTTACTCCAGTTCTGATGCAATGTTAAAAAAACAATAAGCATAAAGAACACAATAAATATAAATACATTAATTTATATACACAGACTAATTATATGTACATAAAGTGACGCTAGGTACAGGAGTGTCTCAACATGAGGTGACTGACAGGAAATGATAAAGTAGTGACGGTGTGGTGGGCGGGTTAATGGGTGGAGTGTTGATCAGAGTGATTGCTGGGGAAAGTAACTCTTTTTGAATGTAGTGCTGCTGGCATGTCCGCTATGTAGCCTCTTCCCAGAAGGGTGAGCAGGGTGAGTGGGATCCCTTATGACATTGCTGATCACTTTCTGGTAAATATCCATATACATGTCCCTGATGACAAGTAGACTGGTGCTGGTGATGCGTTGGGCAGTTTCAACTACCCATTGTAGAATCCTCCTGTCTGCCACATGCAGTTTCCAAACCATACAGTGATACAGCATATTAGTAACTGTGCATCAGTAGAAGCTATTATTTAGAAATGAGGTCCCTCCAAACTATTGAAAATAATTCATAATATGTTGAAATACTTATACTACCACTTGACTTTCTCTTTGCCACATAAGATTGACATTTTTGCCTGTTTCTATTATAGTATCATTTTCTCATTCAGCTACAAGAATACTATTTGGTTCTGCATCTTTCCCACATCCATTGCTAACAGTAATGGAGAAGCAACTGATAGGTGCCACATTTATTTCAGCTGTTAAAAGCCTTGCTAACTTTTACAGCTCATCATGTATATTACTGTAAAATGCTTTATCCATCAATTTGACCAAAGTCTAAACAAACACAATGATGGCATTGAATTACAATATCCTCCATCCAAAAATCCATAACTGGTATTTCCTCAGGGCAATTAAAACTTGTTAAGGACTATTGAAGCTTCTTAACAGAAAGGTTCCTGTCTGAGCTGGTGAGTCAGCCACAGGACACATCCATGTGTTGGAAAACCACTTGTCTTCATTTTAGTATTTTGTTTCAAAGAAATCATCCTGAATTGCATTGGTAGTTTATAATAAATATTTTCAATAGAAGGAAAATATTCAGCTATAATATGAAATCAAAAAATAATGTAAGTAACTCTTCAAAACACTGCCCACAAACATTTAGGCACAATGATCTGAAATTGTTTCTCATACAATGAGCAGAAACGGACGGAAGCAAGACGTGTGACTCATTCAGCCTTTTTAATGCATTCAATAGAAGGCACTGAAGTTCAATTTAGATATCAGAAGTGAAACAAATTCATCAAGTGCATCATAGTTACTTCAGCTTACTTCCTGCTGTGTTCACCTATTGATGCAGTGCTGGGGTCAGGAAGCTTTTAGTGTCTCCTTGGATTGTTCAGTATCCATCAACAATCTGATATTAGCTCAGTACTTAAGTTTGGTTGACGTTTGAAAATTAAATGCAAAGATGGCTGATCCTAGTGATGAATATGAAGTCCTGTGTCCTTATTTTATACAGAAGACTCCTTAGTATCCCACAGTTATTGAAAACATGCGCAGTTTTAGAAACACCAAGATTTCTGTGCCTCTGAAATTGAAACTGGATAAACCTTATTCAGGAATGATTGTTAGGAATATTCCAAATTCATACAGTCATGAGGTTAAGGCATCATTATAGGAAAACTGTTGCAGGCATTTATTTTTCTCTTCTTTTTCAAAATTTAAATTGTTTTGAGTACCCATGACTTTAACAAAGATGTTAATGATGGGGAAGAAAAGTATTCCTTCAGCTCAGCACTAGTTGCACCACTAGGTGCTAGTCTTAATGCATGTAGACTAGGTAAAGATTAAAACATCCTTCAGGTTAACCCAAAACATACCTGATGGAAGGAGTTGTGGTAAGTATTTCATTTCATATCACTGATATATCAAGTCCTTGAATATGTTTACATTTATGTAAATACACAAGTGTTTCATGATTGTCATGGACTGTAGACACATACAGTAGGTTTCTTTATTATGTGGGCTTAGTAGTAATGATATCACATTGCAAACATCATTTTCTTCTCAACTGCACAACAGTGTTTGCTAAATATATTGGAATTCTAAAATATATCCAGATTAATAATGTTATCAATCAGTTCCCCCTGTATTAGTGGCAATGAAATTACTCTCTAAACATACCAAGCGAGAGCTGTATTTGGTCTAAAGATTCACTGAATCTTTCACTGAAGTGATGTTCAAGTTGAATCTGTGGAACTATCACAATTTTGTCGAGCCACAAGGAAGAATGGAATCTGACATTAAACATATCTAGAGTTTAGATATGATCTAACTGAATGCATTAGCAGATTTTCATTCAACATCCAATGAAATTAACACAATAAAAGCTCATTATGTGTACAATCTATTCAATGGCAACATTATTAGATTGTTTCTAGAGTTATTATCTCCTGCATGTTTTGAATGCCATGTAGTTATTCTCTGTTAATAGAGACATAGAAGAGTACATCACAGAAACAAGCCTTTCAGTCCATCTAGTCCGTGCCAAACTATTTTTACTGCCTACTTCCATTAACCTTCACTAGGACCAAAACCACTACCATCCATGTACCTATCCAAACTTCTCTTAAACACTGAAATCAGGCTTGCATGCACAACTTGCCCTACCATTCACTGTGCAAAACCTGCCCTGACTGGTCCTACTGAAGTGCAACACTCACACTTGTCTGCATTAAATTCCAACTGCCATTTTTCATCTGGTCTAGATCCCACTGCAAACCCTGATAACCTTCCTTGCTGTCCACTGCACGTCCAATCTTGGTGTCACCCACAAATGTCCTGATCCAGTTAACCACATTGTCATCTATATCAATGATCTGGATTCTAAACAATAATGGACCAGGCACAAATATCTGCGGCATACCACTAGTCACAGGCGTCCAGTCAGAGAGGCAACCATCTACTAGTACTCTCTGGCTTCCCCCACAAAGTCAATGTCTAATCCAATTTACTATCTCATCTTGAATGCTGAGCAACTGAACCTTTCTGACCAACCTCCTATACAGGACCTTGTCAAATACCTTACTAATGTAGACATCATCCACTGCCTTGCCTTCATCAATTTTCCTGGTAACTTCCTTGAAAAGCTCTATAAGATTGGGTAGACATGATCTACCATGCACAAAGCAATGCTGTCTATCCAAATACTTATATATCTTGTCCCTCAGAATATCTTTGAGTAACTTTCCCATTATTTTGTTAGGCTTACTGGCCTATAGCTTCCTGGTTTATTTTTAGAACCTTTTCTTAAAAGTGGAACAACACCAGCTATCCTCCAATCCTCTGGTAACTCATCTGTCACCAACAATGACTTAAATATCTCTGCTAGGGTCCTGGCAATTTTGGCAATTGCATTCTGCAGGGTCTGAAGGAAAATCTTGTCACTCCCTGGGGATTTATCCACCCTAATTTGCCTCAGGACAGCAAACACCTCCTCCTCTGTAATCTGTATAGGGGACCATGAACATGATGCTGCTTTGCCTCACTTCCATAGACTCTGTGTCCATCTCCTGAGTAGGTACAAATGCAAAAAATCCACCTAAGATCTCCCCCTTCTCTTTTGGCTCCACACATGGATTACCATTCTGATCTTCTGAAGACCAATTTTGTCCCTTACAATCCTTTTGCTCTTAACATATCTGTAGAATCACTTAAGATTCATCTTCACCTTGTCTGCTAGGGCAACCTCATGCCTTCTTTGAGCCCTCCTGATTTCTTTCTTAAGTGTTTTCTTGCATTTCTTATACCCCATAAGCATCTCATTTGTTCCTACCCACCTATACCTGCTATGCACCTCTTTTTGTTTTTAACCAGGCTGTCAATATCTCTTGAAAAGCAACGATCCCTCCATCTCTTATCTTTACCTTTTATTCTGACAGATACATACAAGCTTTGTGGTTTCAAAATTTCACTTTTTAAGGCTTCCCACTTGCCAAGTATACTTTGGCTAGAAAACAACCTGTCCTAAACCACACTTGCCAGATCATTTCTAATACCATGAAAAATGACTTTGTGATCACTAGATGCAAAGAGTTCCCCTACACAAACTTCTGTCACCTGCCCTCTCTCATTCCCTAATATAGATCAGCTATCACACACTCTCTCTGGGACTTCTACATCCTGATTAAGAAAACTTTTATGAATACATTTGACAAACTCCATCCCATCTTGTTGTTTTATAGTATGGGAGTCCCAGTCAATATATGGAAAGCTAAATCACCTACTATAACATCCTTATGTTTTTTGCAGCAATCTGTGATCTCTCGGCAAATTTGTTCCTCTAAATCCCTTGGACTGTTGGGTGCTCTGGAATATAGCCCCACTAATGTGGGTCTACTTTCAAAAAATTCTCTTATTTTGCAGTTCCACCCATAACACTTCAATAGATGAGTTCTTCTGAGCATTGTCATGACTAGTAGCACCAACGCTCCTCCTTTAATCCCTCCCCCTCTTTCGCATCTAAAACAACAGAACCCTGAGCTGCCTGTCCTGCCCCTCCTGCAACCAAGTCTCACTAATGACTAGAATATCATTAATTCTGGGCGTTGATCCAAGCTCTGAGCTCATCTGCCTTTCCTAGAATACTTCTTGCATTGAAATATATGGCGCCTGGGATAAATGCTTAACCTGTTGGTTCCTGATTTTGCCTGAGGTCTTAATAACATCAGTATACAACCTCTCCACTAACTGTTCTGGCACTCTGGTTCCCATCCCCTGCAACTCCAGTTTAAATCCCACATCCCACTAAGATATTAGTTTTCTTCCACTTCAGGTGTAAACTGTCCCTTCTGTACAGTTTCCACCTTCCCTGGAAGAGAGCCCAATGATTCAAAAATCTTATGCTCTCCCTACTAAGCCAACTCCTTAGCCATGTTTTAAATGGAAAAATCTTCCTAGTTCTGGCCTCACTAGCACTTAGCAATTTTGAGATCATGAATCTGAAGGTTCTGCTCTCTGACTTAAAATTTAACTCCCTGACTCACCTTGCAGAACCTTTTCACTCTTCCTGCCCATGTTATTGGTAGCTACATGGACCATAACCTCTGGCTGCTCACCTGCTACGTAAGAATGATGAGGATCTGGCCTGAGCTTTCCTGGATCCTGGCACCCGGGAGGCACCACACCATCCAGGAACCTCGTTCTTGTCCTCAGATCCTTCTTTCTTTTCCCTGAACTAATGAATCCCCAAATACCACATTTCGCCTCTTTTCGCCACTTCCCTTCTTGAGTCACAGAGTCAGACTCAGTGCCAGTGACCTGACCACTATGAATTTCCTTCAACAGTTATTGAAGGGGATGGCCACAGACGTACTCTGCACTGGTTTTTGAACTCCTTTCCCCTTCCTGGTAGTTACCCGTTTTCCTATGTTCTGCAACTTGGGTGTAGCTACCTCTCTGTATGTCCTACCTATCACCCCTCAGCCACACAAGTGATCTGGAGTTCATCCAGTTCCAGCTCCAACTCATTAACATGGAGTATTAGAAACTGCAGTTGGACGCACTTTCTCGCAGGTGTAGTCATCAGTGGCACTGGAGGTCTCCCTGCCTTCCCACTTCCCACAGCAGGAGCCTTCCACTATCCTGCCTGGCATCTCTAACTGAGCAAATATAAAAAAGGAAGACTCTCTAAAAAAGGTGGGCTGAGCTCAACCTACAGCTTCCTTCTGCCTTCTCTGACTGAAGCTTCTCCCTTGCTGATGCCTCAAAATCTCCACTCTAACACTGTCCACTCCGCAATGGCCGCTCTACCAGCCCTGCTTTACTTTAATTTGTTCTTGCCAATCAATCCTGAACGCTGACTGGCCGCTGTTCAAAGCTCCACACTGTCGTGAGTCACTGTCTTTCCTACTCAATCGGCAAACTTGAGGATCTAGTGCATATAATGAATGAAGTCTTCTCGGGCTTCCAGCTGGGTACAAGCATCAACTTTAACCAATGTTTCGATGGCCAACTCTGCCATCTTTATCAGGAATGATGCCTGATAAAGATGGCAGAACCTGGCATCGAGACATCTGTTAAAATCGAGACCTGCACCCGGCTGAAAGCCCCAGAAGCGTTTATCAGGTTTTTGCCTGAGTGAACTATGCCTTCTCGGGCTTCTGATCTCCCCAAATGAGCCCTGTTCAAATTTCCCAAATGCCATGAGTTGCCTCCTTTTCTACTCAATCGGCGAACCAGAGTGAATTATGTCTTCTCAGGCCTCCGATCTCTCCAACTGGGTGCTTCTCAAAACTCTATAGTCTGAGCAGTACCCAATGTCTATGGTTCCAAGCTATCCTTTATACCAATCAGAGGAAGAGTCTTTCAGAATGAAAAATGAGTCCAGTAACATAAAATATCCTAAAAAATCTCTCAAATAATGAAACATGAAACGAATAATTACATAAGCCACATCGTTTCATAATTGAAGATTAATATCCATGATTATTTATCAGGGAGGGAAAAATAGCTTCCATCTCTATTTATCAAGACTGGATTCAAATCAGACACTAGGGATAACAAGAGGCCTGTTTCATTACAATGTTTTAATTTGTTACGCTGCCTGGTCCCAAGGGTTTGCTATGTAAGTCTGTGCACTGCCTTTGAAAACTAAGCTTAACTAAGATCTTTTTTTCCCCTCTGAAAAAAACCGCCATGTGATTATAATTGAGTCAGGAAAGAAAATTTGATAAAAGAAACAGTACACTAAAATGGTGACCTAAAAGAGGTCACTATAAAAAAAATCTCCTATCAAGACTGACCGAGTTGAATGTGCTATTTTTGTAAAAATGTCATGAGCTTTTACTGCCTAGTGCCCTCTGCTTGTTAATTTGACTGACCTTCAACGCATCTGTGTTTCTTCGCTCCACCAATCAAGTTCTGGGCTCCAGTAGCCTGGAGCACAAGCTTTCAACACCAAATTGGTTGTATAACCCCAGGTCAAATAAAAGGGATTAGGGATCAGTCGTGGAATTTAACTCCACTGACTTCCTAAGAAGCATTTGGATTGATACAGCAGTGGTTCTGTGTTTGCATGTTTCCATTACTGCAGTAATGGTCAATCCAGAAAGTGCCATTCTACATGTGTTTGACATTGGGTTTGTTTGGTTGAAGGAGTGAGAGCTTGCAACACCTGGTTGTGTTATTTACGGGAACTAATTGAGTTTAAGATAGACGGAAATTGATGGCAACAGTGCAGGGAGTGGAATCGTTCAATTTTAATTGCTCATCTCCTTTGGTTTCCATTAAGTTTAGGATTCATATTTAAATTTGAAATCAAATTCATAAATCTCCAGTTTTTTTAATGTAACATGTTGAAATCTCTTAGAGACATTAGTAATTTCTTATTTATGATGCTAAAGGAAACTCTGTGGCCTATGGAGTCCATTCCAGTTTGTAGAGCTTCACTGTCCTTCCCTGATTTTTCTTGTAACCAGTTCTCTTAACATTTCCATCAAATTTCCACAGGTTCTACCACCCACCAATACCACGGGCAATGTAGGCACTAGCAACCCACATGATTTTGGGATGAGAGGAAACTGGACCATTTAGGGGAGACCATGTGGTCACTGGTAGAACATGCAAACTTCACACAGACGGCTCTTCAGTTCAGGATTGAACCTGGGTTACTGGAGCTTTAAGCCAGCAGTTCTATGAGACAATCCATAGTATCTCCCGTGTTTAGTAGGGAAACTGAATTCTGGCTCAAGGTAGGATCAAAATTGGACTGAAGGGAAAAAACAAAAATGTTCATGCTGTCCCTTTGATTTATTTCAAGTCAGGCTGAAATTCCCTACATTTTCAGATGCCTCTTTTGATTCATGTTCAAAGTACGAAGTACATGTATGTCACTGTATACAACTCTGAGATTCATTTTCTTGTGGGCTACTCAATAAACCCATAGAATAATAACCATAATAGAATCAATAAAAAACTGCACCAACTTGGGCGTTCAATCAGTGTGCAAAAGACATGTACAAAATTAAAGAAAGAATAATAAATAAATAAGCAATAAAGATCAAGACTATGAGCTGAAGAGTCCTTGAAAGTGAGTCCATGGTTGTGGGAACATTTCAGTGATGGGGCAAGTAAATTTTAGTGGTAATCACCATTGGTTCCAGAGCCTGATGGTCGAGGGGTAATAACTGTTCCTGAACATGATGGTATGAATCCTGAGGCTTCTCTACCTTCTTCCTGATGGCAGCAGCGAGAAGAGAGCATGGGTGATGGGAGTCTTGATGATGGGTGATGATGACGGATGATGTGACAAAGTTTCGTGTAGATGTGCTCAGGGATGGGGAGGACTTCCATAATGGAAGTGATAAAGCATAACATCATATTTATTACATTGTTCTACAAGCTCCTCAAAAACTTAGCACTGCTTCAATCTGCACAGGAATTCTATTTCATTTGTTGCAAAAAATCATTGTTAAATACTTGTTACATATTATTAATCTTGACAAAATGTAATTTACATTTTTTATCCCCTTTATCTTCCTTCATGTAGAGTGTCTGAGGCACAGACAAAAAAACTATTTTGTGATACAACTTTTTCCATTCAAATTTAGTTGAATCTCTATATCTAATGGGTTATACAAACTCACACTTTTCAAAACCATTATAGAAACCACAGGAAAAATGTCATGATAATCTCATCTAGCTCTTTATCTACTGTTAGTCAAATATTCCTTGAATAAACTTAGAAGAAGCATAAAGCATTGAAATTCTTTGATGCTTGGCAAGGCACATTGATTCACTAAGAACTCCTTCCATATCAGCATCTGCTATATTCTATAGCACAAGACTCAACAGCTTTTCCCAGCTCTTCGCTTATAACTTGCTTTTAACTGACATATGGCTGTTGTGTTTTACTATTTATTGTTATGTTTATTATTTAGTGTTGTGTTTGTTATGTTATGATTGCACTGCTCCTGGGAAACGCTGTCTCATTCTGCCCTGCAGAGCTGATGTATGGTTAGAATGACAATAAAGTTTTTGAATCTTGAATCTTTGAATCTTCATCCTCCACACCCCCCCACCCCGTGGTTCCCAGTTTTCACCTCTCACCAACGGTTCTTATCCTGATTCCTCATCTATTCTTTCAGTTCTGATGAAGGGTCTCAGACTGAAAAATCAACTGTATTCTTTTCCATAGATGCTGCCTGGCCTGCTGAGTTCCTCTAGCATTTAGTGTGTGTTGCACAGATTTCCAGCATCTCAGTAAGGGCCTCAGCTTTGTCCCCCTTCGCCCACACCTCAGCGAGTTCCATGTACATCATGATGCTGAACTCTTCTTCCACTGGCTCCATCTCCGAGCTTACTTCTTTGACAAGGACTCTCCTACCCCCACTGATGACCCCTTCTCTCGTCTTCAACCCTCCTCCTCTTCATGGACACCCCGCTCTGGTCTTCTGCCTACTCTGGATCTCTTTATTGCTAATTGCCAATGGGGCATCAATCCTCTCGACTTCACTACACTCTGTTCCAATTCCAACCTAACTCCTTCTGAATGCTCTGCTCTCCGCTCCCTCCGCACCAATCCCAACCTCACTATAAAACCTGCTGATAAGTGGGGAGCTGTTGTTGTCTGGCGTACTGACCTCTGCCTGGCTGAGGTACAGCGACAATTCCCTGATACCTTCTCTTATTTACCCCTTGATCATGACCCCACTAAGGAACACCAGGCCATTGTCTCCTATACCATCACCAAGCTTATCAGCTTTGGGGATCTCCCATCCACTGCCACCAACGTCATAGTTCCCACACCCCGCACTTCCCGTTTCTAACTCCTACCCAAGATCCACAAACCTGCCTGTCCAGGTAGACCTACTGTCTCAGCTTGCTCCTGCCCCACTGAGCTCACTTCTGCATACCTTGACACTGTCTTATCCCCCCTTGTTCAATCTCTTCCCACCTATGTTCATGACACTTCTCATGCTTTGAATTTTTTCAATGATTTTAAGTTCCCTGGCTCCCACCACCTTATTTTCACCATGGACATCCAGTCCCTATATACCTCCATCCCCCACCCGGACGGTCTCAAAGCTCTTTGCTTCTTTTTGGATTCCAGACCTAACCAATTCCCCTCTACCACCACTCTCCTCCGTCTAGCGGAATTAGATCTTACTCTCAATAATTTCTCCTTTGGCTCCTCCCACTTCCTCCAAACCAAGGGTGTAGCCATGGGCATCCATATGGGTCCCAGTTATGCCTACCTTTTTGTTGGCTTTGTGGAACAGTCCATGTTCCAAGGCTATACCGATATCCGTCCCCCTCTTATCCTTTGCTACATCGACAACTGCATTGGCGCTGCCTCCTGCACGCATGCTGAGCTAGTTGACTTCATTAACTTTGCCTCCAACTTTCACCCTGCCCTCAAATTTACCTGGTTGATTTCCGACACCTCCCTCCCCTTTCTTGATCTTTCTGTCTCCATCTCTGGAGAAGGCTTATCTCCTGATATCTACTATAAGCCTACAGACTCTCACAGCTACCTGGACTATTCCTCTTCCCACCTTGTCTCTTGCAAAAATTCTATCCCCTTCTCACAATTCCTCTGTCTCCACTGCATCTACTCTCAGGATGAGGTTTTTCGTTCCAGGACGAAGGAGATGTCTTCCTTTTTTAAACAAAGGGGCTTCCCTTCTTCCACCATCAACTCTGCTCTAAAACACATCTCTCCCATTTCCCGCACTTCTGCCCTCACCCCATCCGCCCACCACCACACTCGGGATAGGGTTCCCCTTGTCCTCACCTACCACCCCACCAGCCTCCAGATCCAACGTATAATTCTCCGTAACTTCCGCCACCTCCAACGGGATCCCACTACCAAGCACATCTTTCCCTTACCCCCCCCCCCCTTTCTGCTTTCCACAGGGATAGCTCCCTACGCGACTCCTTGTCCACTCGTCCCCCCCATCCCTTCCCACCGATCTCCCTCCTGGCACTTATTCAGAAACGGAACAAGTGCTACACCTGCCCTTACACTTCCTCCCTCACCACCATTCAGGGCCCCAGACAATCCTTCCACGTGAGACGACACTTCACCTGTGAGTCGGCTAGTGTGATATACAGCATCTGGTGCTCCCGGTGTGGCCTTTTATATATTGGTGAGACCCAATGCAGACTGGGAGACTGTTTCGCTGAGCACCTATGCACGGTCTGCCAGAGAAAGCAGGATCTCCCAGTGGCCACACATTTTATTTCCATGTCCCATTCCCATTCTGATATGTCTATCCATGGCCTCCTCTACTGTCAAGATGAATTTAAACTCAGAACAACACCTTATATACCGGCTAGGTAGCCTCCAACCTGATAGCATGAACATTGACTTCTCTAACTTCCGTCAATGCCCCTCCTCCCCTTCTTACCCCATCCCTGACATATTTAGTTGTGTGTTTTTTTTTCTCTCTCGGCCCATCACTCTGCCTGATCTCCATCTCCCTCTGGTGCTCCCCCCCCCACACTTTCTTTCTCCCAAGGATATGGCTTTAAGGTAAGGGGAGGGAAGTTCCAAGGGGATATTAGGGGAGGGAAGTTCAAGGGAGATATTAGAGGAAGGTTTTTCACTCAGAGTGGTTGGTGCTTGGAATGCACTGCCTCAGTGGTGGAGGCAGATACACTAGTGAAGTTTAAGAGACTACTAGACAGGTATATGGAGGAATTTAAGGTGGGGGGGTTATATAGGAGGCAGGGTTTGAGAGTCGGCACAACATTGTGGGCCAAAGGGCCTGTAATGTGCTGTACTATTCTACGTTCTATGTTCTATGTCCAAGAACATGTATGCATTGGTGCAGGAGTGTCCTAGAAATCTGGCAGATTAATGTATATTTTACTACTAGGTCACAATTTTACATTCAATTAAAAAAAAGATTGCCACTAAGCAGCATAGATAAACATTGATTAAATTTGAAGTGTACTGATCAAGAATGATACAAACAAATTGAAATTTTAAGGATATCAGTCAATGAATGTACAGCCATTGTTAATCTAGCCAAACAATAAATTCTTCACACATCTATTTTCTATTCATTCTCAGAACATGGATGCCTTTGGTAAGATCAACACTAATTGGCCAACTTTAATTATGCTTGAACCAATTGTTTTGCTGGATTAGTTCGGAAAGCAGCAAGAGTCACTCACTTTACTATGGATCTGAAAGACATATGTGAGCCAGGTCTGCAAACAGCACCGGATTTCCCTCTGTAAAAAGGGCATCAGTGAACCCGATATGCTTTTCGAAAAATAGGGTAGTTTCATGATCATAATTACTACAGCATGCCTGCTTTCTTACTCCAGATTTATTTAATAATCTGAACTGAAGTTCTTTAGCTAGCAGAATGGGATTAAAGCCTGCCTCCACAAAAATATACTCGTCAAAGCAGATTCCATAACCCTGTAGCCTCACTCTGCTTTTGTGCATCCCTGGACCTTCTACCACACGCACAGCCCGTTTTCATTTGAATATCATCACCATTTTATTTAACAAATTTCATGACACATACCAGTGATAATAAACCCAATTCTGCTTCAGATCCTGACCATATGGGGGAAAAAAAAGGCTAGTGAAAATTAGATAACACCAAACTACTAAATACATCAGTTTTTATTAATTGTTATGAATTGTTACTGCATATTTTGAAGCCTCTATGCAAGTTAAAAATTCTACCCAATTCTTGATAGACAAGGGGTGAAAGGTTACTAGATTGTGCAGGAATGCAGATTTGAGGTTAAAGTCAGATCATCCATGATCTCATTGAGTAATGAACGAGGCTTGAGGGAATGAACAGCCTACTTCTTTTCCCAACTCAGATGAGTGTATGTTCTTGCAACTTCATGGATGCAGTGGGTATCTCTGAGAACCATAGTATTGGTCCTTGTTCTCTTATATAACTAATTCTGAATAGCAGGTTAGAAAATAGATGCACAGTACAAACCTTTGGGGGTCATAGAATTGGTATGAATCATTAGAGTTTAGCATTTGAACAATTTTTACAGAAAAAATATATATATATTCAGCAGCCACTTCTTTTTTGGTCCACCTGCTCGTTAAGGCAAGTATCTAATCAGCCAATCATGTGGCAGCATCCCAATGTATAAAAGCATGCAAACATGATCAAGAAATTTCGCTCTTGTTCAGACCAAACATCAAAATGTGATCTAAGTGACTTTGACTGTAGAAAGTTTGTTGGTGCCAGATGGTGTGGTTTGAATATCTCAGAAACTGCTGATCTCCTGGGATGATCAGGTACAACAGAGTTTACAGAGAATGGTGTGAAAAACAAAAAAAAATAATCAAGTGAACAGCAGGTCTGTGGGTGAAAATGCCTTGTTGATGAAAGAGTTCAGAGGAGAATGGCCAGACTGGGTCAAGCTGACAAAAAAGTGACAGTAATTCAAATATCCATGCATTACAACAGTGGTGCTGAGAACATCTCTGAGTGCACAATGCATTGAACCTTGAAGTTTTTGCGCTGCAGCAACAGAAGGCCACAAACATACAGAAATAAACTGAGTGTATGTAGAAACTGATCCTGTTTTATGGGTCCAAATGCCTCGTAAAAGACCCCAACCAAAAAATAGCAGGAAAGGCAGGTCAGACAAAGGTCAGTTGATACAGAGTAAGCTGATGAGGTTTGGGGGCCAATTTCTATTGACCTTTGAGTCTCCTGACAAGGGTGAATGTTTGTTGCCCTGGGATCTAAAATAGGCTCAGACTAAAAGCTGGTCCCTCATGTGCAAAACAGCAACAGATGGACAAGTCTCTATATACAGTACATGAGTGAATAAACACTGTCCTTGTCATTTTACTCCTGTGAAAATACAATTTCAGACTTTGCTGAAAGGAGATTACAATGAAAGGAATGAATAGCATGAAATTTTATGGTTTTCAATGCAATTTCAATTATTAAATTAAAATTCTATATGCCATTTGAGATGAGTAGTTTTGTTGGAACTTCCCAGAGTATTGAGGTGCATATCAAATGCCAAGTTGATTTTGAGAACCAAATGTAGGAAAGGATGTGCCAGCATTGAAGAGGGTCCAGAGGAGGTTCATGAGAATGATCTTGGAATTAAAGGGTTAATGTGTGAAGACTGTTTGATGGATCTGGGTCTGTGCTCACCAGAGTTTAGAAGAATGGGTGGGGGTGGGGCGGGTTAGGGGATCTTATTGAAAGCTATCAAATAGTGAAAGGACAAGATAGAGTGGATATGGAAACGATGTTTCCTATAGTGAGGGATGAGAGGGCACAGCCTTAGATTGCAAGGACATTCCATTAGAACAGAAATAAGAAGGACTTTCTTGAGTCAGAGGGTAATGAATCTGTGGAATTCATTGCCAAGGGTGGCTTTGGAGGTTGTTATTGGGTATATTTAAAGTGGAGGTCAATAAGTTCTTGATTAGTTAGTGTGTCAAAGGTTACAGGGAAAAGGCAGGAAAATGGAGTTGGGAAGGATAATGAACCAGCCATGATGGAACGGTGGAGCAGATTCAATGGGCCGTATGGCCAAATTCTGCTCCTATATTTTACAGCCTTAATAACTGCCCTTAATCTGGTGTATGGAGTCTAAGGCTCAAGCACCTCCTGCCAGATCATGACCCGGATTATGGTTCTCCTTGATGTTAGATGCTGTTCATATACAGTAGTTTGTTAGTGGAAATATCATGAAAATATATAGCAAAGACAAAAACTCCACAGTGGCAAGAAAACAAAAGGAGAAGAATGAGGGGGTCAGGTTGTTATAGGTACTTGGCCATCATACAGTTGATCCTCTCCAGAGCTGCTGGAATCAAATACATACGGTTCAACATTCTTCTCATAGACGCTGATGAAATTTGGAAATTCTCTACCCAAAGGGATAGCAGAGACTGTCATTGGAAGCATTTAAAGTGGAGGTGAATAACTTTGAAACATTTGGAATCAAGAGTTATTCGAAACTAGCACAGAAAGGTTATCAATGCCTGGGCAGATCATAATGCTAGCAAGCTTGAGGGCCAGATAGCATGCTTTTAGTTTTAGTGTTGTTGCTAATGTAACCAGGAACCTCCTGCAGGGGTTTAGCGCCAGCAATCAACATACATAATGTAAAAGATTTCAGAACCTGAGATATAATATTAAATATCAGATGCCAACACACTTGCCTCTAGTTTTGAACCACTTCTCCCATCTGCTTGTTCTTAACCAGATCTCTATCTCCGCAGTTACTTGTCCCTTTAAACCCATTTGCTTCAATTTTGTAATGTCAAGTGACTCTTTACCAGAGGTACAATTGTCTATTGTTTCAATGAACTCCAAGTTAGCAAAACTGACTGGTGAATCAAAGGAGGATTTCATTTAGCACTCCACATTTTCACAGGATCACTTGAATTTGTTTTGCCTGTTAGCCATTGGGAATGAAGGTGTCAGCTTTGTTTTCTGGGCCTTTTCTGATATGAAAAGTAATGTTTGCAATCTTTCAACTTGCTCACAAACTCCCAAGTCTGAGGGGGCTGCAAAACTGTGAGTAGAACCTCCACAATTTCTGCTCTTTTCTCAACATAACATATGTCACATCCTCACCCTGAGAACTATGAATGCTGCCAACTTACTCCACCTTTTATACCACATTTCTCACGGCAGCTTCTCTTCAGCGAGAACAAATACAAAGTACTCCTTTAGCACTTTACTACAAAGTTCTTCCTAGATTACAGAAGGGTTTTGTTCCTGTGAACCCACAGTAACCAGAACAGTTTGCAAGTCAAAAATGAGGTCATGATCTGAGTTCCCACATGACGCAAGATGCTCGCAGCCCTGCAGCGTCTGGAAAACCCATCCCTCTGGTCTCCCAAAACTTTTTTGTGTACTGCACACAAGATGGCCACTGAAAAACTGGGGAGGACTTGTTGAGGTCAGCCACAGATCTTCTTAGCAATCTACAGAAGGCCAACCTTTTTGTTTGGTCTACTCATGCACTGTACATTTATACATGAACTCTTTTCGGAGCGTCATCACTTTGTCGAGGTAAAGAGGCTTGTGAGTTCCTGTGATCCCAAGAGTGACAGCGCCTGGGGTTTAGCAATCTGGTTCTTAGCTCTTGGTGGAGTCGCCTGTGGTGGTAAGGTTAAGGGGGAGCACGCAAGCAAAGGGCAATCTAACCAGGACCTCAACAGTGGAGCTGGCAGAAGATGCTGAAACATCACAATGGCAGTGAAGGTGAAGGAAGGGTCCTTGGTCGTCTTGTATTCCATGCCATTGAACTCTGACCCCAATCTGTCAGCCACTGTGTGGTGGCTGCCCGTGCATCAGCCTCCCCACATCAAACAGTCATGCACAGGTGTTCTCCTGATGACAACCACTTAGGAGAGTATCATACTGTACTTGAGTGACCACACTACTACATGAACCTACTGGAGAAGATTTCTGTCCTGCAGGGTAATAACGTGGCAGAGATTATTACCGATTCCCTCTAGTAAGCTTCCTCATTTTCCTTTCTAGAAATTTACTTCCAACCAGGCAGGTAATCCATCAGGTTGAGAGCCAGGCACATTAAATCAAAAATCTGCCTCAATAATTTCACTTAGATTACTCTTTACAGGGATGATCTGAAATGAATTTAATCACTTATTTGAGACTTCACCCAAATAAAAATTCAATGATTAAACAGCAGACTGGCAATGCAAGAAAAGTGCAACATTGTACAATACAATATTTTCATTTGATGCTAATTACAGGTACAGGAGCCTGAAGACCCACACTCAACATTATAGAAACAGCTTCTGTGAAATTCTTTGTCACATATGGCTGTGGAGGCAGATTATTGGGTTGATAGGTTCTTGATTCGTAAGGGTATCAAAGATTATGTGGAGAAGACAGGAAAATAGAGTTGAGAGGGATAACAAGTCAGCCATGATGGAATGGCTGAGCAGTCTCGATGGGCCAAATAGCCTAACTCTGCTCCTATGTCTTATGGTCTTATGAACACAACCTGACTATTTTCTGTTGCACTATTTATCTGTTGTTGTAACTTGTATTTTCAATTGTCTTTGAATGTACTGCTGCCACAAAACAAGAACATGACATATGTCAGAGATAATAAACCTGACTCTAATAGGTTATGATCTAAACTTACCTGAATATGAATCATACTTCAGAAGAAATTGTGGTATTTAGCTGTTTAATAATGGAATAGGCATAAAAGTAAAATGATAACGTACCTGCCCACCTTGCTGTTGAGTCACGCTTCATTCACTCCAGGTAGTACTATTCCGAATCAATTAAGTGAGACTATGACTATTCCAATTTATTCATTCAGGAATACAACAGAGGATTAAAGATTCCTGTTGGAGCATTTGAAACATCTTGGCATTTTTGGGAGTACACATATTGGAAGTGAAGCACATAACTGCCTGTCAGGAGACCTCACCTCCACACGTGCTGGAAGTTGTTGAATTAATGGGATCAGATGGAGCAGGTAAAAGAGGTTCAGTGTCAAAGTGGCTCCCATTTGGCTGGAGAGCATGCCACACCCTGTATGCCAAAACCACTTGAAAAGAGCACAGTCTATCTAGATGACTGTTCCTCTTTCTTTTCCTGAATTTTTCCAACATCTATTGATTTATTTTAAGATTTTGGTACGTCTTTTTACTACATAAGCTCCAGAGAGGGTGGTACAAGAAATCGGTAGGGATTGTGGATCGTTAATCTTGCCAAATTAACCGTAGTCTTACCAAAGTGCCAACCAAGCTTTCATCAGCCAAACCCAATAGAGTTCAGAAAAATTGAAGGTGGTGGTGGAAGTTGAAGGGCTGAAACTCCTTGACACATGCCAAATCCTGAAAGGACTGGATAGAATGGACATTTCGATTAGTAAGATCAGAGGCAACAGCCTCAGAATTAAGTGATGTCCCTTTAGAACTGAGACGAGAAAAGAATTTTTTAGCCAGATGGTGGTAAATCTGTGGAATTTATTGCCACCGAGGGCTATGGGGACCTAGTAACTGGATGTATTTAAGGCAAAGGTTAAAGGTTCTTGATTGGTAGGGGTTTAATGGTTATGGAGAAAAGGTGGAAGAATGGGATTTTAAAAAATCAGCCATGATTGAATAATGAAGCAGATTTGATGGGCTAAACAGCCTTACCTTGCTCCTATATCTTATGGCTGAATATAAGATGTCATGCTTTACAAGGTCTGCATACTGATGTTGCAGTAGAGCTGCTACTTTAGAGCCAGAGATTCAAGTTCAATGAATAAATTGGAAACTTCAGTTCTGTCTGTGTGGAGTTTGCATGTGTCTGTGTTAACATGGGTTTCCTCCCTCTTCCTAAATACAAGGTGAATTGACCACTGTAAATTGCCCCTAGTATGTAGATGAATGGTAGAACTGGGTGTAGGAGGCAGGGGGACGGAAGGAAGAGTTGACAAGAGCTTAGAGAAAATTTTTAAAAATTAAGATTAATATAGGATTTGTGTGATTGAATGTTTGTGGTCTGCACTGACTCATTAGGGATGAAGAGCCTGTTACCATACCATTTCCCTATGACTCATTCTTGGCTTTCTGAGACTGAGAAACCACGGGGCCTGGAGCACAGAAAGTAAGAGGGGCTAACCACTACTTGTCATACACAAATATGAACAGAGAGTTTCTTGTGCACCGCTTTGCCACTGTGTTTTTAATTGGCCTTGGGGAATACATTGCAGGCTGTGTTGAGAGACCAAATAAACAGAAGGTCAAGTCAAATGATAAATGGCCTCAGATCAAGCCGACAAAATTTCCTCTTCATTATTACATTTTTAAAAGCAGCAGCAACACCCACGCAATAGAATGAAATGCAAACAGAACATGTTGGAAATGCCCAGCAGGTCCGTTGGAAAAAAAAGTAAAAGGTTGTCTTTCAAAAACCTCAGGACATCCCAAAGGACTTCACAACAAATGAAATACTTTTAAAGTGCGGCCACTTTCTGAGAAGCACAGCAAATAACGTGCCTACAGCAGCTCCAACCAACATCATGATAATGATCAGATGATTCACTTTTAACTGTTCATTGAGAAATAAATATTGGCCAGGACCCTAAAGGTGAAAAGATACAAATGGCATTTTTCATCCAGACTTTTACATGTTGTAAATTCTCTACTGCTGTCAAAAGTAGTGTAATGCCATTGATATCAGCCTGCTTTCAGGTGCAACATCCTTGCATTATATTTCCCTAGACTGCATTGTCACCAGAAGCAAACTGATGGTGCAAGTCAGGATTACATACTTTTGGACATGAAATTTTTTAAAGGTCTTTTCTTTAAGAAAGAGAGTTCTTTATTCTTTTGGGAATCTTGTTTTCTCCCTGTTTTCTGTTTTGTTTTCAGTCTTTGGCATGTTCCTTTCAGTTTTTGCCCAGCTGCCAAACTATCCCGTTCCTTTCCTGTCCTCCCATTTTCTTTTGTTCACTTTATTTTGGATTACTGGCTGGAATTAAGAGAGAAAGAATGGCCTGCCACAGCAATGCAAACACCGAAGCTCACGTGGAGTGACTAAAAGGAAGCTGACGACAGGCTGGAGGATTAGAGAGCCGGAGAAGGTTACAAGGCATCTGGAGGAAGGACTGAGGCAGAGGTTCCAAAGGCTGATGAGATCTTTTCAACCCACAGCAGCACAGCTTGAATGTTTTGGGTTTAAGTCAGAGTTCTGAGCTGCAGTGAAACCTCTGATAGATCCAAGTGTATCAGTTTTCGAACCTCTGGACTTTAGTGTTTACATTTGCAAATGTTGTGTTTGCACCCAACTGTACTTTTGCCTTGACGAACGCGTGGAGATTCAATGATTTTTATCTAAACAGCATCTGCTATAAACAATAGCTATCAAATCCCAATTCACTCCCAAGTTGCATTTGAAAAGTTGAAAGATAACTGAATCCAACACTGGAAAGATCCTTGCAGGGATCTGGCTCTGATTAATTGATACTTAACTGCTGGCGAGATCATAATGTCAGATTTGGGATCATTGGTTTCTTTAATAAATTGTGACAACATCTGCAGTGGTCCAAATGTGAAAGGATTCGACAGTTGGAAATCTTGTTAGTAATGTGAACAGGCTGTAGTTCTTTTCTCTGAGTAAAAAAGTATTGGGAATTTGTTTTCCCTTGTCCTGGGGGCGGGGGTAAGAAAAAAAATCAAAGGGAACCATAAATAAGAATGAAAGATGGTTACTAAAATTATGTTGCAATTTGGGAGAAAGGACATTAACCAGACTATTAGAATGTGGAAGTAACTACCACAATGTTTAGGATAATAGCATGGATGTATTTAAAGAGAGGTCTGATACATAGCTAAGAGGGAAAGATATAGAGCAGGGGTTTGCAACCTTTTTCATGCCATGGACCCCTACCATTAACCAAGGGGTCCATGGACTCCAGGTTGGGAACCACTAGTATAGAGGATTAGGCTGACTGCCAGCCAAGACTAGTTGGGTAGGAAGAGGATCACATAAAGTATATCACCACCATAGAACTGCAAGCTTAAATGACCTGCTTGAGTGCAGTATGTTCTATGTCCTGTTCTCTTTTTCAGCTGTGCAATGATAAATCACATGAAGTAGTATAACTGATTTAAGATAGGAAACTGCTGTGATAAAGTGTCAAGTGTAGGAAGAAAGATGCTCATTTCTGGAATTTCAACTTCATTCATGGTTATAGGAAGCAATTATCAAAATAATAATTACATAATTTTTTGAACGATGACATCTGTTTATACTTTTACCCATGTTAATAAAAATTAAAAATTTATATAAGCCAAATTGTTAATACAAAATAAACGAAGATTAAATAAATCATTCTTTGTTGCACTTTCATTATTTCAGCTAGCAGTTGTAAATATATTTTAGACAGTTTGATTCCATTAAGCACATAAATTTACTGCCTAATCTTTAACACAATTTTTGTCTGCTTCATGTTAATATACTCCCAGTCATAAATTAAGACATGTAATCAGTTGTCATCTGAAATGTTTCAACTATTCCAACAAGTAAAACTAAGTCACTTGATCTGTTACTATATTACAAAAAAAAGTATTCAAAATATTCATAGCTGCACACAACTGTAGAAAAATAATGACCTCTAAAGGATAGCACAAGTGAAGAGGTGGAATTGAAGGAGCATTTCATCAATAACAAAAGAAAGCCAAAAAGGCTATTGAAAACATTCTTCAATATTTGAAGAGCTAATAGATCAGCTGTTCTATCTGCCAGGCAATGAAGGCAGATTCTCATTCACAGATTCTACTGCCAAGTCCAAAAAATAGAAATAAAATACATGAAAATGAATGGTTGTGCTGTTGCAGCTTGATCCAACCAGAATTTGCCAGTACCCACACTATTTCAGGAATATCTTTCCCTACGCTTCAAGTACTTCAAGTAGGAATGACAATCCCATTGGTTACCACAAAATCCTATTGAAATGGATCAGCTGCTTCTATTGTCCAAAGTCTTCCTATATCCTAGTGAGACCCTCAACCTCTTATACACATCTCCAGTTTGACTCCATCCTCCAGTGGGATGGTGGCCAAAGAAAAAATTTTTCTTATCCAGCGATGGGAAAGAAAGCAATTGAAAAATGACATATGTGAAGTCTGAACGAATTCAAACTCAAATGAGGGAGAGTAAACATGCATCAAACATGCTACGAGCAATACTATATTAAAATAACCACTCAGTGCTGTGAAACCTACTCCATTCCTTGTTTGGAATTGTTCTTAAATCATTAAAATACCCCACCAAAATCTGAGCAAAAGTACAACAGCATAATTGTTTATAATACTTCAAAATTTAGCCCGTATAGCTCGTTAAATCAATTTTTTGCCATAAAATCTGTTAACTGCCTTTGCACAGTTACCCTTCACTATTAATTAGAAACAAAGTTCAAACTTGAGGATGCCACGGCATATTTTCTGTCATAACTTGTTAATAAAGAGCCCTAGTGTGATTTTGTCCATTCTACAACTAACTCAGATTTGTAAAAAAAAGAAAAATCTTTGATTTTAAGCTGCAAAACAGTTGGTCCTGATTTGAATTTCACCCCGTTACCTCTTGCCACATCACTTAATTAAAAAAATTATCTTACCCAATTGAAATGCAACTTTAAATTGTTGTCTGAACTCTTAGTGCCTTGGTGGTGCATGAGGCCTCGCAACTTTAAATGTGTTAACAGAATCCTTCTCATCCAAAAGTCTGAATTTTGCTCTTTCCAAATTATTCATCACTACATGAGGCAGAGTTAATACACTTAACATTTGATAATTCTGTCCATGGTAACAACTAGCTGTCCTTCAACATTCACATGCCTGAAAAGTAGTCGTTAAAATTTCTGCCCGTTTAATCACAGCAGCTTCCTCCACTGGTGGTGAAGTCTGACTGGATAGGACTAATTTCTTTGAGCCATTTTCTTGCAGGTTTTAAATCGGGTTCCACTGCAGAAGATCAACAGATGTGGAAATAGGGGCAAGAGGGAGCAAAATGGATTGAAGCACAGGTTTGAAGGGAGAAGAAAATTAAAAAGTTAAGGGCAGCTTCTCAATAATTGGAAGTGTATGGGTATCCCACACTTAACTGTTTACCACATTAATGTAGAGGAAGAGGTGTCCAAACCTGAGACTTATATTAAAATAGGAGACAGAATACCTCCAAAGAGTAGAAGGAACAGCTAGCAGATGTGGGCAAAATGTTACCTTGGGCAGAATTATTGCAGGTTAAATTCTGACCATCTAGAGCACCGATTTTGTCCCTTGCAATTCTTTTGCTCTCAACTTGTCTGTAGAATCTCTTAGGATTCTCCTTCATATTGTCTGCTAGAGCAACCTCATTCCTTCTTTTAACCCTCCTGATTTATTTCTTAAATATTCTCTTGCATTTCTTATACTACAATAAGTATTTTATTTGTTCCTACCTGCCTATACCTGCTACGCACCTCCTTTTTTTCTTAATCAGACCCTAAAGGTAATTTGAGAACCAATGTTCCCCAAACCGGTTATCTTTCCTTTTTATTCTGACAGGTGCATACAAGCTTTGCACTCTAAAAATTACAATAAGTGGAAGGACTTCTACTTAACAAGTACACCTTTGCCATAAAACAGCCTGTCCTAATCCGTACTGGCCAGAGCCTTTCTGACACAACCAAAATTGGCTTTTCTCCAGTTGTGAACTGCAACCCATGGACCTTCTGTACCCAGTTAGCAAAACTGAGTGAGCTACACCTTCTCACACTTCAGATCTCCAATTAGCCGCTGTTCAAAATCAGGTCAGTTTCCTTCTGTCAGTTCTTGAATTGTACTTGGTAAATACATTGGCTTAAGAGTTTTAAGGTATTAATATTCAAGAAGTCAAATAGAAAACCTTCAAAGCATTTGTGATCCCAGATAGCAAAACTACTTATAAAAAGATAAAATATGCCTTTGGTATGCTTTGTTATGTTGTAGCAGCTCTCCCCTGACCTTGTGAGTTTCTGCATGGTAGCCCAATGTCTTCTCACATTCCAAAGATGTACAGTAGGATTAGTAAGTTGTGGGCATGCTATGTTGATGCCAGAAGTGTGGTGATCCTTGTGGGCTGACCCCAACACATCCTTGAACTGTGTTAGTTATTGGCACAAACGATGGGTTTCACTGTATGTTTCGATGTTTCATGTACATGTGGCAAATAAAGGTAATTTTTATCTTGCTCTTTGGCAGTGATTAAGCAATCTAACTGGTGATGATGAAAGTGGACTATTGGGAGTTGTTCAAATATCTTTTGACTCCAAAATAAACTCATCTCAAGTTATTACATTCAGAGTATCTTCCAAATAGAAAATATTACCAAATTTTTATTTATCAAGAACCTTTTCAATCATAAGAATAAATTCTCATCCCATGTTAGGAATCCACTAAGTAAAAATACAAATCTTCAATGCATATCACACCAAGGAGTTCATTTCAGTTCTTATCTCAGAGCCATAATGAGGTGTTGCTTAAGCTACCATCAATCTTTTCCGACACCTTTGACTTGTTTGATTATCTTTTCTGACATCTCCCTCCCATTTTTCGATCTTTCTCTCTCTTTCTCTAGAGACAACTGTTGACCAACCTCTTTGATAAACCTACTGATTCCCATGGTTACCTTCAGTATGCCCCTTCCTGCCTTGTCTCCTGTAAAAATGCTATTCCCTTTTCTCAGTTCCTTCGTCTCTGCTGCATCTGTTCCCAGGATGCTCTTTTGCTTTCTAGGACATCAGAGATACCCTCCTCTTTCAAAGAATGGGGTCTTCCTTCCTCCACCACACATCTCCTCCAGTTCCTGAAAATCCACGCTTACCCCATTTTCCCCGCCACCTTAACAGTGATAGTGCTCCTCGCCTTTACCTACCACCCCATGAGCCTCCATATCCAACACACCATTCTGCACAACTTCCACCATCTTCAAAGGGATCCTATCACAGAACATGTCTTTATCACCCCCTCCCCCTTCCACTTTCTACAGGGATCGTGGCCAAAGTACTACACCTGCCCATTCACTTCCTCCCTCAACTCCATCCAAGGCCCCAAACGGTTCCTCCAAGTGAGGCAACACGTCACCTGCAAATCTGTTGGGGTCATCTATTGTGTTCAGTGCTCTGAATGTGGCCTCCTCTACATTGATGAGACCATCATAAACTGGGGGGCAGCTTCGCTGAGCCCTGCTGCTCCATCTGCCAAATGTGGAACTTCCCAGTAGCCAAACATTTTAATTCTGATCCCTATTCCCTTCTCAACATGCCAGTCCATGGCAATCTCATGTGCCTCGAAGAGGCCATCCTCAGGGTGGAGCAGCAACACCTCCTATTCCATCTAGGTAGCCTCCAATCTGATGGTATGAATATTGATTTCTCTTTCCAGTAAGAAAAATTTCCCACCCCCTCCCCACTTCTTCTATTCCCCTCGTACCTGCCTATCACCTCCCCTTGGTGCATCTTCTCCTACTCTTTCTCCTGTGGTCCATTCTCCTCTCCAATCAGATTCTTCCTCTCCAGCCTTTAGTTTTTTCTAACCACCTGGTTTCACCTATTGCCAGCGAGCTATTGTCCTTCCTCTCTCCATAACTTTTTATTCTGGGATCTTCCCCCTTCCCTTCCAGTGCTGAAGAAGGGCTTCAGTCTGAAATGTGGACAGCTTATTCATGTCCATAGGTACTACTCGATTCCAGCATTCAGTGTGAGTTACCACAAATCTTGTATTGAACTCAGTTTCCATTATAATTGGACACCACAATACTGGACAATAAAAATGTGCACATTTAAACAGTTAGTTTAAACTAACTGTTTAAACAAACCAGAGATCTGATTTGCTAGCGCTGATTTTCTGACCAAAAGGAAGTGATGAAATTTCACCTCTTAGGTAAATGGCTCTCTGACCAATCCTATGCTAATCCACTCCTTTCTCTGTTACAACTTTGACACTAAAATGGCGGCATGATTAAT
Organism: Hypanus sabinus; assembly: GCF_030144855.1. Taxonomy (NCBI): domain Eukaryota; kingdom Metazoa; phylum Chordata; class Chondrichthyes; order Myliobatiformes; family Dasyatidae; genus Hypanus; species Hypanus sabinus. Next base: position 155,727,755 of record NC_082712.1, read on the forward strand.
CTTGGATACTTGGCCCCATCCATAATTCTGATTTCCTAAACTCAGTAAAGCAGATGGCCTTTTTATATAAAACCACAAATTCAAAGCACTTTCTGTAACTGACAAGAGTCTTTAATAACTGATTTAGCAGAGAAGTTTCCAACACAAATACTGCTCTGTTATAAATGATTTGTCTGTGACAGCTTTAATGTTTCAATGGAGTCTGAAAAGTCATAGCTTCAATTTAATTCTGAAGGGGATCTTTGATCTTTAGCCATCCTGACTGGGGAGAGAAGGGGTCTAGTCCTGCTTCTCTCTTTATCCTTTTATGTTTTTGAATTTCTCAGACACGTTTGACTAGTTAGGGATTTTTAAACCCAGAAGGATTCGGGTTCAATTTCAACATTTAAGAGAAGTTTGGATAGGTACATGGATGGGAGGGATATGAACAGCTATGGTCCGGGTGCAGGTCAATGGGACTAGGCAGATAGTTTGACATGGACTAGATGGGCTGAAGGGACTGTTTCTATGACTCTCTGACATCGAATCCTATAGATGTTTGTGAGCAATGTTACTTAAAAAAATGTTATACACATTGGTTTCCTTTCCACTATTTAAATGTGCATGTTAACTAGCACCGAGTATTTTTACAATAAAATTGTTCAGTTATTCATCTAAAGGGTGAATTTCGCATTTAGTGATCACACCGTTTGTTTTACATCTTGTCTGTTTAACACCTGTCTATTTTCCATTTCATGATTTTCAACAGTACACTTATTAATTGCTCAGCTGTAACAGCTGAAATTATTTCCATAGTGTGCTAGCTAATTACCGGTCATCCAGGCACAGTCAAAATGGAAGTGTTGGCTCTGCACTTTGTCCGGTGGCCTGGGATAGATCAATGGATCAAGCAGCTTGCCACACCTGTTTGGAATGCCAACACACTCAGAATTTACTAAGAGCAGTGCCTCTCCATCCCTGGGAGCGGCCTGCGTTACCCTGGCAGAAGGTTTATGTGGACTTTGCTGGTCCACTCATGGGCACAAATTCTTTGGTAGTAGTGAAATGCAGGTACAAAGTGGCCAGAAGTGTTCCCGATACATCGTCGCACACTGATGTGCTGAGAGGCCTCTTCTCAAGGACTGGCCTTCCAGAACACTTCGTCAGTGACAATGGACCATGGTTTGTTCTGGAACAGTTTCAGTCATTCCTGAAAATGAATGGAATCAGACATATTTCATCTGCACCGAACCATGCAGCTACAAGCGGCTTGGCAGAAACATTTGTCCAAAGTTTAAAGCACGCACTGCGATCAATGTCAGCAGAACACATTACACTGACACTGAACCAGAAGTTCACCGACTGCTTCCTTGCATTTCACAGTGCAACATACTCCACAACCAACAAACCATGAATGCCCCTCAATCCTGAGGCTGTGCCCTCTTGTCCTAGTCACTCCCAACATGGGAAACATACTTTCCACATCTACTCTGTCTAGGCCTTTCAACATTCAGAAGGTTTCAAAGAGATACCCCCCACCTTGTCCTTCTAAATTCCAGTGAGTATAGGCCAGAGCTAATTCACGATCCTCATATGATAATCCTTTCATTCTCGGAATTGTCCTTGTGAACCTCCTTTGAACCCTTTCCAATGCCAGCACATCTTTTCTTAGATTATGAGGCCAAATCTGTTCATGATACTCAAGGTGATGCCTTATAAAGCCTCAGCATCACATCCATGTTCTTATATTATAGTTATATAAATATCATATACTATGTATATCATTGAGATGCATTCTATATTGAGTTGGAGTTTATAGCTGAGCAGGGAGGAGTGTTGTGTATTTAATATTTAATATTTCAGTAATATTAGAAACATAGAAGCCTACAGCACAATACAGGCCCTTTGGCCCACAAAGCTGTGTCGAACATGTCCTTACCTTAGAAATTACCTAGGGTTACCCATAGCCCTCTGTTTTTCTGAGCTCCATGTACCTGTCCAGGAGTCTCTTAAAATACCCTATCATATCTGCCTCCACCACTGTCACCGGCAGCCCATTCCACACACTCACCACTCTCTGCATAAAAAATTTACCCCTTACATCTCCTCTGTACCTACTTCCAAGCAACTTAAAACTGTGCCTTCTCATGCTAGCCATTTCAGCCCTGGGAAAAAGCCTCTGACTATCCACACAATCAATGCCTCTCATCATCTTATACATCTCTATCAGGTCACCTCTCATCCTCCATTGTTCCAAGGAAAAAAGGCTGAGTTCACTCAACCTGTTCTCCTAAGGCATGCTCCCCAATCCAGGCAACATCTCTGTAAAAGTCCTCTGCACCCTTTCTATGGCGTCCACATCCTTCCTGTAGTGAGGCAACCAGAACTGAGCACTGTACTCTAAGTGGGGTCTGACCAGGATCCTATATAGCTGCAACATTACCTCTCGGCTCCTAAACTCAATCCCATGATTGATGAAGGCCAATACACCATATGCCTTCTTAACCACAGATTCAACATGTGCAGCAGCTTTGAGTGTCCCATGAACTTGGACCCCAAGATCCCTCTGATCCTCCACACAGCCAAGTGTCTTAACATTAATACTGTTTTCTGCCATCATATTTGGCCTACTAAAATGAACCACCTCACACTTATCTGGGTTGAACTCCATCTGTCACTTCTCAGCCCAGTTTTGCATCCTATCGATGTCCCACTGTAACCTCTGACAGCCCTCCACACTATCCACAACACCCCGAACCTTTGTGTCATCAGCAAATTTACTAACCCATCCTTTCACTTTACTCATCCAGATCATTTATAAAAATCACGAAGAGTAAGGACCCCAGAACAAATCCCTGAGGCACACCACTGGTCACCAAACTCCATGCAGAATATGACTTGTCTACAACCACACTTTGCCTTCTATGAGCAAGCCAGTTCTGGATCCACAGAGAAATGTCCCCTTGGAGCCCATGCCTCCTTACTTTCTCAATAAGCCTTGCATGAGCACTATTGTAAATATTTTGTTTAATTAAGCTTTTTTGCATGTCATTATGGGTTATATGTAGATGCTTGTGAATGGCATACATCATTACACCATCATGTCATAAGTGTGCACCATGCTAAAAGTACAAATAAAGTAGACACAGATCTCCGAATTCTGTGTTTTACTTTCAATTAGTTTTATGTTTTGATGTTATAAAACATAATATATATCATAGAATGAGAGATTTCAAAGGCTTGTGTTACGAAATCCTGTAACTGGATCACTTACCAGCAAAGATAGAGAGCTCCGTTGAAGTCTGATGGTACTATTTTTAAAAGTATTTATTGATAAAGGGCACAAAAATAAGATTAATGCAAACATACAGATAATATACATCGTCAATACTCAATCTAAAGCGCGGGTATAATAATAACCAATAGGAAATAGCTCTATCGTTGTCTAGGGGATAATGTATTGTCCGATGGAAAGATAACAGTCACTGTTAGTTCGTTCAAGCTGCAGCGTTTTGGGGTTTAAGAGCGAGGCGGTTTAAACTTGCCCAGGTCTTTTATGATGCCAATCCATTGAGTCAGGGGAGTGGGTTCCCCGTTGTTAGCTAAAAGCCGTTTTCCGTGGTTCCAGCCACCAATTCCAGCAACGGAACTGAACGCACATGGCCTCCTTCAGATGACTTCCTGCTGTTACGTGGTCGCTTAACGTTTCTTCTGGTGTGCCTGAGGGACTGTTCCTACAGACCCTCTTTTATCCTGACTCGCAGGGTCGTAGATGTCAATCAGGTTGTGGGTGATGCAATCTCTCCCTCAACCAGCCCACTTTGCCTGAGGGCGTTCACATAGCATAGTATCTCAATCCACAAATTGGTCTCCAAGAGACAATGGCCATGTCCCGTAGCTTTACATCGCCGGGGAAATGAGACAGTCTGCACGTCGCTTCTTCCATTTCCTGGCCCCCTTGACCCAACCCAACAGTGATCTTGCGATACTCACAAAGGAGGGGGCTACGGACGTAACACTTGGATCAATTCAAGTTTTAAAGATTACTTCTTAATCGCAGAAACACACAATGTTCTTGGCTTGACAGTGCTGAATTAGAATTCAAATTCCTACTGAAAAGGCTGGATTTTTATTGCAGAAATGAGAATTATTTTTTCCCTTCGACTCATGGGATGGTAAATTCTTGGTATTCTCCATTTCAGAGGAATATGGAGATTCACTCATTGATTTCTTTTGAAATTAAACCATGGGGGTTAAATATTGCAGTGGTGGAGTAGGAAATTTAGGCAGCTGATCAGCCATCGTCTTGATGAATGATAGTTATCTTAAGGTATTGTTGGAAATGATGGAACAATTAAATTTGGGGATAATTAAAGACAATTAGAGGAGTGCACATACCTTCAGATGCAATAAAGATCATACAGAACATGGATGGATTTGAAGTCAAAAGCATGCAATTTAATAGAGATCTATTGCTCAAATGGGATTCAATATTGGATGATGTATCAAAGAAGTGTGAGTTAGAGCATGGATCTGCTGTAAATCAGTAGAACTAGGTGAACCGGCCAAGAGTGTGTTGGGATAGGTAAATCTACACACAAACGAGAGTTTCAGCAGCAAGAAAGCAGAGGCGGGGAAAGAGTCAGTTGATATCAGCATTCTAAGTGTTGGCAAAAAGAAGTTGTGCTCCAAAGCTTATCCCAGGATTAAACACAATACTGTGGCTGCAAACAACTTGTTCAGCTTTAGTTAATTGACAGAAAGGGAAATACAACTGACAGCTAAGAGAAGAAACTGTTCCAGCTGTCATGAGTGTTCCCCTTTACATTCTATGACTCGGTCAAAATATACACATCCTCAAATCCCCTGCTTGCACTTGCCTGCAGTGTTTTGAGCAGTTATGATGCTATTGTTTAAAAAGGAGAACATGTTAGCGTCTGTCACTATCACTCCCATTGCTTACCTCAGCTTGATGTTTATTTAAAACAAAAGAAAATTGGATTTAATTGCATACAACATATAAAAGTGACTGCAGGAATACTTACAAACCTAGTGGACATGCAGTTTCACTACTAAGGAAGGTTTAATGGACCATATCAGTTTAGACCAGATTAATTTACTGTGCAAAATAATTCCTCAGGTATGAATAATCCTTTCAACAATCACATATCTATAGTCTGTGAATTTTGCAACAGTGGAAATGGGAGACAACACGAGCCATGGATTTTTTAATATAAAAACTGTCTCCCTAAATGCTGAAATGTAAGATAATTTATAGGAAATAGGAACAAGGAGTGCCCTTCAAGTACAGTAATGAATTAATCACACTCATGCTTTTCTTATTGAGTTTAAGTTTGTATTTATACTTGCTTTGCAGGAATTCCTTGTTTTGAGGACTTCCTTAAAAAAACTTGTATTTGAAACACTAAACTCTTTGATTATTATTTGCCTTGAGCTGAAAAAATGAGGCCATTTCACTCCAATAGCGTGACATGGCCCTAGGGAAACTTATGTTTGTCCGGCGACTCAGAATAACTAATCATGTTACAATTCCCAGATGGAATTTCTGACCCTGGAGACCACTTCAACTCTGCCAAATCCAGTCTTTTAATAGTCTTTCACATTAAAACTGGATTTGCACAAAGTTTACATTCTATGATCCTTACATAATCAATATTGGTTGATAAAACATCTTAAGGAAATTAGTGAAACCAACATTTGTTATATTCTTTCTCCAATTGTTGATTATATCTGAAAGAAAAATGACTAGACTCGGTTGAATCTTGGTGTTTTCATGATCTAAAGGTTCTTTGGAAGTCAAGAATGGGGCATAAAACTTATTGGGAAGCAATTTTATTAAGTGTTACAAGAACAAAACATGAACGAAGAAAGGCGAGCTGAGAAAACAAAGGAAAGACCAAGAAAAGAAGCAATCATGGTTGTCTCATACCCAGACTAGAGATAACGAAATTCCAGTGATAACAATGAACTTATAAGATAGCCAGATTCAAGTGGTATGACACCTGCTGCAGAAAACCAAGATGCTTCTAGGAAAATACAGAAGCAACTGTACTAAGATTGCTGAAAAATCCACTGAAGAATTAGGTGATTATATGAAAATAAATGCAAGCACGGGAAATTTTCCGTATATTTTAAGGAAAATACAAGAAAAATAACAATTCAACATTCAACAAGTTTTTTCCATGTGACTTTGTGTAATACATGCTTGCAGAGGTTAGTGTTGGTGTGGTGAAGCTCTAAATTGTAAGTTCAAAGTAAGTTTATTATTGAAGTACATGTATGTCACCATATATAACCCTAAGATTCATTTTCTTTTAATAAATCTATAATAGAATAATAATCATAACAGAATCAATGAAAGACCGCACCAACTTGGGCATTCAACCAGCTGTGCAAATACAAAAGGAAAGAAATAATAATAATAAATAAATAAGCAATAAATATTGCGAACACGAGATGACGAGTCCTTGAAAATGAGCCCATAGGTGTGGGAACATTTCAATGACTGGGTAAGTGAAGTTGAGTGATGTAGAGAAGAGGAAAGTAGTTATCACACTCTGTGAAAGATGATTTATTATTTGAATGTCATCATATATTTTCTGAACATTGCACAAGTAAATCCAAACATAAATAACCATTACTTGATCACCATACTCCAAAAAGTAATCAAACTGTTAATCCATTGAAATGTGTTAAACATCCCAGCAAGCTGCTTTGGAACTTAAGTTAATAATCTGCAATAAAAATTAGCACTGATCACTACAAAACTACCAGGTTAGTTACAAAAACTCCTTGGGTTCGCTATCTGATCAGGCCAATTTGGAGCTACAGACCCACCTTTGTGGCTTCTTGTAAAATTACTGAGTAAGATATAAAGCTGAATCAGAATTAGGTTTATTATCACTGGCACGTGAAATTTGTTAACTTAGCACAGCAGTTCAATGCAATACATGATAAATATAGAATAAATGAAATTACAGTATTGTATGTATATTGAATAGGTTAAAAATAGTGCAAAAACAGAAATAATATTTAGTTTTAAAAAGTAAGTTAACTTTTGTGGGTTCAATGTCTATTTAGGAATCGTATGGCAGAGAGGAAGAAGCTGTTCTTGAATCACTGTGTTTGAGCTTTCAGGATTCTGTACCTCCTTTCTGACAGTAACAGTGAGAAGAGGGCATGCCGTGGGTGATGGGGGTCCTTAATAATGGATGTCACTTTTCTGAAGCACCATTCCTTGAGGACATCTTGGATATTACGAAGGCCAGTGCTCAAGATGGAGCTGACTAATTTTACAACTTTCTGCAGCTTCTTTCGGTCCTATGCAGTAGCCCCTCCATACCAGGCAGTGATGCAGCCTGTCAGAATGCTCTCCGTGGTACACCTGTGGAGGTTCTGAGTGTTTGAGTTGACAAACCAAGTCTCTTCAAATTCATAATAAAAGATAGCTGCTGTTATCCTTCTTTATAGCTGTATTAATATGTTGGGACCAGATTAGATCCTAGGAGATCTTGACACCCAGGAGCTTTAAATTGCTCACTCTCTCCACTCCTAATCCCTCTATAAGGATGGCTTTGTGTTAGAAACATAGAAAACCTACAGCACAATACAGGCCTTCGGCCCACAAAGTTGTGCTGAACATGTCCCTACCTTAGAAATTACCAGGCTTTCTCATAGCCCTCTATTTTTCTAAGCTCCATGTACCTATCCAAAAGTCTCTTAAAGACCCTATCATGTCCGCCTCCACCACCCTTGATGGCAGCCCATTCCACGCACTTACCACTCTCTGAGTAAAAACTTACCCCTGACATCTCCTCTGTACCTACTCCCCAGCACCTTAAACCTATGTCCTCTTGTGGCAACCATTTCAGCCCTGGGAAAAAGCCACTGACTATCCACATGATCAATGCCTCTCATCACCTTATACACCTCTATCAGGTATCAGGTCACCTCATATCCTCCATTGCTCCAAGGAGAAAATGCCGAGTTCATTCAACGTTTTCTCATAAAGCATGCTCCCCAATCCAGGCAACATCTTTGTAAATCTCCTCTGCACCCTTTCTATGGCTCCACATCCTTCCTGTAGTGAGGCAACCAGAACTGAGCACAGTACTCCAAGTGGGGTCTGACCAGGATCCTATATAGCTCCAATATTACCTCTTGGCTCTTAAATTCAAGTCCACGATTGATGAAGGTCAATACACTGTACGCTTTCTTAACCACAGAGTCAACCTGCGCAACTACTTTGAGCGTCTTATGGACTCGGACCCCAAGATCCCTCTGATCCTCCACACTGCCAAGAGTCTTACAACTAATACTGTATTCTGCCATCATATTCTGCCTGCTCTGGATCTCTTTATTGCTAATTGCCAACGGGACATCAACCGTCTTGACTTCACCACACCCTGTTCCAATTCCAACCTCACTCCTTCCGAACACTCTGCTCTCCGCTCCCTCCGCACCAATCCCAACCTCACTATAAAACCTGCTGATAAGGGGGGAGCTGTTGTTGTCTGGCGTACTGACCTCTACCTGGCCAAGGCACAGCAACAACTCTCTGATACCTCCACTTATTTACCTCTTGATCATGACCCCACTAAGGAGCACCAGGCCATTGTCTCCTATACCATCACCAACCTTATCAGCTCTGGGGATCTCCCATCCACTGCCACCAACCTCATAGTTCCCACACCCCGCACTTCCCATTTCTACCTCCTACCCAAGATCCACAAACCTGCCTGTCCAGGTAGACCTATTGTCTCAGCTTGCTCCTGCCCCACTGAACTCATTTCTGCATACCTTGACACTGTCTTATCCCCCCTTATTCAATCTCTTCCCACCTGTGTTCGTGACACTTCTCATGCTTTGAATTTTTTCAATGATTTTAAGTTCCCTGGCCCCCACCGTCTTATTTTCACCATGGACGTCCAGTCCCTATATACCTCCATCCCCCACCGAGATGGTTGTGGTGAACTATGTGCCTGTCTGGACACGCCCCCTGCTGACTGCTCCTGTGGCTCCTCCCACAGGCCCCTGTATAAAGGCGATCTGAGGCCTGACGCTCGGCCTCAGTCTCCAGGACATAGTATGATGGACACTCACTCCTGGTTCCTTCTTCCAGTCAATAAAAGCCGATATCTCGCCTTACGTCTCAGTGTGAGTTATTGATGGTGCATCAATGGTCTCGAAGCTTTTCGCTTTTTTTTGGATTCCAGACTGTGGTGAACTATATATACCTGTTTGGACACCCCCCCCCCCCCCCCCCCGCTGACTGCTCCTGTGGCTCCTCCCACAGACCCCAGTATAAAAGCGATTGAGGCCTGAGCCCGGCCCTCAGTCTCCAGGATATAGTATGGTGGTCAATTGCTGCTTGTTCTTTCTTCCAGTCAATAAAAGCTGATATCTCGCCTCACATCTCAGAAAGTTATTGATGGTGCATCAATTTTATTGACTGGAAGTTTTAAAACATGGAAAGTATTTTATGTCCGGAAAAATTGGATTTGGACCCCCAAGCCCCTGAAGCAGCTCTGGCCTTTGAACTCTGGCTTGCATGCTTCCAATCATACTTGGAGGAAGTTAGTGCAATTGAGCATGCTGTTACGCACAGAATTCTCCTGTCGAGGGTCACCCTGAAAGTTTACTCATTTATCAGAGACCTGCCGACCTACCAAGGGGCACTGGACGCCCTCAAAAGACAGTACCTGCGGCCGTGAACACCGTCTACGCAAGACATCGCTTAGCAACGTGAAGAGAGCAACCCAATGAGATGAGCGCCATGTTTCTCCGAGCCCTACAGACACTCGTGCGAAATTGCGACGTGCAAAGTTCTCATGGCAGAGCAGCATTCGGAGCTCCTGGTAAGAGACGCCTTCGTTACGGGGATCAGGTCAGTGTATGTGCGCCAGCGGCTGCTGGAAAATGCCGATTTTACCTTATGCTCGGCGATCGAGATGACCGACATGCTGGAGGCCGCTCTGCACTACGCTGGCGTTGTCCAGCCACGTGATCCCCCGCCGGTCCCGTCGACACCTCAGACCCCGCCACCGCCGGTTCCCGCAAGCGACTTTGCTAATGCCGCTGCCAGTCGTGAGTCCACGAACTCCCTGAACCCGACCACAGCTGCTGCTGGTCGCAAGTCCGCGAAGTGTTACTTCTGCGGACTCGAAAAGCACCCCCGAAAACGCTGCCCGGCCCGAGAAGCGACCTGCACCAGCTGCGGGAAGAAGGGCCATTTCGCTAGGGCCTGTAAGTCTGAACCACGAGCGGGGTCAGGCAGCACTGCATGTGAGGCATGGGGGCCGCTATCTTGGTCGCCACCATCTTGCCTGCCCGCCTCGTGTGAGGCATGGGGGCCGCCATCTTGCCTGCCCAGATGGGGGCGGCCATCTTTGTTGGCGCCACTTCGCCCCGCCCCCGACCCACCGGTGCTTACCAGGCACCAAGACGGCAGTTCAACTCTGGCCTCCGTAACCCTCGACCAAAGCGCCCCAGACCAGCTTGCAAGGTCAATGATGGACATCCTGGTGGAGGGGCACAGGACTAGCTGCCTGTTTGACACGGGCAGCACTGAGAGTTTTATTGTCCCGGACACAGTGCAACGCTGCGGATTCGTGACACGGCCAGTAAGTCAGAGGGTCACCTTGGCTTCTGGGTCGCATTCCACAGACATCCGGGTGGGTTGTGTAGCGACATTGGTGGTGCAGGGCACAGAATATCGGGACTTTGCGTTACTGGTCATGCCTCAACTGTGTGCCCCTGTGCTATTAGGGCTGGACTTCCAGAGCCACCTCGAAAGTGTGACTATGGCATATGACGGGCCCCTCCCACCACTCATTGTCAGGAATCCTCAGTTTTGTGGGACTTCGTCATATACCCCGCTACTGACCACACACACACACCGACCTGCACATCCCACCCTGCACCATGCCGACAGCTGCGCTACTGACACCACTTGCAGCCTCTCCACCCTCAAGATCCCTCCCCCACCACTCTTCACCAACCTGACCCCCGATTGTAAACCTGTGGCAACTAAAAGCAGGAGGTACAGCGGGACAGGGCCTTCATTCAGTCAGAGGTGCAGTGGCTGCTCAGGGAGGGGATCATTGAGCCAAGCACAAGCCCAGGTGGTTGTTGTTTGGACCGGGCAGAAAAATAGGATGGTCGTGGACTATAGTCAAACCATCAATAGGTTCACGCAGCTTGACGCGTACCCCCTACCCCGCATCGCAGATATGGTCAACCAGATAGCTCAGTACAAGATGTACTTGACAATAGATCTGAAATCCAGCTCCCCATCCGCCCAGAGGACTGCCCCTACACCGCCTTCGAGGCGGGCGGCAGGCTCTATCACTTCCTGCACGTCCCATTCGGTGTCACAAATGGTGTCTCTGTCTTCCAGAGGGAAATGGACCGGATGGTGGACCAATGCCAACTGAAGGCCACATTTCCCTATCTGGTTAACATCATTATCTGTGGTCACAACGGGCCGGATCACAACGCCAACCTCCAACGATTTTTCCAAATGGCCAAAGCCCTGAACCTTAATTATAATAGGGACAAGTGTGTGTTTGGAACCACCCAACTCGCTATCCTTGGGTAGGTCGTGGAAAACGGGGTCATGGGCCCTGATCCCGACCATATGCGCCCCCTGTTAGAATTCCCTCTTCCCACCACCCTCAGAGCCCTCAGACGGTGCCTGGGCTTCTTTTCCTATTACGCCCAATGGGTCCCCCATTATGCAGACAAGGCCCGCCCACTGGTCAAGTCTACCACTTTTCCCCTCTCTGCTGAGGCCTGCGCGGCCTTCAGTCGCAGTAAAGGGGACATTGCCAAAGCAATGATGCATGCGGTGGAGGAGACCATTCCCTTCCAAGTAGAGAGTGACGCCTCCGATTTCGCGCTGGCTGCTACCCTCAATCAGGCAGACAGGCCATAGCATTCTTCTCTCGTACCCTTCAAGGCCCTGAAATTCGGCACTCTGCGGTGGAGAAAGAAGCCCAGGCCGTAGTGGAAGCTATTAGGCACTGGAGGCACTATCTCGCTGGCAAAAGGTTCACCTTGCTGATCAACCAGCGCTCAGTTACATTCATGTTCAGCAACCAACAGCGGGGCAAAATCAAAAATGATAAGATTTTGCGGTGGAGAATAGAACTCTCCACCTACAACTATGATATCCTGTACCGGCCTGGAAGGCTCAATGATCCCCCGATGCTCTATCCCGGGGAGCGTGTGCCAGCGCACAGCTCGACCAGCTATACGTCCTCCATGCACATCTTTGCCACCCGGGGGTCACCCGATTTTACCATTTTGTGAAAGCCCGGAACCTGCCTTACTCCCTTGAGGACATCATGACGATGACCAGGGACTGCCAAGTCTGCGCTGAGTGCAAACCGCACTTCTACCGTCCTGAAAAGGTGCAACTTATCAAGGCCACCTGCCCCTTTGAGCAACTGAGTGTTGACTTTAAGGGCCCCCTTCCCTCCACCGACCACAATGTCTACTTTCTCAACATTATCAACGAGTACTCGCGGTTCCCCTTTGCCATTCCCTGCCCCAACACCACTACCACGTCCGTCATAAAAGCCCTGCACCAGCTCTTCACTCTGTTCGGATATCCCTGCTACATCCACAGTGATAGAGGGTCCTCTTTTACAAGTTGTGCCAGTACCTGCTGGCTAGGGGCATTGCTACTAGTCAGGCCACGAGTTATAATCCCCGGGGTAATGGCCAGGTGGAGCGGGAGAATGCCACAGTGTGGAAGGCCACACTTTTAGCCCTTAAGTCAAAAGGGTTGCCGGTCTCTCGATGGCAGGAGGTCCTCCCTGAGGCACTCCACTCTATCCGCTCCCTGTTATGTACGTCCATCAATGCCACCCCTCACGAGCACCTATTCTCTTTTCCCAGGAAGTCTGCCACTGGGACCACCCTACCAGCTTGGCTGATGTCCCCAGGGCCAGTGCTGCTCCAGAAACATGTGAGGAGCAATAAATATTCCCCGCTGGTCGAGTGGGTTCACCTTCTACATGCGAACCCCCAGTATGCTTACGTGGTCTTACCTGATGGGTGGGAGGACACGGTCTCCGTCCGTGACCTGGCGCCCGCAGGAGCAGCAGACCACTACCCCGAACACTCCACGGTAACTATGAACCCTGTACCCAAGGTGACACCGAGCACACTGAGTCCTACACAGACTCCTCATGACACTCCTATACCGGGTGTCTCGCACGCGCGTATACCAGGCGCCTCGCACATGCATGATGGATTACTGACGCCCAGTGGGCTGACACCTCCAGTTAGGCCGGAACCAGCACAACCACCGTCTCCGGTGCAATCACCACCGGCACCTGTGCAATCACAGCCGGTGCTAATTAGATCGCAGCGACAAATTCGACCACTAGATAGACTTAACCTGTAAATATACTTGTAAGAAACTTCGCCCTATGGGGACTCTCTTTTAAAACAAAGGGGGGGTGAATGTGGTGAACTACATATACCTGTCTAGACATGCCCCCCACCCCCCCCGCTGACTGCTCCTGTGGCTCCTCCCACAGACCCCAGTATAAAGGCAATTTAGGCTTGAGCCCAGCCCTCAGTCTCCAGGATGTAGCATGGTGGTCAACTACTGCTTGTTCTTTCTTCTAGTCAATAAAAGCCGATATCTCGCCTCACGTCTCAGAGAGTTATTGATGGTGCATCAATTGACCTAACCGATTCCCCTCTACCACCACTCTCCTCTGTCTAGCGGAATTAGTTCTTACTCTCAATAATTTCTCCTTTGGCTCCTCCCACTTCCTCCAACCAAGGGTGTAGCCATGGGCATCCATATGGGTCCCAGTTATGCCTGCCTTTTTGTTGGCTTTGTGGAATAGTCCATGTTCCAAGGCTATACTGATATCCGTCCCCCTCTTATCCTTTGCTACATCGACAACTGCATTGGCGCTGCCTCCTGCACGCATGCTGAGCTTGTTGACTTCATTAACTTTGCCTCCAACTTTCACCCTGCCCTCAAATTTACCTGGTCCATTTCCGACACCTCCCTCCACTTTCTTGATCTTCCTGTCTCCATCTCTGGAGAAGGCTTATCTCCTGATATCTACTATAAGCCTACAGACTCTCACAGCTACCTGGACTATTCCTTTTCCCACCCTGTCTCTTGCAAAAATGCTATCCCCTTCTCACAATTCCTCTGTCTCCACCGCATCTACTCTCAGGATGAGGTTTTTCATTCCAGGACGAAGGAGATGTCTTCCTTTTTTAAACAAAGGGGCTTTCCTTCTTCCACCATCAACTCTGCTCTAAAACACATCTCTCCCGTTTCCCGCACTTCTGCCCTCACCCCATCCGCCCGCCACCCCACTCGGGATAGGGTTCCCCTTGTCCTCACCTACCACCCCACCAGCCTCCAGATCCAACGTATAATTCTCCGTAACTTCTGCCACCTCCAACGGGATCCCACTACCAACCACATTTGTCCCTCCCCCCCCTTTCTGCTTTCCGCAGGGATAGCTCCCTACATGACTCCTTTGTCCACTTGTCCCCCCCATCCCTTCCCACCGATCTCCCTCCTGGCACTTATCCTTGTAAACGGAACAAGTGCTACACCTGCACTTACACTTCCTCCCTCACCACCATTCAGGGCCCCAGACAGTCCTTCCAGGTGAGATGACACTTCACCTGTGAGTCAGCTGGTGTAGTATACTGTGTCCGGTGCTCCCGGTGTGGCCTTTTATATATTGGTGAGACCCGACGCAGACTGGGAGACTGTTTCATTGAACACCTGCACTTGGTCCGCCAGAAAAAGCAGGTATCTCCCAGTGGCCACACATTTTAATTCCACGTCCCATTCCCATTCTGATATGTCTATCCATGGCCTCCTTTATTGTCAAAATGAATCCAAACTCAGGTTGGAGGAACACCACCTTATATACCGGCTGGGTAGCCTCCAACCTGATGGCATGAACATTGACTTCTCTAACTTCCGTTAATGCTCGTCCTCACCTTCTTACCCCATCCCTGACATATTTAGTTGTTTGCCTGATCTCCATCTCCCTCTGGTGCTCCCCCCCCCCTTTCTTTCTCCTGAGGCCTCCCGTCCCATGATCCTTTCCCTTCTCCAGCTCTGTATCACTTTCGCCAATCACCTCTAAGCTTCCCACCCCCTCCCGGTCTTCTCCTATCATTTCGCATTTCCCCCTCCCCCCACTACTTTCAAATCTCTTACTATCTTTCCTTTCAGTTAGTCCTGACGAAGGGACTTGGCCTGAAACGTCGACAGCGCTTCTCCCTATAGATGCTGCCTGGCCTGCTGTGTTCCACCAGCATTTTGTGTGTGTTGTTGTTTGAATTTCCAGCATCTGCAGATTTCCTCGTGTTTGCTCATAAGGCAGGACCTGCCCTTAACAAAGCCATGCTGACTACTCCTAATCATATTAAACCTCTCCAAATGTTCATAAATCTCAGGATCTTTTCCATCAACTTACCAACCACTGAAGTAAGACTCACTGGTCTATAGTTTCCGGGGTTATCTCTACTCCCTTTCTTGAATAAGGGAACAATATCCGCAACCTCCGGAACCTCTTCCGTCGCCATTGATGATGCAAAGATCATCGCCAGAGGATCAGCAATCTCCTCCCTCACCTCCCACAGTAGCCTGGGGTACATTTCATCCGGTCCTGGTGACTTATCCAACTTGATGCTTTCCAAAAGCTCCAGCACATCCTCTTTCTTAATATCTACATGCTCAAGCTTTTCAGTCTGCTGCAAGTCATCACTACAATCACCAAGGTCCTTTTCCATAGTGAATACTGAAGTAAAGTATTCATTAAGTACCTCTGCTATTTCCTCCGGTTCCATACACACTTCCCCACTGTCACACTTGATAGGTCCTATTCTTTCACGTCTTATCCTCTTGCTCGTGACATACAAGTAGAATGCCTTGCAGTTTTCCTTACTTCTGCCCACCAAGACCTTCTCATGGCCCCTTCTGGTTCTCCTAATTTCCTTCTTAAACTCCTTTCTGTTAGCCTTATAACCTTCTAGATCTCTAACATTACCTAGCTCTCTGAACTTCCTGTAAGCTTTTCTTTTCTTCTTGTTCTTGTTGAGCTATGCCTAGCCACACAGTCATAGGTTTTGAGGGAGTAGAACAGTGACTTAAACACACAGCTTTGGAATACACAGTGCTGATCGTCAGTGAGGAGATGTTATTATCAGTCCACACAGATTGTGGTCTTCTGGTTAGGAAGTGAAGGATCCAGTTGCAGAGGGAGGTACAGAGGCCCATGTTCTGTAGCTTAGCTATCAGGACTGTAGAATGATGGTGTTAAATGGGGAGCTATGGTCATCGAACAGCATTCTGATGTAGGTGTTTATCACAATATCACAATAAAAAAAATTGAAACATTGTAAATTGAGAGTGGCAATTGCAATATGGAGAAGGAATTGGACATGGAAACAGGCCTTTTGGCCCAAATCATCCATGCCACCCGAGGGCTGGATGGCAAATGTCAATTGATTCCATAGATTTTAATTCAAACCCTAATTGCTGTGCCAGTTGAACAGCTGAATGGTTTGACTTTTGGCTTCACAAGCTGATTTCTCAGGCAACATTCATTTGAAATCCAAAGTAGTTCAAAAACTAACACCTAATTTACAAGTTTATACAGTACAGGGAAAATGGAGGAAGGAAAGCTGCCATCTGAGACAGAAAAAGAGTTTCAATACATTTCAATAGCTACATTTAACGTCAGAAATGTATACAATACACATCCTGAAATTATTTTTCTTCACAAGCATCCAAAAAAAACAGAGGAGTGACCCAAAGAAGGAATGACAGTTAAATGTTAGAACCCCAAAGCAGCCCCCCCAGATCCCCCCCACACACAAGCAGCAGCAAGCAACAACCCCTCCCCCACCAGCAAAAAAAAAGCATCGGCACCCCCCACTGAGCATTCAAGCATGCAGCATAGCATCAATAATGACACAGACTTGCAGTACCCCAAAGACTACTCATTCACCCAGTATTCGACATACCGCAGGCTCTCTCTCTCTCTCTCTCTCTCTCTCTCTAACAACGGAAAAAAGTGGTGTCCCCGTTTCACAGCCAGAGGGAAGACATAACAAAACAACTCGCCAATTTATGGTGTTGGAAGTCTGTCTTGTCACTTTTTCCAAGCTTTGTGCACAAAGAACTTGGGTCTCTGGCACATAGCCAGCTCGCTGCTTTCAATTTTCCATCTCCCACGACGCATTAGACGGAGGCACCAACCTCGATTCTGTCCGCCTCCAGAGCCACGAAAATCCTGCACCCTGAAGGTGCACTGGTCTTCTAGGCCGTGTCTTTGGCATGTCAAAAAGTGGCCAGTCGTGAGACCCTGAGTGCGGGTCCCATTCCCACAAAGAACTGAAGTCAGCATATAACTTCAGGTCAGGGTCTTCAAAAGAACCCTGAAAAGTAAAAAAAGAGTTATTAAAGATAGAAATAGAGCTATTTCCGAAGGTGTAAGCAAAGGAGTCGCCATTAGGTGCCATCGTCCTCCTAAACTCCTAAGAGTTGAACAAATGGCTTTATCATGTGTACAATGTCCTGTGTATGTTACTCAGAATGGCTTCTTTGGTTTGTTAGGAGTAGGAATGCTTCTTTGTCTGATAAGTGTTTCTCTCACCGTTGTTTTGCTTTAGAATGGCTGATATGGTAATTGTATTCATTTGTTAATCAATGGGAAATGTTATTGTGTTTTGTGAGGCTGGGAACTTAGGGGAGGGGTTGCGTGGGCTGGTGGTGTGAAGGGAGTCGGGAGGAAGACGCCGAGGAAGGTGGACGTGCACTTGGACGACCACTGGGGAGTCCGAGGTGGAAGGCGTGGAAGTCGGAGGCAAGCGACGAGGGGTCGAATGGTTCGATGGTTGAGCTCCAACGAGTGTAGTAAACAGACTGAACTTTGTTAAGTTGGCACCTTTTGTTTTTTTCCTTGCATATATATATTGTATTGCCTAATGCTCTTTTACTTTTAGTAAACTCTTTAAAGTGTATTTCATAACGGTATTTGTTGTGGGTTTGATACTGTTGGCGGGCGCGAGGCATAAACTCGATTCTCACAGCACCTGTGTGTACGGGAGGTGGGTTGGAGAGTGGCTGGATCTCCTTTTCCCCTAGACATATACCAGTTGGGTAAGTGTTGCACATGCAAAACTAGAGATTGCAAGACTTTTGTACTTCCAAAAGTGATGTTAAAAAAGGAAGTCAAAGGCACTTGTAGGACTACAAAGGGAACCAGTAGTAATCATTTTACCTAGCTGTGACCTTGACCTCTGAAAAATAATCCAAAGGATTTTATAAAACATGAAAGTGTAAATCCATGTGTTTAGGCAAGTTATTTTAAATACACTATTTTGATCTATGACTGACAGAACACACATATTTTGCTGAGGTTGTGGTATACCTTGAGAAATTAGCATTAGCATAAAATCTTTGCCAGAGCTGACCGATTGTTGGTTTCTGTTGAATGAATGGAGCAAAAACTCGTCAGCATCCACAATGTAATAACTACTGTACCAATAGTTTTATCCAACTCTTATAAAATTGCTTTTAAATATTTTTTAAAAACCCCTACAGTCTCCAACTTCGTAGGAATACACCACTTGGTTTGTGTTACGTACTTTCAAACAACCTGCAGTAAGATAGAACTTACAATGTAGCAAAATGCATGAAGGTGCCTTTTAAGAGCAAAAACTTCGCTGCACGAAATCTGACTAAGTCCCTTAATGGGATATTAGGACAGATAATCAAAAGCATGATTAAAGAGGATTTAAGGAGTGTCTTACAAGAGAGAAAACAAGAGTAGGAAAAGAAGCTCAGGAATTGAAATTTACAGTTTGGGAATTTTATATCTAAAACAGACCTTCAGCACTTTGTTGCAGCACCGACAACTGTTACACCCCTTTTGTGTATAAATTGAATGACATGAGTTTGGAGTAACAATTTCTTCTTGTTCTTGTATAATGGTGCAGACTCGAGGGGCCGAATGGTCTACTTCTGCACCTATTGTCTGTAATGCAGGAAATTGCCATTTGGTCTCTCGAGTCTAAACCAGGTCTCAACAAGCCCACCAATCACATTCCCCTACTTATCTCTCTATTGTATTCTTCCATGCTCATCCATTCTACCCTGGTTCTCTATCAGTCACCAACATCAAGGCAATTTTAAATAGCCAATTAACCCACTAATCAGCCAGCCTTTGAGATGAGGGACGAAACTAGAGCACCCAGGGGAAATCCATATGCTTACACAAATAACTGCTGATTCCATACTCATCACAGATCAGGATTGGCTACAAATTGATGGAGCTCTGAGAGCTTTTGATGTCATTAACTGTGGAGAAATTTCAGGGTAATTAGCAATTGGTGCTTCACTGCTCCTGAACAATAACTTACTCATAGGAAGTACAAAAAAAATCTACTAATGGTCAAATCCTCTGGAGTTTGTCCTCTATAAAGGAACACTGGATAATCCCAATCATTTTATTGCCAATGATGTTGTGGATGAGACCAGAGTTTGGATGCCTGATGTTTGCAAGTCTTGGGCCATGGTCTGGCTCTCAGAAGCCCAGAGACAGTCTGTCCTGGGATTGAGGATCTGTCTATGTGTGTGGGTGGGAGAGATGGAAAGGGGTTTGTTTTGCTGCTGGTGCTTGTTGTAAATGCTGGCTGTGTGTTGTTCTACTGAACATTATTGGCCTCAGACACTTGCAGGCTACCTCCAACACATCAAATGCAAGCAATGCATTTCACTGTGTTAAGATGCACATATGATTAATAAATTTTATACATGCATGACATTCTTTCATTGAAGCAACTTAAAAAAGCAATTTTAACAAAGTGTTATATTTTGACATTTATTGAAATATTGTGCAATTTACAAGTTTTGGTCCCATCTCAGGAACATCGCATTTGGATCTAGAGTACAGAACTAGCAGATATCAGCCAGTTTTGAGCAAACATAAGAATTGGTTGCTATTGAAAGAATATTGTTTCATAGTGTTTAGTTTTTGTGGAATCTTACTTCTCAAATGCACATAGGTTTAAGATATTGGCTTAATCAGTTTGGGGTTATATTTTTCCTCCCTTATCTATTTTCTTTAGCATGTCATCCTGGTAAGAGAAACTTATTACTGACCAGCTTACCCATGTAGAAATCTTGAAAATAAATTCATGAATGTTATTTTTTTTAAGTGTGTGGAGGGATAACTTAATTTGGCACAAAAGATTGCAGATGTTGTCAGAATGGTATCAGGAAAGATCTGGCGTGTGTGGATTGGGACAGGCAGTTTTCAGTCAAAAGTGTACTTGGCAAGTGAGAGGCCTTCAGAAGTGAAATTTTGACAGTACAGAGCTTGTATGTTCCTGTCTGAATAAAAGGCAAGGATAACATGTTTAGGGAACCTCAGTTTGAGAGAGATTGAGGCCCTCATTATGAAAAAGAAGGAGGTGCATAGCAGGTATAGGCAGGAAGGAGCAAATGAGATATTTAGGAATATTAGAAATGCAAGAGAACACTTAAGGAGGAAATCACGAGAGCTAAAAGGAGGCATAAGGTTATTCTATCGGACAAAGTAAAGAAGAATCCCAAGGGCATCTACAGATACATTAATAGCAAAAGGATAGTAAGGGACAAAATTGGGCCTCTGGAAGATCAAAGTGGTCATCTGGGAGTAGAGCCAAAAGAGAGGTGGGGAGATCTTAAATGGAGTTTCTGCATCAGTGTTTACTCAGGAGATGGGCACAAGAGTTCATAGAGTGAGGTAAAGCAGCAATTATGTCGTGGACCTTACACAGATGACAGAGGAGGTGATATTTGCTGTCTTAAGGAAAATTAGGATGGATAAATTCCCAGGGCCTGACAAGGTGTTCCCTTGGACCCTGTGGGAAGCTAATGCTGAAATTGCAGGGGCCCTAGCAGAGGTATTTAAGATTACCTTAGCCACAGGTGAGGTGCTGGAGAACTGGATGTTGTTCCATTGTTTAAAAAATGGCTCTAAGAATGAGCCAGGAAACTATTGACCAGTGAGCCTGATCACCTCAGTAGAGGGCAAGTCAGTGGAAGGTATTCTAAAGGACCAGATATACAAGAATTTGAACAGACAGGAATTAATTAGGGAAAGTCAACATGGCTATGTGTGTAGTAAATCATGTCTAACTAATCTTTAGTTTTTTTTGAGGAAGCTACGGGAAAGTTGATGAAGTCAAGGCAGTGGATGTTGTTTATGTGGACTTTAGCAAGGCCTTTGACAAGGTTCCACATTGGAGGTTGGTCAAGGTTTCTAGATGGGGTAGTAAATTAGATTAGACATTGGCTCCATGGGAGAAGCCGAAGAGTGGAAGTAGAATGTTGCCTCTCTGACAATAGGCCTGTGAACAGTGGAGTGTGGCTAATGGTGTGCCACAGTGATTAGTGATGGGACCATTGTTCTTATTACGAGGGGCATAGATTGTGTAAATGCAGGCAGGCTTTTACTACTGAGGTTGGGAGATACTAGAACCTGGAGATCACACATTAAGGGTGAAAGGTGAAATGGTTAAGGGGAAGATGGGGGGAGTTTTTTCACTCAGATGATGGCGAGAGTGTGGAACAAGCTGCCAGAGGAAGTGGTGGATGTGGGTTCAATTCCAACAGAGAAATATGGATAAGTAGATGGATTGGAGCAGTATAAAAAGCTATGGTTCAGGTGTTGGCCAATGGGACTAGGCAGATAAATAGTTTGTCAAGGACTAGATGGGCCAAAAAGCTTGTTTCTATGCTGTAGTGTTCTAGGACTGACTCCATGTAGGAATTTGAAGGAAAAAAATCAGACTGTTGGTAGAATTTGTTAAATCAAATAGCACCTGTGCCGGCAATGGAATATTCAGCATTATGGGTTAAGGTGCAGTATCATGACTGATTTTGATTCTCAATGCAAAATTCTCACCATCCCTGTGCATTCACATAATTCAATCCAATCTTGTCCCAACCACACATACTTTAATATTGGCCATAGTTCATCTGTGCGGTAGTCAATAGGATCTAGATCCAAATCTCCTTCAAAGGACTTGAGGGCAAAGTTCTATGCCAACATTCTGAAAGGGTACTGAAGAAATGCAACATTGTTTAGGACACTGGCTTTGAAATTTGATTGCCAAATGCCAAAGATAAAGAGTTGTGAAGCTGAAAACCACATTAATGCAGAGTAAATCAATTATGCACGTTCCCCTAGGTGCCTCAGCATTGGTCTCTAGCAACGCACACTCATTTTTGCACAGTGTGTACATGTTTGCAAGTATTTTTTGTTACAGTTCAACTCTCAAGGATAATTTCAAAAGGAGTGTTCTGCCCAAATGTTATCAGTGAGAGGTCCCAAGATGTCACTGCAAGTAACTTTTGGTATTCACAGTTTCATTCTGTTAACTCTCCACACTGGGCCATTCTTGCAGTCTCGGCCATTTTGCTGCAAATAAAACTGCCTCTCAATACCCACTTACTCAAACATAAAACCTCACTTTGTGGGTAATGAGTGCAAGGAAATGATGCCTTGCAGGTACCAAAGGATCACGTTGTGAAGGACATTCAAAGTCACATCACAGTATCCACCCAGCCTGCACGGGGAGCCATTTCCTTATCCGTTCTTCTTAAAGGGACAAAGTTATACAGCGAAATATTATGCTGTGAACCTCCCAATTGAGGCCCATGTTCATCATGAACTTCAATAAAGTGTGGGGGTTACTCACACAACACACAGCCACAATATGATGCTTTTCAAATCGAGGGCAAGTCTGTGCTCTCAGGTGAGCAAAGGCAAAATAAAGTTCTGATGGAGATCCACAGGTTAATTCAATTCAATACTGCTCAAGGGAAAACCTTTCTCTTTCCAGAGAAGCTGCCTCATATACCAACTTCTACTTGTGCTTCAGATTTTCATTGCCTGCAGCATTATGCTGAGGGAATGACCCTACTTTAAGAACAGTGGAATTAACTAGAGTCCTAGTTCAATTATTTATACCTCAGACAACATCAGCACAGATTACCAGGTTATTATTTCTCTGCTGTTTTGAATCTAGGCAAGCTAATTACGGAACAAAACTTCAATTAATTAAAATAAAAGAACAGCTAAAATGTAAATTATCAATAACAGTGACCATAAAGCTAGATTGTTGGAAATCCAAAAGGTTCACTGGCATCCTTTAAGAAATTGAATGAGTTTCTTTCTGGTCTGGCATGTATGCAACTCCAAATTTGATAATGGTTCTTCACTGCTTTCTGAAACAGCCAAGAAAGCTTTGCGGCTTCAGGGTGATAATGGGTGGGCATTAAACACTGACTATGTCAGTGACACCTATGATCCACAAGTGAATCAGAAAAAACTAATTCGCCATGCTCCCCCCACACACAAATTAAACATTATTTATTGTAAAGCAGCATGCGGCTCTCTTTACATTCAAAGCGTCATTCACTCTATACATTCATAGTGCTGCTGGCTGTATTCACAGATTGCGTTTACACATTGTGTACATATCACTATTTCCACTCACATGTCCTGAGTTAATGCAAACCAAGTAAATGAAAGGCTTCTTTAATTAGACCTAGTTCCTTGGTGTGACATGGAAGGACCCTAGACTGCAGTTCATTGGCTGCACTGAATTTAGCGCATCCCTTGGTCCATAATCCTGAACCTCAATAGCCGGAACAACAAGGCAGAACATTGCTGTTAGCAGTCAGAGCTGCCGGAAGACACTCAATCTGCACAGCCAGAGGACAGTCTTGTGTGAAACATTACATTCATCAGGAGTAAGTGTCCAACATTAACCTCCTTGACCTTGATCGTACCAAATATGATATATTTTACTGGCAAGAAAGTGAGTGGTCTCCTTTGAAGAGAAGCTGAAAGGCAGTCTTTAAAGTCATGGTGGTTTGATTTAGTAAATTAAAGTATCAACTTTTTGGAAGTCCAAAATGTGGGGATTGGGTCATAGACCTTATTCGATTGTTCAATCTTCTTTATGTAGACAATATAAATTAGAGATCTAATATACTTGCACATGAGTAGTGTAATGTATCTGAATCCTGAAGAGACTATGAATGGAAAGTTAAGAAAATACTGCAGGTTTAGATGAAGTAGGGCAAGAGGAAATTTTAAATCTATACAAGAATCAGCCAATTGGATCAGAACAGACCCAATGGGATGAATGGCCTAATTCTGCTCCTATATATTATGGATCAAAATGCCATGCTTCCAATTAGTAAATGTATGATTGATTGGTTGTCAGTCATATCTGACGATAACAGGTCTCAAAACCTGTGCAGGAGTGGTTTGAAAGTGGAAACGCTGTTGTACTGGGTAATTCCACTCTCTCAGTCTTGGTAGTCTGGGACCAGTGGTACAAGTAGTTAATCCAACTGGGGTCTTCCTTGGTTTCAGTGGATGACCATGACTGTTTCTACGTCTTTTTATGCTCTTTCCTCTTCACAAAGCATTGCAGAACCCTGTAAACCATGTTCCATATAATTAACACTGACTCACACGTAGCCATGGGATCATACTCTGATGGCAGAAGGCAAATTGTTGATTACAGGTAAATTTATTCTTAGCAACTTGACCTGTTACTTCTCAGGAATTGACAACAATTTGCAAAGCTCTGTAGAGTAACCTCAGTTATTAACAGTGTCAACTGGTGGATTTTAAAATGTCTAAATTGTGTCAACAACTACACAATTATTCAAAAGGTCAATTCTTTGAAGCATCTAAAGAAAGACTTATCGGAGTGCATCTAAATCACAGACAAATAAAAGGCTTACTTATTTAGGAGAAACACTAAGCAGTTAAAAAAATCACTCAACAGTACTATAAATGTGGGGAGTCCTCAGAACAATCAGAATAATTTTCATTTACAAAATATTCAGTATGCATGAACTGATGAAATAAATAACAACCAACTAACTCAACAATTTTACCAAACCACTTTACCAAGTAGAACAAATGACAGAAAGATTAAAATGTTGTCAAGTGCCAAAGGTACTGGACAGTATGCAGTGTTGAGCTCTAAGTTATTTTGTCTATCCTATTGCAGGGAATTGACAAGGATTTAATTAAGATTCAATGCTTTATTACTTGTTTACAAAAGTACATCGAGGGTTGCACAGTGTTGTCACAGTTAACGGAACAACTTACTGCACCTGCGATAACCAATTGGGGTTCAATTAACCCCAGTTTTGTTTGTAAGAGGTTTGCACACGAGTTTCCTCTGAGTGTTCCATTTTCCTTCCACATTCCAGAAAGGTACAGTTAGGGTTAGTGAGTTGCTGAGTTATGTTGGCGAGAAAAGCATAGCAACACTTCTGGTGAGTCCCCAACACGTGCTCAGACTGTGTTGGTCTTTGACACAAAACAATGCATTTCACTGTCTCAACGTGTGAAAATAAAATTTCATCTTTACAGCAAACATGAGGGAACTTGCAGACGCTGGAAATTCAAGCAACACACACAAAATGCTGGTGGAACACAGCAGGCCAGGCAGCATCTATAGGAAGAAGCACTGTCGACATTTCAGGCCGAGACCCTTAGTCATCTTTAGAGCTGCAATGTAATAACTTGTTTAATCAGCTATTTGTTCTCACCAAAGCCCAAGTCAAAGATATGTACTTGAAATTTAGCAGTACTTTATAAAGTTAACCGTTAACAAAGAGCAAAATGAAGCCAATTCAATTTTATTTTACTCTCCTGCTGAAGGGTCTCGGCCTAAAACATTGACTGTTTTCTCTTGTCCACAGGTGCTGTCTGGCCTGCTGAATTCCTCCAGCATTCTTTGTGTATTGCTTGGATTTCCAGCATCTGCAAATTTTCACGTGTTTGTCAATTTTATTTTGCTTCTTTTCTTATCTAATAAAAATATAAAATAACATTGGCTTGATTTCTTGCTTCTTATGGAAGATTATAATAAAATCCTGAACTATGACCAGTGTAACAACATCTTATTGCCTAGTGGAGCAGATTCTTTGAGGGGTTATTGAGGACTGCAAAGGAAAGTGTTTTTGAGAACACCATGGGACATTTGACTGAGCAGAGCTCAGCAGAGAAAGTAGTTGAAAAGCTAAACACTGCAATGCTGGAATTTGGAAATAAAATTCAGAAAGTGCCAGAGGTACTCAGCAGGTCAGGTAGAATTAGAGGCCATGACGGAAAAGCAGAGAAAATTTGATGGGCTGAATGGCCTAATTCTGCTCCTATGTCATATGGTTTTCTGGAAACAGTGGTAGAGTGAATGTCTGAGGTTGGTGACTTTTTAAAATCAGAATAAGGAAAGTAGTTTGTTGATACTACGAAACAGCATTGCAGAAAAATTTTAAACAGACACACACAAGTCCGCAGATGCTGGCATCTGGAAAAGAAAATCTGTTGGAGGAACTCAGCAGATCAGGCAATATCTGTTGACAGTTGTTGTTTCCTGTGAAGACCTTTTATCTGGACTGGGAGAAGAGACAGACAGCCAGTATGAAAAGGTGGGTGGGAAGGTTGGGGAAAGATCTGGTAAATGATAGGCTGAACTGAGTGATGAGTGTGATTGGCAGAAGGGGTCAGGTGGCGGAAGGGAAATGGTGATAGAGGCCCAGATGTTGGAGCATGGAAATAAATGGTGGAGTGAGGTGTGGCCAGATGAGAATGGCTGAGGGAGGGGACTGAGTGAGAGAGATGTGTGGTGAAATGGAGTAGGTTAAATAAACTGGGTGAATTGGTGGGGGTGAAGTGGGGGGAAAGAGGGTATTGTGTTGGATGTGCATTGGAGGGACCTGGGTATCTCAGAAGGACAAAGGAAAACAGGCCATCTAAAATTGGGGAGTAAAGTTTTTACGAGTTGATTTGTAGAACACGGTAGATTAAAGGGAGATTGATAGAGGCATACAAAATTATGAGGGATATAGATAGGGGAAATGGAAGCAGGCTTTTTCCACTGAGATTGGGTGGGACTACCACTAGAGGTTTTGGGATATGGGTGAAAAGTGAAAAGATTAAGGAGAACATGAGGGGAGCTTTTGTTACTAAGAGGTTTGTGAAAACAAGCTGCCAGCAAGAAGTGGTGCAGCTGGACTCAATTTTGATGTTTCAGAAGTTTGGTAGGTACATGGATGGAAGGGGTTTGAGGGTGTTTGGTCCCATTGCAGGATGATGGAAGTAGGCAATTGAAAAGGTCCAGCACAGATTAGATGGACTGAAGAGCCTGTTCATGTGCTGTACTTTTCTCTGACTGACTTCCCAAAAGGAGTGAGGTCTTGTTCTCCAATTTCAGCTAACTTGCTCACCCACCCGTTCTTTTTCCTTCTCCTGATCTAGCCAGTATCTTCCTCTATGCACCTCCCATCCCCTGATCGCCAGTTTCTTTCCCATTCCCTTTTAATGCTTCCACCTTTCAGTCTCCGTTGTCGACTGTACCCTCCCCACGGCCAACCAAGTTCCATCTGCCAACCCACACCTTCACGTCTGGATCCACCATTTGCTTGCCGGCTCTCACCTCACTTCTCCCCACCCCCCACGGCCATTTCTTTACAATGCCCTCCTACTCTTAACCCTGAGGAAGGGTCTCAACCCAAATTATCAACTGCCCATTTTCCACAACAGAGGTTTCTGACCCACTGAGTTCCTCAAGCAGGTTTTTTTTATTACAAGTGTTTAATCTTGGAATGTTGCAACACATGAACAGGCTCCAAGGCTTATGCAGTCTGCACCAGGGTCTGATAACAATGATTTTAAAAGTCAAGGAATTATGACTAATGTGATCAAGAAGAAGAAAACTTAGTTGATTACTGACCCTTTCTTCTCATTTCTGGTCAAAATAGTACCAAGCTGCAGTCTCCGTCAAAATCCCATCTCAGACTTAGTGTTTTTTTTAAGTTCGTAAGGATGGGGAGTCAGGGGTCAGGTTAAGGCTTAGGGACAGGGATGTGGAGGAGTTAGAGGTCAGGGCTCCACTCTGCGCTCGAAGGGCAGCGACTTGGACGGGTGACGAAGAACATCTGGAGAAGAAAAATGTGCTGTTAACAGAAACGACACATTTTATCGCTTACTTCCATGTACAGCTGATAAATAAATTTGAATCCGAGTCAATGGAATAGTCCGGCGTAGCAGTGGCTACAAAATTGTTTAGTTTGTTTTAGCCTTGAGAAGGTGAACTATCACACAGCAAAATAGATACTTGACATTATCAAATGAGAGAAGGAGGTGGGCACAGAAATCTCTCCGTGAAATATTTGGCTAGATAGCAGTCCAACAAATTAAGGTGGTTTAAAATGCGGAGCTTTTGAACCACCTGTACAATCTGGCATTTTTGCCGTGCGAGTTGTAGTCTCAAAGCTACAAGACTGTTGCAACATGGCATGTTCAGGCCAAATCGAGGCAATGGGACCTGTGCCCGAGAGTAGGGAACAAGCCACTGCATGTTCATTGCCGGGGAGATTTGAAGCAACAGAACCGAGGCGAGGTGAGCCAAGGCAAGGCAGAATCAAAGCGGCAGGGCCTGATCCTGAGCCTGGACCTGGAACAAGCCGCTGTTTGACTGATTTAAGCATCAGGCCAGATGTGAAAAGTTAGGTACAAGCCAAATTAAGGTGATGGGGCCCAGGCCTGAGAGCGTATCAAAGTGGCAGGTCCTGGGTCCAAGATGGAGGAGTGTCCCACAGTTAGGCTGATTTAAGCGCCCATTCAGATAGGAAGAATCAGGGTGTCGGGACCAGAGGAAATGGATGGGCCAGTGTTCAGTTCACCTCTCGTAAGGTTTACTTGTCTCTATGGTGAACCAAGGCTGTGGCCTACAACTAACGGGCTCCTAGATCGGCTGTAACTGGCTTTGTGGCTGTGGACTCGCTTCCATGAACTTCAGCTCTGAAAGCTATTCGCTGACTTATACTGTTTGTACACTTTGTCTTTTCTGCATATTGAGTGTTTGATGGTCTGTTTTAATGGGTTCTTTGTGGCTCTCTGTAAGGAGACAAATCTCAAGGTTGCACAAGTACCTTGAACTTCGAGATAAGAAATGAACCTACATGTTTATGTAGACTTTCATACCTACAGGTTGTTATCTATACTTTACAGCTAATTTTTTTGAAATTGGAGCTGTTGATTGAGACCAGTATGTGCCCACAGAGTCATGTCCAATAATTGCTTGACATAGACAGGGTGTAATTCTGATGTAATGATGAGAGTTCAACTATCAACGTTGATCTGGAGTACCTCTTCCCTATTTACAAATATTATCAAAGGAAATTTTACACCACCTTCAAGGTGAACAAGACCTCCTCCAAAAAAAATGCCAAGTGTTACCAAGGCTGGGGTGGAGTTAACACTTTCAGCTTTCTCACTTACAGAGCCAAAAGGCAAACAAACAAGAATGAAAAGGAGTATACAGTGGGCTGGCCCTAAATTGCTGAAGTATTTGAAGGTCCAGAAGGAAACAGACAAAATACATTGAGATGTACAGTAGTACAAGAATAACAGTCTTGATTCAATTATTGTATATCAATCAAAACCAATAGGTGTATTGGAAATATTCTGATTAATGCTCAGTCCTATTTAAAGTCATTCACTGTTGACTATTTGCAAGTGGGCTCAGATGTTATAATGTTAAGTTACAGAGGATAACAAGTCCTATAATAAATCCAGCCATTTGTGCCCAGATTGCTCTGGGTTCCGATGATTCAAATCTACCTTGGATCAAAAAAGGGCTATGAAAATTTAAAATGCTGATATCCCTAGCTGAGAACTGGGCAGGAAGTGCACAGAGGATGGCATAGTAACATAGTGGTTAGCACAGCACCTTCCAGTGCAGGGAACCCAGCTTCATTTCCCACTGCTGGCTGTAAGGAGTCTATACGTACAACACGCTGGAGAAACTCAGCAGGTCAGGCAGCATCTGTGGAAATGAACAGTCAATGTTTTGGGCCGAGATCCTTTGTCAGGACTGAAGAGGGAGGGAGCAGTGGCCCTATAAAGAAGGTGGGGGGAGGGTAGAAGGAGAAGGCTGGTTGGTGTCTATACGTTCTCCCTTGGACTATGTAGGTTTCCTCCAGGTGCTCCAGGTTCCTCTCACAGTCCAAAGCTGCACTGATGGGGAGGTTAATTGGTCACCTTGTCCCGTGATTAGGCCAGAATTCAATCAGGGGATTGCTGAGCGGTGTGGCTCAAAGTGCTGGAAGGGCCTATTCTGCCCTGTATTGCAATTAAAACACAGTAAATAATCTTACCCAAACTAGATGTTCAGCTTATACCTTAAATGTTGGGGTTTTTTGCTTGAAATAAGTTCTGCCCTAGAAAGTGGGATTGGCGAAAAATGAAAATGAAGGGTGTGTGGAGGAAATGCTATCATGCTAGGTTTACACATATAAAGCGAGTTAGCAATGCGCTGCAATTAAAAACATCATCGTTTGTCACAGTATAAAAGGAACGTTAAAGATTTAATTTACCACATGGGATTGGTCACAATGAAAATTCATTCTAAATGACCCACGGGGTGATTTTTGTAATTCCTCCTTCAGCAATAAAAATCCTGAGAGGTGGCTGAAACAGAGTGTTGAATGTGCTTGCCCATTTGGAGAAAGGATTGAAGCTTGCACTAGGGATAGCTAGTGGAAAGTTGTTAAGGGCTTATTTACCATTTAAATTACCTGCTAGTTGTAATTAAGAGAGGTGAGTGGCATTTTGATGTGAAAAACTTGACCTAAATGTGATTTGCAACTGATTAGCAGTAAATAAACCACTGGAGTGTATTTGAGCAGAATTTAAAGAAATATTGCTATTCATTGTTTTCTTGCAGAATGTAAGCTTTGAAAAAGCAGCTTTTGAAATACATTGGGACCTTTTCTGGACTCTTCACCAACATCTTTGTTCAAGAAGGAGAGTGGGTACAAACCAAGACAACTTCAAAAATGGTAAGGAACTAATCTGAAGAATATTGAGAAACAACAATCAAGCAAAAATAATCAGCATTGGTCCATTAAGGGGAAATACTACCCAATTAACTTTGAGTGATTTTTTTGAGGAAGTGGTTAAAGTGTGTTGATGAGGGCTGTGCTGTTAATGTAGTGTAAATGATTTCCTGAAGGCTTTTGGTAAGTTTGCATTTGGAAGACTGTTCCAAGATGTAAGAGTCCACGGGATCTAGAACAACTTGATAAAAAGGACCTAAGGTTGCCTCAGAAACCAATGGTCAAGGGCGGCTTTTATGATATAAAGCCTGTGACTATTGATGAGCTGCAGGGATCAGAACAAGCCAAATGTCTCTCCCTTATCTGGTTAAACTATTTGCCTGCCAGTCTTCCAGTGTCTTACCTCCATCCCACCCTCTCCTTCAACCAAACCTCCCCAACACAACCCCCATTCCTCCTGAAACATACCTCCTCCCATCCCTCCACTCCACCCCCCCCCCACCATCTCTCCATCTTTGCCACAAAACAGGTGGATATCTGTGAACATTGAACTTCCACGCCCATGGTAATGGCTAAACATTCTCAAAAACGTGTGACTAATGGGGATTGAAAATGTGAAAAATATAGTTTCGCGTGTAACTTGTCCAGTTCTAATATTTGATATTCTATTTTTTTAATTATTAAAATAGCACTAATGATATAGAACACACAAAATGCTGGAGGAACACAGCAGACCAGGTAGCATCTATGAAATAAAGTACAGTTGATGTTTTGGTTGTGTTGTTTGGATTTCCAGCATCTGCAGATTTTCTTTTGCTAATGGCACAGGATCTAATGTTGGTGTTATAATAGATCCTTGGGGTAGCTGGAATTCAGATTCAGATCCAGTTTATTTGTCATTTAGAAACCACAAATGCAATGCAGTTAAAAAATGAGCCGACGTTCCTCCAGAATGAAATCACAAAAGCACATGACAAAACAGACTACACCAGAAAATCCACATAACATTTGGGAATCCCCAATCCAGAGTTTGGAGAGGCTGCTGTGTATTAATATTGCGCTACCATCTTAGCGCGTTCCCCGGAAAGGAGCTCCAAATCCACCAGACAAAACAAGACCAAAAACTAAAGCTACAAGACCTGCACAAAACCACATAGTTACAACATATAGTTACAACAGTGCAAACAATAGCATAATTGATAAAAAAAACAGACCATGGGCACAGTAAAAATAGTCCAAAGATGTTAAAGGACTATAAGTTCAAAAGAAATCACCACACAGTTTCCACAAGTCCCCAGGGTCCCGTCAGATACGCCATCCCACGCTGGTGGCAGAAGGGAATACCCCCGCTATGGACTTCCATGGCGCCACCCAGCTCAGCCTCGCAGACGCAGACCGAAAGTGACCTGACCGCAGCGGACTCCAAGTCCGTCGAACCTACGAATTGACAACCATCCCCTCTGGCACAGCTTCCCTGAGCACCATCCTGTGCCAAGCGTATTAAGACGGCCCCACCATCGGCAACGCGACCCCGAGGACTGGGGGCCTGTTCTTCCCAGCAGAGTCCTGGACCTCACAGCAGCAGCAGCAACGAAGAAGGTCCTCCTGGAGATTCCCAGATGTTCCTCCGTGCTTCCACATCCATTTTCAATCGATTATGGTTGCGCATGGCACCCCACTTCACAAATAACAGATAATCAGCTCCGGAGTGGCCGCTGCAAGCTGCGTCGTGCCGCCATCTTGTATTGACTTGTATCAAATTCAGTTAAGCTTCAAGAGTACAAATTGATGATTTTTAGACTTTGTGCATGAGAGTAGATGCTTCTTTTGGATATGCTATTTATAAACAATAAAGCAGTGGGCCAAGCACACATCTGTGAGGTGGGCCAAGCACACATCCGTGAAGTGTGCCAGTGTTGATTATTGGCGAGGTGGAGATGTTATTTCCAATCCACACAGACTATGGTCTTCTGGTGAGGAAGCTGAGGATCCAGTTGCAGAGGGTGGTACAGAGGCTTAGGTTTCGGAGCATTTTGATCAGAACTGTAGGAACTTGCGTGTTATACGCTCAGCTGTAATCAGAAAACAGCAGCCTGGTGTAAGTATTAATATTGTCCAGGTGATCCAAGGCCGCATGAAAAGCCATTGAGATTGCATCCGTAGTAGACCTATTGTGGTGATAGGCAACTTGCCGTGGGTCCAGGTTCTTGCTGAGGCTGGAGTTGATTCTAGCCATGACCAACCTCTCAAAGCATTTCATCACTGTAGATATGAATGCTACTGGATGATAGTCATTAAAGCCATTCACCCTTCTCTTCTCAGGTGCTAGCATCATATTGCCCTTTTGAATCTTCCGGCTGTAACAATGAGTGATTGAAAATGTCTTTGAACTCATCTGCCGGTTGGTTGGCATTGGTTTTCAGAGGCCTACCAGGTACACCATTGGGGCTTGTCACCTTGCCAGTGTTCACTCTCTTTAAAGATATTCTGATGTCGGCCTCCAAGACAGAGATCACAGGGTCACTGGATGCTGCAGGGATCCTCGTAGCTGGAGTTTTATTCACCCTTTCCAAGCGAGCATTAAAGGCGTTGAGTTTTGGTTTAGTTCTCACATACAACTACAGGTTCACGTAAAACCTTTAGTTCCTATGTGAGGCAAGATAGAACTTGCTTACTTCTTTTATAGAGTGTGTAATAGTGGGTATCTCCAAATGCCCCAGCAGAGATTTTCTGACTACAATATTTCCACCCTTAGTGTCTGGCTGGTTCCTGTGTCCACATTTCAGAACTGCAGAGGAAAGGAAAGGAAACTACAGAAAGTTACAAAGTTAGCCGGCTCCATCATGGGCATTAGCCTCCACAGCATCGAGAGCATCTTCAAAAGGTGATGCCTCAAAAAGATGGCACCCATCATTAAAACCCCCCATCACCCAGGACATGCCCTCTTTTCATTGCTACCAACAGGAGCTTGACGGCACACACTCAATGATTCAGGAACAGCTTCTTCCCATCTGCCATCAAATTTCTGAATGGACAATGAACCCATGCACACTACCTCAATATTTTTAGCTCCCTTTTTGCATTAATTATCTCATCTAATTTAAAAAATGTATTTCTTATTGTAATTTATGGTTTTTATTATCATGTATTGCAATCTACTGCTGCCAGAAAACAACACATTTCATGATATATGCCAGTGATATTAAATGTCATATGTTCTCCAGCTTAATGCTGCTTTGTCATCTTCAGGTCTGCCCACTGTTATGGAATCAAGTTAAAAAAATGAAAAAACAAAGATAAAATGCATATCAGTTATCTCTTTACATGTTAGGACAGACAAGTTAGAAACTGAATAGCCTATTCCTGTCCCGTAAAGCAGAAAAGCATAAGACAAAGAGCAGAATTAGGCCATTTAGCACACCGAGTCTGATTCACCGTTCATTCATGGCTGATTCATTGTCCCTCTCAGCCCCACTCAGAATCAGAATCAGGTTTATTATCACTGGCACGTGACGTGAAATTTGTTAACTTAGCAGCAGCAGTTCTATGCAATACATAATCTAGCAGAGATATAAAAAAACAAAAATAATAATAATAAATAAACAAGAAAATCAATTATGTATATTGAATAGATATAGAAAAATGTGCAAAAACAGAAATACTGTATATTAAAAAGAAGTGAGGTGGTGTCCAAATGATTCAAAGTCCATTTAGAAATCAGATGTTCCTAAATCACCGAGTGTCTGCCTTCAGGCTTCTGTACCTCCTACCTGATGGTAACAGTGAGAAAAGGGCATGCCCTGTGTGCTGGACATCCTTAATAATGGATGCTACCTCTCTGAGACACCGCTCCCTGAAGACGTTCTGGGTATTTTGTAGGCCAGTACCCAAGATGGAGCTGACTAAATTTATAACCTTCTGCAGCTTTCGGTCCTGTGCAGTAGCCCCTCCATAACAGACAGTGATGCAGCCTGTCAGAATGCTCTCCACGGTACAACTATAGAAGTTTTTGAGTGTATTTGTTGACATGACAAATCTCTTCAAACACCTAATAAAGTAAAGCCGCTGTCTTGCCTTCTTTATAACTATATCGATATGTTGGGACCAGGTTAGATCTTCAGAGATTATGATACCCAGGAAATTGAAACTGCTCACTCTCTCCACTTCTGATCCCTCTATGATGATTGGTAAGCATTCCTTCATCTTAACCTTCCTGAAGTCCACAATCAGCTCTCTCGTCTTGCTGACATTGAGTGTCAGGTTGTTGCTGTGGTAGCATTCTACTGGTTGGCATATCTCACTCATGTATGCCGTCTTGTCACTACCTGAGATTCTACCAACAACGGTTGTATCATCACTAAATTTATAGATGGTATTTGAGCTATGCCTAGCCACACAGTCCTATGTATATAGAGAGTAGAGCAGTGGGATAAGCTCACACCCCTGAGGTGTGCTAGTGTTGATCGTCAGCAAGGAGGATACGTTATCACCAATCCACGCAGATTGATGGTAGTAATGAGAAAAGATGAAACCCTGGGTAGTGGGGTAATGTTGGAACCATCTTGTTGAGGGATTCTCCATTGAAGATATCCTCAATGGTGAGAAGGCTTGTGCCATCACCGAACCAGCCAATCTATCTCAGTAGTGACAATCAAAAGGCTCTACTAAGCCTTCTCCCAGTAAACTTTGATGCCCTTACTAATCAAGAACCTATCAACCACTGCTTTAACTATACCCAATGACATAGCCTACAGAGGCATCTGTGGCAATAAATTCCACAGAATCCCCACTATATGGCTAAAGAAATTCTTCCTCGGATAGCATATGTTGTGTAGATCAAACCCTTTGTAGGTTGCCCACCTACAATTACCAGAATATCGCTTTTCCCTCCCTCTGCTGATATAATTAGAAGATCTTTTTAAGGTGGCACTATTGAGATAGATTGCTTGGTTGTGTGGTGGCATGAGCACCATTGGCATCATTGAGGACATCTTCAATAGAGAATCCCTCAACAAGATGGCTCCCTCATTAAAAGCTACCACTACTCAGGACATGCTCTTTTCTCATTACTACCATCAGAGAGGAGGTACAAGAGTCCAAAAACACACACTTAATGTTTCAGCAGCAGCTTTTTCCTCTCCGCCACCAGATTTCTGAATGGATGATGAAACAACACATGAATGATAACTTTGCTCTTGTTGCCCTACTTATTTAGTTTATTTTTAAATAAATGTCTTAATGCAATTTATGTTATTTTTATGCATTGTACTGTACTGCGTGACAAAACAGCAGATTTCATGACAAAGACAATGATTTCAAACTTGAATGTGATTCTGATTCTGACTACTGTAGCCACACTCAATGGAAGAAAACCCACCGACACTGTTTACGGCTGCCACTACTGCTGTGATATTTTAACAGTGATTTCTTTCACTCGGCCTTCTAACAGTAGGCCTGCCCAGGAGCAAAATACATATCTGTCAACCAACACAACTGTGCAGCTCACTGTCAGCTGTTCCTGATTGACTTTAATAAAGCAGTAACAAGCAAAAAACAGCTATTTTCCAAAACCTTTTTGCTAAAGCTGGGTTTGCATGAGTGAGCTCCTGAAGAACAACATTGAATACAACCAATTAACTAGTTAGATCTCCCTGCAAATATTACAATCTGTTTCCTCAAGGCCTACTTTCTCACAAAACTGCTGAACATTTGAAAAGATAAACCTATTTGATTTGGCAGTCTTGAGAATTTGTTTCATTTAACAAGATATAATTTTTCCTTACACTGTCAAATTCCATAAACCCATTCATTTGGAGTTTGGAGATTCCTTAGCACTATTAGCACTCTGGCATTATCATATCACTATTTGTGGGATCTTGTACACAGACAGATTAACACATTTCCTGTAGATTAATAATAATTGCCTTCTAAGGTAATTGTGGTTGGTTGTTTAGCACTTTAGGATAATATATAGACTGAAAAAACATTATATAAAGGTAATTTTATGAATAAGATTGGCCTTACAAGTTTGAATATTTAATACTTCACATACATAGTGTGTCAATTCATGATTTCAAATCAGTAAGTAAATTATAATCAATTATGAGACCTCTTGATTTTTTTGTTATTTTGAGCAATTTTGTTTGGGATGGCATGCAGATAATGAAAGACACAGCACTAGATTGTACTAGAACTGAGCTAAACCGAACTTTTCGATTTTGTGTTTTTTTACATTCTATGTGTTTCACCATTTTTCTTTGCCATTTGCGCAATTGCTATTTTTCACACATTGGAAGCGGGATTTGATGTTTTTCCTTGAACAGGTTCCATGGTTTTCATTGTTTTGTGGCTGTCAGTGGAAAATAAATTTCAGGGTTGTATACTACGTACATACTTTGGTAATAAATGTATTTTGAATCTTTGTTATAAATCTTAAAAGAAGTTCTAATGTTGATAACACCGAGCCCTATGGAAAAGTAGGTAGTTCTATACAGAAGTGGTAAAATATCTCCAAGTGTCATCATGTTCATCCCATCCCAAGTCAACTTGGAAGTGGTCTTATGGTCTTCTCAAACCTTGTAGCTGCTCTTTGACATGGATTCCCAATTAACTAGTTGCAATGTCTAAACACTTATCACTGGGAAATCTGTCAACGAATTTGTTTGT
This sequence comes from Hypanus sabinus, assembly GCF_030144855.1. Lineage (NCBI taxonomy): Eukaryota > Metazoa > Chordata > Chondrichthyes > Myliobatiformes > Dasyatidae > Hypanus > Hypanus sabinus. The sequence continues at coordinate 155,765,358 of NC_082712.1, forward strand.
TTAGATAGGGCATAGGAACAATTATTCTTTAAATAATCTTTACTGTTTCATGTTAGGGATATTCTTAAACCTTGAACATAGGATTAAAAGCTAGCTCAGAATTTCTAATCAGCTGTTTTGCCTTGATTCGGCCTATTCCCCATTTGGAAGCATTATCTTGCACAACGCCCTGCCATTATACGCAGCCTTGCCATTGAACTTTGAATCAGTACTTGGCAGCAAGATGACAAAGGTGGATCTATACAAAAGAATTAGACTTACTGTATAGCTAGTCTGGGCAGCTGACTACTGGCAGCAAGTACTGGCTCATTATATGTTGCACTTGAAGATGAATTACAAATGATGATTTCCAGAATACACTCTATTCAAAGATCATTAAGTTTCTTTCACAGAGCCTACTTATGTGGCCCAGTGCAATCTATTTGGAACTAAGTAATTATAATGCTACAATCTGCCTGTGGGCTAATATGATTCATACATAAATTTAGAATTTCTCTTCAAATCGCTTATATAAAGATCAGATCAAATAGTAGGCAAAATTTGGAATAGTCAGAAAATTGAAATTTTAATACAATTTTTGTGGCTTTCATGTCTTCCTTTGAAGAGTTATAGTTCATTATTGGCAGCTCCAGTTTCTGACAAAAATACAATTGTGTCTTTGTGGATTCTTAAAACCAGCTTAAGATGTCACTGAAGTTAAGTTGAGTACTGACTCTATGCTGGAGCAAACTTGGCAGGGTAAATCATTATAAATTGGGCACTCTGCAGTCCCACATTAATGCAAACAGTATTCTTTGAGTGCAGATAGCTATATAAATCTTAAGGTGAAATGCGTGGTAGTTTGAGCATATTACACTGGCATCCCAAGATAGTAACTTGGGAAGATCCAAGTTTTCTGAATAATGTTGCCATATCTTTTGTTCTTAAGCAATCCCTTGGGCTTGAAGATGACTGATTTCCACCAGTGGTTTCTGAAGTGGCTAATGAAGCTAATGTGTGAATTGCAGATCCGCCCACAGCTGGGGCAGATAGTGGTTGATGTGGTAAGTGATTTGGTCATCTGTGAGTTGGTCTGTTACTTCCCTAGTTTGCAAAGGACTGCTGAGTGCTCCTGGTGCACAGAGCCATGGTTCCCATCTCCATTCCATATGTTTCTTCCAACCACTTTGAGTGATCATGGGCCAGAGATTTGGGGAGCTGGTGGGAAGTGGAAGGAGGCTTTGGGCATATTATTGAACCTT